>NC_135841.1:6617500-7817500 GCF_029677425.1 Wolffia australiana | reverse complement strand
CGTGCAACAATGATATTCTTCTGATCTAAGGTTTGACGGGGCCACGGATGCCATGGCTGGGCAGTTTTTCCTGAAGAACGTCCACCCCACCATGAAGAACAACGCTTTAAAATTGTTTGGTAACCCTGAAAGCGTCCATTCCCGGCCCAACGTGTTTGGGGAGTTGATGAGGGCCCTTGTTGCCCCCTCAGAGGCTATTGAAGAAATCATACAACAGGTTCTTCGAGGGGGAAAAGAAATTGCCGTCACACTACATGCTCGAATGATGTCGAACAGGTACGTTTGCCATCTCCATCAATCCAGATATCTGATCTCCCAAATTGACTTCTGGGCCATCAATTTCAGGTCGGTGAGGGCGATTCAGGCAGCCTTGGGCTGCATCAGGCAGGCAATGCCATTGAATCAGCTGCAGAGCCCAAAGTACAGCGTTGTCCTGGTTTCTGATACTCCTTCCTTCGTCAGAGAAATCAGCCACAACGTGAGCCAGCTAGCCAAGGTTTGGTAAAATTTGAGTGTTTTATCGAATTTTCTGTCTTTTAGATCTGAACCAAATGTTATGTTTCATCACCATCTTTTGAATCACTTTTCGCTTCCCAGGATGTGACTTTATTGTCAATTGCATCACCGTTCATGTTTTTTTCTCATATGCATATATTTCA
Organism: Wolffia australiana; assembly: GCF_029677425.1. Lineage (NCBI taxonomy): Eukaryota > Viridiplantae > Streptophyta > Magnoliopsida > Alismatales > Araceae > Wolffia > Wolffia australiana. Next base: position 7,816,841 of record NC_135841.1, on the reverse strand, counting down.
CTGCTTTTATTTGGTCTCTAGCTGACCCAGATTGGCGGACTTCCCATAGATCATCCGCTTCGATTACAAGGCGTTCCAAGAGAGCTTGGCCAATGCAACTTTCAGTAATCAGCAACCGGTAGTCATTCTTCTTTGGTAAATTGGCTTGGAGCTTTCCTAAGAAGACGGGGCATCTGAATTGGGTAAAATTTGTAGCTGGCTTCCCGGGCCCGGGACTGGGGGCCCTCTCCAAGATGGGTTGCATTTGTGGATTTTTTCCTTGGTTCTCATGCCAAGTTTGCTGTCATCTCGGCCGCCCACCGTCGAATTGGTACAACCTATGCCCAGCTGATGGCCGCACTGGCTGCGGCCGACCAGCTAAGTGAGCTTCCTCTACTTTATAGCATTGGCAACAATATTTGACCTCCCGTAACTCGATATAATTGGCTCTTTAACATTGGAAGGAACAATTAAGTGCTCTAATTACATTGACTTCCTTAACTTTCCAACATAGTCACAAATAGTTGGGCTGCTATAACTCCAATTAGATTGGCTTCCTCAGCTTAATTGCATTAGCATGAATATTAGATCTCCCTTTAGTTTGTACCTTAGCTTTAGGGTCAGTCTGGATCTCTATTGAGATCAAAGTTTGATCATATTGTATGATATATGACGGGATCTGATCAATCATTGATCTACCTGATCTCCATTCATTCTGATCAAAGTTGTTTGGTCATTTCTCTGATGATCCTTTCTTGACCCAGGTTGTCATATAGGGTCTCCGAATCCAACTTAGGTTTGTAAGATGGGAACATTATTTGATCTCCCTTAGTTTTATGGCATTGGAGATAATATTTGAGATCCCTTCACACAGTTAGATTGGCCGCCTTAATTTGCAAAAACATTTGTCACAAAAAGCAGACATGAGATTATAATCAAGTTTTTACCTAGGATTTTGAACACAATGTCAATAATATGAGAGATCCTTTAATTTTTAACATTGGCGATAATATCACGCGGTTATTGATCATGTTGATGATTTGCCTGGAGATTTTCAGGGGAGATAGGCGAGAGAAGTTCAGAGCCAGGGTTTAAGTTCAAGTTCTTGAGCAGCATTCACAGCAATTTGTTGGAGAGAGGGCTTTCGAGCCAGGCAGGTTGGGGGCATGCGTGGAGCAGGTTTGGGGGCCGACTAAGTTGCCATCGGCAGCACCACCAGTGCGCTGCCACGCCGCTAATGCCTCCGGCATGGTGGGATGGGCCCTGGCAGAGCCCCACTCCCCGGGACGTGCGCAGGCTGAAGTCATATGGTGTTTACTTGTCAGAGTACGGACAAGTCCTGGAGAGTAGCCTCCATGGGCATTGTAATCGCCGGAAAGACGTTGTTAGGACTTCACCAATATGATCTTACACTGCTAGCGTGAAATCTGGTCAGTTACATGGAAATTAAGTGGGAGAAGTGATAATTTTGTGTTAGTGAGCCACTTAGGGTACTACAACCAATGGACGTATGCAAAATTGATTATCGGATATCACTGGTATCTGTTATCCCAAAAACTAGAAATGTGTATGATACCAGATTCAGATACTGACAACGGATATTAATAACAGATAAGGCTTCCAGATAACATTAGGTGGGTATCGACATCAGATACTGATATCGCTTAGCTGATAACAATAATGATATCAAATACGATATTGATACAAAGAGCAGATAATGTGCAGAATATTAAGATTTTTCTTCATCAAACTAATCATTTATTTGTTAATTAGTAAACTAATGGCCTATATTGTGGACAATGTAGATAATGTGACTATGTAGATAAAATAATGTTCTATATTGAAGTAAATCTAAGAAACTTAACCAAACTACTCTTCAAAAGTAAATATGGTACGTAAAGATAGCGGTGTCATTTGGCGAGATTGAGGCCATGTAGTATTACACTCTACAAGCTATCCGTTGCCCCCACATGAGGTTTGGGGCAATGGCAGTAGGCTATGATAGAGACTGTAGGTGACCTTATACTTGACAAAGTTAATCATTGTTGGGGAAAAAATGTAGCTGCTCCAGTCGATGTAGTCAGCCCATGGATCAGAGTACCTATCACGGCTTATTAGGATGTGGGGCTCAGTTATGGGGGTCAACTAGAGTCCGGTGAAGGCTGTTAAGGAGTCAGCACCAGAGTCCGTGCGCCAACTCGCCGAACCAGCCACCGGCCTGCAAGCCAGTCAACAGATAGGGTCGTAACCAAGATTAGATAGTAAAATCGATGCATATTGTATACTCGTTAGAGACCTAGATGTTAGGATTAAATATAAAATCAGATAGATGGCTGGGATTAAACCTAGACCAGGATCATAACGGATAGGATTTAAAGGGATCGCAACACCGATCGAACGGTCACGATCGGTGCGCCCCTTAGTTATAACAACTGAGATTTAATCAGTCCAACGTTACAACAAATAAGGCACACAACACCGATCGAACGGCTACGATCGGTGCGCCCATTTCGTTATAATGGCTGGGATTAAATCTCAGCTTAAATTGAATATATCCGTTGTGAAACTGTTACAACGGATACATTCGAACAATGGTAACTTACTATTATTACCACTTATTAAAAGTATAAATACCAACCAATGTCCACTTTGTTAGGATTCATTTTGAACTATTCCGAATCAGTTCGATTTGCTCTGTTGAGAATGGAAGAACATGGGTGGTGTTGTGATGGAGCCGAAATGAGGCATAGACAATTACATGTCTTAACAGCATTTTTGCATCATCCCGTTGATATTAGCTTCATTTTAATACTAACTTACCATTAGACATGGTCGTTCTGTTTTGTTCGTTTAAAACGAACAAAAAATTCGCGCAAATGAACTGCACAGGGGTCTGTTCGTTGTGCTGTTATTTTTATGTGCGAAAATTAGAACAGATGTTTGAACAATTCGCACAATTCGCACAAATCAAAAAAATTCGCACAAACGAAAAAATTTGCACAATCCGAACAAATGCGCACATCCGAACAAAATTCGCACAAATGAACAAATTTGCACAAAACGAACAAAACTCGCACATAAAGTGAAAAATTGTATATATTGCTCGTAAATTGCATAAAATTTCACAATGTTGGGAAAAAAATTCTCTGTACTTGGCAAATTATAAAAAATTAAAAATATTCTAAGTTATTTTATATTATACTAATATATAGAAGAGGGGGATAATAATTTAAAAGGATAGTTTATTAGGGTGTGTTTGTTATCATGATGAAATAGGTGACTAGGATGTTGGCAAATTGTAGGAGATAAGTAGGGCGAGGTGAGATTTTTATTAAAATTTTGAGAAAAAAATGAAATTTTAGTATTAAAGGTATTATAGCTTTTTAAGTAAGAGATAATATAATGACAAAAATAATTTGGGAGTGGGTTGTGCAAAAAAGTACAATCTACAGAACTCTGGTGCTTGCAGATTTACCAGTTGTTTAATTGACAAAATTAAAGTTGGCATTTTTAAGTTTTAATTTTTGAACTTAAAGTTGTTCACATTTAGACTTGGTATTACTGAGTAGAAGTTAAAATGACAAAATAAATGAGTCCATGCCAAAGAGCAATTAGTATGTAAATAGTCATAGATACCCAACAATTCAATGTTGTGCAAATCTTACCACAAACATTTATAGACGAAAAAGAGCAAGTGCATTTAGGAAACATAAAAGATGTTTTACCAAACTAGTTTCATAATCATTGAAGGAGCTTGGAGGCGATACGGCTCACGTTTTTATGGACAGCATCAATCATTGCAGGAGTGAAATTGTAACGCTCCCAAAATATGCTGTCATCCCATTGAGTACTTACGACTTCTCCTGCATGTGTTGGAGGGTTGAAATATTTTGACAAGATAGCAAGAATTTCTATACTGATGCGCTTGGTACTTGTCCCAATAAAAATTTCCTGAAGGGGGCAAAATTGCTCTGTGTTGCCTCCATCTGTATTGTTTGTGTGTGTATTGGTGTCATCACTGTCTGGTTTGGAGTCCGAGCTGATGACAATAGCAGTCAGGTCTTGGGGTTGCTTTTGCAGACGTCATCGATGAAGTCACACACCCCTCCGGCGTGCGCACCCACTACTGTCTCCTGCAACCCCCATTGCCTCTGCGTGGCTGTGGATGTACCTGCATTTTGTGGGAGATGTCATAATTGTGCTTGAAACCAATGGGGAGACTAAAAGAGAGCGAACCACACTTTAACAGACAAATATAACAGTCGAGGAGCATTTAAAAGATAAATAAATGAGGATATATGAACATTCTCAGTTGGAACAGCAATAACTGTCGAGGAACATTCTCTGCTAGAACATCAATAGTCATCAAATCATCGACGTACATAGATGAGATTCGTGGCAGACTTTCTGATAGAGAGAATTTCCTGAGTTAGAAACACTCACGTTGCAGTTCTAGGGTGCGTCGACACGAATGTCAAATGGCCCATCATCTTCATCACCGTCTTCATCCTCATCCGCTCTCAAGTTATCGTTGTTGTACCATGACTTCAACATCATTAGGACTTCTATGCTCTCTACTGTGAGCCGCGATCGCCTGTAGTTGATTACATGACGACCTTCTGAGAATAGACGCTCACACGCCGCACTCGTCGCTTGCACAGCTAGGAATTCCTTCGCAACCAACGCTAAGTGGGGTAAGAAAGCTGATCTGTTATGGGGGAAAAATTAATCAGATATGCAATCAGGAAGGCAAGAGAGTAAGAATATGAAAAATGCAAATTTTATGCTACATGTCGTCTTCCACCAATGCAACACCTCTGTGCCATAAGCTAGGGGGGCCGTCGCATATACATCGAGCTCCTCAATAGGATCAACTCTTTGTGGTAGTTCAGAGGGATCTAGTAGTTCTTCTAGCTCCATTTGTATGAAATCACTCGTCGTTGATAGAGCAGATCATTCGGTGGATCGACTCCCAACATTCCTGGATACTGAATGAGACTCCATGATATTGTGAACGGTAGAGAGAACATCATTCTTAGCATGTGGATCAATCAAGAGAAGCTTCATGGATGGGTCGAGTAGAGAGGCAATAGTGAAAGCCTCATTTCGTGTAAGTAAGAAGACATATTTCTCTAACTTCGCCCCCATAGCAGAACATACATTGGATAAGGCGTTCCTTTGCCTAGCGAACATAGCGTGTCCAACAGGAAGCATGGAGGAGTTTGTAACTCCCACTCTAATACGCTCAAGGTGCCTCATCAGACCCTTAATAATGACTATACCCTCATTTGACGTCGGTGACTTGCTCGGAATAGCGAGAGAGGTACCGTGCTGGGGTGATTTGAAAGTTGACAAATTTTTCAATGAGGTCCCATTCTGTGTCATGTAAAGAATGTTTGCGAAGAACATTTGACATCATCATATCGATGACTAATTTCTTCTCAATGCACATGTAGAGCATTTTGAAAGTTGAGCTCCACCTTATCGGGAAATCTATCGAGATCCTCCTCGTGTTTGGCATATTTAACTGTCGGTAGTAGGAAAAATATTTTGCCTCTTTCTTCGACGATCCTAGCATAGCGACAACCACCTCTCTCAGGTGCCGAACAACGTCCCCTAAGGAAACTGCAGGAGGATCCGACTCCTCCGCATCGAAGACGTTGTCAATGTTTGTGAGGTCTACTTCAATAATGAAGGTTGCCTCCGGCCCATCGTCGACGAAATCAAATGCCTTCTGTCCGGCCTGCATGACTAAGTTGATCATGTGCACAATACACAACACATGTCTCTTTGCAGTAAAATGGGGCTTCACTAAGTGCAACTCTCGTTCTAATGTTGCCATCATTGTTGAATTATTCGACGCATTGTCCGTCGTCACCACGTAGACCTTTGCACTCAACTTAAAAATGGCAAGAACCTCCAACACAATCTGGTGGCGACAACGTCAACGCATTGACACCGGAAGCGCCAACACCATCATCCGAAGTCAACGCCACTGCTAAGGACACGCCGCCATCGTCACCGGACCAAGTCCGCACGCCAGTATCAGGCACGTCTCCACCTACGCACGCCCCTTCACACGTCCTGACACATCGCCAAAGGCAGATCCAGAACTGCCCCTTGACGTGAAACAAAACCACGTCGCTCGTCTTTATTTTTATTTTTATTAACTGTATTTTCTCTTTCCTCCAAGGCCTATATGTATAGGCCAATGTTCCAAGAAACAGTTAGGCAAGTCATAATTCAGGAATTGAGTTTTTGTTAACTCTTCTTGGAGGACTTGCCCTAGCCTCCCCTTCTCCTCAGATCGCCACCGCCGATTACCACCCACCTTCCTTTCTCTCTTCCATCCTTTCTCTCTCCTTTCCCTCACTCTTTCTTTACTTCTCTCTCTCCCGCCAACCCCAGGATGCCCAACGTCGGCCGCCCCTCTCAGGCCGCCCCGCTCAGGGCCGCCCGCGCCTAGCGCCCAACGCCAGCCGCCCCACTCAGGCCGCCAGCGCTACTCGCCCTGCGCCAGCCACCCCTCTCAAGGCCGCCCACGCCCAGCGCCCAGCGCTGGCCGCCCCGCTTTAGGCCGCCCGCACCTAGTGCCCGCGCGCGCACGCCGCGCGCGCACCGGTACGCCGCGGCGCCACGCGCCGCGCCACGCGCGCACGCCAGCGCCGCGCTGCCGCCGCCGCGCGCGCCGCCGCACGCCGCGCGCGCCGCACGCCGCGCGCTGCCGCCACGCGCGCGCCGCCGCCGCGACGCCGCGCGCGCCACGCCGCGCCGCCCGCGCACGCCGCGCACCCAGCCACCCACGCCTCCCAACGCCCTCGAAGCAACTTGTCGCGCTTCCAAACGCCCTCGAAGCTACTTGCCACGGCACATACCGTTTAGGTTTTGGGCCGCTGCCCCGAACCCTGCAAGGGTGTGACTCCCCCCTTGACCCCCCGCCACTTGACTGCGCAGTTGGATCCGCGACACCCTGTCGAAGTGCACATCAATCGTCTTGCCAATGACGCCCCATGCCCAAGCACTCTGGCCATTGAGCAACCAAGCTTAGTCTGGCCGTCTCATTGCCAGGGCCGCTCAACGCCTGGAACGTCCAGATATTTCATACAGTGAGCCTTACAATGCCCAGATCGCCCAGTCATGTCACGACCTGGATTTTGCGTAACCTCATCATGCACCCCGGTGCCGACGTCTGCCTGAACTCTTTGGTGTTGAGTGTTCGCTGTCCAGTATTCCTTGAGAATTCGTCCACCGCCAACACATTTGCTTTGATTTCTTGGAATTTCAATGAATAGTGGATTAGGTCTTCTCGTAAGTTTTCCTCACGGATGCAATTTGAATGTATTGGATTTGGTGCTTCGGCATCGTCACGGTGGTTGAAGACAGTACTCCCGTCCTCGACAAGGAAAGGGGCTGTACCATCATTATTTCATCGGCTTTATATTTTCGAAATCGATCGTGTGGATTTGTGGTCTGTTTATCCCACCTTATCCTCAACCCTTCCTGCAACTTCCACCTGTCTTCGTTATCCCCATCTCCCTTAGTCGTCAGCATCCATTCATCTAGTTGTCGAGCGTCATCCTCGAGTGTCCTGCATCAGAGTCTGTCGGGCGCCAACGCAAACCATACAGTGAGAGTGAGAGTGTGAAGTAAACGAGGGAGAGGGAGAGGGAGAGGATGTGTGTGAAGAAATAAGAATAGGGAGAGGGGGAGGGAGAGGGAGAGGAAGAGTCATTGTGAGAGGGGGAGAAAGAGCATTGGAGAGGAAGAGGAAGAGGGAGAGGGAGAGACATAGAAATGGAAAGGGTGGGGAAGAGTGGGAGGAAGTGTGATGGAAAGAGGGGGAGACAGAGATTTGGAGAAGAAGAGAGACCGTGAGATGGAGAGACATAGCAATGGAGAGGGGAGGGAGAAATAGAGTAAATGAGAGAGGGGGAGAAAGAGCATTGGAGAGGAAGAGGGAGAGGGAAAGACATAGAAATTGAAAGGGAGGGGAAGAGTCGGAGGAAGAGTGATTGAGAGAGGGGGGAGACAGAGAATTGGAGAAGGAGAGAGACCGTGAGATGGAGAGACATAGCAATGGAGAGGGAGGGGAAGAGTGAGAGGAAGAGTGATTGAGAGGGAGAGACAGAGAATTGGAGAAGAAGAGAGACCGGGAGAGAGAGAGCCATAGAAATGGACAGGGAGAGGGAGAGGGAGAGGAAGAGTGATTGAGAAAGGGGCAGACAGAGAATTGCACAAGAAGAGAGACCGTGAGAGGGGGAGACATAGAAATGAAGAGGGAGAGGAGAGATAGAGGGAATGAGAGAAGGGGAGACAGGGCATTGGAGAGGAAGAGGGAGAGGGAAGATATAGAAATGGAGAGGGAGAGGAAGAGTGAGAGATAGAGTGATTGTGAGAGGGGGAGACAGAGAATTGCAGAAGAAGAGAGAACGTGAGAGGGAGAGACATAGAAATGGAGAGGGAGGGGGAGAGGGAGAGGGAGAGGAAGAGTGATTGAGAGAGGGGGAGACAGAGATTTGGAGAAGAAGAGAGACCGTGAGAGGGGGAGACACATCGAAATGAAGAGGGAGAGGAAGAGATAGAGTGATTGAGAGAGGGGGAGACAGAGCATTAGAGAGGAAGAGGGAGAGGGAGAGAGAGTGATTGAGAGAGGGGGAGACAGAGCATTAGAGAGGAAGAGGGAGAGGGAGAGAGAGTGATTGAGAGAGGGGGAGACAGAGCATTGGAGAGGAAGAGGGAGAGGGAGGGAGAGAGAGTGAGTGCACGTCGATGAGAAGAAAAAAGATTAGGGAGAGGGGGAGGGACGAGAGCGAGAGGAAGAGGGAATGTGGGAGATGGAAAAATGGAGAAGAATAGGGAGAAGGAGAGAGAGAGGAAGAGACAGTGAAAGAGAGAAGAAGAGGGAGAGGGAGAGGGAGAGGGAGAGAACGGGAGAGTGCGTACCTCGCACATGGTGAGCCGACAGCCGGAACAACGAGCACGATGGGGGACTAGGAAAGCGACGGTCGACGAGGAACGAAGAGAGAGATCGAGAAGGGAGACGAGGAGAACGATGGCGACAATGGACGGAGGGAGAAGGCGAGCAGCCAAGCAGGGGCCAGGGAGGGCTTGGAGAGAGTCGAAGAGAGGAAGGGGGCTGAAGATTGAAGAAGACCTAAAAATTGAGAAGGGCTGGGAGAGTGACATTTTGGAGACCAGTGGAGAGGAAAAGCCGAAGAGGTAGAGAACTTTTTTTAAAAAAAAATCACACAATTCGCACAATGCAAACCGCACAGGGCTGTGTGCGAAGTTCTGTTCGTTTTCATTTTTGTTTTGTTCGTAAATCCGAACAGAATGCACAAATTCACACGAAGCGAACAGAACGACAATGTCTACTTACCATTCATGCTTCAATTGACATATTATGTTAAACAACACTTTTATTTATATATTTTCTGAGTCCAGTTATTTTCATCTGAATCATGTTTTAAGATTGTGATATTAATGGAATCAATTCTTTTTCTTAGTGCACTATTTTATTATAGGGATGCCTATATATAGTACGGCATTATTCAAGTGCTAGCAGCAATATCACTCAAATCAGCTGCATGTGATCTAGTGTAGGAGCGCTCAAGCCCACTCGCAGCCGACAAGCACCACCACCTAGGTACTTGCCTACAAAGCCCAACATAGAGCCCAAGGAGCCCACAAGCAACCCATGTGGAGGCCATTTAAAGCCCACTATGGCATGGCCGCAGATGCACGCAAGAGGGGAAGTATTTCATTTATTCAGTTGGTATCCTCACTCGAAATTTAAATAATTGTCTTGATTTTTAAGATTATCATTATGGGATAACTTTGAATCCATTTCTTTCAGCGTGGTGTGGGGCCAGTCAAAGAAGGAACAAGAGGGTCCACGGACCAACATGCTGCGACCTTTAGAAAAATTACCAAGGAAATATTAACGAGCTTCAGACCAACCCGTTCCAAAGCTCGTGTCATATCGAGTCAGTTTTAAGCTAGCTGGCTTAATCTTTCCTGTTTGGACTTCTTAATGAAGATCAGACAATGAGATTTTCCTCACTCTATTAAATTCTCTCTCTCTCCTTGGTGTAGGCTTCTGATTGGCCATGGTGGCTAACTGGGACAACTAGGCTCCTCAATGGGTGAATCAGAGCGTGAACCACAAGCGAAGTGGCTGATGGGCAAAAGGACATGGCACTCAGGGGCACAACAGAAGATATGGGTCCATGGCTGTGATTTAATCAGAGCCATTGTACAAACCAAAAAGGGGGGAATCAGACAGCTAAGGGGTAAACTCATCCATTATGTCCCCAGTTGTTGTTCCCATCAACTGGCCACTGGAGGCCAGCCATAGGAAGCTGAAGACCAGTCCAATGAATTCAAGGAAGCCGTTTGATCAAGGACCAAATGATTGAAGGTCGAGGGAGACTCTCTTGACCCTTTAAGCATCAATTTGATGCTTAATAGGGGCATTTAACATTGTAGGAACTGGGGGAACAACGAAGACAATTTCAGCTTTTCCTCAGCGCATACCAGGTCATGAAAGCCTTAGAGTAGCATCTGAAATTCAGGTTGACACAATAGAGGTAGGAAGACCCATATCTGCACCAGCACAGAGGAAAAGAGAAGAGGAAGTCATGCACTAAGGTTAGGGGGCCTTGATCGACGTCCTCATCCCCTACTTTTCAAGTCAGGGTGGAGTGGGTAATGTTCTGAGTCATTCTGGATGATAATAATTTTAGGAAATTCCATTTTTTTTAGGATTTTGATTCCATTTGGAGTTTGATCAAGTTTCAACAGAATTCGTTACTGCCGCTTCTTTGAAGTATTTTATCGAACACCTACCTGGGATCGAGGGATGTTCCCCCATTTGCCACATTTTTGCAATAATTTTACCTTTTGAAAATACTAAAGAAATAATTATTAATATTGCATCCATAAATCTGATTTCTATTATTATAATCTACATATTAATGGTATAATTTTATAGATATTAACCCTAAAATTTTCCTAAGTCCTATTATCTTCTATTATTCTCTCTACCTCATTGATATACACATAATATATCTCACTATCTTTCCTAATTCTTATCTCCCTTTCTATTTTCTTCTGTATCATATATCTCTCTAAAAAAATCCCATTCATTCCTTACCTATATGTAATGTCTATTTACTCACCATGTATATCCCTTCTACCTACATATAATCTAATAATCACATTATTCTTAATAAATTCTCCATACACTTTTTTCCTACTACATCTTAATTAAAATTCTGAATATACCTTTTCTACTGTCTGTCTTAGTACCAGCCTCAGTTATAATATCAAAATTTTATTTCAACACCGGACTTCTTGGCTACCCTTATATATAGAAATATGACTCCTAAAACTAATATTAATAATAAATTATATTATCCCTTGCTATTCCCTGGTTTCCCTAAAACCATCCACTACTAATTCCTCCATATTTCATTAAATCCTCTCTTTTTAATTAATTTCTACGACTTACCAACAGCCTATTTTTTGCTCTTTCACTCTCTTTATTATTATTACTAATCTCTTATATTACCTTATTACATACTCAATTCTTCTAATGACTCATCCCACCATCTTATTAGCTCTAATCCTAACTAAATCATTATATTTACTTTTAAAGGTCGATCCCTATGGAGACAACTTCACCACAATTATACATATATTTCAGTGAGTTTGTCATAATTAAATTTTTTATTTGATTTGGGAAAACTAAATTACAATGGCATCACAATTACATATGTAGTTTGCTTTCATTCCATATCACAGCTTATTAGAATGTGTGGCTCGGTTATGGAGTCAGGTGAAAGTTTGGAAGGATTCATTTCAATCTAGCCTTAATTAGTTTGATTTGCTCCCATGAGAATGGCAGAACATAAATTTTGGTATCTTCATAAACTAATTCAGGCCTTCCATTGTTGTTGTCATCATCACATTCATAATAAGAGCCAATGGCGTGCACACTTGAGTCTTGTGGTTGCTTTGCAAGGCGTTGAAGAAGCACTCACACAATTCAGTGTGGTTTGAGTTGATGTGGGGCTTCTACTTCCTTGAGAGGTAGCATGACACCTATAATGGACTCCAGTACACAAGTAATATATTATTTAAGATTCAAATGGGAAGTGAAAACTTAAATTCTTCTTTCTGCTAACAAAAATCCCATGTCTAAACATTAGCAACTAGTGCACTTATATTTTGGAACCATGCAATGAACAAAATATAATATTTTTGTGAGATGGAAATCATAATTTTGGACTGATCGTGCATCTCAAACATGATGCTTTGTGAACTATGCCGTAAGCACATTGTCTAGACACCCAATTGCTCAGAAGACAATCCATATTTCTGATTGGACAATCCATATGCTTAACATAAATTATAGTTAAAGTTTACTCATAAATGATGCTTCTGGTTGGGCATCGATGTCACCATGAAGACAAATATTATATCATTTTATTTTTTCCCCTTGCGACCAAAACTTTACACAAACAAGTGCCTTGATACTTGGCTCCTCTATTTATGATTGCTCGTAAGTGACAACTACTTGACCACCAAAAAATAATTTTTTTGATGGTGCACTTGTTATATATATTGATAAAAATTCACATGCAATATTTTCTAATGCCGGTTAGATGAGAATACCCTTACTTCTCCAGCAGACATAAGAAATATCCCCCCCCCTTGGTGCGTAGTGCGTAGGAATGTCTTAAATTCCTCAAAACGAGGAATTGGTGATGGTTCTTATAGAGTGTTTGGCGGTAAGGACCTTACTGACCCATGCCTTTGATGGTTGTTGTACATGAGACATGTTTTTATCACATCTATCATGTATGGCTTCTTCAAACATCCCCTTGCGAAATGGGTCAAGTAGTGATGTAGTGAGGATGACAGCATTGTTCCACAACAAAGTCTTGTCATTGGTTAGTTTTGTCTGCATGGTGATGCATGCAGCCATTAATGATATTCCCTCATCCTGAGGAAGTCTTCTTTTGGTGAACAAAGTTGATTCAGTAACCCACTTCACGACATCCTCCATGTACTGTGATAATGCCTCTACTAGGAGGAGACATATCCAATAATTAACTTTGTCGATCGACTCACATGATCTGTTCTGTATGCAAAAGGTCCCAGTAGGAATGAAAAATCCTTGAGAAGTTCCCATTCATTGAGTGAAATTTTCATGTGGCTCTGCCCTATTGTGAAGAATGTATCCCCCACATCAATCACATCTCTCTCCATAATAACTTCTTCTAGCATCTCGTGTGTGCAGTCCACCATGTCGGCTAATCAACTAATGGTAACATTGGCTTTAATTAGTGTCCTATGGAGATCATCATAATATATTCATTGCTTTGTTTTTTGATGAATAGCCTGAACTATTGCTCTCACATTAGTGACTATGTCACCAAGATAACTTGTGCATCTATGCAATGAGCTGTCCTCTTCCACTCCCTCCACCTTTGATTCACTATCATAAAGGTCAACGTTCATGCTGATATCAATATCCTTCTCAGCTATGAATATTGTAGTGGGAATACCAAAACTCTTCAATGCGGCTTGAAGACGCTGTTCACTATGTGTGAGACACATGTAACATGTCATCTAGCACTAAACCCCATTTTTATGTTGCTTAATTTTCTCCTAATATAGTAGTAATTATATTGTTACTTGTGCTGTTGGTAGTCATTGCACATACCTGCAATGTAAACCACATTAAAAATTTTCTCCTACAATTAATGACTCCATTATGGAGCACAAAATTATTCACCTTTAAGTCTAGGCCAAATTCCTCAAGCACATCAACAAGGATTTCTACCATAGACTCCCCATCATGCTTCCCATAGAGCTCATAAATGGCAAGGAGATGTTCTTTATAGGTCCAACGAGCATCGATCTAGTGAACTGGTACACCCAAAAGTCCAAAACCAATCTTCATTGTCCATGCATCTGTTGTGACCAACACACGGTTAACATTTGATAACATGCCCATGATCTTCACCTTCATCTTCTCAAACAACTTCATCATCCATGCCTTAATAACTCTATGCATAAAATAAAAAAAATTGAAATAGAATAAATCTGAATATGAAACATTAAAAAATATAGAGTTGTATATTAATGCAAACTCAAAATAATAAATAAGTCACGGTTGTATTAATAGCTAACAAGATGAGGTGCAAGAAACCGTGCGTCATGTTGTTAATAACTTGATGGGGAATTTTATTTAAGAATGTAATTACCCTGTTGATATATGAATTTGAGATGACTGATCTCGATTTCGTTTATGATTTGCATGGATTTCAGGTATTGATATTATTCTCATGAGATAGCTAAAATATAACTAGTGCATGGGAATAGTAAAAGTTATTGTATAAGAAAAATTGATATAATGTTAATTTCTATGAAAAATATAAATCAAAACAAGAGGACACTCATATAGACTATCAAAAATTATGAAAGCATAACAAAAATACAAAATTAGAAGATCAAATCATTAGATCCAAATTAGGAGATGGTAAATATAACTATGAGGAAGTTGTAAATACAACAAGATGACCCTGATAATAAAATATTTTAAATAACTATGAGGATGTGGTAAAAGCTCAAAGAATATTAACATATTTTATGCTCATACCTCCATTTTTTCCTTTAGTTTATGAATAACAGTATGCTTCCTTGAGAAGGGGCAATAAAAAATGGATTGCCTCAATAACAAAGCACAAGAATCAGAAGACATTACTGACATCCAAAAAGAGAAGCAAGTCTTTGGTGAAGATGGAAAAGATCTAGCAGCCCAAAGGTAAGACTCACCTAAGAAAGATAAATAAGATAAAGGTACATGATGGTGAAGAGAGAAACAATCTGATACTTTTACAAATGTTGCACTAATTTATTGACATGAATACAACTCTAATATGTTGAATAGTCTAGTCTCTACCTATGGAATCATGCATCACCAAATATTATTATTCATGAGGAACCATGGTAGGCTATTTAGACATAAAAATGATCAGCTCTGAAGATAGATAAATATATGCCAACTTCATAGGAGATTTAATGGCAATATATTTGAACTGGAATCTCCCTTAAAATACATAGTTCTAGACCATAGGAAGATTTGATGGTAAATGTTTTATAATTCATTTGAAAATTTTCAGTTTATTCTCTTCTAGAAGCACGACAAATGTGACATGAAATCCAGAAGTCAACAACTGGTTGAGAACGAATCAATAGATACTAAAATCTCTTCACCAGACTAGATCCAAATATATCTTGACATATATTAATAAAGTGATATCATAACAAGGAGCCTGGGAAAATCTAGAGTGCACATTTGCCAAATGGAACGAAGCAAGGGTAATGGAACTTCGAAGACACTTTTGCTATCCTAATTGTGACATATTTGGATCATGATTTGAGGATTATTTGAAGGGCTTTCAAGTTAGTTTTTATGTTTTGATTTTTCTTTGATATTATGAACTACATTGTTTATTTTGGGAGATAAACTATCAACACTAGTGATGTTGGACGTAGTTGAGGACGTCATCCGGTCGTCACCGAGTATGATGGCTCGATGGTGATAAATGATACTGTATCGGATAACGGCAGTGTCATCGTCTGACAGTACCTTAACGGTTATGTAACTAAGTGAAGATGAATGCCCTATGTGTCGTATATGCAGGCTCCGACTCGAGGGAGGCGCCGAGCTCCAAGCTAGGATGGGTGTCGCCGGGTACTGCCACAGGGGCCTCTCGAGCCTCGTAGGAGCGACGAGGACGTCTACGACCGAACAGACTCAATCACACGTCTACAAACTCGCACGTAACGGACATACGCGTTCGTACCGGAAAGACACTCAAAGACATAGTTCTTCTCTCTTTAATCTCTCTCACCTACCTAGCCCCGGCGTGGAGTCGGGACAAAAATACACTGCAAGAAGTAAATAAACGAGTGACGGGAGAGTAAGGCGTACCTCGACGGCATGGCTCGTAGTGCAGGATCTCATCCTCTTCGGTGGCGTGTCAGAGCAGGTGGGCTGGAGAGATGCCGGAGTAGACACGGTGGCTTGACGTGCAGCGGATGATGCCAGAGCGATGCTAAGGGTCAGTGTGGATGACGAAGCTGAGGCTCGCGCGCGCGGGTGGCAGCGTCGCAGTAGTAAGCAGCGACCACAGAGGCTGGTGTTAGGGTCGCGCACGAGCCCTGGAGGCGCGGACGGCAGATGGCTCTGGCGGTCCAGACGTGTGCAGCAAAGACGAGGGACGGGGATCGCGGGACGGCGATCATGGTTGGCAGCAAGCAGATCGGGGCTCGGTGCCCAGTGGACTCACGCGGCGCGGGCCGTAGCGGTTCGGCGGCTCGGCGGCAGCGGCGTTGGAGCCGCGGGCGGCGTGGCAGGGGCGGCCCCCGAGCCGCGCAACAGGAAGGCCGCTCGGCAGCAGTGGCGGCGCGCAGCAGCGGCGGCGGCGGCAGCGGTGGCGGCACACGGCTTGGCGGCGGTGCACGGGTTGGCAGCGGCGGCGGCTTCGGCGGCCGGGCGGCGCGCGCTGGTGTCCCGGCGGTTTCCGGTCAGCCTCTCGGGCAGCAGCGACGCGCACGTCTTAGGCGATCTGGCGACGGCGGCGAGGCAACCTGCGGGCAGACGCGACAGGATGGCTCTGAGCGGGAGAGGCGGCCGACAAAGGGCGCACGTGAGGCCCGTGCGGAGGCGGCCGACGGGGCGCGGCAGCGGTAAAGAGCGCGTGCGGCGAACGGCGACGGCGGGCGTCGTTATGCGGTGGTGGTGGCCGGCGGCGCGCGGGCAGTGGCAGGGTACGCCTCTGGCGAACGGGGGGAAGAAGCGGCGGCTGCAACAAGCAACATGCGGCGCTCCCCCCCCTTCTCCTCCCCTTCTAATTCCTTCTCTTCTCCTTCTTCTCTTCTCCTTCCCTTGAGTTCTTCTCTGGACGAGGAAGGGAGACCAGCACCTGTTCGACAAGATGCCTAAACGAAAATTTACTGGTCTAAAAATTAGGGCGCCCATCTCCTCCCTTATGTAGGGGAATGGACCCTAAGTGGGCCTTAACTGGTCCATTTGGTAAGCCTTTATAACTGGGCTCCCCTTTTACAAACAAGGACAAAAACAAAGGGAAATAAAGGGGAAATTAGGGGGAAATAAGGGGAGAAAGAGGGGGACGGGCAAGGGGAGAGGGTCATAGGACGCCCCCACCCTTGACAACAAAACGTGGACGGACGAACGACATCGCGATCATGACAAAACATGATGAAAACGGGACGAACGAGAACGGAAAAAATACAGAACACAAGGGAGAGAGACGAGAAAACAAAAGGATAACTCGAGCAGCTTCACCCGGTCTTCAACGTCGAGGACACACGGCGCAAATGATGTTGATGACGACTCTTGATTGCGTGCGCCATCAACTAGATGTCAATAAAATGTGAAATGAAAGATTATTATAAGATTACAAGAACATTTAATTTTATAGGAAGTGCATATTGGGGTGCTACAATGTGAAATATATCTATCAACCCAATACACATATAGTTATCAACATCTGATATCCATCCTTCATATCGCATAACGAAACCCAAATTCTTTTAAAAATTGTAACAGTAATGGATAACATACAAAATTTTTTATGTTATACGTTATTATTTTCTGATAACGGATATCAAATGTCGACTAAAAAAAGTATTGATAATTTACGAACTATGAACGAAACACCATCCGTATTCTGGATCCGATGCACATTTTAGTGATTGTATTCCAAACGGTAGCACCCTACTGGCAATGAATCAGAGTGGTCTTCTCAAGTGAAGGGAGAGAACTTGAAAGGATCACTGACATGTATTTATGCATTTAGGGGAATTAGCTAATGTTCCGGGATAGAATAAAATTATAATAATAACTGAAAACATATCGATTGAAGAATTTTTCTTTTTCTGAAATATTTGGAAAGTGCTCTCCAAGGACCAAGATATAACTGTTGAATAATGTTTTAGATCATTTGAGTAAATAAGATCAAATAAGAGTTGTTGATGTAACACGACGGGTGCTGGGATCGAACGACTCATGTTACACCTCATGGAGAGCGAGGGTAGACATGTCATGTGGTGGAAATGGCTAATGTGGACGTAATGCAAGTGATGATGATGCAATGAAGAAATCAATGAGAAGTATAAGTTTGGTGTCGACGAACACCGACGACCACTAGGCTACTTGTAAGTGTAACCTGGGAATGCCACTAGGCTCCCGATGACCCGGACAATGGTTTGAGGGCAAACGGTGCGAGTACAACTATTGCCGCTCGTTTGAGCACCATTCGAAGGGCCAACCAAAATCCTACTGATAGAAACCTATCTCACTGATGTATTCCTATCTATCACTAACCAAACCCCGGCGGTGGAGAAACATTCGGAGGCATTGAAAGAAATAATATAACGCCAAGAGGGAGTTATGAGCATACCAGTAGCAGCAGGCGGGAAGACGTCTGTTTCAAAATGGGTGGACACCAAACGCACATAGGTCTGATGACGGCACAGGTAGACGCAGCAGTGTGAGTAGGCATGCCGACGTGAGTAGACACGTTGGCGGGCGTAACAATGGACACATCAATGGGTGTGGCAATGGCGCAGCGAGATCAGGTTGTGGCGGTGCGACGATGCGGTAGTGACAAGAGGTGCGGCAGCTCGACACGATGGCAACGAACACGATGGCCTGGGGTAACAAGTACAAAGGCAGCAAGTGCAACAATGGCAGGCGCAAAGGCGATGGGTGTGACAACGACGAGTTCGGTGGTAGCGACCGCGGCTAGCGTAATCCATATGGCCAAGCAAGTTGCAGCCTGGTTGTTGGCAAGTGGCACTTGGGCTGTGACGGTGGCGGCAGGCTGCATTGACTGCTAGGGATGTTGCGGCAGCTATAGCGTGCTATGGGGGTCGCTACGGCTGCGGCGGCCATGCGCTGCCATGGCCACGGACATCGGTTGTGGCAGCGGGCGGTTGTGGTCACCGCGGGCTGTTGCAGCGGCCAAGGGCGGCTACGTCTGCTCTTGCGGCTGCAGGCTGATCCGGCGGCCACGAGCTGCTACGGTGGCCATGGGCGGCTAAGGCTGGCAAGGGGGGGCCGCAAGGGTGGCCGCGGGCAGTTGAGGGTGGCTCGCGGCGACTGAGGGCGGCTGCTGGGCGGCCTAGAGGCGACCACGAGCCAGCCGCAAGGGCGGTCGAGAGGCGGTCGCATCGCCTGCCGCGAGGGCGGTCAAGGCGCTGGCCGCGGGGCCAGACGCCAAGCTGCCGCGAGGCGACCGCAACGTTGGCAGCGAGGGTGGCCGCGGCACTGACCGTGAGGATGGCCATGGGGCCGACCCGGCTTGGCAGCCGCTAAGCTTGCGAGAGTCAGCCACCACACTGGTCGCAAGGGTGGCCGTGGGGCTAGACGGGAGGCGGTCACAGGGCCAGCTGCCGAGCTGCGAGGGAGGCCGTAGGGACGACTGTGGGCCGGCCGCAGGGTCAGCCGCGGGACGGCGGTCGCTAGACAAACATGGGCGGCGGTCGAGGAGTGAGGACCGAGGGACGAGAGTGAGGAAGACGGTGGCTGGAGCTCCGGCTAAGACGACGGCGGCTAGAGCTCCGACAAAGACGATAGCGATGGAGGTTCCCGGTGAAGGCGGCGGTGGTTTCTACCGAACCCCAGGGTTTTTTTCCTCTCTCTATTTTTGTAGTGGTATTTTTGTGAATATGTCAAAAAATCAAAAAATTAAAAAATACAGGAAAACAAAAAAATCACATTTTTTTTATCTTTTCTTCTCTTCTCTTCCTATGGGCAGGCCCCACTTTTTATTAGGGCAAATATGGACCTCCCCCCCTTAGAAATAAAGAGGGAGAAGGTCCAATTAAAAGTAATTAGGGCCCCCTAATAGGAGAGAGAGTCATGCGAACACGCCCACACATGCGCTAACACACGCAAATGTGTAGGTCCGTACAGCAGTGAAAGTACATGAAAATAAAAAAAATCAAACACATATGCCGCGGACATACAAGGCCTATAGACAAAGGAAATATAAGGAAAGATAATGACAAACCTTTGTGGCCCATTGATGAGGCCGGGTACTCTGAAGGCTGGGTCTTACACGTGAGTTCTCACTCGACAAACTGGTTCGATGGTGTCTTCGAAGCTGGACGGTGCCCCATCAGTTGTATTTATTCTTGCAAACCAGATATATAAAGTGTTCTTGAAATGCAACAATTATCAGTAAAAATATTCTTGTCTCAAAACTAGACTTCATAGTCATCATATTCAAAACCGTACTCTGACTTCTGAAAATGTTATGAATGAAAACTCCGATGTTCATCACACTAAACTGCAGAAGGTTTATTTAGAAACAAGGAAGTATCACAACATGTTTTTGAAGATAACTTTAATATTTTTAACATGTATATGTTGTGTGAATATTTAATTTCATCATAATCTTAAATTAGAGAAAACTCATTGAATTACATTGTCACTCATCTTCATATTATTAAACTAATGCTCATCTTATGTAACAAGGAAATATTTTGTTCAACTTTATAGATTTTTAGCAGTACCCATTGATAATTTTAATCGCAAAGACATATGAATGAATAAACTTGACTGCGGGGGTCACTTGATTAAGTTATACTTTGTTGAGTTAGGTATTCCTAAGTCTCATTACATAAAAATAGCTTTATTCCAAGATTTCTGATTAACTAAGTGTAATCATCTTATCCTCAAAATGCAAAAAATATCATGGAGATAAAGAGGGAACCCCATATTGAAAGAATATGCCCAAGTCTTAAGAGGGGAAAGCAC
Organism: Wolffia australiana; assembly: GCF_029677425.1. Classification (NCBI taxonomy): domain Eukaryota; kingdom Viridiplantae; phylum Streptophyta; class Magnoliopsida; order Alismatales; family Araceae; genus Wolffia; species Wolffia australiana. The sequence continues at coordinate 7,795,996 of NC_135841.1, read as the reverse complement.
ACACAAAAGAGGGAATCCAATAAAGTTATGAATCTGGGAATTTTAGATATGATAACATGAATTTTCTCTATAGTTATCATATTTTGATGCACTCTAGTAGCAGAATTCATTCCTACACATTTACATGGTTTGTGCATAAACATAAATATTAGCAAAAATGCATTATCTCAAGGTAATGAACTATGAAGAAACTGTGCATGAATTTCTTAGCTAATGTTTTCATATTTTAACAAATATATATCATTTCAATGACTTCCAATGATTTTGCCATAACCTTGTAAGGTTTATAAGAAAGAAAGGAAAGTAGTCGAAATTCAGTAGAAAATGCGTAATTAGACCATATGTCACATTGGTAGGATGTGTGTGAGGAGTTGAGCTGTACAAGGACCAACAATAATGGGCCACATATGCCAATACTTAAGGGCCGCACGTACACAAGCTTGATGCGATTTGTATGTGAGATGATAAAATCAAAATGAGGTTAAATCTTGTTGTTGTTGGCTTTGAGTTTCATTAATTAAATTTTAATTCAATAATCTCTTAAATGTACTAGATATTAGATGAATCTCTTAAACATCTTATCAACTAGATAGTTGATGAGTGCAGTTTGTCTCCATAGGGACATTAATGAATAATTCTCTCGATAAGATGATTTTAAGAGGACAAGGATGAATACATATTGGGTAGAATGTAGTGATAAGATGAAGATGCTGAGATGAGATGGGGATAATAACAAGTTAATTGGAATAGGATGAATATTACTATGATTAGTATATAGTGGAACATGAATGAAGTGAGTGAAAATCAGAGTGGGATAGAGGAAGACGTTAAAAGATGATAATAATAGAATATGATGAAAAAGGGGAAATACTAAGAGGAAATATTTAAATTAGTTTTTATGATTTAAATTAGGGTTTCAAGACAAGGCATGATGGGGATGATGTGATGAAACATAGTTGTGAAGGTGGTAGATGTAGTGATTTAGTGTGAAATGAGATAGAGGAAGATAGTGGATTAGGGTTGATTTAGTGAATAGAGAGGGAAATACGTGAGAAGATCATGACAATGTAAATAATATGTGACTTAGGATGTAGATGATATATGGCACAAGTGGTAGATGATGATGGATGGTGATGGATGATGGTTGATAGTGATGAAGAAATGGATATGATCTAAGTGAATGTGTTGAATATGTATCAATGTTAGGTAAGATATTAACCTTAGATAACTACGTTCCACTAGGATCAAAGCAATTTCCTGATGCACATCAGCCTCCACAATTCTCTGTTGACCTTCTCCAAGCACTCAAGACACCAAGAACACCCTTGATAGACCTTCATAACCTTACTCTCTTTCAGTCTGCCTACTAAGTAGGAAGGAAGGTTAAAGATGTTTTTTACAAAGATAAGGACTCAATTTATAGATCCAACGATACGAAGGGATAGAGATCATCCATGATCGACCACTCCCGTCAAGCCGTGTCTCACTTCCTGAAAAAGACAAAATAAGCCATAATGGTATATTAAGATAATCAAAATATTAAATAGAATAGGGCATGGGACGTGGAGGCGTATTGGTGTGAACACCACACCAATGCCTCTATAGTAAAAAACAATGAAATAAGGTCACATGCGTGCCACATGTACACATTGCACCATGTGTTTTGTGACATGCCAGTCCCGTTTGCCATGTTTGACCGTTCAATGTATTTAAATATCAATTTTTTAAAGATTCACCGTCCTCGGTCCACGCACATATTTATTGCAAAAATATGCTTTTGTGATTTGGCCACATCATCTTGGGAATAAAAAAGTAAGAGACAGAATTCATTAGAAATAAAGGGCATTATGGCATCACTAATTGTGATTCGATAATGGTTTCTTTTTAAATGATTGACTGACGCCAATCATTAACATTAATCTTCGGATGGTTGTCTTAGAACAAATCGAAGGACAACAGCTGACATAGTCGAAATAAAATTCATATAAAATTTCAGAATCTTTTATTTCAGAATAAAACAACAGAAAAATTGTAAAATATTTTTAAATCACACATTTTAGGACATCACAGTGAAATTGGATTTAAATATTTTTGGCTTGATATCACTTGTACATAACCAATTTACTGTGAATTGATATGTAAGTGTCGCCATATTAACCTATTAATGCTATGTGTTATCATTAGCCCATTAGGATGCACATGGCTAAGCCTAAAAATGCTACACATAGGGACCATCATGGTCTGACCAAAGCTTCTTCAGACTATAAATGAATCCACCTTTTGAGGAAAAACCAAACTTGTAGTCCAAATTTTGTTAGAGCATCAGGATAGACCAATGTTCGGAATTTTTATCACTATTATTATTAGGTCAAAAGTAAAATAATAATAAACTCACCTTTGTTGGTTCCTTCTCCCTCAATACCATAAGTTCTAAAATGTAGAAATACTTAGAAGACCATAGTAGCAAGCTCAATCCTCATTGTAACCACTTTGTGGAAATACTGCTGCATCCAATCTGAGATGTTTTAGAATCTCGTATGAAAGTATTCATATGTATGTCATTAATGGAACCATTCATCCACAAGATGTTTTTGTTGCCTCAGGATTACAGACCACTTACAAAATAGTGACACAAGTCAACCTAATTGATATTTAGGTATAATACCATCAAGGAACTCATATGAGTAAATTTAATAAACTCTTTCCCTAAGGAGAACACACATCCTATCATTTATGTTTCCACAACTGAGGCTCAAATATGGGACACTGCCATCATATGAGTGGGACAAGATAGTACAATTTTATTCATGTATTTTAATGTCCACAAATATTATTTGGATAGTAATCTCATCATTATGAATATAATACAGCCTAAAAGTCAATGACACATTCATATCTGATTTATGTTCTCTAGAATAAATCTTTCTTCATTGCTATTGTCGTGTGATATTCAGAATGAACATTTATTCTAGGGATGCTCGTGCGGTGCAGTGAAAATTTTTTGCGCATGTTGTGCAAATTTTTGCTCACACAAAAATCCTTGTGCAATGTGGGGTGCAAGTTTGTGCGGTATTCACACCGCACATCGCACAAATTTGCACATATCTTCCTATCAGTAAGTGATGCATTATATTTTACCAAAGTATGCCCCCTTCCTTTGTCTTCATCATCCAGTTTCTGGCAAAGGTGTGACCGAGAAATTCTTTTCTGGAATTCCCAAGCAGTATGGAACACCGGCCATCAATTTTTTACAGTGATAAATTCTTCAGTGATACAATCTTGGTCATTATCGACCTGCTCAATAAGCATGCCCACTTCCTTTGTCTTAATCATCCAGTTTCTGCCAAAGATGTGATGAGAAATTCTTTTGTGACATTGCCAGACTTCATGAGACCCAGGTCATCCATTTTTCCAGATTCAGAATTTCCCGTAATGTGAGCTGGGTGGGATATTGCGTGAAATAAACTACTCAACCCATTGTGCTACCTCAAATTGATTGATTGCTTAACATGAGGATATTACATAGTTTAAATGTGTAAATAATTTTCTTTAATATGATAATATCTCGATTTGAAATAGTGGTGTATCAATATTGAATGTGATGAAAAAGTTAATATCAATGACAAATGTTTTAATTTTTTTTCTTCAATCTTTGGGTCAGAAATTTTATTAGTGATGAAACATTTATTTGTAGTCCTAGAAAAATAGATAACTAATTTATTCCCAAATGACACAAAGTAATTATACAAGTAAATTATTTAGTTTTATAGTAATCATACATTTATTATAAAACTGAATAATGAGGGATATAATAAATCAAGTCAACTTTCCAATTATAGAGTTGTGAAAACTAATTTTTTCAATATTCCATGTGCATATGAGTTATATAGCAATTAGAGGACGTCCTCTTAATTTATCTAATTGGCATAAATACATGTGTAAGATTTAATTGAAGTCAAATGAAATATTCAATGCCACAACTAGTTCTAATCTCCAAACAAATGTATAAATGGTTCAACAAGTTGAAGCCAGATGAAATGAACATAATCAACAGTCGGGTCTATGTCACTACCTTCGTCTGTTTGCTTGGTAGCACAATTGACATCGTCATCTGCTCGCCACCAACACTTGAGTGTCATTAGTAATTTGATGCTCTCTACTGTCAACCTGAATCGCTTGTAGTTGATGACAGCACGACTGGTAGAGAAGAATCTTTCAAAGGGTGCACTCATCACAGATATTGGTAGGAATTCCTTCACAACCATTGCCAACCTTGGATATGAGTGTTCTCTTGTTACTTTCCACCAATGCAATGGTTTTGTCTCGTTGAGAGGAGGTGGAGCTCATGTACACATCTAGCTCATGCCCTGGAATAATGGTTGGTGTATGCTCATTGTTTGGTAACAACTCATCCTGTGCTTCACTAAAGAAAGCTGTAGACATCCATGCTAGTCAAAAACATCCAGAAAAAGGTGAACGAACTATGCTTGCATCGTTGGTGACCTCTGGGGTATGTAATAGTTATTGCACATCCGCTATTATTTTGTCTTGGTGGCTGCGGTCAAGTAATTGTAACTTTGTGGCTTGCGATGGCGGTAGCCATCTAAAGGGGTTGTAATATGCATGCAAACTCCTTAATCATTGTCCCTTCCTCATCAAATAATACTTGTTTCTTTAAAACATTAAATGCAATGATATCTAGAGCATCCATTTTCTCGACAACAGCTACTGGCACGGCGTACATAGAATTCCATCTTGTTGGGAAGTCCATGGGAACCTTCCTATGGTCAGGTAGGTCAAAATGTTTTCATAACAATACATAGCGTTCTTCACATTGCGTTGAACCACATATTCTAGTAACTCTCTCAGACCTAGAGTACGACATCTCCCTAAATGAATGGATCAAGTTTGTTGTATTGTTCTGCATCATTCACCCTAATTATATCATCCTCGTCTATAATGATTGTCTCTAAAGGCTCCTCTGTCACATGTAGGAAGCTCATCCTGGCTTGAACTACAATGTTTATCACGTGCGCAATGCAAAGTAAGTGTCTACACGCAGTAATTGAGGGTTCACTAACTTTAGTTATTCATCCAGAATACTCGGCATCTTTCTTTTATTTGATGCATTATTTGTTGTCATTGCACACAACAATATAAAAATGTGTCATGAATCTAATGGAAAGGAGAAAAAATCAGTGATACCATATTTAATGAAGCAACCCTTACCTTTGACTTGAAGTCAAAGTCCTCCAAGATTTGAAGGCTGCGTGCACTCATGTTTTCACCAATGTGCGACCCTTTCAATTGGCCTATGCCCAGAACACACCTGCACAACTTCCCCTCACAGTCCACCCAATGCACAATCACACCTAAGAATGCAATATTATTTTCCGAAGTCCATGTGTCAAGTGCTAATAACTCTCGCGCAATATCGGTGAATTTTCTTAGAATGCTCTTCTTCATATCTTCGTAGAGAGAAAATGCCTTCACCTTGATAGCCCTAAATGATGTGACTGATATTTCTTCTTGTGCAATGTAATGAAGAAGTCGTATGAAGTACTTCTTCCTAACAATAGCCCATGGTGAATCAAAAAGACATATGAAGTGCACCAATTCTTTTTTGGTCTTCTCCATTGTACGATCTGTATAATACTATTTTGTACTATCTGATGTATCGAACAAGTCTGCTAATGACCTCTCTATTCTAACTCGAGTTGATTTAACTTTCAAATTCAGCAACATTTTGCAGTGGAACTTTTCCTAATGTCTCCACAATGGAGTGTTGCTTTTATACTAGTTATGGTCTACAATGACACTACACAAGTTGCATTTGAATTTATATCCTCCTAAAGTTGTGCAGTGCCTTAGTACATCACATGCACGATGGCAATTCATTTTCTGTTAGGTTTTTGCGCTATTATGGTATGATTCATCTTCTGTTGACATTTTTGGAGAATTTGGTAAATGTGAAGACATACCATCTTCCATCCTAGAAATTTTAATTTGATAGAATGAATTGGGCGGCAGGACAGGTGATACAACCAATTCACAAGATCATAATGGAGATGGTGGGAAGAAAAATAAATTCACGACATTACGATATCATAATAGGAAAGATTAACATGAAAGTAAATTCAGAACATCACAAGGTCATAATGGGGATGGTGAACAGAAAACTAAAACTAAATTAAGAACATCACCAGATCATAATGGGCATGGTGAATATAAAATAAATTCTGTGAGTTAGACTAACATAAACTTATGCCTTACATCATGGGAAATTTAGAAGAATCATAATTAAATTAGAAAGGGTTAAATTTGGTCGGACAAGGTGCATTTCAGTGGAATGGGTTGAACATGGGTAGAAAGAGCGTGGTAAAATGAAGGACAGGAGACTGAGAAACTAGAATGACACGAGAAGGTGATGGAGTAAACCAATCCAATCTTCTGGAGATGTCTATGGAGCTACCTTTGACTTCATCGATAGCTCTATCGGTCCACGTCCTGCCCGACCGACATGCCAAAGCGATAGTAAAGATGTTCGGGTTTAAGTACCCTGGGTAAAGCATGTCCGTAATCTTCACGTTTTGATCTTCATCAGTTCGTGCTCAATTCCTCGCTTTATCGTGTTTGTTCTTGTCGTGTCTCGTCCTGTCGCCTGTTGTTCTGTATTAGAGTCGATTTATGTTTGTTTTGTGTTTTCTAAAATGTATTTTATTTTTTTAATTTAAATGATAATTGTTGTTAAATGGGCCCCGAAATCACAATTGCCCCATAATGGGTTCTATGTGATGGGCCCATCATGGCCCAATATGTAAGGCCATGATGGGCGCGCCAAGACTCAGATCTGGTTTTCCTGTGGCAGTTATTGTCCTTCAAAACTAGATCTCAAAATAGAGGGAAGAAGGGAGGAGAGGAGAAGAAGGGGAAGAGAGAAGGGCTAGAAGGCAAGAAGCAAAGCTGAAAGGGGCAATTTTCTGGTCGTTGCCATCTTTGTGGGGGCACTGCTTTGTCTCCTCGACCCCACAGATTGTCTGTGCACTGTTCCGTTGAACAAAAGACACACTTCTCACTATGGACACATTCACGCGGACGTTGCATCACCATCCGACGAGTCCTGATGGCAACCCGTCAACCTCCAAGTCATGTGGTCAACGTCCTTGCATCGTGAAGGCGAGACTTCGCTATGCCCATGCAAAGTACCAGTGCTCGGTGTCCCGTCGTGCCATCTCGCCAGCAGCTCTCGCGAGATCATCTCGCCCAACGACTGGCCAAATCCTGCCTAGCACTGAGCTGACAGTCTTGATAGCACATCGCGCCTACTGCCCGAGTGCTGCCTGGGATCCGTCGATGCTGACCACAAGCTTGCAAGAGCCTCAAACGAGCACATTGCAAGCCATCAGCCTCTCCAGGTCACCAGAGGGTGTTCACGATTTCTCTAGCCCGATTGTGTTGAGCATTAGACGATTTCAACCGCCACACTATCTGCCCACCGGACATCTCTTGTTACAAACACTATTTGCCAACCACTGCACTCACGCTAACATAGACGCATCCGTCGTCTGTCTGTTGCACGTGGATCCATTGTCGATGTACCACCGTGGGAGTTTTGCACCAATGCCAACTCCACATTAGACGATTGCATTGCGCCTACTCAGGTGCTTCGCCATTGTCTACGCCTGCACCCGCAATCGTGTTGCACCCAGCTCTGCCTGCGACATTTGCTATAGCCATTTCTAGACGGGTATTCATGATTATTCTAGTAAAGGTTATATGAGAGAGTAGAGATTCTCATTTGTAAAGGTGATGTGAGGTGTAGCTTGACAACCTGTAGGCGAAAAACTACATATTTTTTTGGTTAAATCAACCTTTGATTCATTAATCCACATGTCAGTGTTGTAGATCAATTTGCTTCGCTAATAAAGGTTATGATATGTGATCCTAGAGGGTCAAATGCATGAACATTTCTCAGAGAGTATAGAAAGAGGTTGGCACCCATTTATACCTATAAAAGTCAATAAGGAGTGTCCCTCCCTCTTTTCATTAGGTTTCCCAAATACTACTTTCAGAGAGACGATGAGGAGATCCAATGCTCTGAAAATTGTGTGGATATGCCCATAGGCTCATATCTAAATGACTCAAAGAAACTCATACAGGGGACTATCAAATCATGGAGTCAATGTGTAAATGTGATGTGATCATTTTTGTTACTTTAAAGATCTGTCTTCTTTTTTTATTCCATTACGCAAACCTGTTCATGTTGAGTTTCCAACAAGCGATACCAGACCCTAATTTTGGCTTTGACAATTATGAAAAACATCCTAACTGACATCAAATTTAGTTTTAGATCAAGTTGTAGAAAGGTAGGTGCGAGAGAGTTGGGTACATGCCCATACACAAACTGACTCTACAAACTGACTTCAAGTCGATAGATAGAAACAAATTACAACTAAATTGTAGTGTAGTTGTACTTTTAATTTTTCCTAAATCAAATAAATTTGTTGATTATAGAAAACTCGCTCAAATGTATAGTTAGAGCGAGGTTGTCTCCACGAGGATTGGTCTTTAGAGGTGAATTTAATTTTTGAGCTACAGTTAAACATAATTAAGATTATATGTAATAGTTACTACTAGTAAGTAGTGATAGAGAGAAGTAGTGAAAAGGAGAGTTGCGATTAGTAATAAGATAAGATCAATATATCACCTCTTATAATTTTTATTGATTTTCAAGTTACTTAGCAAGTGAGATTATCAATATGCTTTGTAGTTTATACTAAGATAGGTATTAGAACAGGTATATAAGATGAGTAAGATAGATAGATTAATAATAGACTATTCTTGATAGAAGATAAGAAGTTTATTCTATTTAATTAAGAGTAAGTTAGATGTAAGATAGGAGATGGCTATAATAATGATGGATATTAAGATTTAGTTAGATAGTGAAAAATATTTTACCTTAATAAGGTGTAAGAGGCTAATTGATATAAGTATTAATTTAGTAAGAGGTAAGAAGAATATGACGTAGAAGGAAGTAATATCTATAGTAGGGGAAAGGAGGGATTTTATGTGAAGATATAGATTTATGAAGGACAGAGGTATATACATGCTTAACATTTTTAAGAGTAAGAGGGATATATAGTAGAGCAAGATTATCTAATGTAGAAGAGAATTGAGTAGTTAGACAATGATGATATTTAAGATAGTTGAGTTAACTAGATAGATAGAGAGATTAAGAAGAGATAGAAGAATTAAGAAGATTAGTAAGATCAATGGCTGCTTCAACCACATTTATAAGGTTAAGAGCGAAGCTCTCTTCACCCTTCATTCACTCTCTCCCAATCCAATAGCTTCTCTGATCTGCTGATCACAATATGGTCCCCCCCCACCCCGTTGCAGGCCTCCACCAGCCAGCCGACAAGGATGACAGTTGGGGTGGTGAAGGATGTCTTTGCCCCCGACCTTTTGATCTCCATACGAATGGAATAACAGCTACAATTAAATCACAGTCCTGGACCCATTCATGAGTGGTGTACCCAACCTTGCCACGATAGTGGCCCCATCAGCCACCCCATCATCGACTCATGCTCGGATTCAAACATAGCTTGGCCCCCCCATCTGTGTATGCCAATCAAGAGCCAGAAAAATACATAAAAATAGTTAAATAATGTAAGGCAGATCTCACCGTCCAATCGTCCTAAAGAAGTTCAGACAATTGAGATCATATCTAGTCAATGCAGCCCGATTCGACACCGGCTTTAGCTTGGGTTTGCTTGAAGCTCGGTCATAATTTTTCTTTACTCCTTAGGATCGCGGCCCAACAAGCTGCAACATGTTTTTCCTATTGTAAGCCCAGCCTGATGCGTAGCTATAGAGGACTGATGTTGGAAATCCTATCTTGGAAGAATATGAAATACATATTTCTATATAAATGACATTCTTCAATATCTACATCCCTTTTCTGCGTGCATGTGTGGCTTGTAGCAAACAATGGCAACCTGGGGAGCTGAAGGGGGCTAGTAGTGAGCCGCTGATGGTTTGGGAGCTAGATGAATCGGAAATGACTATCAACAAGTCAGTGATGGAAAGGACCTGGCAGAGCATAGGAGGTTAATGACAAATCAATGGTCACTAGGTCAACCAGCCGACATTAATTTATAGGTGACTAGCATAGATCTTTCTGGGGAACATCCCTAGTGGATGTGAAGATGCAAGATCAATGACAAAGAGCGAGATAGAGCGAGATGTGTAGATGAAATAAACCATAGATAGATCGTTTTGGTTTGTGGGTGGTAGTAGAACAATCCACAAAGAGGCAACTAGAATAGAAAATGAGATCCACAAGTCCTGGCTTTAAAAACATGTGTAAACTAAATGGCTTGATTAAGGAAGATAGATTCCCTAGTCGATGTATAGTGTAGGGAGTGGTACAAGTGGTAAACATATGATTATCACTCACAAACACATTATTATAAACAAAAGAAAAAGATATTTTGTTATAAGAAGTTGATATCTAATGTCATCATCCAACCCATCAAACTAAGGTAGGCATTCTTGGAATGGATATCAGTATAGTGGTACCCTATATATATATTTTCACATTTTACTCAGATATCTGTCCAGGCAGATGTCAGATTTCCCCCAACAGATTTCTTGTTTGGCATCCATCGTACTAATGGCATACTAAATCAGCCTTCAGATTTGGGAATATTACAAGGCAAAACCAAATAATGTTAGAACTAAAGTCTAGGACATGGCCGGTTTTTCTCTCATCCCACATCCCATTTCTTAGGGTTGTTTGAAATTATCTCATCCCAAAACCATACCTTCTAGAATTATGCCATGTATGGACCATCCCATCCAGGAACCATCCCACATGAAGCCTCCTGTTCCATCCCATGTCTAGGACTGTAAAATATAGGGCACCAGCACTTTTACCAATCTGAATCAGAATGTGTGCTCAACTTTCAGCTCGACAATTGCCTTTTGGATTCTTGACTTCTAGCCTTCGTGGTTCTCATTTGGTATGAGTCTTTCCTTTATTCTCTCTCATCTTGCCTATCTCTTATCTTGGATCTGGATCCTCCCTCATCTCGCGCCTCTTGGTTGTCAGATCTCTACACTAGAAACAATTTCTCTTGGGTCTTGGCAGTCGGATCTGGCTTTTCTAGGCTCTCGGCTCTTGCTCCTCTTGGATCTTGGCTCTTGTCTCCTGGTTCTCTATCTATGATATCTCTACCATTTTCCAACCCGGCCATTTTGAAAAATGTTTACTCATTTATCAAATAGCACAGTTTTGAGATATCCATCAGATAACAAACAGATGGATTTTTTGACGTATTTTGAGTTTGTGAGAAAAGGCAATCCAAAAATAATGATTGCCTCTGTTGAAACTAAAATTATTTAAATAGGTCAAGTGATTCTGATATTTCAATTATTTAGAGCCCAGTGTTTCCTTCACTAATACAATTATAGTACTCTTCCCATGAATTGTAATAAACAATATAATCATGCGTAATATGGCATTTTCTGTCCTGGTTATAAGAAGGGGTGGGCCACCAAATTGCAATTGGTTCTCTCTCTTCTCTTCACAACTGCACTTTGATATTTCCATCTCAAGTAGAATTAATATGGAATAAGAGCAGATTGAGATTGGGTAAGGGATCCAATCTCAGATAAAGTTGCCCACTGCTACTTTAAACAAAACAATATCAGAATGGCAGGGACATGATGGTTTATTTGGTGAAATTAGTTTAGCATCACCAACATGCATTACAGATCTATATCAAGAAACACAAGACTATAGATGAGGCATGAGTGGATAAGTATTTAGGAGTGGGATAAAACAAAAAAATGATTTAAGAACCAACTGAATTCACATGGATTGCGGAGAACTAGATAAATATGCAACCTCTAGATATGAGATTCAATTTGATGAAAGTTCACTATCTTGATTCCAAATTGGGCATGGAACACCAGATCATGTTATAGTATAAGCCCTGCGATAACAGCCTAAATTCTGTATTTAATTCAAGAAACTAGTACAATATGATGCATTTAAAGAGTTTAAAATAGGGTTGTTATCATATATTTAGTTGTAATTAATGTTTCCAAGTAATTCCTTATTTTTCACTAATTTTCTAATAATTTATGAATTTTATGGAATTAATTTAAGCTTGGACTAATACTATTTGAATGGGAATGGCAGATCTCAAAATTAATGTTAATGTTATTAATGTGGGGAAGAATTACTGAATTTTCTAGATTTTTCTAGAGTTTTATTGGATTTTTTGGGAATTTATTAGAAGAAAAAATGAATTTTTAAATAGAAAAAGGTATATTTATAAGGAAAATAAGAGTTTTAAAGCAATTTCTAAAGTCAGAGAGGGTTTTTCTTAAATGTTTATTACAATTATGCCTTAAAAACAGTTATCGGTCACCCATTATAGGCGTGAAGATCTAATAAAAATATTTTCAGGGTTTTTATGAAATTGATCAGGATTTTTAAATGGTTTCTTAGGAAAATATGGAGGAGAGAGAACACGGAGGGGCATATACATAATTAATTTTTGGGTGGTGTCAATTTGTGCGCGCATATTTATTCATGGACTTTTAAGCAAATATTCAAGAATTTGATTTCGAGAGGCCACATGGCCAAATCTCGACCTTCAGATGCGAATCTGACGGCTTAATTGTGACCCACATTTCTCTGTTCCTTTGGGCGGCAAGTTCACCGCCCATGCTGCACATACAATGCGCATGCATGGGAGGTGACGTGGCTAAGTCTGATTGACTAGCGGCTTACAAACGTATAGATAAGTATGTATCGTTATGTATCTTGTGTTCTTTATTTTTTTTTTCTTATTTCAGCCACGGGGTATGTGGCGCGCCGGGAGAAGAGGCGCCAGAACAACTTTAAAATGTGCCAGCCAATGGGAGATCAACACGTGATTGCGCATTTCAAAATCTAAAATTTTAATAAATGAAAATTGCTCATATTGGTCAATTTTCATTTATTAATAACTTTTGATCCTGAAGTTGCATTGAACTCCTCTTTCTATCTGTATAGTTGGATCACTCACATCAAGTGGTGGCGACAACGTCAACGCATCATCTTCGGACACACCTCCACCGCCACCCAAGACTTCCCACGTCATGACGCACCATCAACGCCAACTGCAGAGCTGTCATGTTGGCAACCACGTCAACACACCGGCATCGAACGCGCCCCCTAGTGGTCCCCTCCCCGCCGTCTCTTGCAGTCGCCGTCGCCGCCGTCGAGGAAGGACCACTCCTACCTCCCACCCATCGACTGACCACCACCCTCACCTTACGCCCCGGCCGCCCGCGCCCGCCACGAGATCGGCTGCCTGCGCCCACGATGCGCTCAGCCGCCCGCGCCCGTCGTGCGTCCAGCCGCCCATTTTCGCCACACGCCTGACTTCCCGCGCCCACTACACGCCCAACTGGCCGTGCCTACCGTGCCCTAGCTGCTTGTGCCCGCCGAGTCTTTGGCCGTTCGCGCGTGCCCGCTATGCCCCCGGACTCCCTCGCATTCACTTGTCGCCACGCATACGGTTTAGGTTTTGGGGCGCTGCCCCGAACCCCGCAAGGGGGCGACTCCCCCCTTAACCCCCCGCTAACTAACCGCGCAGTTGGATCTGTGACACCTTGTCGAAACGCACGTCAATCCTCCCACCAACGACGCATAGAGAATTTCTCGCAGCCTTTTCACGCACTATCTAGTGCCGAGGTACTTCTACACTCTTTGGTGTCCGTGTTGTTCTTTCAGTGTTCTTCGACTATTCATCCACTGCTATCGATTTTGATTGGATTTAGAATCTTCAAGCGACTAGTTGATTAGGTCTTTGAATTTCTAGCGATCGTCATTCGGATTTATTGAACGTGTTGCTTTGTTTTCACCGCGGTGGTTGTAAGACAGTACTCCCACCCTCGACGAGGAAAGGGGCTGCACCATCATTATTTTCACCAGATTTAAATCTTCGAATTTGATCGTGTGATTTGTGCTCTGTTTTATCCCATCCTTCCCTAGTCTTCCTAGTATCCACTTCCCATTGTCACCCTGTCCCTGTCTCCTCTAACCACCCTACATCACCCCGTCATCCCCTAGTATCCTGCATCAAATTGGTATCATAGCCTAACCTGTGTCAGCCTACCTACTCCATAGTCGTAAACATCATTCATTCATCATCCCATTTTGCATGCATCTGCGTTCATGAAAACACGTCTTTACTCCAATGAATGAACCATCCCTAGATAGGTGTGAGGTTTCTGTCCCTATCCAAGATTCGTCTCCACCCGCTTCACCATCCTCCTCACGTGGGGATGTTGACCGCATATTAGACGCTGTCCATAATAGTTTTCATGACGTAAACACACGATTAACCAACATGGACAACCATCTAACCAATTTTAGCGATGGGGTTAGTGAGCGAACTTACCAATTAGAGAATCGAGGTCGTGATAGGCATCGCCATGATCGTGAAGACCCATACCCGCCTAAACCTTAACTTCGGGATCACGATAGGGATCATCACGAACCTGATGATCCCTATCGACCCGAGAATAGATCAGGGGGTCGTAATCAGAATCATCCCGAATGAGACGATCTGATTCCTCCTGAGGCTGGAACGCCAGGCCACAATAGGAATTGTCGAGACGATTTCTATCCACATGAGCATAGAACCCCGAGCCGTGATAGGAATCATCCCTCGCTGAACGATCCCTATCCACCTGCGGATAGAAACCTAGTACAAGATGGAAATTGCCCTCCCCGAGACAATGACTATCAACCGGAGGAGAGGATCCCAAATAGTGATAGGAATCATCCCCCGCGGAACAATCCCTAACCACCTTACGATAGGCGCCGAGCTTGGAATAGGAATCGTCCTGAACTGGACAATCCCTATCCTCCCAAGGATCGGGCACCGCCTCGCGATCACCGTCGTCTGGATCACGACAATCATTGGCAGCAGATTCAAAAGAGTGTCAAAGTCGATGTTCCATATTATGAGGGATCTAGGGACCCAAAAGATTATCTAGATTTGGAGTCTAAGCTTAATAGTTATTTCAAATGGTACGATATGCTCGAATGGCAAAATGTACAATATGCTGAAATGAGGTAAGGAGGTCAAGCCAAAATCTCTTGGGAGAACCTTGAATTTTCTATCTATAACCAACGAGAGGCACCAATTGACACGTTGCCCCAAATGAAAGATAAGTTACATGAGAAATATGTTCCCCTCGCCTACTTGGATAACCTCCTAGATCAATGGCACAAATTACAGCAAGGTAGATGACCCGTCTCGGAGTTTATCACCCAGTTTGAGGAATATTATATGAGGTATCACTTTGAGGAGAATTCGTGAGTCATCAGTTCCCGTTTTAGAACAGGTTGAATCCTTACTTCAAAACTGAATTACTTGTTCGAAAAGCAGCTACCCTAGAGCAAGCCATCAGATCATAAAGGATCTAGAGCTTTGCCAAACCCTCTACAGTAGTCCCATTGTGAGCGGTCGTCCCACGCTTAGTGATAGATCTTATTCTAACTATTCCAACAAAACAACCCATCATAATCCTCCTCTCGCTCTCCTAGCGCCCATATCTACTCTGACTCGTACTCCCGTAGAACATCGCACCCCAGCTCCTACCCCTTAGTCATCCGCTCAAATAACACCTCATAATCGTACTTCTACTTACTCGATTCTACCACAAGAGCCCCAAATCAATCAACCCCGGCACAGATTGGCCCGTCTGGCATGACATGCTTTAAGTGTTAGGGACGTGGCCATAGAGCTTCCCAGTGCCCTTCCCGAGCTCTACATATAGGACAAGATTCTATGGAGGGTGAACCTATCTTGGAAGAACAACCGATCAACGAAGAAGAATATAGGATAGATAACTATGTGGTAGATGAATCCGTGCACGAAGATGAGTTGGTGAGTTTCATTGGCATTAGTGACTGCCCACCATCCCATCCTCGTCTTGATCCATGTGTGTAAGTTAGGGGAATTGTTTGATGCAACCTTACCCAACCTTCCACTGATGATTATGCATTGAGGACGTCCATATTTTACACTTACTTTAAGATTGGCGATAAGATGTGCAAGACGATCATTGACAGTGGTAGTTGTATCAATGTTGTCTCCGATGTTATGACTTCACGTTTGGGATTACCATTGATTGATCACCCTCATCCCTATTATGTATCATGGATCGATGCTACGTCGATCCCTATGAAGAATCAATGCCTCCTTCCTCTCAAAGTTCAATCATACAAAAAAGAAGTATTGTGTGATGTGTTAAGCATGAAAGTTGGCAGCATTATCCTTAGTCGCCCTTGGCTATACGATAATGACGTACACATTCTTTGTTGGAGTAACACTTGCTCATTCTTCTATCAGAGTAAGAAAATCACATGGCACCCTTATACCCATAGCCCTAAGAGACCTTCTCCAAAATCTATGTCATTAGGTCTATGCATTCTCAATGGGCGTCAATTTCAGAAGGAGATAGATAGTGAGATGTCTATTTTTCTAGTCATGATTCCCGATCATTCCACTAAGAATTCCATACCCCCACCATTGAAGGTTTCCCAATTACTAGCTGAATTTGAGAGCATCTTCCCCGAGGATTTACCCAATGATCTACCACCTATGCGTGAAATTCAGCATGCCATTGATTTCATTCCTGGATCATCCTTGCCAAATCTTCCCCATTATCGTATGAATCCCACGCAATATATGGAACTTCAGCGTCAAGTCCAAAGCTCTTGGACAAGGGACTTATTCAGGAGAGCCTTAGCCCATGAGTGGTACCTGCATTGTTGGCTCCCAAAAAGGATGGGAGTTGGTGCATGTGTATTGATAGTAGAGTCATTAATAAGATCACCGTTAAGTATAGGTTTTCCATCCATCGCATTGATAATATGTTAGATATGATGGCTGGTTCAAAGATTTTCTCAAGAATTGATCTAAAGTGTGGTTATCATCAAGTCCGAATCCATCCTGGAGATGTACAAGCCCTTTCCAGGATAGAGATGGGTGATAAGCCAAAAATAGGGGTAAATTTTACTAAATTTTAATCCCTTGTTGTTGTCATTTTCAGCTTATACAATAAAATTTATAAAAACCCTACTTAAGATGTGTAGGGATAAGTAAGGGGTATTGTCCAAGGGAAGCTAGTAAGTAAATTGAATTGATGATATAATTGAGTAATTTCACACTAATAAGAGTTAATTTGATATTCAATGAAGATCAAATCACCCTAATTAAATGAGAAATTTAGAAAGGGAGGTAGGAGAGATGAGAGGAATAGAAGAATATGGGGCTCTAAATTGGCTTCTTTGATTGAAAGAAAAGGGTCAAAGGGGTCAATTAGAGAGGTTGAGAGGAGAAAATTTTTATTTGTTTTGGTTGTTTCTGTAGGCTTGATAATTCAAAAATAACTACTCTATTGGATAATAAAAAGGAAAATTTAATCTCCAAGAATGTTAACCCTTTTATTAGTTTTTTTATAGTTTTCTTTTATATGCACTTAGAATAGCTAGGAAATATCTCAATTTCTCCTCTCAATCCTAGTCAGGGCTTGTACATTCCGCTCAAGCTAAGCGATTTAGAAGTTCAGACAGGGATCAAGAAGAACGATTAAGAAATTCAACTAACAATACCCAAAATACACCAAAAATTCAAATACAAAGAAGGAAAAAATACCAAATAGGTTGATCCAAGCTGGATCTCCTCTCTGTCTTGCAGCTGTGATAGAGCACCATCAAGAATGAGCTCCCCCTCTCGAAATTTAGCTTTTATACTTAGGTTACATGGTAAAAATTACCATTTTACCCCCGTTTACTAATTAATTTTTATCAATCAATGTAGGCTGTATCTGAATGATCCAACGATAGAAAGAGGGAATCAAGATGAGGAAATCCATAAAAAGATCATCTCAATAGGACTTCAGGATCAAAAGTTATAAATAAATGAATTTTAAACCAATTTAAGCCATTGGATTTAAATTTATTTATTTATTCATTTCTTTTTTTAACACGCCATGATGTGTCACCCTCTCATTGGCAGGCATTTTGAATTCTATTTTTTGCAGAAAAGTCCTTTAGAAAGCCTGGAATTGCTGTTGAACGGCGCCCAAAATTAATTATGAATATGGCCCTTGCGCATTCTCTCTCCTCTGATTTTTTCCTGAAAACCATTAAAAAAATACTGTGTAATTGTAATAAAACTCTGTAACTGTCTAAATAACATCTTTAGGCCTGCATACATGACCGAGAGCTATTTTAAGGGCATAATTGAAACTATAATTTAAGAAAAGCCCCTCCAACTTTCGAAATTGCTATAAAACTCATATTTTTCATATAAATATATCCTTTTCCTATTTAAAAATCCATTTCTTCTTCAAATAAATCCCAGAAAAATCCAATAAAATCTTAAAAAATCCTTGAAAATTCTATGAAATTCAGTAATTCATCCCCACACTGATTGACCTCAAAAGTAAATTTTAAACCTGCCATTTTTATTTTAAAATAATTATTTCCAGGTCAAATAAATCCCTTAAAATTCATAAAATCAACAGAAAATTAGGGGAAAATCAGAAATCACTTGAAAACAGTATTTTCATGTAAATATATGATAACAAAACCTTTTGATCTCATTGAATGCATAAAATTGTGCTAAATTACTTGAAAAAAAGACCAAAATTAGGGTGTTATCAATGGGAGATTGTGAAATTAACCTAGCTATTCCACTTGCACATTAAAAAATTTATAAAAAGGTTTCATTTCTAGGAGGTATGAGATGGCCTTCATGATCTGATAGTTATTGGATTTTGATGCCAAATTCCCCCAAAACAAACTCAAACCAAATTTGATTTTCTTCTTATCCCCTCTAATTGACCCCTTCAATCCTTTTTATACATCAAAGAAGTCAATCTTGAGCTCCTCACTTCTTCTATTCTTCCCATCTGTTCTACCCTCCCTTCTAAATTCTTAATCTAATAAGGGTAATTTGATCTTCATTGAAGTTAAAATTAACTCTAATTAGGGTCAAATTATTCTACTAAATCACTAATTGAATTCCCTGCTAGCTTCCCTTGGACGATACCTTTACTTATCATTATAAATCTGAAATTAAGGTTCTATAAATTTAGTTGTATAAGCTAAAAAGCAACAACGACAAGGGATTATAAAATTTCAAAGTTCACCCCTAATTTTTGGCTTATCATCCTGACTTTGTCGCCTAATAGACACAATACAAGGCACTCGCATATGGACATTACGTCATACTTTCAGATACCAGTTGAGATTAAGAGAAGGTTTTCCGCTTGCATTGGTCAGTTATCCATCATTCCTTAGGAGTCTCATATGTACCTCATTTTAACCACACACTGAGGTTAAGATGAAGACTCATACGCAAATTTAGGTGAGCCATCTAGATTAATTGAATGATATAAATTGGGAGGAAATCATTAGAGACCAGTTGATTTAATTGTATGGGTCTGCAACAAACTGAGCCGGCTCAACCAATCAAGATAATCAAGTAAAGATCAATTGGCTGATCCCACTATAGAGAAAAATTGATGGATCTGACCAATCTATTTCATTAATCAAATTTATGATATTTTGGAATGATCACACATTGTGTTAGTATAATCTATGTACCATGATTGGTATCTAGAGAACAGAGACAAATAAATCATACGATTGGCCCTGGTCAATCTAACTTATCGATTATGGTTAATCCAATTTAACTCATGATCCTTGTTGACATGGCCCATTTTATGACTATACCATTAGCAAAATCCAATTTTGTAATTCAAATGATGTCATATCCTTGAATATAATTTTGATATTGCTTCAATCCTGATCAGCGTAATAGATCATTTGTTATCTAAATTTTTTTCTGATTGGTTGATCGGGTTTGATCAATGATCAAACAAACGATCTATCAAATGAATCTTCGTCTAATTACCAAAATCCTTCATTCTATTAATATAGTAAAATTTTATAGCATGTATTATCATAAATATTCTTTTATGATTGTAATAATGGATGGTCCTTTCATATTCATCCAATATAGTTATGGAGTTGACATCGAATATCCCGGTGAGTTTAACTACGAGTAATATGCTCACATTATCAAACAGATGTTCGGGGAAAATTCTACCGATGGTCCATTAAAAAAGGTGCAACTAAGATTTTTAAAGGTGCAACTACTCAGATTATAGTGTGTGCTTTGTTAAGCACAAAACCCCACACATAAGTTCATCATCAAGCGAAATAAAGATAAGAGTACTGAAGGTTAAGCGTTAAGGGTATTTTTAACGCAATGCTTTAATGTGTGTTTCGATGAATGTTCAAAGTGATGCATGCCTCAATTAGGGTAATGATCAAAGCACAATAGGTTCGCAGTCAACTAGTTGACTTATTGTATATGGAGATAAAATAGGAGCCTAAGTTATATTAAAATGCTACTTAATTTGACCATGCGCTGAACAAGTCAAATAATGTATTTAGGACTTGTAGTTTTTATGACGTAAAGATAAACATAATTTTTTGACACTGCTTAGGTATTTTTCTGAATTTGTCTTCATTTGATTTGTTGAAAAACTTGTTCAAAATTCTAATTACTACCTTCGAGTATTTACGACTAAATTTACTGATGATCTAATGAAAATTAATATCATGAAGATATTATTATCCAATGCTGATATCTTTATTTAACTGATGTGGTAAACATGTCTAAAAGTTTAAGATTATTTTAATGCTCAAGTCCTTGGCATAACGGCTAACTCTTCATAGGTATTTTGAACTGATGGCAAAATTGCACATATAAAAAGTCAAAATTAAAATGATTATTATTTTACAATGCATATGACTGTTGAACTTGTTACAGATTACCCTTATGCCCTTTCATATTTCTAAGTCCATTTATACAATTTTGAGCCCTAATTTAAAATGACCTCCTCCTTTCCCTTTGAAAATCGCAGTCCAAAAGCTAGAGAGATCTCTAATCCGTGGAATAATTTTCAAGCTGTTTTCGAGCATTCTTTCAAGAGATTATTTGTTTTTAACATCAATCCAAGTCCATAGAACTTGGAATCATGGTTTTTGGTGTATGTTATTTCACGATTCAAAAGAAAGAAGGCTGGTATCTGAACTTCACACATCCTCAACCTTGTGATAAGTTTATAATTTTAAGCATAACTTTTATTCTCAGTTGAAGCTTTTATTCAACATATGAATTGTTGCTAACATCCATATAAAATGATAACACTTAGAATCACATCATTTGGTTGAGTTTGAAAAGAGTCACATCATTTGGTTTATCTTTTCATATAAAATGATATGAATTGTTGCAAACATCCATATAAAATGATAACACTTAGAATCTTTCAACGTCTTTAGTAAACATTTGTTTCAACGTTTTTTTTGGAATCCTTGTCAGGCCTATTTCCAAGTGATTTCTTGGGGGCATTCACACAAATACGGTTAGTGCACATCATCACATCGAGACGGATACCCCTAAACAACATTAAGGATTTGCCTAAGCTATCTAAAAATAATAATTGTGTTTCCCATTTCCTCTACCTCATTTATCAGGTAGAAAAATCTTAGGCTACTAAAAATAAAAACATAATATAGATTGAGAACCTAATTCAACCCTCCTCTTAGTTTATTCCTTGGCCACCTAAACTAACAAGTACAAACATGTTTTGGGGACATATAGAGAATGCCCTCCATATTTGACATCAATGATGTTTGGAGCAAACAGATAACACTTCTTCAATATAGTCTTTAGTTGGACAAGCTATATTTATCAGGCATCACCCATGGAGCAAACTAAGGAGGATTTCATTAGACTTATTTGGGATGCTAATCTGGTTCTGAGACTCGTCAAGAAGAATGCCTTCTGATGATGTGTTTTACACAAATTAAGTGGTGGTTGACATTCTGACCAGTTCTATGAAAATGAAAATGGATAATATGTAGAAATAAGTGGAAGGAAAACTGGTGTGCATGCTTGTTGACACCCACATCATCTAACTTATTTAAGACACGTAGACCTCATCAAACAACATTGGGTTATTCAGCATTGTTGTCCATATGGTTGATGCTGAGCAGACGCTCTAAGAGCTATGTGTTGGCTTCCAAAAAATCAAAGAATCGCATAGTGGTCCAAACGAATCAATGTATGGAAGTTGTAAATGAGAATGTCATTGAATCAAAGAGATATTCTATTACTATTGACGATTTATCTAAAAATACAACAATATTAGCCACCTTTGTAGATGCAATGAAAATCATGAATCTTCACATTATTGTGCAACACCCTGAACCTTGCATTACCCACACCTTTAATCTATTGTCTAGGGTGAACAAAACAGTATTCATAATCCAGACATAACAAGGAGCAGTGTCTTATTATTGAAAGTAAATATGCACAATATATGTTGAACAGCCATTTTAAACACCCATGGATGCCAGTACTGCATCATAACTTATTCCTTTAGGAGGAACCATTACTCAGTGAGAGCCGCCATCAATGACATGGAAAGTTCCATACAATGCGTGGGAGAAGTTATTGCCCTCAGGAAGAAAATTGAAATAACAAATTTAAACAAAATATGGGTTAGTTTCCCAACGTGTTGGAACTCGATGTTGAAATGTTGAAGGGTGTCCTAGCAAAGAGAGAAGTGCTTGAAAACATGGGTCCACACTTCATCTTGATGCTGAAGGGCTGCATAATTTTAAGAGACTAACTGGGACATGAATGAAGTATATGTGTACATCCTCCATCCACTATGAAATGATTCAGAATTCATTTCCTAGCAAAGAGAGAAGCGCTTGAAAACATGGGTCTACACTTAATCTCGATTTTGAAGGGCTGCATAATTTTGAGAGACTAACTGGGACATGAATGAAGAATATGTGTACATCCTCCATCCAGTATGAAATGGTTTGGAATTCACTTTTCTCCATAAATAAATTAATGATCATTGATGTCACAGCTCTAGCCACTGAGCTCATAATCCACCTTACATATAATATTCAGAATATAGGGGAATTATTTCCATTAGAGCAGAGGGATATGTTAAGGACCACATCTAATGCACTGTATGGTAAGCTCATGGACTACGCATGCTTGCTTTGGTGTAATCAGGTATTTACTAGTGCAGCGTCGAAAAAAAATAAAATTCTAACAATTTTACTTCAAACTGAAAAGTAAAACTTGATAGAATTGGTAAGGTAAAATGATTTCGATCAAAAGTGTATTACAGGAGAATGATTTTTTTGTATCATTTTCCTCAATATTGGATCCCTTGTAAAATTAGAGGCAATGGCCCCATCATTCCACCATGTATGCTCTCCTATTATGGCAATATTGATGAACTCAAATTTAGGTTGTTAATTTGTCACTGATATTTGTCTCCAAAGGGATTTGGCAATACTCAATAATATTTTATAAAAATTTACTCATAAAATAATTTGACTAGTTAGTGATGAGTAAGGTTTGTCTCCATAGGGAACATGTATTAGGGTTTAAATTAATATTCAAGAGGGACAAGAGGAGATACATATAAAATAGGATATTGTAAAGCGATGAATATGAGATGGTGAGAGGGTGATAATAATAATAGGTAGGAATATGAGGAATAGGTAAGAGGACATGAAATCTGAGTTTGGATCGTTCTTGACTGTTTATTTTCTCTCTCCTCCAATTTCCAAAGTCTAGAAAAAGTCAAAGAGTTGTTAAATAATCCAATAAATATATCCTAATTCAAAAAATGTTAGAAATGTTTCCCAATGAATATGAGGTGGTGAGAGGTGTCATTTTCTAAATTCATATCTAATGAATTTCCAAAAAGTGGCAACGAAACATATAACTTGTACAAATCTTTCCATTTTCCAGTTTGACCCGATCCATTCATTGGTTGAGCTATTTACTCGATTGCAGACATTTCTGCAACACCTCTAATAGAGGAACAAATAGTCAATTTTGAAAGAACTTCTTATCACCCTTTTTCAGATATGAATCTTTTTCAAAATTGTGTTACCATCATAGATAGGAACCAAATTGTCTCACAACATTCTAAACCCAATTCACGTACCACTTTCACGCGCGAACAACCGAACCCTTGGGACCCTCTTCAACCCTAGGATATGATGAGTCGACATTGAGGTGCCAAATGACTCCGTTGATAATTTAATTTTATCAACTGCCAAATGCCAAATGACTTAATTTTGATTAATTATAAACATAGTGAAAGCCTATTAAGTGCAAAATCAATTCATTCTTGAATTAAATTATTTAAAATCAGATACAAATTCTTGCTTAGTTCCTCCCTGTGGTTCGACCCCTTGCTTGCTCTATACACATTATTTAGTGATTAAGGGTATTTATAAATTTTATTGCAAGTCTAAAAGCCCAAAAAATGACGTATTTACACATCGATTTTAGGCCTATCAGTCTTACCGTCTAGCCGTTGGTACTCCGCATCTTCATGGTGAATTCATTCACCAGGGCCATGTCGGAGACAACAGGGCAGTCGTTACACCATTTGTGCAGGTCGCTACTTATGTGACAAGGAATTTTGCTACCTTAGGGCAGTTAGAGTTAATGCCGCCGTTTACTGGGGCTTCCATTCAAAGCTTATCACACTTCTCCTTCCGACCTTCCAGCAACAGGCAGGTGTCAAACTCTATACATCGTGTTACCTAGCAGAGTGAATTTGATATTGTTGATCAAAAAGATGTTTTTACACTCATTTTGAAGTGGATGAGATCGGTCGAGTGGTCTTAGTTGGAGATAGGATTACACGTGTTGACGGATTGAAAGAGGTTCAAGCTGGGGAAATGGTGGAAGTTGCCAGTGGTGTGAAAGGAATAGAGTTAAATCTTGAGAATGAGAATGTAGGTATTGTTGTCTTTGGTAGTGATACCACAAAAAGGAGAATGAGAAGGAGATCTTGTCAAGCGCACTGGATCTATTGTGGATGTACGCAAAAAATGACACCTCCTTGAATATAATGCCAAAAAAACTCGAGATAAATCATATTCTAACTCAACAAAAAATGTTGTTTCAGAATATAACATCATAAAACTATTAAAAATACTTAAAAATTCATTAAATTCAAAATATCATTCTAAAAAAAAATTAATCATTTTAGACAATAGCATGCATATATAATCAATTTAATGCAAATCAATATGTAAATATGGTCATAATAACCTACTAAAAAATTGTGTTATCAACTATCTTGAAGTCTACATCAGTTCTATACGTGGGAGATGATAACTTTGAGTAAGGATAATGATTAGAAGGACAAGATCCACCACATTATGTCACCTTTACCCTACAATTTATGCAACCAAGCCGTAGTCTTTCATCACACTCAATCCCCTCGAAAGAGATGGAGAAATACCCTTACATTCAGTGCATTAAGGAGGAAAACACTTCCTTGAGATAGTGGAAGGAGGTTCATGCATGGTACCTTTCTAGGTTTTTCAAAAGTGCACTTGAGTTTTCCTAAATTGCATGACAATCATAACAATGGAGTGAAAAACTTGAGTTCTCTCCATTGGGCATGTCATCATTACATATCGAAGATTATGCCTTCGCATAACAAGCATTGAGATGCTGATGATGTTGAGAGCATGGTACTGTCATAGCAATCAATTCTCCTCCGACTCTCATGGTGATGGCAGCAACGATGATTAAGAACGAGCTGGTATGTTATGTTTTATTTATTTTCTTTTCTTTTGGAAAATATTTTTTCCACATACACTAACTTTTTATCCATCCAACAGGTTGATTGAGGAGAACACTTGGAATGTACTCTACCATATGCGACTAGACGTTCATACTGTTCCAAGGCTGTTCGGAACTGTACTTCAAAATTTTCAATTAATTTCCACATCCAAGAATGACTATTCATCTTTATATGCATTTTTTACCAGTATTCTGTAGAAATATGATTGAATTTTTATACGGTTGCCTTTCATCAAAATGTGATTGTCATATCCATCTATCCTACTCTCTCTCCATATTTCATCTCTTTTTTCTTTGTATATATCTCCCTTACTGTTCTTATGCATTCAAATTTTCAGTCTCCCTTTTTTTTTTGCTCCAATGTCTCAAAATCTCATGTTTTACTTCCGATGCTTACTCTAGCGCTTGTTCTCCTTTTGTTCAGTATGGTTCCAAATTCTAAAAGGGTAGAGAAGTATCTCTACCTTGCCTTTCTTTTGCAGCTCATTTTATGGCACACAAAGTCTTATTTCCCTTTCTATTGCTGCTAGTGTCTCAAAGTCTCATAGACTAATTATGTATAGACATATCTCTCCCTTACCATTTTTGTGTAGCTTCTTCTGTTGCTCTCAAAGTGTTAATCTCCCTCTTCTGTTGCTCTCACTGATTCATAGTCTCATATCTTATTTATGTTGCTCATTCTGCAGCACTCTCTACCATTTCTCTGTCCCTACTAAACAGTATTCACAACACAAACCATTCCCATTCTCTATCTCTTTCTTGACTATCCCTTTCTCTATTATTTAACATAATGTATAATTGATATCCAAGATTAAGATTTTAATCAAGTTTAGATTTATATCATTCAACACAAACCCTTATTAGATAAATATCGTAAGGGAATTCAAAATTACTTTGAATTTAGATAGATCTTAAAAGAATAAACATTTAATGCTGAAGATAAGCTTTTTTATTTTGTTCTAGATGAAGATTTTGTTCACGCTAGCTCTCTAGAGTCAAGCTAATGGATCACCACTTATCTCAAAACCTACACTTTGTTTTGGAGACATCAAATGATCCACAAATAAGGCTGAACTTGTTTCCTGTGAGGGGTTTTCGAGAGAGAATGAACGAGTCCAAATTAAACTTTTAGACTTAAAACATTGTCACGTCATCACAAGAGGGTATGTAGTGTTGAAATTGTTAAGACAATTCCAAACTTAAAATATTTGGATCAGTAAAAATTATATTAATCAATACGAATCAGTAATAAAAATAATTTTTAACCAGACGATCCAACGGAATTTCACATTCTAAATAGTATTACAATAGTTAGAACATAATATAAGACGCTCAATATGATTTTGAAATAAATACAGACTATCATCCTCAGCAAAACAAATCTAGAAATTAAACAATTCTGAATCTATTCTGTAACTGTCTTAGACGAATGGGTATAATCCTGATTCTCGAGTAAAAGTCAATATAATTATACTAGAAAAATAATTGAAGAAAAGAGAAGAAAAAAAACATTCATGGTCATCCGTCATCCGTCACGTCACACATCAAGGTGACAGCAACATGATGGATGACATGACGGTGATAAAATTAGGGGCCCGTGACAGTGACGGTGATGGATGATGAACCAGCCGTGATGGTGACACAACTGTCATGGGGGGTCTCAGACGAGTAAAGTGACGGGATGGCCGTCATGAATGATGGCCGTGAGAGATTTTTAAAAGTGACCAAAAAGGTTTTTTGGTCACTTTTTGGTTATATTTAAGCTTTAAGACTGCCAATATTTCGTGGCATTTTGCAGAAAAGTCCCTGCATTAATTCAGGCGTGCAAAAGGATGATGTCGAAAGATAATTGGAGATATCCCCTCTAATTCTCTCTCCTCTGCATGGTTGTTTTTCCTGTCACACTTGATGGTGATGCCATCCAGTGATGGGGACATGACAAGGACACCGCAAACCGTGACGGTGATGCGAACGTGACGGATTTTTCCAAAATCTTCAGGCGTGTGTGACGGGACGATGACGTGATGAAAGTTTCATCACATCACCCTCCATCACGGATCGTCATCCGTCCCATCACGTCCGGTGTCACGTCCCGGACGGGTCGTTCCCTAATCGGAACGGGTTGGTTTCTTCCGTCCCGTCTGCTTCCGTGGGCCTTAGAAGGACCGTTACAGAAGGATGACGTGAAGGGAGAACGGAAAACAGACGTCATCCGTCCACGGGCCTTTATACAGGAGAGAAAACGAAGAGAAGCGTCCACGCGGAGTAGCAGTCGCTCGACACTTAGTCAACGCGAGCCGGCGGCGCAGAGCTCGGTCGTGGCGCCCTTCATCGTCTTCCTCGTCGAGCCGCCCCAAGAACCCTAATTCTCCCCGGCCTTGATCCCCGCCCCGGGCCGATCTTCTTCCCCTCCAGAAGCGCACCGATTCTGAGTCGTTCTTGCTCGATTCAACCGTCCCCTCCGATCCCTTCTCACCAATCTTCGATTTTTATTCATCCATCCGCGAATCCTTGTCTATTTTTTTGATTGTACCCTGATTTGGTGGCAATCGTTACTGTTTTTGGTGAAAACCCGGGGCGACTTCCGCTGCTCAAATGCCTGATGAGGAGTTGGTTGAACTCAAGTTCCGGCTATACGATGGCACGGATATCGGCCCTAATCAGTACTCCGCAGCTTCCACGGTGGCGATGCTCAAGGATAGGATAGTATCCGAATGGCCTCGAGGTCAGATCTCACCCAAAATTTAATCGGTTCAATCCATCGATTTTGTAGTTTTGGTTTCTTCCGTTTTGTAATTTCCTCGAAACTCGGTCACCCGGATCATTCAAACAGTTTCTTCGACCGGGGT
Organism: Wolffia australiana; assembly: GCF_029677425.1. NCBI lineage: Eukaryota > Viridiplantae > Streptophyta > Magnoliopsida > Alismatales > Araceae > Wolffia > Wolffia australiana. The sequence goes on along the minus strand of NC_135841.1, from coordinate 7,767,345 downwards.
CTTTTTGTTTCTCAGAAGGAAATTATGTTTTTTGATCTCCTGATTTCTATGGGGACATCGAATTTTTCTGGAACTCCGGTTGCAGATAAGAAGATCATTCCGCGGACTGCTAGCGATGTGAAATTGATTTGTGCGGGAAAAATCCTGGAAAATAGTAAAACAGTTGCTCAGTGCCGGGCGCCCTTCGACGAGCTTCCTGGAGAAGTAATCATAATGCACGTTGTTGTTCAGCCGCTTGCGACGAAATTAAAAGCAGGTTCAGTATGCTGCTTCTTGATGATTTTATAATTATCTTTTACGAGTTTGTATCAAAGATTCCAATGTTTGAGTTAAAGAATACTCCGCATTGGTACTTTCAGAAGAACCTTTCTTATAATGTGAAGCAATTAAATGCTAGTTCTTTTCCCAAAAGGGTACCTAATAATTCCTAGATCCTGCTGTGTTCTTCATCACACCCTTCGATAATCTCATGTCCCGACCCGGGAAAGAAAAAGAACAACGGAAAAAGGAGAATAAAGAACGGAGAAGGCGTGTTTTTTCATTCCCCTTTAAGATATCTTTCATTCCGTCAATAAATATCATCAATTTTGACGGTTTTTTCTTCATTTGATTCTTTCAGAGAAGAAGGTGGACGAGCTCCCGAGGAAAACGTTCTGCGGTTGCTCCATTCTCTGAAGCTCTGGCTGGCTACTATAATGTGGATGTATAGATAAATACTATCCTCTCTATTCTCTATCTATCACTCTCTCTACTTATCTCCTTCTCTATCCATATCTCTCTCATCTACCTCGTCATTTCTCTCACAAAATGTCGGTCGACTGCCCGTGAGTCTCCAGTAAAGGGAGGCCTCAGGCTTTCTTCATGCAAAAACTCTGTTGTTCTCAGAGAACGTGCTTCTTTTTCCAATTTCCATCGATCCAAGCTGAAGTCCCCCCCAAAAAATAAAACATATATAAGTTTTAGGAAAAAATTTTTAAAAAAATCTGATCATTGGCGGATATTCCCTGTTGATAGGAGGATGCAGTAAAGAACAAGTGGGGAAAATTCGCTCAAAGTGGCCGTGGCTTCACATGTTTTTGTTGCCATGCTATTCTATCAGCTCACGGGCCGCTACCTTCTAAAGGGCTCGTCCGGCTTCTTCGCCATTGTCGTCTACTTTGCTTGGTTTAGGGTTGGCTGCTCCGCCGATGGAGCTCGCCGCCTTCTTCCTCGTCTTCCTCGCCGCCGCCGCTGGCGGCGGCGCCGCCAGCCCAAAGCCCTCCAACATCACCGTCATCGGCACCGTCTTCTGCGACATCTGCGACAACCATAGCTTCTCCGAGAACAGCTTCTTTCTCCATGGTCCGCATCTCTCTCTCTACTACTCTCTCACAAAGTTTATAGTTCTTTCCCCATGATCCTCTCTCTCTCAAAGTTTCATCGTTCTTCCTCCATGTTTTACTCTCTATCTATTTCGCAATCTGTCTATCTATATGACCATATCTATCTATCTCTCTCTCGAATAAGCTTTATCGTTCTTCTCACACAAACGGAGGTGTATCGTTCTTCCTCCATGGTTTACTCTATCTATTTCGCAATCTGTCTATCTATATCTATCTCTCTCTCTCAAATAAGCTTTATCGTTCTTCTCACACAAACGGAGGTATATCGTTCTTCTTCCATGTTTTACTCTATATATTTCGCAATCTATCTATCTATATCTACCTCTCTCTCAAACAAACTTTATCGTTCTTCTCACACAAATGGAGGTGTATCGTTCTTCCTCCATGTTTTACTCTCTATCTATTTCGCAATCTGTAAATCTTTATCTCTCTCTCATGTAAACTTCGTCGCTTTTCCCAAAATCTATCAAACTATCAATCTGTTTATCTCTGACACAAAGATTTACGTCGTGCAGGGGCGAAGGTGAGGGTGGAGTGCAGTTTCAGGGCGGGGGGGACGGCGAAAGAGGAGATGACGTTAGTGGTGGAGAGGACGACGGACAGATACGGCGTTTACAGAGTGGACGTGCCGCCGGTTGACGACTTCCAGTGTAAAGAGGGACGAGAGATGGAGTCCTCGTGCAGGGCCAGCCTCCTACGTAGCTCGTCCCCTCTGTGCGACGTCCCAGGACTTAGCGTCTCGTCGGAGCACGTCGCCGTAAGCTGCGCCCCGGCCAACTTCTGCGTCTACAACCTGAACGCCCTCTACTACCGCCCAGCCAAGCGCGACGCCGGGCTTTGCGGCGGCGCCGCCGCCGCCACCGCCGCCGCCGCCGAAGCCCCCTTCGCGCCTTCTCTCTTCTTCTGGCCCCCGTTCCCCCCTTTCAACCTTCCCTGGCCTTTCCCTCGCTGGCCACCCTTCCCGTTCCCGTTCCCGTTCCCGTTCCCCTTCCCTCCGTCTCCCCGTTCATTCCCGTTTCCTTGGCCAGCGCCGCCACCGCCACCGCCGTCTATCTCTCTCCCCTGGCCATTCTCGCCGCCACCGCCGTCGCCGTTTTTCCGGCTACCGTGGCCGCTCTCACCGCCGCCGCCACCGCCGCCGCCGCCCACCCCGTTCTTCTGGTTTCCGTTCCCGCCGTTCCCTGGCCTGCCGCCGCTGTTAACCGTTGCGCCGCCGCCTCCGCCGCCAGCGCCGGCGCCGCAGGCGTAGTACATAGCTCGGAATTCGATTGGTTCGCCTTCTTTTCTATAGTTTGGATAAATAAAAGCTTATTCCTTGGTTTTAGCGGAGTTTAAGGCGTGAATCATGGAACAATGATATCTTCCGAGAGCGGGTTTTCGAGGTAGTGACTAAGGACCGGATCTGCCGCCGGCCCACGGTAGAGAAAAGGCTACGGGCCTACGACCCTTTCCCTCGCCCCCCTGAGCATGCGAGGCCTGACTCGCCCATGCAAGCAACCTTTACTGATGCCATTTATGAACTCTCGTCTCCCGACATGAGACAGTGAGTGAAGAGAGAGAAACTCAGAGGTAGGAGATAGAGAGAGAATGAAAGAAACTCAGAGAGGTAGGAGATAGTGATAGAGATGACAGAGAGAGAATCAGGAAAGAAGGACAGGTAACAGAGACTGGCGAGAGGATGAGAGATAGAGATTGGGGGAGATGGAGGAATGAGAGAGAAGAGTGAGAGACTGGGGGTGATGCTGCCATGCAGGATCGAGAGAGCGAGAGAGAAATTAAGATACTGAGAGGAAAATGTCTGTGCGTGCAAGAAGAAGAAATGAGGTAGAGAAGTAGAGAAAGAAATGAAGAGAAAGGGAGAGAGAGAGAGAGAGAGAGAAGAAGAAGAACAACAACAACAAGAACAAGAACAAGAAGAGAGGGAGAGAGAGAAGAGAAATTTTGTGCGTGCGTGTGGGAGAAGGGAGAAAATCAGAAAAGAGAGAAGAGAAATTTTGCGTAAGTGAGAGAGGAGAGGGAGAAAATAAGAGAGGAGAGGGCGAAAATAAGAGAGAGAAGAGGGAAAAAATAAGAGATAAAAGAAAGTGTTTGTGTGTGAGAAGAAAGGGAGGGAGGCAGAAGAGAGAGAGAGAGAGAGGAAGAAGATGAGAGAGAGAGGGGGGAGCGAGGTAGTGAGGAAGAGAGAGATGGAGAGAGGAAGAGAGAGAAGAAGAGAGGGGGAGCGAGGTTGAGAGGGAGAGAGGAAGAGAGAAAGAGAGAGGAGAGAGAGAGAGAAGAGAGGGGGGGAGGGAGGGAGAGAGGGAGAGAGGGAGAGAGAGAGGAAGGGAGGGGGGGAGAGGGGGAGAGGGAGAGAGAGAGAGAGGAGAGAGAGAGAGAGAGAGAGAAGAGAGAGGAGGAGAGAGAGAGAGAGGGAGAGCGAGGGAGAGAGGGAGAGAGAAAGAGAGAGAGAGAGAGGAGAGAGAGAGAGAAGAAGAGAGGGGGAGCGAGGGAGAGAGGGAGAGAGAGAAAGAGAGAGCGAGGGAGAGAGGGAGAGAGAAAGAGAGAGCGAGGGAGAGAGAAAGAGAGAGAGAGAGGAAGAGAGAGAGCGAGGGAGAGAGAAAGAGAGAGAGAGGAAGAGAGAGAGCGAGGGAGAGAGGGAGAGAGGGAGAGAGAGAGAGAGAGAGAGAGAGAGGGAGAGAGGGAGAGAGGGAGAGAGAGAGAGAGAGAGAGAGAGAGAGGGGGAGAGAGGGAGAGAGGAAGAGAGAGAGAGAGAGCGAGGGAGAGAGGAAGAGAGAGAGAGGGGGGAAGAGAGAGAGAGAGAGAGGGAGAGAAGGAGAGAGGAAGAGATAGAGTGGGAGAAGAAGAGAGAGATATGGGTTTATCGCAAGTTGCAGGGCTGACAAGAAGCAGAGGAGACAGCGAGAGGATACGGAAAGGAGTTGGCATACTGAAAGGAGACAGCGGCGCCAGGAGGGATAGAGCGCCCGTCGTTGACCAAACAGTCGTCGTAGCCAACGCGGCGGAAGACCTTCGGGTTGACCAATCGGGCGGAGCTGAACCACCCGCACCGGAGATGCACCTCCGAGACACCGGCGGCGCCGCCGTCGCACGGCGGCGCTACGCAAGTGTTGATAATTTGTACCGTGTACGATGGAATGCCGCTCGGCAAAGGCGAGGACGCCTCCTGGAAAACGTCGATATCGTCAACCGTGCAGGCCCCGTCGTCCATCCTGTTCGTCCTCGCCTCTTCTTCTTCTCTTCTGCCCGAAGGTTGAAGCATCCTTCTTGATGGTTGATGCCGGAATAGAACCATCTCGCCTGAAACTCGAAATCAGCTCCAGCTAAGTAAAGTTGAAAGCTTCGTTTCGCTGGCTTACCGTAAGGAAAGAAGAGGACGAGGAGCGCCGTTATTAGCACCGCCGAGGAGAAGGGGGAAAACCCTGGAAGAATAGTGGCCGCCATTGGAGAAACTTGCGATCTGTGAAGAATAGGAGGGAGAAGAAGAGCGACGAAGACGGCGGAGACGAGGAGAATGCATAGAAGAGTGGGCAGGCGGTATGGTTGGTGGGTAGGCTTAGGGGGAGGGGGAGTAGGCCTGACATGAGAAGAAAGGGGCCGAGCAATGTGATGCGACACTGTCTTCCCACCCTTGTAGTAGAATAGCGTCTGCGGCGTTTCGTCTGCCCTACACTTCAATTGTCCATCTTTCGTTCGTCAGAGAGAGAGAGAGAGAGAGAGAGAGAAGAGTGAGAGAGTTGGACGCAGCAGTCCAGGCCAGATCCTGGACGAAGGCAAAACTAGAACCTGCCATTTCCTTCCAAGAGCAGCTCCCAACTCAGACATTCTCTTTCCCTCCCTCTCTCTCTCTCACACACGATCTCTCTCCTCTACCCTCTTTCACTCATCTCTCACTTACTCTCACTCTCCCCTCCCCTCTTATTGTCTCTTTCTCACTCTCTCTCTCTTTCCCTCTCTTACTGTCTCTTTCTCACCTGTCTCACTTTCTCTCCTACCCTCTCTTCTAAGTCTCTATCTCTCCCCTACCCTCCCTCTTTCTCTCAGTCACACTCTCTCGTACTGCCTCACACTCATACTGTCCCACTTACTCTCTATCATACCCTCTCTTTTTCTCTCTCACCCCTTTCTCGCGTACTCTCTCCTGTCGAAAAAACAAGGCTCGCTTCTTGTTTTTGCATCAAGAACTAAAGAGAAAACCGAGTGATAGAGATTGGAAAAATGGAAGAACTGCACTTACATTCATCAGGCACATGGTATTCACATTTATAGTTCATTGATACAATTTTTCAAACCATCTTTACAGTAAAAAAAATCTATGTAGTTCTATAGTTATGTTAGAAGTTCTGGAATGAATGCAACAGTTGCTTCTCTTCAACAATAACTGCTGCTTGTACATTTCCCCTTTTTTTCAAAAAACCAACTATCTCCCCCTTCATCTTATGTTATTATGTAAAATGCTTAACACCTATTCTTAAGTGTAACTCCACAAACTTCTTCTTGTCCGCATAGTAACCCCTCTAGACTCTGTATCCATGTTTCTGGATATGTTAAGGGAGCTCCTCGATGGGTATGTCAGTGGGCTTTTGCTCTATCATATCTAGTGAAACCAGGATAGTATCGCCTAGCATAAAAGGAGTCTTCAAAATGTCTCTTCCTTTTTCTTATCTTCTCGAAGAGCTTCATTCCGTGTACAACTAACTTGGCATGATTCTCTGTAGTTCCATAAAATCTCAAATGTCTCATCCTTTTCATGCCCTACTTAAGAAGCAGACCAGCTATTATTATTATTATTATATATATATATATATACACTAACGTGGTACAATCTTTGTCCATGTTTCTTTATTACTCAGTCAAGAAATACTCAGTCAAAAATATTCCTTCATAATTGTGAACTTCAACACACCACGTGACATTATGATATTCATCCATCTTCAAGCTGCCCATGACATGGTATTTGAGAAAAAAATTAGGCACCTAGAGAACATCACCCAAACTCTCTGCTTCTCCATGTTTTTATTGAAAAATGGGATCTTTCTCTGTGGATCTTGACCATTGATCCATCTCTGATCTTCACTTTTTCCATATTTCATCTTAAGCTCGTGAAAGAAGTCCTTGTATCCAGTCGTGGTCATTGGCTCTATTTTCCAGATACCACATATTAATTTCATGCATTTTCTCATGAGTACCTTGAGATAGAATATTATCATCATTCCCTGTGACAGCCATTAATAATAATGATTCGACGACCATTGATAGGTTGATATCTTTATCATCCCTAAGACATTAAAAATCATACTGTCCAAAATTTTCATATATATAACACCAAAATTTGAACTTATCTTGGGGGTTGTATATGATATTTTCATTGTGATCCTTAGTTATACCTTGCCCTCTAGTGCATCCTCAACCATCCTACAAGATGAAGATTCTTCATCAAGCTGGATATTTGTCTTTCCCATGGAACAAGCCAAGAGCGCTTGATTTTCATCTCTTAAATCCTGGTCACAAAGCCTCCACTCGTGGACACTCAAACTGTAGTGAATGATGAGAACAGGGATCAGTTATAATTGTTTGTATACCTCCCTCAATTAACATTAAGTCGGTTTACATTTATGATACAATATATAGCTATTGTATTGTTAAGTTTCTAAACTTAATTATAGTTGTTAAACTGAGTATAACAGCTATATTAAGATTTAATACCAGCCGTTAAATTGCTTTCCTATCTAGGTTTGACTCTAGCTGCCTATGTTTTATCCTATGTAGCTTTAAACTTATGTTGGATCCTAGTTGCTAATTCTCCTAACAAGTACAAGGATATGAGTTCACTTATTACTAGCTAGTATGTATTATAAGTCCTAATGATCCATGTGGCAGCTGACTTGGATACCGAGTCTGTTGACTCACTTACACCCATGTCAAACTGCAACAACAGAGGCACTGCTGAGACATTAAGCTTGTCCTTGAGTGTGTTGAACCAGGCTTTGGAAAGGGGTTTCATCAACACATCTGTTAATTGGTCTTTTCTTGGGACAAATTTTATTTGGATGTTCTTACTGGCCACTTGCCCCAGAACAAAATGGAAATCGATCCTGATATGCTTCGTTCTTGCATGGAAGACCAGATTGGGAATGAAATAGGTTGCTCCAATATTGTCTCTCCATAGGATTGATGATGTGTTTAGAATGGTGTTGATTTTTTTAATTAGAGATTGCATCCAAAGCACTTCGTTAGCACACTTAGCCATAGCTTCGTATTCTGTTTTGGTACTTGATTGTGCCATAATTGGTTGCTACTTAGAGCTCTAGGAGACAATTTTTTACCAAAGTAAACTAGAAATGTGCATGTTGATTTTCGGTTAGTTTGGTCACCTGCCCAATCTGCATCACAAAAGATATTTATGGTTAAATTTGAATTGTTGTGAATAAATACACCATAATAAATGCAGCCTTTAAGATAGTGAAGTAAATGCTTGAAAGATTGTATATCATTGTTAGTGGGAGAATGTGTATACTGACATGCTCTATTCACAACAAAAGTTATGTCTGGTTGAGTAAGTGTAAGATATCGTAGAGCCCCTACCAATTGATGATATATTGTTTCATGTACAGTGGTGGAAGCATTAGTGGAGGAAGTTGAGACGGTACATGGGTAGACAATGGTTTACATTGTTCCATTTTTTAGCAATGTAGAATGGAAGGGATATATATAGACTAAGATAGAGTGTAACCATTTTGGTGCCTAATAAGTTGGATGCCAAGGAAGTAATGTGCAAGACCCAAATCCTTTATGGAAAACTAAGAGTGAAGGTGTTGAACTAGATGTGTCATTGCAGACGAATTTTCCAAGATTACTAAAATATCATCATTGTATATAAGAATAAACATAGGATCATGCTATAATTTTAAAAATAAGGATGCATCTGTTTTGGACCCTATAAAGTTGAGAGATAAGAGACATGAGGTTAGTTTTGTAAACCAAGCGTGAGGCGACTATTTAAATCCAAATAGTTATTTTGTTAACTGGAAAACATTATTTGGAAAGTTTTTTTTGAATCCAGGCAGCTGTTCCATATAGATGTTTCTTGTAGCTCACCATGTAAGAATGGATTTGATACATCTAATTGATGTATCTTCCAATGGTGGGTAGAAGCTAAGGACAGCAGGACATGAATATTTGTATGTCATATAATCAGACTGAAGGTTTTGTTGAAGTCAAAGCCTTCCAGCTAATTATTGCCTTTTGCCACTAATCTAACTTTCTTTTTGTCAATAGATCTTGAAGATTTGTTTTTCAATCGGTAAACCCATTTGAAACCAATAACGTGAAAGTTTGGATTCCTAGAAACTAATATTCATGTATTGTTGATTATCAGGGCTCTATACTCTTAATTCATGAATTTTATCCATTTAGTGTCATTAGATGCGGTCATAAAAGAATTAGGTTCAGCTAATTCAGCTATGTTAACTGTAAGTTCATGGCATGGGATGTTTTACTGAGTAAAACTGAGTTGTTTTGAAGGAGATTTTGGACGTGTAATGTAGTGCTGGAAAGGTTTACCATCATGAACATAGATAACTTGAAATTTCTTCCTTTAAGATTTGATGTCGGATGTCGTCGAAGTCGTCGTCCGATGGGTAAATTCACTAAGCGAATGTAACTACGTGATGTTAATGAACCTAGGCGGATGTACGTGCAAGACCCGACTCGTGGGATTTGCCAAACTCCGAGCTCCGAAATGGGCAACCAGTGACGGTGACGGTGACCTTCTGACCCTCGTTGGAGCGATGACGGCGACTATGGCGCCGAACGGAAGAATTCCATGGGGGCTCGCACGTAATGGACGGGCTCGGCCTGTACCTAGGAAGACGCTCACTAGTAGGTTTCTCGAAGTGATTCACTCTCCCTAATCTAATCGGAGCACGGTGGAGTAGAGTCAAAAATATACTGTAAGAAGTAATATAACTGACGAGCAAGGGAGCAGCGTACCGCGTTGGTGGTAGTGTAGTCATCGGTATCGCTGTCAATGCACGGGGTAGCGCAGGAGTGGTGGAGAGGTGCCGGAGAGGAACGACAGCTCAGCTGACAAACAAGTGCAGGAGGAGTTAAGGAATTCTGGATGCGGTAGGTCGAGGGAGGAGCGATGCAGAGAGAGAATCAGTAGCGGCGGTGCCGCTCTTATGTATGGTGATCGTTGGCCGGCAATATCCCAAATGGCAGCAGCTTGATTTGAGTCGGTTGTTTGCGGGACAAGAGCCTTCAGCGGCGGGTACAGTCAACCCAGATGAGTGGCCGCTCTCGTTAGCGAGCGCGGGCCAATCGGCCACTTGCGTGGGTCAATGTCCCGCGGGGAAAGAACCGTCCACGACGGAGCAAATGCTCAACAATCGGGTGCACCCATTCGAGGATGCAAGTCAGCTGATCGATGGCATAGATCAGGAATCAGCCGAGAGAACCCTGGCCGCGACAAGCAAGAGATCTACGGCGGGATGGCACCTGGATGACAATCCGGACAAGCTGCGGCTGGCGTTGTTCAACAATTCACATGGTGAGATCTGTTTGCTACGGTGAAAAGGCCAACGATGTTGGCACCGTTCGAGGGCATCGGCCCGCCGGTCGCTGGTGTGGTTCAACAATTCCGCGAGGGGGATCTTGTCCGCGATGGTACAAGGGACTCACGATGGGATTTTGCACCACCCAAGAGCTCCGGTCAGCATGTCGCTGACATGGGACCAATGCTCTACCGAGAGAGTTCTCCCGGTCCCGTTATCACACGGGTTTGGTAGTTGACGGCCGTCCCACATGTATGCGGCTGTAGACTGCAACTGCACCGACCCTGTGGGCTCGATCGGCGACAAGGAGATGGTGATTCTCAAGCGATGTTGGCGGCTCATTGACTCTCAAGGGGTGGGAAAGATTACAGTCCGGGCAATGATTTTCTTCCCTTCCTTGCTCTTTCTCTTCCTCCTTCTCCTCTCCTCTTCTTCTTCTTCTTCCTCTTCTCCTTCCTCTCTTTCTTCTACAAGGTGAGACCTGAACGTTGGTAACTGCCAAATGAAAACTTCCAGATCTAAAAGAGAACGTGGGGGCCATCATGGCCCTATATAGGGCCATGATGGGCCCCTTACAAAGGGTCCAACAAGGGGAGTCCAATAAGGGACCCCCCTCTTTAAAAACACAACTAAATGACAGAGAAAATGAAATGACGTGAAAAAAAAAATGATGATGAAAACTGATACAGACGAAGACAAAAACATAACGATGCACTTGTGGACGTGCTCTACCCAGGGTATTTAAACCCGGGCGTCTTCCCAGATGCTTTGGCATGCTAGGCGGGCTGGACTCGGACCGGTGGCGATGCTGATGGCGACAATGACGGCTCCACTGATGACTCGTTGCCTTCATCTTGATATTCACCATCAAGATTACTCTGGTTTGCGTATATGATCGAGTGTGGAATGATATCTGTTATGTGTCTAGCAGATCATCAGATTCAATTGTTTGGAATATTTTTGGGTGATGCAGTTCCTAGTGCCTTAGTAAGAGGAGTGGATCCGATGTCAAAGAAGGTTGCGACTCATCACCAATGGTGTGATCCATTCTAGTGCATTCAGTATGTTCAATGGACTCACAAGATCGAAAAATGTCAGGGCTTTTATTAAAAAAAAATGAGATTAGTTGGATATGATCCAAGTAACCCAATTGTGATTTGGACTTGGAGAACCGAAAAAGAAAATGTATCTTCATAAAAGATAACATGTCGAGAGATAAATAGTTTGCATGCTGTAATGGGAGGCGATGGGGGGCATCTGTAACCCAGATGCATTGAGTTGTATCTCAAGAACACACACTTCTATGATCATGTACCAAGTTTATTATGAAAATATGGTCATAAATACGAATAGCAAAGAGAGCCAAAGGTTCTTAAGGAGGAGTAATCTGGTTGTGTTTTGAATAGGACTTCGTAGGGTGATTTATTTTTAATGACAGGAGTTTTCATAAGATGTACAGGAAAAGCAACAATAGCAACAACTTCATCCCAAAACCTTTTGGGCATGTGAGCTTGACAAAGTTGAGAAACAATTTCAATTAAATGTATGTGATTTCCTTATGATGTTCTATTTTATTCAGGAGTTTGTGGACAAGATACTCTGTGAACAACTCCTTTGGCTTAAGGTGATAAAGCCATGTCAAGTCTCTGAAATCCTAGATGAAAACAGAGAGTGGGAGAATAGGAGAGGGACACTAGAGGTGTGAATGGATTATCTAAAAACTTGCTAAAGGTATAATGCGTTGAAGAGAAAGGAATTATATGGGATTTCGAAATGTTGCAAGAACTACATAAAGTACATTGATTGAGATGAGTAGCACGCAACCCAAATATTCTTACTACTGTCTAAAATTTGTGAAATTGAGGATATCCAAGCCTGGACTGCCAGATTTCAGGAGATGCCTTTTCTCCAAGAAATATTGCGTTGCTTAACGGTTGTGGTTTTAGATAGTAAAGACTATAAAAACCAATGTAAACATTATTATCGATGGTGCCCTGATGCATTGCTTTTTCCACCACAAGGAAATAAAGATTTTGAAAATTGACATAAACATTGTTATCTGTGGTGAGTTTACAAATAGGAACTAATTTTTTGGTGATTTTAGGCACATGTAAAATATTATGTAAATAAAGAGTTACAATGAAATTTTTGAAGAGCCTGATAGATATTATATGGTTATCAAGCTAAATCAAACCACAATGTTTTATTTAATTTCACTGAATAAAATATGAGTTCATTATTATTCCATTGTGATGTTCAAAATGAAGTCCATGAATACATGCAATGACCTAGTGAATTATGATGAGATCATAATATAGTGATTCTTAGTCTATAAACATGTATTCTCAATATTCCTATTCGATAGATAGTTGAGATAGGCGTTTAATTATTCAGATAAAATAATACTATATGATCCTACTTATATGATAAGTATGGTTGATACTATGGTTATTAGTGTGATGACACTACATACAGATAGTGGGTGCCTTTTGAAGGAGTTCACTGAATTGATCCAAAGAATCCCTGAATGTAACTCTACCTAAACGTCAATCAGGTTGATTCATGTCTTGGTTGTATAAGTGATCCATTGACATGAGACACCAAGGACATCTCGTGGATGCACGACTACATTTTGACTATGACTTATGAGTTTCTAATCGTGAGACTCAAACAAGTCATGGGTCCGATGTTGGAAGAAACCTATAGAGCTGATTGGATGTTTAAGATGAGATCATCCGCCCTCGATATAAGAGGAGATTGACTCAAGGAAGATGATACAGCAAGTCACTAGCAAGGGTTGTGAGGATATAGGAGAGGGTCTTCTCCAAGGATCCCCATTACGCGTCAATACTAATCAAATGATGGTATAGGGTTTGATGATCAAACATATCCCAAGTCATTCAAAAAATAATAAAAAATAAAATAATAATAATAATAAATGTAAGATGTGCACAACTAAAGAGCTTCTCTCTCCTCTGAAATTATCGATTTGGTCATAACTTTCTATACAGATCTCGGATCGAGCTGATTCTTGTTGCTTTGGATTCGGAAGGCCATAATCCACAGGAATATATAAGAACGCTACAAATAGAGCTCTATGGCTCCGCTGCGAGGCTATTGAATACATAAGGAAAGTTTTCATTTCTGAATTTTAAATGGTTCATATCTTTTGATACAGATGGGATAAATATATCGAATCTATACTTATTTTGTTCATCTTGGAAAAACAAATCTATCCATATGCATATTGGCTCATCCACTGCATTGTTAGATCACGAATTTTTTATTTGAAATCCCCTCCATTGAGTTCTTTTTCTCATGGCCCGCAATCCAATGCAGGCTGATGAATCACATGGCGTTCCTAGCTGGGTGCCTGACGTGGCACACACGTCAAAAGGCCAGCAAGGACCCAAAGCGACACTAGCAGAAGCAGGGCATTGCTCTTTTGATGTGTTAAACACGTCAAAAGCTAATGCACTGGCCACATCAAATGCCAGATCCGCTGAGACAGTCGGATTTGACAAGGTGGATGGATCTAACGGCCAATATAAATCAAAAAGGGAAAAAAATAAGAAAACTTAAAAAAGGATAAAACAATATCCTCCCGCTCTTGACAGCATTTAATGTTGTCGCGAACTAGCTACCTTGTCCATCTATTTGGACAGTTGAACGCAGCACGTGTCGTTATCACAACCATCCAGATGACGCACTCCCGGTAGACCTACCCACGATTCAAAATTTTGAGCCGTTGGCAATAAATGCCGACGGCTCATTAACTGCACCTTTACGCTTTGAGAGCTACGTGGATTCCTCCAATAGAGATGGATCTAATCGTAGCCGTCAGATGCGCCACGCCAGGGAAATTGACAACACATTAAATGCATTGTCGGATATCTCACCAGAAGCGCCGCCCGCAGTTGTTGACCATTCCAAGGCACGTGGGCTGTCGACTTTATCATTGGAGCATCAGATGGACGGCTGCAATTCGCACGTTCAGCGGCCAACTTAGTAGAGTGTCCAGCCTACTGAGTCAGCTGAGTCAGGATGCGCTAACTCAGCTAACTCAACTATGTCTCAGCGAGTTGACTCGGTAGAGGTGGGCCAGGTTGACCTGGTTGACTTTATCGAGTCAGACAAAGTCGACCTGGTCAAGACAGACCCAGCCGACTCGGACGAGTCGACCAGGATCGACCGAGTCAACCCGGCCGAGCCTGACCGGGACGACCCGACCGATTCGGTCTGGGTCGACCTGATCGACCCGATCGACCCGGCGGTGTCCAAACCAGTCAACCCGGCCGATTCAAACCGGGTCGATCCGGTCGATCCGGCCGAGTCAAAGCTGGTCGACCCAACCGATTCAGACCGGGCAGCCCCAGTCAACCCGGCCGGGTCTAAATTGGTCGACCTGACCAATTCAGAGGTTGAGTCACTCGAATCACCCTCAGTCAAACAGGTCAACTCAAATCGTGTTGACCATGTCAACACAATTGAGTCAACATGCTCCGTCCTGACCAGCTTGACCATATTGATCGACCCCGACCACGCTGATCTGGTGGAGTTGGTCGACCACACTCAGTTAAATCCAGCTGATTCTAGCTGGTACGTCAGAGTTGACTCGGCTGCTCCTGACCTGTTCGACTCATTGGATCCCGACCATGTCGCTGATGCTAAACCTACTAGCCTTGCTCTTCGCGATCTCGATCGAATCAACACGGTCACGTCTATTGACCCAAGTGGGGGGGACCGACATGGGATGGGCCGAGAGGCTTCACTAGCATGAGTCGATTCATCGCCTCAGCCATTCTTGATTGAGTTGACTCACCAACAGGCTCTAAACATAGTCCCTTCCTCCACGTCATCACAGCTTACTTACTATAGGAGATATGGAAAGGGCAAAATTCTTCTTGTTTTGCAGGAACTCCCATGTGCGCCTTGGATATCTTGCAATGAGTCAAGCAATGGATACGGCGCACCCACCATCTTCTACCACTTCGTACCCACAGCTCAGCCCTCGCATGCGACCTCTTTCACTCTTAGGGCATTGCAGTGACCCTCACCTCCATTCGCATTCGGCTACAGGTTGTTCATTGGCATCCACCGCTAATTGGCACCCTCAAACTAAATGTGAATGGTGCAGCCAAAGCGAACCCCAGGCCAGCCAGGGGAGGCGGTTTCCTTTATGACCATACAGGGAGTACTATCTTTGCATTTTTAGTTTTTTATGGTTTTCAGACTAATACAGTATACGAGGCTATGTCGATACGTGATGGTTTACTCCTCTGCAAGGAAAGAAACCTTCACAATATCGTCGTAGGGTCAGACTCATAGGTATTAGTTAATATGCTTTGTGCAAGCAAATGCTCCTAGTGGTGGCTTGAGCACGTATGGCAGGACATCATGCGGTGCAGCCCTCGCACAACTGGTGTTCATCACCAGCTACGCAAGGGAAATCAGACAATATATGCCCTTGCCAATCACGCGGTACACACATGAACCCCTGCTTCCTTTTTCCTTTCTTGGAAGGAACTCCCTCCGACAGCTCGTGGATGCTATCACGTTGAACGGCTTGGCTTACCGGCTCTACGCACGCGTCGCACACTACCAAAAGAGGGGCCGAGGGAACGGCGTATTGCACGGAGCACTAGAGGTGGGAGAGCTCATCCTCCCGCCTGATAGTCCAACTTGCCGTGCACCTCAATGTTGACATCAGCGGATGGCGGGTTGGACTGCACACACTCCAAACATCGCATGTGTTACGCCAGATCCACACTCTTTTGCTAGCACGAATGATCATCTCCCGGCGATTGGCCCCCGCGATTGGCATATTACATGAAGCACAGGAGGCGGGAGCGCTCGCTCTCTCGCCTGACCGATGTCCTCGCCATGCTCCTCATCGATGCCACTTGTTGACGACGGGGAGGTCTCCGCACACTCTATGCATCATCACCGCCGTGGAGGGATCCGAAGAGACATCAATAGGAGCGACCTTCTCTTAGCACCTACCAGGTATCACTTATGTATCTTCTCCTTTACCTGCACATAAGCGTGGATGAGTGGGATCCGAGTGTAATTGGGATATTTATGCTCGCTCCATGCCTATAAACGCTGATAAACAATCTACTTATATATAAAATTCCCCTGGTTGGCATCCATGGCATGATTGGATCGGTCTACGGGCACAACCGCAAGGTTGGACGTACCTGGCACCGTGTTTTTTGCCAATAATAAAAAAAAGTCATTCAAGAGCCTCGCAGAGATGAAGGATTATACCTATACAATAACTAATGATGGTAAAGGTTCCATGATAGAGTTCAAGCACTACTCTGCATCTTCTAGAGCATAAGATGTATCTTGGTAGGAAACTTAACTTATCGATTGGGTTAAATCAATCCTTAGTTAATTAATCTATATATTGATATAGTTAATTAATAAAGTTAACAAATAATTGATGTTGCACTTGTCACCTAACTACTGCACCTAGGGAGTGCACAACCTCTCGCTTAGCTGTTGTACCCTTTGTGCACCTCCACGATGATATCTAATGATGGTGCAAGGACCGCTTATACTCTATGCATCAAACCCTCCATGAGACATGAGCTCGCGGCCTTCTTCAAGAACTGCACCGGTATCACCTTTGTATCTTTTTTATTTTTTGCATCATGGGCATGGCCAAGTAGGGTTCAAGTGTAATTGGGACATTAATGCTCACTCCACACCTATAAATACTTATAAACGCTTCACTTAATATATAAAATCTCCCAGGGTGGCATCCAGGGCACGATTGGATCGGTCTACGGGCACAACCCTTGGGTTAGCCGTATCCAAGACCGTGTTTTTTGCCAATAATAAAAAGAATAAAAAGGTTGGAAAATAATTTTTATAGAGCCACTAAAATTATTAACTAGAATGATACATGGACCTAGAGGGTCACACGCATAAGATCATAGGAACATTGATGAATATATTTTACTTAATGGGGTTTTAAGAAAAATCTCAAGTAAAAAATAAATAGGGGAAGGGGAACCCATTTTGGGCACCCATACCAGCCAAAGGTACATGTGATGTAAATATTTTCAAATTTGATTTGGAATCGTGAATCACTTTTGCTTCACAGGAAAACATGTATTTTATGATTGAACCAAGTCACCAAAACCAAACAAAGCCCATAGATAAGATTTTCAAAATCGTACCATTATCGATCTATAGTTGATTGCTTCCATGATACCCCTTAAGCAAAGTAGTAACTATAGTGGTGGGACTCAGACAGGACGGTTTTTTCATCCCCGGACAAAAAAATCGTCCCGTCCAGGGGCAAGGACAAATTCTGGGACGAAAATTCGTCCGGCGGACCGCTGGAAGGGACGGTTTTTTTCCTCTAGGATGTAAAAATTGTCCGTCAAGAGGTCCCCAGACAACGGACAGACGAATCTGGACGCGAAACCGTCGGATTCACATCCAACGGTTGAGATGTTGACACGTGGCCTGGCGAGGACAATTTATAATATATTATAATATATTATAATATATTATAATATATTATAATATATTTTTAATATATAATGTATTTTTTTGTCCGGGATGAATTTTGGGACAATAATTCATCCCGGGAGGACTGGACGGGACGAATTTTTGTCCCGGGATTATTGGACGGGACGGTTTTTTTGACCGCAGACGAAAAACCATCCCGTCCTTCGTCCATACTCTAACATGGTACGTAGGACGGGACGAATTTCATCCCGAACCGTCCACGTCCCGTCCCGTCCGCATCCCTGCACTATAGTAGTAACCATTTGATCTGAGGTAATGTGAGGGGTCGCCCCTCAGTTAGGATACCAGGCTTGATATTCCATTGATGTTGTAGCGTATGCTTGGGCTGATGGTGAGTTTCTGTTAGTTTGATTCCAAATGTGGAAAGTTTTCTATAGTTTAGAGCATTCTTTTGCTCTATGTCAAAATTGTGACCACCATTGTTGACACGGTTGAAATCTTGAGTTATTTCCTCTTCCTCATCCTTAATTTTGTTAGAATCCTCTGTTTTAGCTATAATATTTCATTTTAAAGTATTTTGATGATTGATATTAATGTTGCACTTGTACTGTTGGTGCTTGGATACTATTTGTTGTAGGGGGAAACGGAGCTCCTGATGGAGGACCATCCCGTCGATCAAGCCCTGACCCGTCGCCAGCCACGTCGCGAAGCCCGAGCTGACATGAAGAATGTACAGTTCCATTATCGTCGTCATCTCACTTCGTGTCGTGTGTCGTTATGTAATTTTATTTTCGTTGTCATTGGATTGTCAGAAGGCCCCTCCTATGTGAGTACGGCCTCTAGCGTGCGTTTTCTTTTTAAGTTATAATTTTGTGCCATCTTTAGGAGGAAGAACTTCCTGTTGGACTTCTTCTCCCCCTAAAAAGCCCTTTTAAGGAGAAGCCCAATAGGCTTTCCCCTTAAAAGGGGGCCCAATTTCGCCACCCACAACTGCCACTCCCTCTCTATAAGAAGGGGCGGGGTGGACGTGGTTGAAGTACCAGATCTGAAATTTTGAGTTACAGTTATTGTTCTTTGATATAAGAAGTTGTAGTTTGAAGAAAGTGAGGATCGAAAGCTTCTTTGGCATCTCATTCCCTTCTTCAAAGGATTCCTTCGATCAATTGCTGATGTTTGGGATCATTGTGGAGTAGCGGCTGTTGAATTGCTTCATTCCCTTCATTCTGGTCCCTCCTTGTTTGATTATTCCAGGAATATCACGTTCATCTTCATCCCCGAACGTGAACATCCATCCTTTGTTGTTTGTGGTTAGAAGACCCGCTAGACAACGCTGTAGCATCGCTGGATTTTCTTCCTCCCTCTCCTGTCCTGTTCTTCAATTCCAAGTGCATCAAGAAGAAATATATCAACATCCCAAAGTAAAAAATTGTCTTCAAACTCTTGCTTGTTGGTCATCCTCTCGAGTTGAATGCCCTCCGTAGTGACGTGAATGTCTTTGGCAATTGTATTGGCAACATTGTTCACTGATCTGAGTGCCTTCAGGATTCTGTGCTGACGATCGATGATCACTGATCTGAGTTGCCTCTCACTCTCCTGCACCTTGGAAACGATCCATTATCTCTGGATCTGTGCTGCCTATACTCTCATCGTTTGGGAAATTGACTCCTCTGTGTCAAGACCTCTTTGAATCATCGACAAACAGTTTTTGCCTTCGACGATCATACTGCGCCATAGGACCTTGACAGAACACGATCCCTCCTCAACCCTGAAACTTGCGTTCGTCAGATTCTTCAAGTGACAGTCTGAGCCTCGCTTGGTTAACAGCAACAATGCCGTTCGGGTCAGCAATCTTGACTAGGTTGCATCTTCCCACTGTCAAACAGGCCATTAAATTTGTGAATCACGAACGCACAAATTGCCCTAGGAAATCCCATTATGAGTCATTCACTGATCATGCGTGGGCGCACAAGCACCGAGCATAGTGAATGCTCTAATTCCTTTATTTTGGCCAAGCCAACGAGGAATCAGGAATTCTGTTTACTCCTCCGACGGTTGTGACGGATGCCTATGCAACAAGTCACCATTTCCTCTCCCTTTATTTTATTGTGTTAATTATGTCTTTCAGTACTAGATTACGAGTGCTCCACTGCCTAAAGAATTCAATGTGAGTATAGGATTAGCCACCGATTACTATGTTATTTAATTTTCTTTGACGGTACTTGATCAGTTCGTACTCGTAGATGGTGTGGACGTTCAAGGACAGTGATGTTCCCTACCTTGTCGGTGTTGAGATGAACACCCGAATTAGTGGGAGCTTGGTCGTGTCAAAATCGGTCGCGTGTCGTCCAATTGAGCTGCATCTCGCGTCATCCGACGATTGACGTTCTTCTTATTATTATTTTCTCAAATCACATACATCATTTCCATCATTAATACCGCATTTAGAGTTTTTTTACTTCTGGACATATCATGAAGTGTTAACTCCGACTTTCGTGTTACATCAAATTGGTATCAAAGCCGATCGTGCTAATCTCCGTGCTTATCACTGTTAGTCCTATAATTTTTTTTAAAGTTATTTTATTCTCTCATTTTGCACGTCTTATACACATTCATTTCTCAAAATTCATTTTACGTGCATACATTCATATAACTTGTCATTGCACCATCATAGATAGGAAACCCTAGAGAACGAGATAACTGGCCATAGGTTGGTTCAAACACATGGGCAATTATGGTCCGCCGTGGACGGTACATCACACAACGAGGATCCACTGTTCAATCCTGAATTTCAGGATCTTCTACGAGAAGATCCCATTTTAGCACTTTCTTAGGCCACTTCGCCTGATGTCGTCAAGGTCGAGTCATCTACTCGCGCCTGTATGGAGTACTCACCTAGGCACCCCACTCAAACTAGTGAGCCACCGATGATGATGGCCCTGCCACGATCTGAAGACCTAGGGCAAACGGCAGCACCCACGGCGCCTATATAAGCGTCGAATACTCACTACTCCCCGTCACGATCCGACGACGTCGCTCAACGACTCAGGAAAGCGCCAATTAGAAATAGCTCGAAGCTCCGGCCACCTTCCAATGTGCCCCTATCAGCCACGTCAGATGCCATGGGGACAAAAACAGCGACGATAACCACCGGCCGGCCGATACCATCCTCTACGACACAACGAGGACCGATACTACTATCAGGAGCGACCACAGTGCTACCTAGAGCTATAATTCCCGCCCCGAGAGGAGGCACCCGCCACAGCCGGATATCGGCCAGAAGGACCACGTCATGATCACCAGGGCCGCCCTTATGAGCGGACCCCAGCTCATTACCCAACACGTGATGACTATGTACCATCCTACTCGCATGGCCACCCATCGGCACAAGAGGAGTCATAATACCCGCTGACGCCCCAAGCAAACCCGGCACCGTATGGATTTGCACCAACCCATGCACCTCCGTACGGCCCCCCAAGGCTACTACGGGGCACCTAGTGTGCCTACGACGACGATACAGCCGACTTACACCCCAGCGCCGACCTATGCGCTGCGTGATCCCTATGACACCCGAGTGCCACTCGCTGCACCACCTGCTGCTCCCGCAGCCTACGTACCATACGCCCGCGGCCCCCCCAGTACGGCCAATATACACAGCCGGTGCCTCCGGCCCTAAGGACCGTCGATGTGCCACCGGGACCTCCTGCACCACAAGACTATCATCTGGTCCATCATGTCCCGGCTCCCACCCCAACATTAGAACCCTTAGATCTGTACGGGCCCCAGGACGCCCGTCGACAACAGCCAGTCCGTTGTCACTATGACGATGACAATAGAGATCGTAGACGAGAAGCACACTTAAGGATTATAATGATAACTTGAAAATTAACATGTTTAATTGATGAATTTTATATTATATTTAAGTTTTTTAATGACCATATTTGCATGTTATCATATACCAATAGAGATAAATGATATACATTTTGATTTTATTGTTCTTTCTAAATTTATAGTATTTTTACGTGGTATTTAACCTCATTTCATTGAAGAAATAATTTTTACAGGGCATTAAATACTTGAAGAGAGGTTGGTAATGGTTTTCCTATTTTTATAGACTTTTTTGCATATTTTTATATAATTTTTTGACCATTCTATAAGCCAGAAATGATTTTACTAACTTAAAGAATATATTTTATTATTTATCTAGTATTTAAAATATGTTTTTTATTAATTTTATGGCGTCCACGTCATTCGCCCAAAAATTCAGGCAAATGATTGGAAGGGTAAAAAATTAAACAATTATTGGCTCATTATGGCATCGCGCATCGCGATGCCATAATAAACAAATCATGATACAATGAAGTACAAGGCGCGGTCAACGATGGAAAGGTACATTTTTATTTTATGTGAATTTAAGCTTTTGTAAAATAAATGCACGCAGAGAATCGATCTTCACGTGCATTTATGATGTACTTCCTCGTACGTGCAGTCGGTTAGCCGCATGCATCGATTGCACGCGGCAACCGACACACGTGCATTGAATATAAAAAAAAACAAAAAAAGTTTCAGCACGCTTTAAATAATGAAAGCCGTAGTTGATTCGCCGAGTGCATTAAATGCAGGCTGGAAATCGAATCTGCCGGTTAATAGTTTTAACAAAAATCAAAATAGATCTTGTCTTTTTATGGTTTTTTTATTAAAACAGGGCGTTGTGGCTTCTTCTTAACCATTTCAATATAGCATCGATTTTCCAATGATTGCGCGCAGCAGACGCGGACAACGATGTGTCAAAACGTGATCCGAGAAGGGGAAAAATGAGAAAATAATGCGCCAACCAATCAGAAAATGCCATTTTCTACCTTCTTGGAGGAGAGATAAAATCAATCCAATGGCTAGGATTAATCCTCAATAAAATGGCGATATCTTGAGATCTAGCCGTCCGATTGAGCTAAAATTTTGAGGGCATGTTTGTCTTTTCCCCCTCTATAGTCCAGATGGTTGGATCTTTAAATAGAGGTCTAGAAAAAGGAGAAATTTACTTTTTGAAGCTCTCCCCAAGGATTTGGCCAGAAAGGACACAAAAGTTTCTTTCGAAGTCGTCAGATCTTGATTCTACATTCAATGTTGTAAGTCTCTGAATTGTATTTTGAACTTCTTCTTGAGAAATTCTAAAACGCCAAGGCATGGTGGAAATGTACATGCCCTAGAAGTCGTTTTGAATAAAATTAGCATTGCAATTTGAGTCTGATTCGAGATCTGATTTTTAATCTTTAGTTTTAAATAGATTTGGAACAATTCTGCATTTTTAGAATTTTAATTTCCCCAAATTCTTCACTTTCTTTCTCTAGGTTAATTCATCTATTTTCTCCCTCTAGATTTCAAAATTGATTATTTGGAAATTTAATTCAATATATAAAAAACCTAAATATAAAATTTCATCCAAAAATTCGTCTATCTTGAAGTTCAATTTCAAAACCCCTTTCTTGATTATTAAATTCCCAATTTTAATTCATAAAAATTGTCTTCAAATTTTATATTAATTGGGAAATTAGTAATTCAAATTAATCTGATCTTATAATTAAAATTATCCTATCTTGAGCTTTTTGACCGAAAGTATTTAAAATCAAAATTAAGTTTTTACTTAATTTTGATTAATTAAAAACATCATTAAGTATAATTAAGGTCTATTAATTGCAAAATTAATTCATTCTTGAAGTAATTTATTAAAAATTGTATAAAATTCTTGCTTGCTGCCTCCTTGTGGTTCGACCCCTTGCTTGCTCTTATTTTGTATTCAGTGATTAAGGGTATCTATAAAATTTTTTGTATAAGTCTAAATGCTCAATCAACGACGTATTTACACATCATTTCTAGGCTTGTTATATACGGACTGGGAGTTCGATTTAGAGACTTACTTCTAGTGGTACGACATGGACAACAACCATTGCGTTGCATATGCCAATGCCAAACTTGGGGGCCAGGCCAAGATATTCTGGAAGAACGAAAAGGATGCCATGAGGCGACAAGGAGATCCACCCGTCACTTGGGAAGTCATGTCGAGAAAACTTGAGGATAAGTATATCCCTATGCTCGACATGACACGACTCCTCTTAAAGTTGATGGATCTCAAGCAGGGCAGGCGCAAGGTTAGTGATTACATCGAGGACTTCGAAGAGTACCGTATGCGCTGCCGCTTCGTCGGTAGCCCTCATGTTCAGATTGCACTTTTCATGCACGGACTTCATCCATAGCAAGGAGGTAAGGTGTTGGAACATAATCCAACGTCAGTAGCTCATGCATATAGTATTGTGGAGAGCAATGAGTTCTCCATCAAGGATAAACCTTCGGCGACGGCCCCAATAATTAGTACTCCGTCTGCCGCCACAGCTCAGACTGCTAGGTCGTCCTCGACTACTGGCTTGCCGAGAGGGGTTCCACTCCCCACTAGGTGCACCGCTCCTCCACCAATGACGATTACCACAGTCCCAGCTGCCTAGAAAAGTGAGTTTACCCTAACAATAATAATTTTTTATCATCCACACTACGGTGAAATTTCTCAAAAAAGTCTCCACCTCTTCAAATTAAACCAGGCAGAAAAATATTCAAGATCAACCATCTATACTGCAAAATCCTCAAAATTGATGTTTACATTGATGGAGCATGAGAAAACAAAAACAAGATATGATATAGATGAACTGGTTGAATAATTAAGATACCATTAAATTCATAACTGTTTTGTTGACCCACTCACATGGCTGCATGAAGTTGGATGTACAAAAAACCACGACTCATAGTGCTTGAAAAGGAATTCCTCTCTATTTCTGCCAAAAATGCACCATAAGAGCGTCATTTTTCAGCAAGAAGTGGGATTCTCACTTATAAGACAGGAAACCATATGTATAATCTATATCCATATTGATTAATTTAAAATGCTGGGCACATAAAGCTGGGAAGGCTTTAAAAAATCATTTTTATACTGGGAAGGTGGTGAAGTGGAAGAGACTGTAGATGTCAGTGATGAATACTAAAAAAAAATCATTTTGTGATACTACTATTATTTAAAATTTTGGGATGATTTCTCTATTTTTGTGTTCTATTATCGTGATGCATGTCTATGGCTCTTTTATGTTGTAGCAGTGAGGTGATGTCTAAGCAATGTTGTGTTGGATGCGGTGCAAAGATAAAATGGAGCCGTTGTGAGCTAGGAAGCAACATCTATTGGGGTTTTTATTTTCCAAGATTACTGTACAATATATTTTTCCTGTACAGAAATCCATGCTAATTTTTTGTTTTAACTTTTTTTCTTTGACTAGGACATTTACTGTTGACATGACTAGACCACAGTCAGACTGTGACCGAGCAAGATTAGAACATTACCAGATCGGAACCAGTCCATACATTATGTAAGGTTTAGGTCTTTTCTAAAAACTAAGACTGGACTGCGACCAGATCAGGGTCATGTAACCCTTGTTCAGAGAGAGAGAGACGGAAGGACAATGCCCTATCAATCTGCCACCAGCCCACCACTATCTGTCGATGCTCTAATTTGTGACTCCAAAACCCTTGACAAGACTCAAGTCCTAGATGTGAATGCCACTATTTTTCAATGTCATTTGAATGTAGTATAATTTTTTAGAATATTAAAGAAATATAATTATCAATATTGGATATTAGATAGTGAAATATGGTAAATAACATTAATTCAAAATGCTCAAAGAGGGATACTCAATCTGATAAAATATCATACTTTCAATCATCCAAATCAATGTCCGATTACAGATATTCTAAAACCCTAATGAAATGGCTAATGTCATATGAATCTTGTATGAAACCCTTACATAGTCATTATCTGACCTTTTTCTATTCTAGAATAGTGGCACCCTAGTGTTGGCAAGTCCATTAATCTGTGCAAATCTCTCTCCTCTCTCTTATACGTTCTATCCACCTAAAAAATGATTATCCTTTATACACATACTTAAATGAAATTTATCTATTTACTTGTACATAACATATTTAGCTCACATGTTATGATGGAGCAAAAGTTGTAGGTTTTGCATTTCCATTTTCATGAGAAAACCTAGATATCTTGAACAGAATTGGATTTTATTGTTATGTATTTGTTGGATTTGATACGGCATGGAATATGTAATTAATTTTGTTCACATCAATATCTAATATGCGGTACCAATAACATTGATCTCCATGTCCCATTGTCACACAATCGAATCTCAAGCTAGGAACAATGCCCGGATTGAATGTGTGCCAGCCGTAGTGCATGGACAATAGCCTTAAGCATATTTCGACTGTGCAGCGGAAGTCTTGAGCTATAGCTTTAAAATGCTTGGAGGTTAAGGAGAGAGGGTAGGGCCGCAACCTCATACATGAATTGGGTCATTGCATTGTATATCAAAATAGATTACAGTGTAGTCGTATCCATTACATGGGGGAAGACAAGGGATGATATCAATGTAATGAGATGAGGCACACACACTTGTGTAGTGTGGCTCTTGTGCCTTGAGACCCGCAACCCCGCGCACGCCTACTGGTCTTGCTGACATACGCATGCCCTCGGGCCAGGCGCCGCGCGCTCATGGGCCTAGGCAGTGACACACCTGCTAGTCCAACCCCCTCCCATTACTCTCCCCACGCTTCTACCACCCGCGTGACACCATTGTGTGTGGTCCGCATAGGCACCACCATGCTCAATTTCCCAAAATGGGCGTTGTGCGCCCAACACTACCCGTAGGGATGCCACGTGCCTCTCAGCCATCTCAGCTTTCTTTGTGCGCCAATGACGTAGTCTTGTGGCGGGATGTGTCCCTTCCTGCATTCCACACACCCAATGTGTGACGTGTGTGTGTCGTCCCCATAGCGCACGCGAGTGGGACGTTCAGCGCCCACGTGCACGCTGGTGTTTTTTTTTTGCGCATGATGTCCATGCCTCAGCCACCTAGTCAGTGTATCATGCACACACGCGTGGTGCATGATAAGTCCAGATTTAGGGGTTTTATGTTGTTGTTTTGATTCAGACTTAACCAACAATATTTATGAAAATTTTCCACTTAAATACTCTATAACAAATATAGGTAAAGTAAGTGGTTGATCCACAGAGAGGCAGAAATTTAATTTCGGAATTTTTTCTCTAGACTGTGGTGAAGACAATGATTTTAAAAGTGTAAAATAAAATTTCTGAGAATTTTCTAGATTTTTAGGTAGTTTCTTTCATTTCCTATGGTAAGAGTGAAAGCCAAAATAAAAAGAAAAACACAAAAATATTTTTACACTAATTTTATTATTTTTTATTAACAGAATAAATCAAAAATAAATATTTTTAGAATTTTCTGGAATTTAATTTACACCAAAAACCACTAGAAATAGTAAAAACAAGAGTTAGATATTTTCAGAATTTTTCTAGATGTCAAATGACCGTAAATTGATTATATGAATTTCCTGGGTTTTCTCTAATTTTTTAGAATTTTTAAATGCAGAAAATAATTTTTTCCTATTTTTCTGATTTTTACTGATTTTTTAATAATTTTTAAATACTAAAAATATGCAATTTACCTACTTCGGTGATCACTTGCGACGGAGGTGGCGACAACAGAAGTGGCGGCAGTGGCGGCGGCGACGACGGTGCAGCGACGGCGACGGTATACCAGATTTGGCTGTCCTGCATAGGGCTTCCCATGTGCCCTGTGGTCTTGTGCGCTTCCCGCGCATGGACAAGCGGCCGGAGGGCTGTCCCTGCTGCTAGACATGGTCGTTCTGTTCGCTTTGTGCGAATTGGTGCGAATTGTGCATTCTGTTTGGATTCCCGAACAGAACAAAATCAAATTCGCACAGAACATCCCACAGACCCGTGTGCGGTTTGCTTTGTGCAAATTGTGCGAATTTTGAACATTGTGCGGATTTTGAACACTGTGCGAATTTTGTTTGGATTGTGCGAATTTTGTTTGAATTGTGAGAATTTTTACCCATTGTGCGAATTTTGTTCGAATTGTGCGAATGTGCAAATTTGTGTGAATTTTGTTCGAATTGTGCAAATGTGCGAATTTGTGCGAGTTGTGCGAATTTTGTTCAGATTGTGCGAATTGTTCAAACATCCATTCTTATTTTCGCACAAAAAGAACAGAACAATGAACAGACCCCTGTCCGGTTCTTTTGTGCGAATTTTTTGTTCGTTTGAAAAGAACAGGAACAGAATGACCATGTCTACCTGTCGCACAAGCAACGAACAACAGCGCAAGGTGGCGGCTAGAAGAGGGAAATTTTGATTTTTGAAATGATAAAAGTGATATTTTAATGCGATTGTTTTTGGGATTCGAAGTGGGGAAAGCTTGAGGGTCTAAAGAGAGGTAGGGAGATATTTTAGAGAGAGAAATAAACATGTTCAGAGAGAGAAAATTTCAAAAATGAGAGGATAGAGAGAGAAAATGAATAGATGGTGTAGAGAGAGTTTGAGAGGGAATTTGAAGGTTTTTTTATGAAATTTTTAGGGGATGAACTAGGGACATGGATGAAGGTCTAGAGATAGAAATAAACCAATTCTAGAGAGAGAAAATACCGAAATGAGGAGATAGAGAGAGAAAAATGAAGAGGGAGTGTAGGAGTGTGAGATAGAATTTGAATGTGCAAATGAAGAAGATTTTTTATGAAATTTTTAGGGGGTAACTAGGGATATAGATCAAGGTCTAGAGAGAGAAAAAACCTGTTCTAGAGAAAGAAAGTAGAGAAAATGGGTGTTTATAGTGAAAAACTGATGGATTTTAAGGGTAAAAGGATAGATAATGATGGAGGAAATAGACATCTGAGATCCTAAAACCTCAATGCAAGTTTACTGAGACCTCAATACTTCCTCTCAAGTCTGTATCCTTATATTTCTCCAGGATCATGCATTTTCAATGCAACAAGAGATGGGATTAAGAGAAAACTTGAATAAACTTACATTAAGCAGGTTGAACAACCTGGATTCTTCAAAATGCCTTGTCCTTCTGGCCAACCACTTGCTAGAGCACGCCCATAATGAGGGAAAATGAGGGAGAAAAATTCTATTTATATATTGGGAGAATTATTAAAATACCCTTTTGGGCATTTTCTATTATCTTTTCTTGCCATTTTTCCTGTTTTTCTCCATTGGTTGGGAGCTTCCTCTTTTAATATTAGATTATTTATTTATATGGCTTTTGAGAGCCCAATGGACAGGTCAGGCAGTAGCCCATCTTCCTCTGATTTCTCTTTTGAAGGTCCCCAACTCCACTTGATCCTTTCAAGCCTCTTTGTAGAATCACTAAGCTCACACAAATTCTCCAACTCTTTAAGAGTTACCACCTTCTCACTGCTGTAAATTTCTGCACATGCGGAACTATAGAATACTCATTAGTACTGCAATTGCTTGACTTCAAAGAAGTCAAGAAGTTTAGTAAAAAATAATCATAATGTGCAAAAATTAGAATGCATAACTAGTGCATAAATATTCAGTTAATTAGAGTGATAACATGATAAGTTATAAATTAATAATACAAAAACATCTAAAATCTATGAAAATATACATGAAGTTATCATGTTATCAGTGCATGGTGCCCTCACATGTGTGCTCAGCACACGTGAGACCTGCCCTCATCCACCGCGCTTGCACGTGACAAGCACAGGCACCATAAGGGCCTTGGCTGTATCAGAGTCACGTGTCATCACCCAAATGTGTGTGGTGTTCGCGCTCATGGACTTGATCCCCTATTCTAAGTCCAAGTACATAGACATATCTTGACAATAAGCACGGGTGCCTCTATGCAAAAATGCCGCCTACTTTGGGGCTTTACACCCATGCATAGTTAGATGGCCCTCCATGGTTCTTATTGATAATGTCTTATATGTATTCAGCATAAGTTTGTTTCTTCTGTGTTGGGATTACAGTATAAGGTTTGAAGATTAGGATAATGCAAATGTGATTCATCATAGGAAAGAAGTTAGGGATGACAATGAGTTGTAATTTTATTCATCATCATCATTATCCTCATCTCTATAAATCATTAGAAATTGTCATGTTTTTCATTGTAGTCCTTGCCAACTCATTGACTTCATTAAAATGTCTTTGTTAGAAATTAATGAATGATACAGAAATTCATATATATAAATGCCTTTGTTTATTTATTCTTCTCCTCATTATTCTCTCTCTCTCTCTTGTGTAGCTTTCCTCCCTTCCCCTATGGGTTGCCATCACTAAACGTAATTGACATGGACATATATACAAATGTTTTCAGTGTGATATATAATTTTTGGATTTAACATTGTTCCTCTCAGTATGAACACATGATCAATACTCAAGGAAGATCTGTAGTAAGAAGGCAGTCATAAGGAGCTCAATGATTCACCCTTTTCACTTGAGAGATGAGTATGCCTTCTTCTATGGATTTATTTCCATCTCAATGAACTTGAACCATGTTTTTTGGTATAAAACTTAATGATCCACATATTCCCATATCTGGACGGTTATTAACCTCATAGACTTGGTGTTTAATTATGTGATTTCTTGTCTGCTTGTTGTCGCTAAATTGAAGAGCACATAAAATTTGGCAGCTTATTGTCGCCTACCTCTCCTTGACACCTCTAATACTTTTACAAGAAGCTAATATGGTAATGATAGCTTAGTGATCAGATAATGCATATATCAAGTGAAGATTTTGTTAAATGATAAGCTTTGATTTTGGAGTTTATCATTGTTTTTCCCACAGCTCCCAGATTGGTGTCAAAATCAGTTATTACAGCAGGCTTCTCTATCCTCTCAAATGAATACTACTTGTTATGGGCTTTAAGGATGTATGTCTACCTTGGGACTCATAGTATGTTGAGATGATTGTGAAAGGGGAGGTGGATAGAAACAACTAATTGTCTATCTCATTAACCTCTCTATGAGTCCCTATTTATGTGTATGTTCAGTTCAACACCAAGAAGACAACACAGGGTACTAGAATCCTCCCAGACCATGAATAATAGATTTTATTGTATTTACAAACCAATGATTCAATCGTTTTAGGGATAATAGGAAATGTTGATGATGGGAAATGAATAATCAAAAACTATTTTTTCTAAGATGTTACATTGGATAATAATTGTGATAAGCAGTCTCGGTGAACAACCACATCATACTTAGTTGGATAATTTACTGAGGAATTTGGAAATCTTGAAAAACTGACTGAAGAAGAAGACATAGAAACTTTGAGGATCCATGAAGACAACATGAGAGAATATCAATCTAGATGGGAAGAATATCACATCTTGACTTTGAAGTTGGAATAACTAAGTATGAGGGAGACACCTTCATTGACTGATGTGGCATAAGTTGGGATAGAAGTAAAGAAGAAGGTCATGAAAAAAAGGAAGGTTTAAGTGCTCTTATTTTACCAATTATGGTGGCCATGCTTTTAAATAAATGAATGGATGAATGAAATAAATAAAATATGAAATTTTTCTAGGTAAATGTAAAAGGGCATCTAGCAATCATGGTAACAATAGTTGAAAAAAGAGAATCTCATGATCAGGATCTCAAGTACCTTGAAATTTTTGGGTTTTGGAAGCCCTGATTTGTATGAACATAACAATTCCATGCGTCAAAAAACTTCGAAAGGAATCATTGTATCATAAAAAAAAACATGAAATGAAGCGACACGATCGCATTCGTGATTTCATAGATTCTTGAACGAGAGATGTCCTGAGATGTATCCACGTAATCCTCGTTACGTCAAATCTCCACATCCACCATGGCCAACTCTGTTTAACCTTCTGATGGAAATATATGTGTTTCAATCTCCTCATCACACATTCCACATCTCATTCCATGTTCATTAATAGAACATATTCATTATAGTGCACGTGTGATGCTTATAATGAAGTCCATGAATACATGATTGGACTTAGTGAATTATGATGAGATTGTAATAAGGAGATCACTAGTCTTTAATCATGTGTTCTAAACATTCCTATTTGAATGATACACGAGAAGGATATCGAAGTATCCGGCTAGAATAACACTATTTCGCCTCACTCCTATGATGAGTATGGCCGGTCCCGTAGCCATTAGTGTGGAGACACTAAGGATGGATAATCGGTGCTCTTTAGTACAAAGAGTTCATTGAATTGATCAGTACATATCACTGAATGGTATTATACTAAACTGTCAATCAGGTCGATTCATATCACGGTTGTGTAGGTGGTCCTTAGACCTGAGACACTAAAGACATCTTGTGGACGTCAAGTTGTACTTTGAATATGGCCAACGAGTCTCTAATCATGGGATTCTAAATGGTCTCAGTTCGGGTACATCAAGAAGTTCACGAAGATGATTGAGTGGTCTAGATGGGGTCGTCCACCCTCGGTATAAGAGGTGACAACTAAAGGAAGACGATGCAATGAAGTCCTTGGCCAAGGTAGTGAAATATCGAAGAAGAGTTCTCTGATGATTTCCAAATGCATCAGTACTAACTCAGAGGATTGATTAGGATTTGACAATTGACCATACCCTACGTCATCCAAGGAGCATCAAGTGGATGAGGGATTATACATACAAGGTAACCGATGATGAACAGGTTCCATGAGTGAGTCAATACACACTCCTTTGTATCTTCTAGAGCACGAGGTGTTGCTTGACACCCCACGTGTTGGAGACTCGACCTATCAATTGGGTTAAATCGATCTGACATTAATTAATTTATATGTTGATATAGTTAATTAATTTAGAAGGCCAATAAAGGTTATTGGGTTGCTGGAGTCATTAACCAGACTAATACATGGGCCTAGAGGGTCGCACACAAATGGTCTTTTGGATGTCAGAAGGTATACTTAAGTTTTGGGGGTTTTTATGAAAAATACCCATTTAGTGTAAATAGGGGAAGCCCTGAATGAAGTTCACCCAGGCCATAATTTTTCAGGGGCCTTCCCCTTCTTTCCCCTCTCCCAACACCCCTCTCCATGCCCGATGCGATCGGAACGGCATAACGATGACAGTGGAGTTAGAACAAAGCGCGTCAACGAGAAGGAGGAGATTTGACATGCTGCGGATCGCATGGATACGTCTAGAGGCTGCACACCTGAGCAGCTTGACTCGTCTCACTTAGGGATCCAAGAAATCATGGATACGATCTGTGCAAAGGTACATTGTTTCATGGTTTTAATGATGTCGTCTGAGTCACAAATGTCTTCCGCTGCATATCATTTTGATTTGTTCATTTGGATCTAGGCCTCTAGAACCCAACACCTTTGTCGTTATCATTACACCGTCACATTCACATCGAGAATGGAGAGGAATCATTGGGAGCAAGGAGAATATACAAAGGGGAAGGCCCTTGAACAATTACATCATGGGTGAATTTCATTCACGGCGTTCCCCTATTTATACTAAGTTGTTATTTTTTTATAAAAACCCCAAAACTTAAGTATATCTTTCAGTGTCCAAAAGACTATTTGCATGTGACCCTCTAGCGTGATGTATCTCTAGGTAACGACTCTAGCAGTCCAATAACCTTTATTCATCATACAGATTGAGTCTCTAACTTGTGGGGTGCCAAGCTACACCTTGTGCTCTAGAAGATAAAAAGGTGTGTGTATCAACTCAATCATGGAACCTTTTTGTCATCGTGGAGCGGTCCTTCTTCGGCATATAAGAAACCCTTCCTTGTGGCATATAAGAAATCCTTCTTGGGTTTTTTCATTTCTTTCATTTCTTTTAGTTCAAACCTCATGGGCTTACCTTGTTCTTCCAGCAGAACTCAACCAAGAACCGCTCCAGATATCGGCTCAGAAAAGCATCTCCCCAGATTCAAAGACAAGTCTTGGTCCCTCTGCCCTTCCCTGAAAGACAAAGTCCTCACCTCCAGATCACTTCTCATACTTTTTAGATAATTTGTCTAAACCATAGATAGTAGAAATGCCTAATAGTTATTTGTAATTTTGCTAAGTTTACTTAATTTTTTGCACAGTTTTATAATGTTCCTCCAACAATCCCAGGTTTTAACATGGTTGGCATGAATCTAAAGGATCCGCTTCTAGAAAAATACCTTAATCTAGTAATCCTCTTGATAGTATGGTAGCACATCTAAAGGCACAACTATCATTTTTAGTGT
Source organism: Wolffia australiana (assembly GCF_029677425.1). Classification (NCBI taxonomy): domain Eukaryota; kingdom Viridiplantae; phylum Streptophyta; class Magnoliopsida; order Alismatales; family Araceae; genus Wolffia; species Wolffia australiana. Next base: position 7,733,814 of record NC_135841.1, on the reverse strand, counting down.
AAGGTCAGTCAAATCATCAGCTACTATATAACTGATTCAATAAAAGTTATGTATCCCTTATTTTCTGATGTAATTATTTCTTCAAAATAACCAATTTATGTGCGAAGGGTATACTAACAACCCATGAAAGATGACAACCCACTTCATTTGACTTTTGTGCCAAGGTTTCATGTGTAGTATAATTTAGTGCTTTGAATGAAAGTGATTGATGAAGGAATTATTTTGGAAGTATTATGGAATCAATATGCAACAATTCTGAAAGGATTTATTGTGAATATTTAAATATTTCCAAAATATGTAGGACATACAATTAGGTATATGCAAAATGAATATTTATTTTTTGAAATTCATGGATTAGAGAGAGAGTGACTAATAATCGAGACTAATGAAGAGAACGCACCATTTGTCATGTTGGGCATGTGAACGACGAGGTTAATGTGATCTTCATCCTTTGGGACTCACACCTTCGTTTTACTTTGTTATCATCACAAATAAAGAAGTTTCTCACTGTTACGTAAGGCACCTCCAAATCAGCTCCTCACCAGTGTGTATCTTCCCCCATCTCCATCCCTACTGAGACAGTAACCTCATCATCACTATCCCCCATTCTGTTGTTTGCTGGTCAGTATCCGCAGCCATCTTTGCTACAGTTCATAACAGTCAAAAGTATTTGCTCCCTCCATCAACCATGACTGGACTCTATCAAAGTGACAATGGAGTTTCTTTAGAATTAATTAGAATTTTATACTTTATAATTATATTTAAATTTCTCTGAATTATTTTATAAAATCTGAATAGATAAGGTTAGTTAGGAATATTATTTTCTCAACACTTCATAATTATTTTATTTGTATTTCACAAGGCTTATTTCATTAAACTAAATTTAGTTGATAAAATAATGTAGTAATCCAAAAATAGAGATTAATTATAAAATTAATTAATTCAATGCTTTCTACCTATGGATTCAACTCTTAGTTGATCTTTTCTCTTAAGGAAAATTTCAATATTGTTTCATAAAGTATAAAATTTAAACGACTGTAATTCTTGTTCATCAGTGCCACTAAACGTATCATAGAAAATGGATTATGCATAAATTTTATTTTGAGTAATTATTAAATATTAGTTATAAAAACTACTTTCAGGAACTTTTGAAACAATTTTACATTTTAATATTAAACATCTTCCTAGAAAAAGGATGGTAGTAAAACCTTTAAGTAGGTTTCATAAAATGTCCTTTTATAGGTATTTCATAGAGATTGTCTTCATATGTTTAATAGAGCATGAGGAAGTGGATGAGTCTCAAATGAATCCATATCATATTAATTTTATTCATAGGATATTGAAAACACATAACGTATGTGAGGCAATACATTTACGTGAAGACACAAGAATAAAATTTAAGGGATTTATACTCCAATGGCTATACAAAAAAGGATTATCATTACTTTCCTTTTCGAGTGCATATAATTTTAAAATATGTAAATGAATGTAAATAGTATTTTTTTACAGTAAGAATAATTTGCATGTTCATACCAAAAATTATTTGACATTTGCATATCAAAAATATTACATGGGGTAGTTACCGTATACACGATTTCATATGGGTTTATTTAAATTATGGATGAGATTTAGGTGTTTTAAGTGAAAAATCCATAAAAATTGAAAAATATATTTATTTAGTCCAAACATATGTTGATGATATCATATTTGTATCAACTAGTGGAAAATAATCAAAATAACTTTTCAATTGTATGTGAAAATTTTTTTGGTGGATTAAGATTTTTAATTAAGTTTAATTTTTATCAGAAGTATTCATAGCAACCTTTATTTTGTGCATATGACTAGAACGAGAGAGCATGGGCCATGTTCATAGGCAATATGGATAAAAATATTATATACAAAGAAGTGTAGATATTGCTCTATAATATGGAGAATTAGTAGTAGATGATGGCATGAGAAGCTAGTAAAATATTTATGAATATTTGTTTTTGAAAACTTGAGGCATGGATGCAGACTAAGATGGTAATAAGGTGATAATATTATGAGTCTACAAGATGACAAAATGACAAAATGGATGGACAGAAACATATTTGTGGAAATATATGAAATGGATTTGTGGAATATGGAGAGGTAAATGAAGATTATGGAATGAAATAATGATCGAAATGATGGATGATGTGGTTGAAATTACTTAAAGCAAAGAATGTAACGTCTAGATATATGAATGTAAAGAAAGATAGATCAATATAGATAAAAAATTAACCTGCCTTGAAACCTTAACTATCTCAAGGATAATGCAACTGACTGCTTAATTAATCATATTCCTCTCTATTGACCCCAGCTTTCACTCAATGAAAACGTCAAGAAACTTGATAGATCTGAAAACTTTTTTTTCGCTTGGCCTAAAATCTTTACCATTAATTATGAAACAATTTTTAACATAGCTTCAGGAAGTATAATTATAGATTGGAAATGCTGAGTAGACAAGAGAAGAATGAAGCAGCTGTTATAAAATCATAATTAAACTCCTAACTCATAAGAAATTACATCTACAAGTATTGAAATTCTGGAACATTCATCACTTTTTTGCCTCGTTCTTTGCATATGATGAATCCTTTTTATTTTAGGCAATAAAAATTAAATGAATAGTTTTTTAATGTTCTTGCAACTAATTTCAAATAGTGATAGCATTTTATATAAACTTTTTTATTTAAAAATCATGTTTCTCCACATGTCTTTGCGCTTATGATATGCTTTAGAGATATACTTTTTAAGCATTTTCTTCATATTAAATGTGATGTCACATTGAAAAAAGGTTTCTCTACTTTTTAGTAGCTACTCTTTAGAGATTTTTCAGAGTCGCATGAGAAATCCAGTATTAAAATCTAAATAATTAGCTTGAATATTTTCATTATGTCACCTATTTATGGCATCATAATGATGTATTTTTTTAATTTTCATGTAGTATACAATTAAAAATTTTCAATTCATTTAGGAGTTGATAAAGTCGAAATTAGGGTGTTAATTTGTTGTTGGATTTGAGTTAATCTATATAATTTCAGATTGAAGAGGGATGAGAGGAGATGGGTATAAAATAGTAGATTGTGATGTGATGAATACAAGGTGGTGAGACGGTGATAATGATATGAATAATAATTTGAGGACTAGGTGGGAGGACCTTGATAGATCAAATGGAATGGAGAGAGTGAGATAGATGAAGACGTGAAGTGATGAGGGATGTAGAAGATGAGAAAATAGGATGATGAAATGGGTAAATGAATATGAGCAGATGTGGATGGATGATGGTGACATCGAATGGATAAAGAAGAGATAATAATGATCTGACTAATGGAGGTGATGGAAGAATTTATAGGTGGCTGTGAGATAGAGAAAAGGATGATGGACTAGATCATTTAGGGTTTTTATATGTGTTGAAGGTGACAAGATCAAGATTGATATCAAGATCAGAGATGGCTGTGGTAGGGTGAGATGATGGAAGATGGTGATTCAAAGGAGAAGATGAAAATAAGGTTTTAGATCTTACTAAAGGGATGTGAAAGAGAGAAATCAATGCACGGCAAGAGACTAACCTTAGATCCACTGGGATCAAGGCATTTTTCTATATGAAAATCAGGCTCTCCACTTCTCTTTTAATCTTCCCCAAGCACTCAAGACACCAAGAACACCCTCGATGGACCTTCAAAACCTCACTCTCTTTCAATTAGCCCCTCTAGGAGGAAACTCAAGTTAAATTAATAAAAAATATATTTAATCCCCCCTCAAAACTTCAAAAAATATATTTTTTCATTAGATTCATTTTATTAGAAAAAAAATATCAAAACGGACTATCAGAACTTTAATAATTTGATATTCCATAAATATAATCGCTTTAATCCTAAGAACATTACAATACTTAAAATTTAAGTTTGGAAACATATGATTGTCAAAGCTATAAGGAGTCACGTGAGACTATATTTTATTAATCATATACTGGAATATGTTAGAGAAACTAAAAATCCTGATAAATTAGCAAACATAGATATAAATGCCCTTTCAGAATATCAAAAGTCAATATTATTCATTAGATTCATGTTATTTGTAAAATAAATATTAAAAAAACTATAAAAATTTAAACAAATAAAATATCGTGATATATTCCACAATTATAATCACTTTAATCCTAATGAAATTACAATTGAAAAGTTTTATGTTTGGAAAAAAATGATTGTGGAAGTCATAGAAGCAGGTTAACATTATGGAAAAGTAACTTTAGTTGAATCATCTTGTGTCTCTTATCTACTGTCTTGACTTTGAATTCCCGCAAATGGTAATGTCACAACAAAATGTCAAGGTCATTGGGTTCTGAGAATGTAATTTCTATGATTCCTTAAAAACTCTTAATGAAAATTTAAAATAATTGAATACAAGAGGATCAAGTCACATTTGTATGGACTGGATCCATTATGTATGGTTCATAAGCGATTGATGTTGAGATTTTCAAGTCAGCCTCTTGACATATCCATATACTCTTAGGTACATCAAATCTTCTCCTCCATCTTGATGAATGCCATTATCAATCCAACATCATATTCTGTGCACTCCAATCGCATCAGGAGTGGAGGACACCCAAGGAGAGATTGGGAAAGGTGGGGCACTTATGGAGATGGGGCCTTTTTATTTCATGACTTTCTCCTTTTTATACTTCACCAAAAAAGATCCATAAGACTCCTAAACATTATGTTTAATATCTAATGTCCAAAAAATAATTTGTGCATGTGGCCTCTAGGCTCATGTATTGGTCTATGTAATGAGTCCAACTTCCCCATATGCAATCCATGTGGTGCCTTTGGTGTCTCATATCTTAAAACCACTTACATGGCTGTAACATAAGTCAACCTGTTTAATAGTTATGTAAAAGCCATTCAGGGATTCATAATGATTACTTTAGTGAGGTCTTTTACCTAAAATAGTTTATTATTTTTCCTTGGTGTCTTCATACTAATACCAACATGATAAGCCATACTCATCGTATGAGTTGGACTTGATAGTGCTATTATATTATAATATTTTGATGTACCTCTCAAGCATCTTTTGAATATGAATATTAGAACACATGTTTAAATAGTTGTGATCTATGCGTTATGGTATCATTATAATACCTTATCATATCATGTACTCATGGACCTCAATATAAGCATCAAACATCCATTATATGAATATATTAAATCAACGACTACATAGAGGTATATCAGTGATATGTGCGAGTTTTAGTCCATAAGTTAATTTGGAATATACATAATCCCAAATTTAAATAACTTTCAGAATATCGTATGAGTTTAAATTGAATGCAGGTTGAAAAGACATTATATATAATGTTTGTAGTCAATGCGACTGACTACAAAGTGATCCAAAAAGAATTTCAAAGTTATTTAAATTTTGATTATGGTACTCTTAGAATCAAGAGTCTACTATATCAAAGTAATATGGATTTGAAATAAGAAAATATAAAAATTAAGAGCATAGTTGGTCCATGTCTCTTCTTCTTAATGCCTCAGTTTATGATTGTCAAAAAAATTAAAATGTGTACAATGTGTACTCTCTTATTATTATTATTATTATTATTATTATTATTATTATTATTATTATTATTATTATTATTATTATTATTGTTATTCCTCTGCTTGTAGTTTGTTATCCCCAACAAACATTTATGCATAGAAAGAGTACTGTATGTTAACAAAACCTTATGTTATTAATTTCTTTGATGATACATGTGTCATAAACTTGGTCAAAATCCTAGTATGAAATATCAATTCAGTACATATCGTACTACCATGGGAGTAATTGATATGCAAATTTTAGAACTAGAGAATTTCCTAATATTGAATAAAGTTACACTATATATATATAGTATATATAGGGTTCACCATTTTGGACTGGGGACGGGTCAGACCGGACTAGAACCGGATGGTCAATCAGCCATTTCAGGATGGACCAGTCAGACAGTCTAGATCTAGTGTGATGGTTGAACACGTCTCAGACCAGAGTTTTGTCCACCTGTACTCCCCCACCCATTCCCCAATCATGCCCCCCCCTTCCCCCCCTATTCCCCATTGACACCCCCCCCCCCCTCTCCCTCTTCCCCATCTGTGCTATCCCCACCCTCCCAGGCATTTGCACTGGCAGCCACCACCACCCTTTCTACTTCTTCTCATTTTGTTATTCATTTTCATTTGTATTCTCTTCATCTTTTTAATCTTCACTTCTTTTGTTCTTCAACTTTTTTATTTTTCCTTTCTTATTTTTCTCTTTTTCTTTTCTTCTTTAGTGCTTATGTTTTTCTCCTTCCTTTCTTCTTATCCTCTTCTTTTTTTATTAATGTTTCCATGTTCCTTTCTTCTTCTCTTCATCTTAACCTTTTTATTATTCATTATCTTTCTTTATTTTTATTTTCATAATTTTCTCTCCATCTTTTCTTCTATTCGTCATCTTCTTTTATTGTTTTTTTCTTCTTCCTTTCTTGTTATTCCTTCTATGTCTTCATCTTTTTTGTCTTGTTTTTATCTTCTTCTTCTATGATATTTTTTTACTTTTCTTATTTGACTTTGAGAATGATAAGTCAACATGCTTGGACCAGGACCAGATCTGGAACAAATCGGAGCCAGACAAGACTGAGGCAGAACTGGACCAAAATTTAGACTAGTTTGAGGTCCTTGCTAAAAATCTGACTGAAAAGGACCATCAAATCCTATATTGCCTATTCCATAATATATTCTTGGTTACTATCATTTCAAAAGGTTTAAATATAAATTTTGAAGAGATACTTGAACAGGAGTTTAAGGTTGAATAAAACTGCTTTGACCAAAATAAGTCATCACAAAGAGAAAAAATTCCATTTTCACATAGGTTGCTTCTTATTATTATTATGGCTTCATCAGTGATAAAGTCTTCAAGAAAATATTCAGAATGAGTCAAGAAGGTCTACGACTCATTCTTGATGGTTGGAGAAATATCTTGATATTGAGCTTAAAATCATGGAAGCCTGCATGGCGGAGGAAAATGATAGGAATCATTCCTTAAAGAAGAAATCACTTTGTTTTTTTAAATGAAATTTGGTCACATTTTTAGGGCAGAAGGTCTTAGTATCCAATAAAATTGATAGTCATTTTGAGAGTGAGGATCTTGGGAAAGATATTACTAGGAGGGGGTTATATTATCAATACATAAAATTGCACCCTCCCTTAATCCCCTACCTCTTTATATTTGTGTTATCACTTGAACTCTATAAGTAGTTATCTAATAACTATCCTCTACTTAGAAATTGTAGATGTCTTAAATACCTGATTAATAAAAATGTAATTTTGTCCCATCATTCGCTTTCCCCTAAAATACAACTTTCAGTCGTACTTTGATGTTAACCACAGATTGACAAAACAAAAATATATAGATGCCAAAATTTCATGATAACTTTTAAAAACTTCTTGCCCAGTTTAAGAACAATTGTATAATGTAGTAATTTGAACGAATCAAAAATGAACATAATTGGAACGCTAATCTTGGGTCCATTTCAGAACTAACTAGAGGTTTGAAGAAAACATGGAATTTTATACGAATTAGGGTTGATAACTACAATGAGAAGGATAGACATTATTTTGAATTAGAGGAAGAGGAATTCATCAAAAAGATTGGAGATTGATGAGAGTTTATATGAACAAGATTATGAAAAAGTTTACACGAGGTTAAAACTTGAAATAAAAGATTAGAAATGTAAATGTAGAGATATTGATTTGACAATTAATTAAAATAAATGTCGAGAGTAAATGTAGTATTGGCATATTTAGATATACTCGTAATATTGTTGAGTTTTATTGAACGAGGTAAATCCGGAGTAGAGCTTTACTAAGAAAGATAAATGCATTGGGAATACAATTTTACTAAAAATATACCAGAAGGGAATAAACTGAAACAATATAAAGTGACAGTAATATTAGACCTGCGAGTGAAAACTACCTTTATGTTTTGGCAAATGATGACCAAATTGTATTGGCATCGTCATTATCTCGGTCGCATATTTTTGTGATGATGGAAATGAACATGATGATTAGGGTGGATGAAGATGACCCAGTGAAAACTAGATGGTAATGACGAGATGACAAGTGGACAAAAAGCTGTAGTTTAATTTTTCTATATTTCTCTCTTTCTGTCACTCTCTATGTATGCCCATATCTATCCCTCGCGCACATCCGATGGCTCAGATTCCACAGGTGATCCTGGGCCTGGAAGGTTTATCTTCTTTGACGGAAGAAGATCAAAACTTGTTTGCTCGATCCATTCTTTCTTAATGTTTTGTTTTGAGAGTGGAAGGAGCTACCTTGAAAGTAACTGAAACTATCACACCATAAGAGAGAGAGAGAGAGAGAGAGAGAGAGAGAGAGAGAGAGAGAGAGAGAGAGAGAGGGAGGGAGGGAGGGAAGGGGAGGGAGGAGGAAGATGGAAAAAAGGAAGACACGCAGCTGCTACAACAGAAATCGCTCATAGGTACAGAGGAGAGAGGGAGGGAGGGAGGGAGAGCTACCAAGGCAGGGGCCGAAGCCAGCTACTTTAGCTAGATAGGTGGAGAGAGACGCCTTCAGAGAAATAAAATAAATAAACCGTATAAATTCATTCGTCCTTCCTTCATCATCATCATCATCGTACCTATCAACGTTTGCCGCTTGCATGACAATGATGATGATGGCGATTTTCTCACTGTCGTCTTAGCCTCCAACGAACGACGAGGAGGATAACGACTTCGTCATTGTCATTGTCATCAAGGACACCGAACTCTACTGTTGGTAAGTTGTATTTTAGTTCAAACTATTTTAACAGAACATTCTAGAAGGATGACAAGATATCGATGAAGGAAGCTCCATGGGAGCGTATTAGAAGCATCAATGGAAGTGAATTTCTCTAAAAACCAACCATGGTAACTGAAGGAGTTTAAACCCTAGCTGTAGACGAGACGGTAAAAGTCTATTTTTTTTTTAATTATGTTTTTGCCTCAGTCTCAACGCAAGGACCTTAATGCATGCTGGAGGATAGTACAATGAAAGTGTAATCAATCGTACACTAAAGATTTGGACAGAACGGAGAGATGGAGAAAGAGTGAGAGAGAAGAGATGGGAAGAGAAACACAAATAGACAAACAGTAGGAGAGGGAGAGCGAGAGATAAATAGAGAGAGATCGATAGAAAAATAGATAGAAAGATAGATAAGTCGATAGATTGACAGAGAGGGTTAGATAGAGAGATAGAGAGATATGGAGAGATAGATAGAGAGGCAGATTGAGAGGTAGATAGAGAGAGATGTGGAGAGATAGATAGAGAGGTAGATTGAGAGGTAGATAGAGAGAGATGTGGAGAGATAAGAAGAGGTAGATCGATAAATAGAGAGAGATACATTGATATACACAGATCGATCTGTAGAGGGATAGAGCGATAGATAGTCAGAGAGAAACAGAAAGACAAAGAGACAGAGAGAACGAGAGATAGATCAATATATGGATACATAGATGAGAGAGAGAGAGAGAGCGATAGCGGGCGGTACATAGATCGATAAATAGATAGATGAGAGAGAGATAAATAGTTCCATAGATAGATCGAGAGACACAGAAAGACCAAGGGAGAGAGTGAGAACGAGAGATAGATCAATATGTGGATACATAGATGAGAGAGAGAGAGAGAGCGACAGCGGGAGGTAGATAGATCTATAGATAGATGAGAGAGAGATAAATAGTCCCATAGATAGATCGAGAGACACAGAAAGACCAAGAGAGAGAGTGAGAACGATCGATAGATCAATAGATGGATACATAGATGAGAGAGATAGAGAGAGGCAGATAGATGAGAGAGAGAGAAAGAAAATTTGTTAAATCGATAGGTGGATAGAGAGGTGTGTGGGAGAGAGAACGAGAGTGGGTGGCACGGCAGTGCGGAGTTGCTGTTTCGTGTGCCAAGTTCACGGGGCGTCAGTGCAGGAGTTTTTAGGGTCGAAGTCTCTGTTTAGAGAGAGACGAGGTGTTAGGTCAGGAGAGGATGCGGCGGCAGAAGAGAGAAGAGAGAAGACCTGAGCCAACAGTGACGGGCTACTGTATCCAAACTTTGTCTTCCTCTGCGTGAGAGAGGAAAGGTTGAGGGCAGAGAGACATGGGTAGAGAGAGAAAGAGGCCCCTACGTGACAGTTTTCATGGACGGAGGGTCGCAATCCAGGAGCAGGCAGCCTGCACAAGTGGGCGTGGAGAGCGAGACTCTCAGACCACGGGTGTCCCCATTCCTACTTTCTCTCTCTATCCCTCTCTGCGCATACTTAGCTCTCTCTATCTCTTCATCCCTTTCTTTATCTCCTGGCCCGATGCCCCCTGTCTCTATCCCCGTCTTCTTCTGGCTCCCTCTGCGGAGATTCCTTGCTGCCGACCAAGGAAAGGTTCTGTTGCCTCAGAACGCAGAGGCAGCTGCGTCACTCCGCTTTATTCCCCCGTTCCCCTGCCCAAGACCTGCCCCCCCCCCCCTCTCTCTCTCTCTCTCGCACGTTCTCTCTAGCTTTGTTTGCGCAGGAAAATCCGAGAAGGCCACAGCTCATTGTCCAGCTTCGAAAGAGACGACGATACCGTAGGAGGACCGGGAGAACAACGCAATCGCCGAAGAGCATCGATGAATAAATAAGAAAAAAAAGCCCAGGAAACAATCGCTATTCCCCCCGCTCTGTAACTCGGCAATCTGATTCAGACATTCCGAGATGGTCATCGGCTGAAGTGCATGACATGGCCACCGCACCTCGGGCACTCCTCCTCCCTCTTCGGGATCATCACGTACATCATACACACGCGGCACCCGGCGGCGACCAACACGGCGTCCCCCCGCCGCCCGCTTTCGACCGTGTCCCACGACGACGAAGACGAAGACGAGGAGAAGGCGGACGAGCAGTCGCCGTAATCCTCGCTATCCGAGACGAAGTCTTCGCTGTCGGAGCTTTCCTCGCCATCGCTGTCGTCGCTCTCGTCGTCTTCCTCGTCGTCGCCCGCGGCTCCATCGTCATCCTCGTCCTCGTATTGTTTCTCCCGCGTCCCGGCAAGCCTGCGGGGGTCCTCCGTGGACTTTGCCCCGGTGCTCCAGTTGATGTAGTAGATCTTCCCCGTCTGCAGTAAACGCGAGAACAGAAGAGGAAGGCGTAAAAAATAATAGAAACGCGGATTGGGGGTAGTTGAAGAGTTGAGGAGAGCATTAAAGAGGGAAGAACCTTCAAGTCGAGGCACTGCTCCCAGTGGTAGGGAAGAGCAATCTCCGAATTCAAGTCCAGGGTGGTGTCCGCAGAGTCAGCGGCTGCGGCGGCGATGGAGCAGCTCCGAAGCGACGCTGCGATAACATCGATATTGGGGGCTGCCATGGCGTAGAAGGCAAGCAGAGGAGAAGGAGAGGAAAGCTCGCTAAGGACGGGGGGTAATGTAGGAGGGTTTTCCGTCGGGCTTTTGGTTTCTTTAAAGACCCTCCACTGTGCACTCGTAGAGATGTAGAGAGAGAGAGAGAGAAGGGAGTCGTCAAAAGAAAGTTTTTTTTGTTCTGCCTCAGAGGCTCTCCTTCTCTCTCTACAACCCTTCCCGAATGTGGACGCGCTCGATCCAAAGATCCCCCACAATCCATCTCTCTCTCTCTCCGCGCCACCCGTTTTAACAAGCCGGAGTGTCTAGAGAGAGAGATGGGGGGTTGCATGGGAAGATATCAAGAGAGAGAAAGAGGGAGAAGGCTGCAGTCGTCTCTAGCTGTCAAGATTCTGCGGAGCGACAAGACAGAAGAGACTGCTGCATTTGTCCTCTCTCTATCTCCCTCTCTCTTCCCCCCCTCTCTCTCTCTCTCTTGTTTTTAACCTTCCTCCAGTCAACGGTCGTTGACCCGGCGGCGAGCCGCCTCCAGTTAACGCTTCCAGGAGGATTGGCGAGATGACACGTGGAGGGGGCCATGAGATGGGCTGTAATGGGCCTGGATATTGCGAGGACGGCTAATATAAAAACTCGGGTAGAGGGGAATAGGTACAGGCCCGATTGTCGAGAGAGTATTTAAGAATAGAGACGATTACTAGCGATGGAGACATGCGACGGGTGAAACGTACGGGTTATTCCCATGAGTGGATGCGGATGTGAAGATAACGCCACTGGCCCCGTCCCCACACAACGAGAAAGCAAGAGAGAGAGAATAAGGTAAAGAGAGAGGAGAAAGAGAGAGACAGAGAGAGAACGCGCGTGAGAATGAGATAGACACAGAGGGAGAGACAGATAAAGAGAGAGAGAGACAAATGGGCCAGAGAGAGAACACGCGAGAGAAAGAGATGCACACAGAGAGAGCACAAGAGAGAGAAAGCAACGCGAGAGAAAGAGATAGCAAGAGAGAGAGACAGATACGGTGAGAACGATAAAGAGAGAGATAGAGAGCCAGAGAGAGAATGCGTTGAGAGAAAAAGATAGACAAAGAACACAAGAGAGAGAAAGCAAGTGAGAAAGAGACACAGAGAGAGAGAGAGAGCGTGAGAGAGAAAGAGACAGAGACAGAGAGATCGAGGGCGTGAGAGAGAGACAGAGAAAGAGAAAGCAAGAGAGAAAGAGACATAGAGAGAGCGAGAGAAAGAGAGCGTGAGAGAGACAGACAAAGAGAGAGAGAAAGATAGCGCGAGAGAAAGAGACAGAGGGAGACCGAGAGCGTAAGAGAGATGGAGAAAGAGAAAGCGAGAGAGAAAGAGACAGAGAGAGAGAGACAGAGAGAGCGAGAGAAAGATACAGATAGAGGGAGATCGAGAGCGTGAGAGAAAGACAGAGAAAGAGAAAGCAAGAGAGAAAGAGGCACAGGGAGAGCGAGAGAGACACACAGAGAGGACGATAGAAAGAGAGCGTGAGAGAGAGACAGAGAGAGGGAGGGCGCGAGAGAAAGAGACACCGATAGAGAGAGAGACAGAGAAAGGGAGAGAGCGCGCGAGAGAGAGAGAGAGAGAGAGAGAGAGAGAGCAAGACAGAGAGGTAGAGAGAGCGAGAAAGAGAGAAACAGAGAGGCAGAGAGAGAACTCGTGACCAGGATGGATAGACCCGGTTTCCCGGATCGCTGAGCCGCTGCTCGTTAGGATAACACAGCCTTGCAAGAGCAGGTTAGATGGAAATTTGGACTTAAACAGTGAGTTTCCGAAACTGGACTGGATATTTAAAAAAGCTTGGAGAGAGAGGCAGATATCATTGGGACCTGGCCTAAGAGTTTGGCCGGATCTTTATGCTTCTCTTGTGCCGCGGCGGCGATGAGTTTGTCAATGTTTGATTGACGTCTTAAGGTCCAATCCTGCTACAGGAATACCGCAGAAGGATAACGGAGAGATTATCAAGTTGGCGAGTACGCCGGAGGAGAGAATGAGAGGAAACTGTGGACATGGCCATAAATGCGCAAGGCAGTCTGTGAGAATGTAGCAGAATGTGGGGGAGTTAAACCTCTCTACTTTTATTTCTCTGTGATCAGAAAAAAGCAACAGCAGTATGAAATTCGAATACAACCCGTGCGTAGAATTGAGGAAAGGGTGCAGAGAGCGCAAGAAGAAAACATCGATTCGACCATTGGAAACATTTATCACATGTTGAAAATGACATGTGCCGAATGTCATTTTCAACACGCGCTAACTCAAATAAAATAACTTGGAAGATGGGGCAGTTATATGGACGGAACGGAAAAGAGGGACAAGAAACGTCAAACTCGCCACAAGCTCTTCATTGATGTTGACTTTCTCACACGGAGCTGACTTAAAGATTTCTTTGATGCTCCTTGTTCCAACGCTTTGGTCAACCCTTCAGCCACTTGATCATGAGTCCATCAATACTTTTATTTCAGTCTCTCCTGCACGTCTCTATCCAGGGTGTGGCGGTGCCTGATCTGTTTATAACTTGGTTGTCCAGTGTCAAAACGTCTATTTTCCTTCGGAATAATTGATATTTCTTGAAAAGGCCTAATCAGTAGTCTGATGAATATTCAAAATGCAAAAAAGTTCGAAGGAGTCTGGTCATCCCTCGACCAGTTGAGTTTGTTGGGCCAACCCGTGTTTAACCATGGGAGGTTGTTCTTAATATCATGAAAATTCATCAAATGAAGAACTAAATTAACTTAAATTAAACTTGAGGAAGTTCGTACTTGGTTTACTAAAAAGTTGACTTTTAATCTGAGGACAACATATCAAATCTTTGATTTTAGAAATACATTTTCAGGAAATAAAAATTATTAAGCCCTTTAATAGTGGAAATATTTATATCAACCTGACTCATTTTTTTGTAATCAAATTATTGGTTCACTATTCATATTCATGATTTCGTCCATACTGACCCAAGTACTAGATACATCCATCAGACTGATTATGAATAACGTAATCTCAAAGATCATTTATCATCAGCTGCAGTTATTTACTTTATTTTTAAGAATTAAAGAGATAGTTATGAGCTGTAATTAATAGAAAATAAAAGTTAATGCCCTTTGTTATGAGACCTGAGTACATAAAAATCGTTGACACATTTCTTTCCTCTCCATGGATATTTATTCTTGTCGAGTTCTTGCTAGTTGAGAGAGATCTGAAAGCAACCGTCAAACACTAACACCTTCACAAAACATGACAGAAATTCATAGTTTATTAAAAGAAACAAAACTTGATTTTGATTACTGGTCAATATGTGAGATTGGTATGTTGGTTTATTCGACTACGGATTTACCCAAGAGAGGGATTAAAAACTCAGGTACTGTGACTGAATTATATCTGGTTGTGAGACAACTTCACACTCCTCATCTCAATCAGCATTTATTAATACATATATTATTTATTATGGATGTGTGGTGCTTATAACTAAGCCTAAGAATGGACGCATATGTTATTGAGTTATGATGAGATCAGACTATGATGATGATATGTTTGTAAACATAAATTCTAAAAATTCCTATTCAATGGATATTCATACATCAAGATATTTGGATAGAATTGGGTTAGATGATCCCCTCATATGACATGGTTGATCACATAACCGTTAGTGAAATTGTGCATGATATATTATGGGTTATTTTTAGATAAATATTTCATTTTTTTAGTTCTTATGAATCCCCAAAAGGAACTATACCTAACTCTCAACCAGATTGAGTAGTTTTTTATTTAAGTGACTAAGGTATGACCTAAGAAGGCAGCGAATTGAGTTCTTAAACTTTGGTCAAAATAGTCTTTTCAAATATGTGAAATAAGTTCTATTTTTTAGGGAATAAGATAGATGATAGGATGGATCAGTTATTTTATGATACATACTAGGGTAATTCTTATTGATGTTCAGGTTATCCATCCTGAAGTGATGATATGCACTATCCAAGTTTGTGTTCATGCCCCCAAGTAAATAAGGTCTAAGAAGGATACCAAGAAAATAAAATGTTAGTGAAACTCTATCATCCTCGCGCCAAAAGTCTTTCATCAAGCGATGATGCTTAACCTCCTTTGACATGCTCCCCACGGCCTTTATTATTAATCCTCAAATACCTTCACCTGCATTACCCCCAAAGTATACTAACATCCAATTAAAACACTTACATTTATTTAATCCAAAGACCCACAGATTTGCTGATAATTTCATAATCAAAGGTATGTGTGTTTTATAAAAAACTATTATTATTTGAGAATGAATTATCCCCATTACAATATTACTTTGAGCACCTCTCCTACTCCCCCTATCCTTGTGTTCCCTTCCCTCCCAATATGACCATAATAATGAAAAGATCATCCTAGATCAATGTTGGTGCTTATCAAGTAGAAGCTGATGATATGATGTGCTGAGGCCTCTGTAGATATGAATAAAAGCAGGACAGGTGTGGCTTCTGATGAATCGTTCAAGGAACCAAAAAGGTAGCAGATTTGATTCCATTAAGCTGATTTGATCATCATTGTTTTTTTTAGTTTTAAAAGACTGATTTTGATTTTTTTAGTTTTTTTTCCTCCAAAGGCTGTCTTTGGATGTTCAACCAAGGCCATGAAAGCCACCAAATTTATCTTATAATCTAAGTATAATTGTGGTATTTTTTAACATGATAAGGGTAGCCTTTTAGTGGTCTCCTTTGCCAAATATAATTAGTTCGTAATGGGTTGTTTACGTATACAGCAAGAAACAACAAATTTGTTTTAATTGTGACACCCTTTCGTCACAGAATTGTTTAAAAAATATCAGAATATGCTGCCTCTGAGTCAATCCTCAAACCTGCCTCAAAATATGATTCCAAGATCTTGTCCTAGTAGATGACCAAAGCCTTCTTATGAGCACTCGAAATTTATTTATTAATTTATTCCAAGTATGCATAATAGTAATGAAATATTAATACAAAAAAGTCAAAGGTACTAAAGGATTAAAAAATCCCAATCATTACATAAAAATATTTTAGAATATTTCCGCACATCAACATTGAAAGATATTTCTTGATACTATTTTATTAAATAATTTTATTAAAGTCTGATATAGCTTTTATCCTCCAATACTCCCCCTTGATCTCTCCCAACTACTAAATTTCAAAAGTCCACAATGCGCCAGTTTTTACCTCTAATTTCGTTTTATTCATCCTTTTGACCTCCTGAAATATTCATCACTTTTTATTGTATAATTTCATATATAAAATATCTTTTCAGCTGTAATTCCACAAAACCTCTCCCAAAAAGTAATATTATGGATCCTATCGATCTCAAGTTGGTCGTAAGATTATGGACCTTATATAGATTTCAGTTTGGTTAAGTAACATGTGTTTTAGTTGCAACTCAAAACCTTTTTCTGGTGAGATCCATGATCCCTTTTATGAGCTTTTTAGCATTGGTGTAAGTTCTACGATGCAAAAGTTTTTCCCTCGTAACTTCCTTCTATGGTGGATTTATATCCACTAGGGGATAGAGGGAGATCAACTGATATGGGCATCTTGTGTGATATGATAAAAGGGTAACATTTTGGGGGATATCTATTTTAATGAATTATTAAATTGAATAGTCTAATAAAATTATTCCGGTATATCATATTTCTGTGATTTGATAGATAAAATATAAATATTGAGGAAGATTAGAAGATTATTTAATTTAAGTTTCTGGAACTAGGTGGCAGCAGTTTGTAGTAAGAAATTGTGTTTATCCTTATTATTCATTTTTTAAAATTATTTTGTATATTCCTTTCATTAGACGCATTTTCTCTCTGTGGAACGTGATGTTTTAACCATAATCCAGCTTCATTGGAATATAATTGGATCCATTGAAATAGTTAGTAAATGGCATCCCATTTTACCATTTGCATATGAGGTTTTGAAAACACATATAGACTCATCTTACACCACTCCGCAAGGTGTTTCATTCGTACTTGATGTCCACCTGACTGCCATGCGAAGACATCACAAGATTCCCTAGCCCATCTTAAAAATGGAATTGGGGTAAAACTTATTGTTTAAGGCTTCTTGATATATATATATATATATATATATATATATATATATATCTAAAAGCATAAGGTTTGAATCCACATGGAGCAAGTATTAAATTAATTAATCCTTAATTTAATATATATATTTTTTATATTTAGTATAGGAATTAAGTATGATTTTATGAAATATAACTAGAGAAATGAATTCAAAATAATTTTCAATAACAGGGAAAATATTTATCATAATTAACCTAATTTGTCCAAACTTATTGATTATTAAAACATTTTATGGATTCTTAATTAATTATTATTAAATACCATAACAATGCTGGGTGACAGTTGATAGCAGTGGCATATATGGAGTGAGCATATGACTTTTGCCATCTTGAATCTCGGTAGAGTTGGTAGTGGAGTTTCCCTGCCGTGTTAGAGATGTGAATTTTATAGTCACTAGTGGCAATATATATGGATGCAGATATGCACTAATGAGTGGAAAATTAGATTTTGGATGCATGGTGGTGCAAACCTAGGCTAATGATAATGTAATATAGCAAAAAGGACAACGATGTGAGTTTGAAAAAGACAAAGATCTCACTAATCTTGTCATTGCGTGCCCCCCAGAGCGAGTGGTGCTTTTCTTTTGATTGTATCTTGATCAGATCAATGCACCTTCAATCCTTCACCCTCGGAACACAAGAACAGACCCAAATGAGATTTGGAATGAGCAAAACACTCTGCCAAATGCGATTAGAAAAAATACATGGGTGCCTTTTATGAAGATAGGACTCTATTTATAGATGAGAGACTATTAATGGATAAAAGGGGTAAAGATAGAACTACTCTTAAAAGCTCAGCCAAAAATCCTGAATTTTCAGATATGACCTTTTGAAGTTTGATGAATGATGTAACACGACTAATGGGATCGTTCAGATCGTGTTACACAACGTCTATTAGTCCACAAAACAACGAGTAAGTAAATCAATCGTTGACTGGCCCAAAGTGCAAGTCAATTGAACAACACGTGGCAGGTTTTGTCATGATCAAACTTCCAAAAATCCACGTAATCGATTAGAAGGGGTCGATGTGGTGGGGAACGAGCTTCGTCCTAGGGTCCGCACCGTTGACGTGAACAAGCGGATCCAATACCATCAAAGAGAACGTCCTAACGCAATGGTGGTGGCTAAATCCTATAATTTTAAATTCGCTCGAGGCAGCGGAGTAATAAAAACCGGCACTGATGGGGGTAATAATACAACAAGAATAAAAAAAATATTGGGAGTGAATGAGACCTGTAGCTGGTTCTGAGTAACGATGAATCATGATCATCGATGAAAGATGAAGGAGCGTCGGTTGATGATATCAATATCATAAGATAGCAATAGCACCACAGGATCCCTTTTGGCGAACACAGTAGGATTCGTCCATGACGGATGTTCACAATTCACCTTATACTGGGCGGATGACGTCTCGACCGTGATCGTGTAGGCTGACGAATGTGATAGAGACTGAGTCAGCACGATGGGTGATATTTGACCGAAGGGGAGGTCTTCGCGGGTCGGTGTCGATTTTTGGCCGGAGTCAGAGGTTGCAGTTTGAGCGGGAGGGGAAAATTGTGGTTGAAAAAAAATCCTGGCAAGACTCACGGCGATGCTGGAACGCCGAAGAACCGAAGGACCCCGTCATGGAACGCTGAATGACAGAATATCAAGGAGGATGGGAAAATGTCAGAAATTTTTGACTTTGATGAAGCTCGGTCGAAAGTGGAGACGTTGCAGCATAAATTCCTCACTGCCAGCGACGGAGGATCGGCGACCGATAATCTTCGCACTTGGGGAGATCCGTCGATTGGTGGCTGTTTCACAGAGGAAATATAATCATTCAGGCCGTCCAATCTTCACCATAGTCTGGTTCCCATCCATCCGCCGAAAGGAGAGAAGATCACAGTAAAAAAAATAGAGAGGGAGAGGGGACGGAGGATAATCTTCAGTGTGGAATGAAGCCGGGGAGTGAGTTGGTGATGATTTCTCGTCGATGGAGCAAGGTTGGAGGAGACCAACGAGATAGTTCACCCATGGTGCAGCAATAGTTCGGATACTGTTAGACCATTGAAATATCGTTCCAATACTTGACTCCGATGTTCCAATCTTCAACACAAGTCTTCTTCTATTTATTCTTTTTCTTCTTCGTCATGGTGGAAAATTAAATGCGGACGAGAAAGAATTTCACCACGCTGATGGATGCCAAAGTTCCACCGAGGAGGTATTGATCAACCAAAGAGTTAACGCTAGATGCAACCCTCTCAAAAGAAAAGAGGATTTAAGGGCGACGGAACTACGGTGGCCCTCTGAGAAAAGAAACAATGATGCTATCTTCTTCTTCCTCTTTCAGACCAAACAAGAACGATGAACAACAAAAAAAAAATAACTGCCAATGAACAAACGAGATCTGAGAAAAGAAACAATGATGTTATCTTCTTCTTCCTCTTTCAGACCAAACAAGAACGATGAACAACAACAAAAAAAAAAACTGCCAATGAACAAACGAGATCTGGTTTTTCACCAATGATCAAGCCCTCACTCCCAAGTCCACTCCTCCCTCTTCTTTGATGGATATTATGTGGCCGTCAAGCCAATCACACTACCATGTATATTTAAGTTCATTGAATAAATTATTTGCATTCATTATTATTCTGTGTGATGTTTATAATGAAGTCCACGAATACGTGCAATGACAAAGTAAATTATGATGATATCATAATACAGTGATCACTAGTCTTTAAATATGTATTCTAAATATTCCTATTCGAGGATAGTCGAGATGGACATCGAATTATCCGGATAGAATAGCACTAGCTGATCCTACTTATTCGATAAGTATAGCTGATCCTGTGGCTATTAGTGTGGAGACACTAAGGACAGATAGTGGGTGCTCTTTGGAGAAAGAGTTCACTGAATTGATCCGTATGAATTCCTGAATGGTATTATACCTAAACGTCAATCAGGTTGATTCAAGTCACGGTTGTATAAGTGATCCACTGACCTGAGACACCAAGGACATCTCGTAAGCGGACGACTACATTTTGACTGTGATATATGAGTCTCTAATCATGGGATTCAAATAAGTTATAGATTGGATGTAGTAAGAAGCTTACGGAGATGATTGAGTGGTCAAGATGGGATCATCCGCCCTTGGTATAAGAGGAGATTGACTCGAGGAAGGCGATGCAAGAAAATCCTTGGCCAGGGTAGTGAGGATATTGGAGAAGGCGTTCTCCAATGATCCCTGTTACGCATCAGTACTAATCGAATGACAGATCAGAGTTTGACGATAAACCATGCTCTAAGTCATTCGAGAGTCTTGCGCGGATAATGGATTATACATATACGGTAACCGATGACGATAAAGGTTCCATGAGAGAGTTCGAGACTACTCGGTATCCTCTAGAGCACGAGGTGTAGCTTGGCACCCCACGGGCTGGAAACTTAACCTGTCAATTGGGTTAAATTGATCCTTATTTAATTAATCTATATGTTGATATAGTTAATTAATAAGGTTGGTCAATAAATGTTATTGGGCCATTTAAGTTATTAACTAGAACGATACTTGGGCCTAGAGGGTCACACGCCCAAGGTCATAAGGGCATTGGTGGATATATTTTTCTTTGGAGGGTTTTTGAGAAAAACCTTAAGTGAAATATAAAGAGGGAAAGGGGTCTCATTTTAGACACCCATGCAAGTTTCATTTGAGAGCCCCTCCCCTCTCCACTCTCTTCTACACTTCCAAGGAAGAGAGTCTTCATGGTGAGGAGATCTTCAAGGTTCTCAAGAAGAAGTGAAGAAGAAGAGGTGGAGATCCAAGCTCCGAGTGATCGTGTGGATACTTCTAGAGGCCGGACGCGTGAACGGCTTCAGAACGATCTCGGAACGACAAAGTCAAGGGTGGAACGTGTTCCCCAAAAGGTACTATAATATTTTGTTTAATAGATCGATTGAGAATCGATCGACCACACTTCCGCATCTATGGAATGTATTTTTCATGGATGAATCAAACTATAGAACCCAACATTCTTCATAGAGAGGGAGTGGCAGTCATGGGAGGCCCAATTGGACCCCCTTTTAAGGGGAAAGCCTATTGGGCTTCCCCTTAAAAGGGATCTTTAGGGGGAGAAGAAAGCCCAACATGGATTTCCTACCCCTAAAGATGACAATTAAGCATAATTAAAATAAAAACATGTACAAGGGGAGACCGGTACTCACGCAGGAGGGGCCTCCCGATAATCCAAAGACGACGAAAGGAAGAAAAGAACATAAAGACACACGACACGAGGCGATAAGACGATGCCGCTTCTCAAACCTGATAGGGAACTGTATATTCTTTATGTCGGCTCGAGCTCCACGACATGGCTGGCGATGGGTCGGGGCACGATTGACTGGATGGTCCACCATCAATGAATCATGTCAATTCATCATTCTCTCTCCAGCATAGATCAGAAGTGTTACATGGAATCATCTGGTTTTCCAAACATTGTTATGTCAAAAAGCATTATGCCAATAATAACGATAAAAATATGGGTTCAAGAAAACACAAAAATGTCCTCAATTTTTTTTTGAAATCCTGGTGATTAGCTTTAACTTATGCTGTCCAAGCTCCCGATGCCATATATACATTGAAAGAACACAAAGGAATTTTAGTGCATTAAATATGTATTTTTTCTGTTCATGAAATCACATAATGCCATGTGTCTTCGTGGATTTCAAAAATGAGAGGTATGCATTTAAACATCATTTCCCTGGGCCCCTTGTTTCCCATGTGTGTGTTTTATCAACGTGGACAATTTTCCTTAACTTACAGAAAAGCGGTCAAAAAAATGGCTTTAACTTTCATGTGTCCAATCCCCTCGTGTGATGTACCTATCAAAAAGCTAAAACAAAATAAATTTAGGTGCATTAAATGCATTTTTCCTTTAGTGAAATCATGTGATGTCATGTCTCTCTAGATTAACAAAGAAGAGTAGATGCATTTAAATACTACTTTTCTATCTGTCACGTGAGATATGTGTCAGAGTTCACTCATTACATAAAATATGGTTTATTTTTTGGATTGGTTGCACTACTCTCTAGATTAGGTACAAAATTGATAGTAAACAGCTGTCAAACATGTAATTATTTTCTTTTTGAATTTTATTTCATAAATTTCATAAAAGTACCATAAACTTTGGAATAGAATAAACCACATTAAATATTTATTTCAATTCAAAACTATATTCTATGACTTATAATTTTTTCTCTAAAAAATTAATGTTTTAAACTTCCTTCAAAAAATCTAAATCAATAAAATTTTAAAATATTAAAATTTATTTTAAGATTTAATAACATGGATTTATGATCATTTGAGTGAAAATATTCACATAAAATGAGTATACCTATTGGATGGTGAAATAAGTAGGAGAGGGGTGAATTAGTTTTGGGTTTATTTTATTTATTTTATCTAATTCCTTGTATGCATTTGTTGATTATTTTCTCAATTCCTCATGTTTCTGAAATTCCACACACCATACTGTTTTATACAGGACAATGTATCCAAAACCCAGCCCCAGTCCAAGAAGGAAATAGACCCCTAGAGTCTATCCTCACCGTAGGTCACAGTTTAAACACAAGATTATGATATGTGCCACTCGTACTCTTGATTAGTGACCTCGCTTTGTCTGTATCCTTTGATGTGTCCCTGCTTGTCCTGTCTCCCACAGACCAATTTCCAGAGCTCAGGTTGCCACTCCCTACTCATTTCGGTTGTCCTTGCCTCTATGAAGTCCTCGAGACACATCTCTGATCCATATACACTCCAAGTAAGTCATCCTACCACTATTCCGCATGATCTTGCAAGGTTTAGAGAAATGCACCATGGTTTGACTATCTGATCAGCCCCCTTGACTCAACCTCAGTATATCATCCACTCCCAAAAAGCCCACTCCTTACCCTCCTGGTTAGGCACAGCTTGACCAGGGTAAATCTAGAACGAAATACAGGTGGTCCTAACTGTCCCTAAACGAACAGACAAAATGAAAACAATAATTAAAAATTAAGCTATTCCTCAAAATAGTTCACTAATTGAAACACAAGTATCTTCATTTATATTCTCCCTGATGAATATATATGAGTTGATTTTAACTTTCTAAAGTTGACTTTGATTATCGTGATGATCACTTTGATCTCTGTCTTGTTTTCCATTGAATGCATAAAATATAAAAGATGATACTAAATGTACATGTATGACCCTATGGTGAACCTATATAAAAAATTTCATTACATTCGCGATGAAAATTTATTCACCTAAATTTTCCTTCTATGTCACTCCATATATATACCTAAAATATTATTTTTTCAAATCAAATCACTGCACAATAATAAATATTTATCTTTCCCAGAATAAATCCTAATTTGCCTCAAATCCAATTCAATTATTAGACAACTTAAGGAAATTGAGAATCATAAGCTTAAAACATAAGGATTTTAAGAATTTTAGAAGATGTATATTTGAAATAAGGATTAATAAATACAGAAGACTGGTCTCTGAAATCAAAATTAATAAAACACATAGATACATTGATTTAAAATGAGGGAATACAAAATTATAGAACAGAAAAGATGGAACTTTAGAAATGATAGATTAAGGAATTTTTATATCGGAAAAGAAAGAGGATAGAAAATTTGAAACTAGAAATCTAAAATCTCAAAGTTAGGAAATGGAATTTAGACAGAAATTTATGATATTGAAAGACTAAAGTTAGAAATACAAAATCAGAAAAGGGAATGTCCATGTCAATATTGAAATTTGAAAATTTCTTTGAATGAAGAAACTACAAACCTAATTGGAGTCAATATCTGAAAAACTAAATGAAATACAAAATGAATCAAAAATAAAAATGAAAAAAATAGATCCCAAAATTTTTTTAAGATGAAGTTCTTTTTTATTGGACTGCCAAAAGAGTGAGAACGTAATTGACCACCCAGAAATGGTCGATTGGAGCAGAAAAAGGAGAAACCTGATTACACGCTAGAGAGTGAGCTGAAGTTGCTTCATATCGCATGGAAGAGAGTGTGTAAGAGGTGATGGAAAGAACCAATGATACCTCTCCCTAATGCCCTTGGTGCCTTACAAAAAAATAAAACTATGATTATGCCCTTGCATTAAATATGAAAGAAACACTGATATAATTAGTATATGACTTGCAAAATAGATTAAAGTCTCTAAATATGATTTCTGATTAATTGAATATGACTTCTGATAAAAGTGGGATATTTTTATAAAAAATAATGAGATTAAAATTTGAAAGTCGGAGAGAATCAAAAAGCTTATTTGAGATATATGGAGGCAATGTTATCGTATTATTTTGTAATCCTTTGGTGCCTACATTCACAAAAAACACATACCTTTCTCAATCAATGATTTTACCAGAAAATAATCAATCAATTATTAAAAATAACTTTTTTGATATTTTATAAACACCAATGACCAGCTTCTAAGTTAAAAAAAAAAATTGAAACCTCAGAAAATAAATGAAATTAATAATAATAAAAACATGTTATTTGTGATTATTTCTCACCTTGTGTTCCCTTTGGACCAGTCTTTTTTATTCATACTCTTCTACCATTATCAATGCAATGCCTCCGAGAGTATGCCTCCATGATGAAAAGAAATTAGTTGTATAATTTTTTATGTCCTTGTAATTTTAATTTGCTTTAATCAAGAAGATTTATAATGGTCATTGAGTTCCTCTCCACATGGCCTGGTACTTATAGATAGACTTAATCTATGAGTTAGACTGAAGGAGGATAAGGTCATAAGTAATATAATAATGGAAAATATAATAATCATAGTGTTAAATAAGAATTTAAGCCGAGTAAGATAGTGATGATAATGATAGCAAGGATGTTAGAAGAATAAGATTTACTCATTAGGTTATATATTTAAGAGATGGGTGATGATGTTTTAATACTAAAGAATAGATAGAGATAGATGAGATAAATGACTATTTTAGGAAAGAAGTCTTATGTTACAATTCATATGAAATGGATATGCGTTACTATCTATTTTTGTATTCAAAAAAGGATAGAGATTAAGATATAAAGAATGAAAGTTATTTTAAATATAAAATGAATACAGGAGAAATAAATATAGAAGAATAAAAATGAGGATAACAGGAGTAATAAGAATTAGTCATTGAGAATGATGGAGGCAATAGCCAACCCTGTCCAAAGCATGTAGCATAACAAACCGGTCTTTAAGTATGATGATACATCTCAAAAGTCTGATATTCTTGAAGAAGATCAAGCAAAAATATTATATCATCGTATGTAAAGATCCACCCATTAAGATAAACACTTCAGGCTGAATGGGCTCTAGGTTTGATAGAACTCAACAACCAATTATTTAAGATTGTGGCTTGCTCGAGCACAATCTTAAATAATTCTCCACCTTCGTTTCCGCCAGCGTTGCTCTTTCAGTAAAAGGTAAAAGTTCACTACTGATAACATGCAATTTACACGTGTTTATACCTGATAATTCATGTACATTTTGGTTTAAATTTGGTATGTATATTGCATATTATCATATTATTATTTAAGTTTTTCAAAATGATAGAATTCCACTTAAATACTTATTCTGAACTACATTAAAAATAACTTGAGCTTTTAAATTAATTTGAATGGGAAATATAATTTTTAGTAATAAATTTTGGTGAAAAATTGATGCTAAAATAATTTATAAAATAAAAGATATTGAAGTTTTAAATTATTTAATTTATTCTGGAATTTAATTATATTTTCTAATTATTATTTTTAGGTTAAAAGGAAAAAATGGGCCCGGTATCTACGAGGTAGGGGTGTCTACGTGGCATGCCCATGGGGAGCTGACGCGCACATGTGTGCATATGTGGAAAGGAGAGATAGAGCACGTTAAGCGTTAATTTGAAGACATGTGAAAAGCCCCGTATTCACATCCAGAATTAGTCGACATATGACCCATGTGGGACTAAACGTTGAACAAATCCAGTGGACCCTCCATAAATAGGCCTCGAAGTCGTGTTTTTGATGTGTCGCTCCAAATTTTGCTTTTTTTGAAATAGAAGAATTTTCAGAGCATCCCTTCTTGTCTTCTTCATTGTGCTTTTAGCAATTGGCAGGCCGGAGTGAAAACAAAGCCCAAGGAGTTTTTAAAACCCAAGGGGTTTTCATCAATAGGTTAGTGAGTTTCTTCTCTTCTCCTTTATTTATTAGTGTTGGTGTAAGATGCCTAGGCACTGGGTGAAATGTACGTGCTCGCGAAGATATAAATGTGAAGAGAGCATCACTACAACAGAGGTGAAAGAAAAATTAAATTGGGAGTAGTTTTTGTTTAAATAGTTTTACTAAAATCAATTTAGGTTTAGAGTAACATCCCTATTTAGGTACATCACATAGACCTTTGTGTTTGGATCTTTCAAAGGAAATACACTCACAAAGATCATCCACTCATCCTTCCCATCTTTTCACATTCTTAACGAAACCATAATTAGTATCTAAATAGCTATCCTCTCGTTGGTTCAACCCTTTCTCACTCTATATTAGGTTATTTAGTGATTAAGGATTTACAAATTTATTGCATAAGTTGATATACCTTAAACGACACATTATAAACACCTAAATATCAACTTATCAACTAACATATCAGAACTTTTATAACTCTTATATAAATATTAAACCAAAGTGTATTTTGAATTCAAAACAACCCTTTTCTTTGCGTGCACATGGGCTCTACACTTTGTCCTTGGGATCTCTCTTGTATATGATGACCTCCTATCCCACATACCTGCTTGAAAGCCAGTCTTCGCTGGATAATGCTGCTTAATTGTGTGTGCAACTTGTTGGGTTCTAGAGGCCTAGATTTGGAAACAAATCAAAACTGTTCAAAGCGGAAGACTTGAACAAATCAAACAGCATCAACAAAAACCATTGAAACGATGTACCTTTCCATGGATCGCATTCACCGTTTCTTGGATCCCGAAGTGAGCCGAGTCGAGCTGTTCACATGTGCAGCCTCTAGACGTATCCACGCCATCCTCTGCATGTCGTATCTCCTCCTCGTTGATGAGCCCCGTTCTTTCTCCGTCGGCATCGTTACGTCATCCCGATCACATTGGGGAGGGAGAGGGGGTGTTGGGAGATGGGAGAAGAAGGAGAAAGGCCCTTGAACAATTCTGGCCTGGGTGAATTTCATTCAGGGCCTTCCCATATTTATACTAAGTGGGTATTTTTCATAAAACCCCCAAAACTTAAGTTTATCTTCCGACGTCCAAAAGACCATTTGCGTGTGACCCTCTAGGCCCATGTATCAGTCTAGTTAATGACTCCAACGCCCCAATAACCTTTATTGGACTTCCAAATTAATTAACTATATCATCATATATTAATTAATGTCGGATCGATTTAACCCAATCGATAGGTCGAGTCTCCGACACGTGGGGTGCCAAGCTACACCTTGTGTCCTAGAAGATATAAAGGAGTGTTATTGACTCACTCATGGAACCTGTTCGTCATTAGTTACCGTGTATGTATAATCCCTCATCCACTTGACGCTCCTTGGACGACTTAGGGTATGGTCAACTGTAAAACCCTAATCGGTCATCCGAGTTAGTATTGATGCCTTTGGAAATCATTGAAAAACTCTTCTCTGATATTTCACTGCCTTGGCCAAGGACTTCATTGCATCATCTTCCTTGATCTGTCACATATTATACCGAGGGTGGACGATCCCATCTTGACCACTCAATTGTCTTCGTGAACTTCTTGATGTACCTGAACTAAGATTGTTTAGAATCCCATGATTAGAGACTTGTTGGCCATAGCAAAAGTACAACCATCTGTCCACAAGATGTCTTTGGTGTCTCAGGTCTAAGGACCACTTACACTACCGTGATGTGAATCAACCTGATCGACAGTTCGATATAATACCATTCAGGGATTCGTACGGATCAATTCAGTGGACTCTTTCCACTAAAGAGCTCCCACTATCTATCCTTAGTATCTCCATAGTAATGGCTATGGGAACGGCCATACTCATCATATGAGTGACTCTAGATAGTGCTATTCTATCCGGATATTTTGATGTCCTTCTCGCGTATCCTTTGAATAGGAATATTTAGAACACATGCTTAAAGACTAGTGACCTCCGTATTACGATCTCATCATAATTCACCAAGTCCGATCATGTATTCATGGACTTCATTATAAGCATCACACGTACACAATAAGGAAATGTTCTATTAATGAATATGAAACGAGATGTAGAATGTGTGATTGGCTTGCCGGCCACATATATTTCCATCACAACTGTGGGCACTCTCTTATCACTAGCTGCTTTCTAGCCCTCCCCCTTTAACTTTTTTTATTGTTCTCATGGCGTGGTGTCTATTAAGCTCATACTTTTAAATGAAACATGATTTCATGATTATCTCTATCAGATATTCAGTTTATAAATCCTGTAAGTTCATTGTAGAAAATGTATGAGCATTAAATGAAAAATTCAATGCATGGAATGTAATTTTTCACTAAAATGAAGATATTATGCAACATAAGCCAAAATAGTCTTCAAATGTGTAAAATTTGATATAAAATATTTCATTGGTCACTTATTGAACTTGGTTTATCTTCCCTAATAATATATTATTACAGGTGGATATTTTGTGGCTTGCAAAGCCAGTCACACTTCATTATATCGCTCTAACATGGGAATAAACAAGTTGGAACAATTGATGGTGAAAATTACTAAGAGGGTTCAATTGGTATTTCAAAATGTCTTTTAGTGTAAATTTCCGTTATAATATTTGTGGATATATGGTTGTCACTCTTCTGACTATGGGATAATATTTACTAGGTTCCTACAAACATCCTAATTTTCTCTAGAATCCATCTTTGAGGAGAGTAATCAACTCCAAATGATCGTTAGCAAATTGGCACACAATCATTTCTTTTGTGGCACAAGTACACACCCATATTAAAGCTTCGCCCCTTGAAGGTCCTACTTGGTGTTTGACATCTCCCTCATTCTCTAAGGTTCACATTTTGAACGCTCACTTGGCATTAACCTTCCCCTTTGATGTGCTTGTCACCTCCTAAGCTCTCCCGTCATCTGCACCTTTTCCACCTCCCTCAAGTTTGATGATTTGTCCATAAAGTATGAGGAAAATCATCTCTCACTGATGAAGTTTATTCCAATGATCTTGGCCTACTACATATTTCAAATATTTACTTTTTAGGAGTTAACTTTTACAGTTGTGTGTGCAATTGAAATAATTTCACCACTTAGCTCAGTCTGCGTGAGAATACTACATTAACAATCACAACTTAATAAAATAAAATAATATTAAATTTTCAATTACTGTTCCATGTGAAGATAATCCCCGCTCATCACTAACTAGATTTTATTGAGTACATTTTTATTTATTTATTGATTACATTCAGAAGCACCAAAAGTGAAGTTATACCTTCATTTTGACTTTATCAATTGATTGTTATATTTCTTAAATGAAACCCAAAATTCTGAGTTTGATTGGCTAGTTTTATTTCAAAAGGGTTAAATTTTAAAAATTATTAATATATAGCACGATAAATCAGATTTTCAAAGTTTTAAGACTGGATTATGACTGATACATTTTTCAATTCAAAAAAATAAAGGGTCCAATTTTGAAGGATTTAGGACAGAATGTGACTGAGGTAAATTTAGAAACCTTAAGAAAGTTAGTAAAAAACAGATTATAAAAAAATAAGCATGAAAATTTGAAGTTAGGAATTCTTAAATGTAGAACGATGGCTGCAAACATGAACACAAGATCATGCTCGATTCACTACTTTGGTGATATAAAATAAAGAAGATAATGAGGCCTCATATAAAAAGCTTAATTCTAGAATCAATGAATAAAATGAAAATATCCCACCAGTTACTTGAGTCTCAAAATATCCCTTCAGCACATCAAGCTTAAAGGAACATTCATTTTCTATGGTGTGGAAGATATCGCCTAGAGTTTGTTTATTCCACGAGAAATAGAAAGAGATCTCAGATTTCTTTTCCAAAAATTCCAATTCATAATGAAAGAGAGATTAAAGATTGCCATAACAGTATTTTCCATTCACATTATTTTTGTACCTGTCAATTATTTTCTATGTAATGTTTTAATAAGCATTGAGGTCCATTTGAATTTATAATTCAAATGGCAATTAACTTAGTAAAAATTCATTTAGCTTATGAAAGAAGAATCTCCTAATAAGCCTTGATTAGTACCTTACGCAAAATCTAAATGTATTTTAATAATCCTAAATTATGAACACCTTATGCAAAATTTCCATCACATATTCTAATTATTTCCTTTAAAAAATGAACTCATAAACCCCTCTCATTCATAAAACATAAATACTCAAAAAATACATCTAAACAACCAAACTGAAATCCTAAAAGACAGTCAACATAATTCCCAACAAACCCATAGTCATTATTCTCGTGTTATGTTTATAATAAAGTCCTGAAATATATGGAATGAGTTACAAAATTATAATATAAACATGATATAGTAACCACTGATTTTTAAACATATATAATATTCATATCTGAAAGATAGTTAAAACAGGCACAAAATTATCCAGATATCATAACAATAACTAATTCTACTTTTAAAATGAATATGACTGATCATGTCGTCATCTAAGAAAATAGTCTCTAACTTGATCTATTTGAATCAATGAACACTATCATAATATGGATGGTGGTCACTAGATTGATTTATGTCAGGTTTATGTAAGTGGTCCTTAGACCTATGACACCGAATACTTAATATGGATGGATGATCATATTTTGATTCTGACTTAAGAATCTCGTATGCAGAAAGAAGTCAACAAATGAGATTGTATGATCAATATTGGATTTTCTTCCCTCCATCGAAGATGGAATTGAATCAAGGAATAAGATTTATTTCAATCCCCAGCCTTATTAATGGAAATATCGTGTAAGGCATTCTCTTATGATTTATATCATGCATCAGAGCAGACAAAAATGATTGGCCATGGTTTTGATGCTTAACCATGCCCCGAATTAAAATTAGCTTGTAACGTTATGTGGTTAATTCCAAAGTGGTCTTCAAAATTATAATTTTTAATTAACTCACCCAATCATAAGGTGATAATTAAGGATATCTTCTTAGGGATTGATAGCTAGAAAGAAACCGATTTAAAAGTTAATTAAAATTATGATCAATGGAGTGAGAATATGATGATGGAATTCATTAGATATAGATACATTTTTAAAAAAATATAAACTAAATATCTATTCCCTCCTCTCAACCTACTATCTAGTATAATGTGAGCAACGAAGCTTTGATCACATTATAATTGTGCCCACCCACGCATTTTATATGTATCTAGGCATCAAAATACTGAATATATCATTTCATTTGCTAAATTATTTGAATATTCCTAGATGTAGTCTGAATATAATTTTATGCGTACTTTGGCATTTTCAACGAATCTTGTTTGACTTCTAGCTCAATAATTTTTAAGTGCTAATGAATATATATAGTCCAATGTGTGGAAACTTCTGCATAAATTAAATAGGACGATTAAGAAATAGTATGCACATACCTTTGTATTTCCAAAGCTATTTCTTTTTGGCCATCGGTGAAAATTATAATACATTTTGTCTTGTGATTGAAAGGAGCTGTTAGAGGGTTGTGGGCCCTGTGCTTATCAATTTACTCATATTTTCCTTCATTTTTATGCTTTTCTTTCTATATCCACCCATTTTTATCGCGTTCTGCCACAACAAATCAGCATTTCATTTCACTTAACCACATGTTCAATCTCTAATTTCTACATCTAAATTTCACTCAAAGAATTCATCCATTCTGTCTTAAAATTTATTATCCCATTTTTATTATTCTACTCTATTCTACTTTCATTTTAAAACATTCCCATTATGCGGGGAGGATCATCTCTGGGCTTACCCAAAACTTTGGCAAATTCTATGTTCCACTAGGGTGATCCGCTAACTATGCAGATCCCATCAACCCATGCATACATGATTGTGCACCTGTGACCGAGTCTGCTAACAGCCGTGATAGATCAGTGGGAATGAATATTTTAAATTTCTAAAAAGGCTTAAAAATTAAAAATCATAAATATATAACCATAATTATTATTTGGTTTCATTTTAACCTTACGTTAAAAGCTATAAATTTCTTAAAATAGGATCTATCGTTGTGAATCAATTTTTCTTCATGTTTATTGAGTATTAAATACAAATAGGATGAAGTATATAAATTTCCATAGTTACATTTTGCACGAATATTAATCCAAAAAAATTAACCAATTCCAAAATTGCCTACAAATTCATAATAATATTCTATACGTCTGTTAAACTCATTTATTTAGTTTACAAGGCTAAATTTTTTATAAATTGTATTTATGCCTTATTTTGGATCCACCCCATACACTGTGTTACTTATAGATTGTTTGTGGAAAATCATTTAAAAAAATGTTACGTAAGTCTTAATTACAACAGTGGCATAAAACTTCTAAATGTAAACTTTTCAAATTCATAATTGACCTAATTAATGAATTTGATTCACACACCAATTATAGAAAATTCAATTGAATTTGAACAAGCAATGCTGCTAAAATTTATCAAGTAGAAGGTTAACATCATTATAATGTACACAGATCTTTGATACGATGACTATAAGGGAAAGGGGCGCTGACTACAGCCCCTAATGTTTGTGTACTTCACCAATTTGTGTCTATGTGTTTTGAATTTTAACATTCTTACGCTTTTGGCTCCTCCCTGAGTTTTCTGAACCTTCACATGATAAAGTACCACCAGGATTTGCTTCTCAACCTCTGGGAAGGTATACCCCAATTTCAATGCTCCAAATGGAAATGGGGATGGAAGTGGAAACAAATAATTTCATGGGCCAAGGAAGAGCCTTAGACATCGTTGATCACTTAGAGATGGTACATTTGATTTCGTGTGCCAAATTTATGAAAATTGACATCCTCACTAAGAGAGTAATGAACTAGGGAGGCAAAGGGCAGAAATGTTTTCTTATTGTTTTTTATTGGCAAGGGAGAGGGTTGAATGGCTGCAACTGTGGCAAAGCATTACATGAAGACCCCAAAACTGTAAAAGCTTAAGAGTAAATTGGAATAGACTTAAGCTTTACTTAGGTGGAGAACATACAAACATGGGCAGAAACAAATAATATTCAGCCGCTTGATATGGAGCCAACTCCAGCAGTCAAGTGCCAATATATTGGTATACCTTTTGAATATGTTGCATTTTGTGCAAAAAAATTACGTGTCTCTGAGATAGGATTTTTTTCCTCTATGCTAAATGGTGAGGATTATATTTGTCTTGGGACATTTCATTAGCCACAAAAATATGGTTTTTGGTGGCCAGAGGAGCCTCTAATATATGGGTTTTGGTCCCCTAGTAGCTATTTATATGCATATTCTCCCGAGCATAACATATAGATGGGGGAATTACCTAGTTTTTATTCCTTTAAAATTATTTGAATGTTATCCTTTTTTAGTATGGCTAAAATATGCATGAGTTTTAAATGCTTTCATAAACATCCAAGCCCAAAATACTGTTTGAATTTTAATTCATCAAAATAACTGATTTCGTCAAACGGCATGGTAAACCAATAGAAGAGGGAAACTAGTGAATCTGGGGATCTATCACATGTATCATTGTCAAAACTCTTTGGTGTCTCATTTGAGAGAGACCATGTGATAATATGTACACATTTTAATGTATGATAATTAAGGAATTTTAGGACATAATTCATTAGTTTACATTTCAAGTTATCATGATTTCACATAATTTTCTGAATAGAAGAATTCCATTAAAACATTCATTTAAATACAATTTGATCATTATCATGATTTTTGGAAAATAGATTCTCTAATGATACTATTTGGCAAGAATTTCATATTAAAATGATGTTTACTTTAAGGGATATTGATATCTAAAGTTTGGATTTTTTTCTGGAATTGAATATATTTATAAGGATTTTTTTAGTTTTAAAAAGGAGAAAAAGGCCCATAATACTTCAGGCTGACGAGGTGGGCTGACTGGGCAGCTGGGCACATGTGGAAAGTACAGGATCGTGAGTAGGGCATACAGGTGGCATTTTTTAGAAAACTCTATAAACAAGAACCGAAACCTTGTAGCTTTTTTGATTTGTTGTCAACTCTAGCATTGGCTAGCCTTGTGAAAGAGAAATACTTCAGAACATCAAATCCTTGAATTCTTCATTTTTACACCAATATATTAGCTATTTATAATGAAAGAGAGGGTGTGGAGGCTACACGACCCCTTGCTCACTCTATAATCAGTTATTTAGTGAATAAGGAGATTTACAAATCTTATTTTTTAAGTTGATTTGCCAAAGTGGCACATCATTTGCACAGCTAAAATTGACATATCATCATGAGTCAGTGTGCCAATTTACTATAGCACTTGGGAGATGACTCAACACTCAATAGATTCACTATCATTATGAACCAGATAAGTGGACTTTCCCATCTGCATCAGCCACTGTAGCAAAAAACCATCTTCTAATTTGTGGATCCTCCCATTGTTATCAGTCGCCGCCCAAGGAAAAGAGGAATGATACTAGTGTATTGAATTCCATGGTCCAATCTCATTAGAGGTAATTAGATAATCAATATTTGAATATAGCATTTTATAATCAAACCCTCATGATGTAGCCTTTGGTACAGGTTTGGCCTGGAAGTCTGAAATTTCTGTCTACTTTCTTTCAGTTCATGGTTCATCATGACATGGTCATCTTCTTTCGTGTCCATGTCATTCTGTCATATGATGGGACTGAAGCACATAAAGATATTAATCCTATATGCGAGACATAAATGATTGGTGTTTTATATGTTTGGTCCCATGCTTTATTGTTGTTTTTATAGCTGCTTGTGCTTAATTGAGAGCTATAGGCTGAGCCTGCACCTTTGACATGCCTAAGAATGTAATCCCATTGCCAGACATTGGTGTAAATAGTAGACCTGGTCTACCTGTCTAGTGGGTTATGCCATGTGCACTGCCAAATATGAGACCACGTGTTTTGTAAGCTATCTATCGAGGGAGCATGGTCACTTATGAGTAACCTCTGCCTTTCCTTTGTTGTTACTTCTTTTGCTTCTTGCACAAATTCGTCAAAAGCTCCTTTAGTACTTTTTCCATCGAACGTATGGCACTCATAAGATCATCCATTGAAACATCAAAATCACACTTATCTATTGAGTCAAATTGACTCTTGGATGTGGCTGCCTGTTCTGGAATAAATGATATTTCTAGCAGCCAATGTCATAAGAGACGACCAATTCTAGTGTTAGCAGTGGCCACTTTTAACATCTTTATTGGGAGTGATGACAGCCCACACCATCCTCTACATTCTTTGTCAGTGCCTACACTATTTCGCGGAGAGGTCATAGCTAATGGCTGCCGCAATAACCACCATAAGAGCACTGAAGCCCATCAATGATAGCCATAAGTAGCAGAGTTGGCATGATCGATGGAGACCCAGCAATGTGTAGGCTGCTAAGGGTAAGAATGTATACCTAGTAGCAATACATTCAATGGGGGGCACTCACTTTAGGGTTGTACCTTGCGGGTGCATTTCTACTCAAAGTCAATCCAGAATTGGCGAGGGCTTGGTAAACTAAGTCGGCCTGGTCAGAAATGATCATCTGGATTAGATCGCATTTTTTGGATCATATTGAATTGACATGGTGGATCACATCTGCTCAGAGTTAACCCCGCTGAAATAGATCATATCAGTTATGGCAAGCTTATAGGGTTAGCCTAATTTGATTCAATTAGATCAGGTTGGTCGGGTATAACAAATAGTTTGTTTTACGGGTTAGGAGTTTGGAATCCTGAACCTTTAGGTCATAAGAAAAACTCCCCCATCGCTGGGCCATAAAATATTATCGGATTTATCATTTGATAAAATTTATAGGTTACATGATTAACAAATTAATTCTTTTATACCTAAAATATGAATACATTTACGAAAAAAATATGGAAATTATATGATACATTTATTTAAATATAAAAATTTTAATTATTTTATGTTGATAAAACTAAATAGTATGTAACTTTATATTTAGAAAATGTAATAGGTTCATATTTAAATAGTTAACTCAGTAAAAAATCAAGAAATCATTTTAAACTTGAAGTGATTATTTATTGATTTAAATTTTTTTTTCATGTTTATCTTTGATACCTTATATGAGATTAACATTTTCCCGTTTTATTAAAATTTTAACGATAATTTGCAATATTATTTTTGTGGTATGATGGAAGAAGATTTAACCTATGATAAGTAGATAAACACAAGTAAAGTTCACATATGTATTGGAAGGCAATAATTCAGATTTAGGTTTATTGTATGAAACGGTTAACTGATAACAGACTACATATAATGATAATTTGCACTAAAATGATTGTATATGTGTGTTCTTAAGCTTAATGCCATTAAATATATATTAGGATGAAATTATGATTTTTGGATATTTTATGGAATTCACTGACATCATATTCACAATATATATTGTAATAAATTTTGATATTATACTCCGGGAAAAATTATTTGTAAAAGTTAGAATATTTTTTATATTATTAAAATACATTATCTTGGATTTATTCAAGTAGGTTTATTAATTTATTGGGTTTCTGAAATAATTGTGACAGATAGGCAATCCAGCACGTGGATAAATGAAGAGAAAAATCTAACAATGAGAATGATTCAACTTGGAATTATGATATCAAACAACCCATAAGAGCTTCATGCTGAGTCTATACTATCCTCTATCCGTCCATACCTTTAGACCGATAAATAGGCCCCTCTATCCACAAGGAAGAGAAAAGGCTTAGTAGAAAATTTATCAACGGTGAGAGGGCTTATTCTGAAAAAACCTTAACACTTTTGAGCTTTTAAACAATTGGATGCCAATATCTTGCTGAGAATGAAAATGACTGGGAACCTCTTGGGATATGACCTATAGTTGGGGTCAATCTTGATTTTCCATTTGTTTTTTAATGTTTAAAACATGTACTATATTTTAAACATTAAATATTTGTTTGGAATGGTGCTCTTCATTTTGGAACAACTGTATTGGCTTTTTTAATTAAGTCCAACTGAAAAAATAACCATCGATAAAATTTATACCATCATTCATATCCTTAAGAAATTAGGCTAAACTAGATGGTTTGTCCCGATGACTGTACTGAAAAAAACAATTTTTTAGTGAAAATGAAATCATTTAGTGACGTTTTCTTATTAGTTTAATTTATTTTGTCGTTTATTGTATTCCTGAGATAGCCTACATCTTACCATATTTTACCATGAGTTGCCAAAAGTTAAACCACATTTCCCAAGGCGTAACCAGATCATTTAGGACTCAAGGCAATTTTAATATTTATCAAAACACTAAGGATTTGGCTTTTAATGTTCAAGCTGTTGATAAATATTAGTGGATGAAAGCATGTAAAACTGAAAGAAACTCAAAATCAAGGATGACGCAGTATTATGCAATACGGCATACGCACACTCTCACATGCTGAAATAAATGTTTGACCTCAAAATCTAATCATCTTCCCGGTTCGAAACTCCAGCCTCCTCATTTTATGGAGCTTGAGGTGAAAGTTACAACTAAAGACTATATCCCACTAGAGATGAAAGTGAATTTTGAATGTTTATCTTTCTGTAAATGGAGAAGGTGTCATTATCTTGGTCATGTCGTACTGCCATGGGCCAGTATATCTATTCAGTGTTATTGTCATTCTGCAACAACTTCTAGGATAAAGTTGTTCGGGTGATTAAGTTGCCATCCAAATAAAATAGTCCAGTTCAATGGGCCCCTTAAGTTTAAGAGTTCGGTGTTATTGGTTGGCTAATCTGTGATCTTTCGCTTCATCGTCCCTTTCGATACACGGCTGCATATCTGCTCCCTCCGACGTCTCTGCGCGTCGCATACGAACCCGGAAACAGCGATATCTCTGCTTCTGTCAGGCCCTCCAAGGGTCGTCGCTTACCGACTACAACAAGACAGAGAGAGAGGGACAAGTAGACGGAGATTGTGGAATAGGGATGGAGTGAAAAAACAGATGGAAGAAGATTGAGGTGGAGAGATAGAGAGAAAAAGTATGAATAGAGAGAGGTGAAGAAAGGTAAAGAGAAAAGTATACGATGATTGATGTAAGGAGGTTGAATTAGAGAGTCAAAGAGAGAAAAAAAATTTATAGAGCGAGAGTTAAAATGTAGGCAAAGGCAGAGAGATAGATAGAGAGAAAAGAGAGATGGAGTGAAAACATTTGATAGCCTCAGATTCCTTCATTAAGAGACCACCTTGGCATTGGCCTCTCTTTCCCCCCGGGGTTCTATGCTCTCTCTCTCTCTCCTTCCCTCCCCCCTCTATGGTTTTCCCTCTCTGCCTCCCCCACTCTCTATCTCTCTCTCTGTTATCACTCTCTTCCTCTCCCCCTCTCCTATCTCTCCCTTTTCTCCTCTCTCTTTCTCTCTCTGCCATCCCTCCCTCCCTCTCTCCCTCATACCTCTCCCTCTGCTTTCCCTCTCTTTGATTTTCCCTCTCTCCCTCCCTCTCTCTTTCTCTCTCTCTCTCTCTTCCTTTCCTTCTCTCTCTCCCTCTCTCTCCCTCTTTCACAATCTGCTGCAAATTATATATGAATGCATTCTATTTTTCCCTCCTCTCTCTTTCACTATCTGCTTTAAATTGTGTATGAATGCAATCTATTTTTTTCCGTCCTCTCTCTTTCACTCTCTGCTTCGATTGTGTAACAATAAAATTAATTTTCTCATGGATGACAGTGACGGGTTCTTCTATTCTTCCGTCAAGAAGGCCGCAGCTCCATTTTCTGAACAACACATCCTCCCTTGAGCAATACTCTTCGAAGGGACATCATAGACACGATTCACATCGGAGTCCCCCCCCCTGAAAAGGAGAGGGGGTTGGTGACAGCGAAGTGGGTCCATTTCATTTCTTCAATATCGAGTCACAAAATTTAGAGACCAGTCCGCAATCCTTTTTAGTTTTTACTGTAGAATCTACGCGGAGAGCAAATCCCATCAACTTTTCCCCTACTCTCTCTCTCTCTCTCTCTCTCTCTCTAGCCTGTGGGTTTTGTGCCTGTTTCGGATCTAGGCGCCGGAAACCATGGCCGGTGGCCGCTATCCAAGACGCCAGGTTTTGCCGGTCTATTCTGGTGATTTTCCTTCTGAGATCTACTGACCCGCCACCGCCAAGTGATGATGATCATGTTACAGAGGAAATATCTTCTGCAAGTGGGGTCGGAGGCTGGGCCCGGCAATAAACGCCGGAAAATGACG
The DNA here is from genome assembly GCF_029677425.1 of Wolffia australiana. Classification (NCBI taxonomy): domain Eukaryota; kingdom Viridiplantae; phylum Streptophyta; class Magnoliopsida; order Alismatales; family Araceae; genus Wolffia; species Wolffia australiana. The sequence goes on along the minus strand of NC_135841.1, from coordinate 7,693,909 downwards.
CGTTTCGGCCAATGGCAGCGTTATCGGAGATGGCGATGCGGATGAGTACGAGCCCGCTTGATATATCTTTCGCCAGCTCACGAAAAAGCGATCGATATTTTTTTGGCCTTCGTTCTTCTCTCCCGCCTGTCCCCTACAACCTGCCTTCCTGTTCGTCTCCGTCTATTGAGATAGATAGATAGATAGATAGATAGATAGATAGATAGATAGATAGATAGATAGATAGATAGATAGATAGATAGATAGATAGATAGATAGATAGATTGATAGATAGATAGATAGATAGATAGATAGATAGATAGATAGATAGATAGATAGATAGAGAGAGAGAGAGAGAGAGTCTCGGAGGTGGTGTGGGACACGGAGACGGATAGTTTAAGGAGAGAGAATCTGAGATAGAGAACTCTTTCTCTCTATCTGAGATAGAGAACTCTTTCTGAGCTGTTGAAGGAGAGAGCCTGAGAAAGAGAGAGAGTATGAGAGTCTGAGATAGCGAGAAATAGTTGAGGGAGAGAGAGTCTGAGAAAGAGAGAGGGTTTGAGGCGGCGAGGGGAGAGACTGAGAGAGAGACAGAGAGAGAGAGAGAGAGAGAGAGAGAGAGAGAGAGAGAGAGAGAGAGTTGTGGGGGGCGAGAATCTGAGAAAGAGAGAGGGATTGAGTCGGAGGCGGCGGGAGTCTGACAAAGAGCGAGAGAGAGGGATTGAGTCGGGGGGGAGAGAGTCTGAGAAAGAGAGAGGGAGTAGGACGGGGAGAGTCTGAGAGATACAGGGAGTCTGAGAAAGAGAGGGAATCGAAGGGCGACTCGCCGAGAGTCTAAGAGAGAGAGAGAGAGAGAGAGAGAGAGAGAGAGAGAGAGAGAAAGAGAGATGGGAATCGGGGTCTTAATGGCATCGCCAGTAAAGATCTGATTTTGTTTTGGTGAGATGTGCCGGGGGGGGATATACTTTGGTAGGGACTAGAGAAAGAGAACACTAAGCTGGGGGAGGAGAAATTTCTTCAGCTAGCTTTCAACATGGAGGGAAGAAGAAACCTTTATGAAGTCCCGAAGAGTGCCGAGGCAACTCTCTGCGATTTCTGCGGAGAAGAAGAAGCGGTCGTATACTGCCGAGCGGACAGCGCCAAGCTCTGCCTCATCTGCGACCGCCAAGTTCACACCGCCAACGTCCTCTTCCACAAGCATAACCGTACCCTGATCTCCGCCGCCAGCGGTGGCGGCGCCGCCTGGGAAGGCTTCTCCGGTTGCCCCTCCGCCACTGAGCTCGCCGCCGCGTTGGGCCTCGACTTTCCCCCCAAACCCTGCTCTTCCTCTTCTCTCGGCGCCCAGCTCGCAGAGATAGCGAAGCGCGACGGAGGGCCGGAGACGCCGGTGAGAAGTAGTGGGTCACACGAGGCGGAGGACTTCAGGCAGCTCGACTACTCCTTGCTCGTTCCCGACGACGACGCTCAATGGCACTGCGAACCGCTCGACCACGCCACCCAGGTCCCAAAATCGTCTCTTTCTTTGATTTCCTTTCCTGGGTCTCTTCCTGATCGCTGCTCTGGATCTGGATTTTTTCAGATGGAGAGATTCAGAGATCATAGGCATCACCAGCCGTCGAATGACACCTCCTATCTGATCAAACGGTACACAGATCTTCTCCAAGGGGCTTGTTTGCCAGAGGAGGAGGCGTACTTGTCGAGTCGGCCATCAATGGTGGGCGACGTCTTATCGGCTAAGATCTAAAACGCGCTTCTTTCTTCGATTCCTTCGCTCAATTCCAGATTTGGCTTTGAAATTAATCTGGATTTCTTTGCGTGCAGGTTGGTAATTTGCTTCCGGGTGGTTTTGCGGGACCTTCTACCGCGTCTGGCGAGCCAAGGGCGAGCTGCAGTCCAAGGGACGAACAAACGGCCAACTTCGCCCCCCGGGTGACCGGTCGCATCGACGGCGAGCTTCTAGCTATGAACAGAGACAGCGCCATGATCCGCTACAGGGAGAAGAGGAAGAACCGCAGGCAAGGAGAAGAAATCTCGAGTTCGATTATCACTTCTTTTTTAATTGGTTTTTGCTTGAGCTGATACGGCTCTGAATATCGTGAAGCTACGAGAAGCGGATACGGTACGAGTCGAGAAAGGCGAGGGCGGACACAAGGAAGCGCGTTAAGGGACGGTTCGTAAAATCTGTGGAAGGGGTCGACGTCCCGGCGGCTGGTTGATCTTGCTGGAAGCGATTCATTCAGTGTACATAACCTCCACCATTATATCTCTTAGCTTCCTTCCCCTCCCTTATTTCATTCACTTCATTACTTGAGCAGGGCCTACCCTATTACTATCCCTCTGCTTCTTACATTCATCCTTTTGTTTCTCGCTCTCTTTATCTCTCCTAAGGCTTGCCATGTAGGTTTTGGCCGGGTTCTCGATCTTCGGTTTTGACTGAGAACGAATTGAATACTTGAGAAAGGGGAAGTAACAAAAGACAAGTCCTGGAAAGTAGAGCGTGAAATGGGTGTCTTGCCATTTATTGGCTCCAAATTTCTTGGCGGCAGTTATTGGAGGATAGAAAAAATTGGGCTTGTTGGATATCCTTTCAGTTATCCGTCCTGGCAAGATTACCTTTCGTGTGAATTCAGTCCCTTCCTGTCCTTCGTCCGTGATCAAGAACGAAAGGATAACAGATGGATGTCAAAATAGACTGACAGAGAGCGAGGGATCAAGGGAGAGAGAGAGACAGAGAGACCGAAAGAGAAAGAGAAAGAGAAAGAGAGAGAGAGAGAGAGCGCGCGCAATAGAAATTGTCTGAGAGGGAGGGTGTGCAAGAGAGAGCAAAAGAGAAAGATTGGAAGGAGAGAGAAAGTGGGAGAGAGAGAGAGAGAGAGCAAAAGAGACAGAGAGAAAGAGAGAGACAGAGAAAGTGAGAAAGACAGCAAAAGAGAAATAAAGAGTGAAATAGAAAGAGACTGTGAGAGAGAGAGAGAGAGCGCAAGAGGAAGATACAGGGAGAGAGAGAGAGCGCAAGAGAAAGATACAGGGAGAGAGAGAGCGCGCAAGAGAAAGATACTGGGAGAGAGAGAGACAGAGAGAGTGCAAGAGAGTGTTAGATCCGCTGGAGGCTTGTGCCAGTTCTTAAGGATGAAGAAGATTGCACGTAAATGTAAATGAATGTAGAATATACCGCGATCCATCGTGTCTTGGATCATTAGAATCAAACAGTCCTGAAGGGAGGTCTTTGAATCAGCATAGGATGACTTCCTAAAGTCTCTCTTAGTAATGGGATACTTGGGAGAAAAGTCAAAATCCCTCATGACCCAACGACCTGGGCCCTATTCATAGGAAGAGGATATAATCATCTTTAGTCTATCTTAATTAATCTCGTCATTATAATTAAGATAGACTTAGACTAAACACATTTAATAACCATGCTTAATGTTAGAAATTATTGAATCCCGTCATCATAATTAAGTGAATCGCATTAACTGGGATATATAATTCATAGCTTAATAATATGCAGTTATATATAAGTGTCCAAAGATTAAGAAATTAATTTAATCAAGAGAGAAATAGAGAAAGAAAGAAAGAGAGAAAGCAAGAAAGAGTGCAAGATAAAGGGGTGAGTAGGAGTGAAAGATTGAGAGAAAGGGCCTGCAAGAGAGTGTGAAAAAAAAGAGATTGATAGAGACAATGAAAGAGAGAGATAAACAGATAAAGAAATAATGAAAGAGTGAAAGACAAAGACAGTGAGAGAAAGAGAATGAAGAGGTATAAAGTGAGAAAGAGTGCAAGAGAGAATGAGTGAACGAGAGAGAGAAAGAGAGAAAGTGTGTGAGAGAGAGCGTAAAAGAGAAAGAGTGAGAGAGAGAGAAAGAAAAAAGAGAGATCATGAGAGAGAGAGAGAGGAAGAAAAAAAGAGATCTTGAGCGAGAGAGAGAAAAAAGAGAGAGTGTGTGTGCAAGAGAAAGAGACGAGAGAGTGTGATTGAAAGAGAAAGGGAGAGGGAGGGAGGGAGAGAACGTGGTAGAGAGAGAGCGAGCATGTGTGTGAGAGAGAGAGGAGGTGAGAACTAAGTGAGAGATACAGAGGGAGAGAGAGCCAGAGAGCACGGACAAGACAAAGAAAGAGAACAAGAAAGAGCAAGAGAGAGAAAGAGAGAGAAAGAGAGAAAGGGAGGGAGATATATATATATATAGAGAAAGAGTGACACTAAGAGAGAGAGAGAAAGAGGGAGCGAGAAAGACAGAGAGAACAAAGAGTGAACGAGCAATAGATCAGGATAGAGAGAGTGCATGCCAGGGATAGTGAGAGAGATCAATGTCTACACAACTGGTTGACAGTTGAAATCTCTGTGAATGACTATCGCCATTTCCATCAGTGACGGTCGTCCTCCTTGTTGATGATGCTCATTTTCCAAGTTGATGACGATCACTATCCTCGTAGATAACAATCATCATCGCCTTCAACGTTGGTCTCCATCCCAGTCAAGCACAATATCATCCCTATCCACTATGGTCTCCTCCCTGTTTATGACTCTCTTCATCCCCATTGTTGACAACAGTTATCATCTCTGTCAATGATGGTCGTCGTCCATCGTCTATGTCCTTGTCATTGACTGTCATCATCCCCCTTGTTGGTGGTGGTTGACACGTCATCATTGGTTGGTGTCCCCATCATCGTCAGCTGTCATCCCCCTCATCATTGGTCTTTGTCTTTTCATCGTCGTCCCATCCTTATCATCATTGATCATCTGCCCCATTATCGACATTCGTCATCCCCATCATAGCCGGCCATCTTTACTGTCATTGATGGTTGTCGTCCCTATCATCATTGATCATTATCCCTGTTATCTTCAGAAGTCCATCACCGTCATTGATAGTTGCCACCTCTATCATCCACATTCATTTTCCCTCTCATCCATGGTTGTTTCATCTACATCCTTAGTGGTAATTGTATGCATCTGCAATGGTCATAGTCCTGGTTGTCCATGCTTGTTGTCCTGTCATAGCGAATCATGGTCTGCGTGGTCAATGATCTTCGTCCCTCATTGTCCACGTAAGCAATCCTCATTGTTGACAGTCGTTGGATGCACCAACGATGGTTATCGCCCCCATTACCGGTGGTTGTCATCCATGTCATTAGCAGTCGTTGTCCACATCATCAACAGTTGTCTTATTGTCATCATTGGCGTCAACAATCCTCATCTCTGCCATCATCAATCCTCCACATCGCGGACTATCATCATCCCATTCGTCCAAAGTCATCGTCTGCATCGCCAAAGGTAATCATCCCCATCTTCATCTATGAAGGTACTTTAAATTTAAACATCATCAGTCATCCTTGTCACCTGTTTTGGCCTTTTTTTTCATTTGTCATCCATAATATGTGATAGATCAGCGATGATGACTGACTTCAATTCATTCAATCATCTGTCCATCGCTCTAGATGCTGACAGATGACAGTCCATCATCCATCCAATAAGCCTACTTCCTGGACAAATGATAAACTATCATCTGTTACATCCGAATTCATCATCCATATTTCTGTCATAGTCATCTGCCATATATGATAGATGAATAATCATATTTTGGATGAAAAAAATATGTCTAGTTTCGTTTCCAAGTTGGAATATTATTTTTCAAAATACATAGTCTATATTGTAATTCATATATTTTGACAACCTTACGAACTCTACAATTATTAGTCTTATAACGGTGACATCGATTGTGAAAATTGTACATGGAAGAGAAGACTGTCATTGATGTGAATAAGATTGTTGTTGATAAGAAAAACATTCATCATGGATGGGTATGTGATATTTAGTGTTAATTTGTCATTCACATTTGAGCTAATCAATAATAAATAAAATAATTTTACTAGTTAGTGATGAGCAAGGGTCGGCTCATGCAGGGGATGTATATTTGGGTCCAAATACTCCTTAAATGTTAGTTCACGAGGGATGAGAGAAGATTCCTATAAAATAGGAGATTATGATGTGCTCCATATGAGCTGGTGAGAGGGTAATCATAGTTATTTAATAAGGATAATATGAATAATAATGAGGAATTAGTAGGAGGATATGGATAGATCAAATGGAAATGAGAGAGTGAGATTGATGAAGATGCGAAGTGAGGATGGATGTCAAAGATGAAGATAGGATGACGATATGGCTGAATGGATGTCAGTGGATGTGGATGGATGATGGTGAAATAGAACTGTGGAAGAAGAAATTATTATGATCTAACTAATGGATGTGATGGAAGAATGTATAGGTGGTTGTCTGACGAAGAAGAGGATGATGAACTAGATTATTTTGGGTTTTATATGAGACGAAGGTGAAAAAATCAAGGTCAAGATCAGAGATAGTTGTTATAGAGTGATATGAAGGAAGATGGCGATGAGAATAAGGAAGTAGATGTAAATAAAGGAATGTGAAGGAGAGAAACCAATGTAAGATCAGAGACTAACCTTATATCCCTATGCTCCACTAGGATCAATGCATCTTCCTGATGCAGGTTACCCTCTCCGCTTCTCTGTTAATCTTCCCAATCATTCAAAACACCATGACGGACGTCCGAATTCCTCACTTTCTTTTAAATGCCTCTCTATGAAGAAGTGAGTTCAAAGATTGTGTACAGAAAAAACTGAGGCTCTATTTATAGATCTAACCTTATAGATGGAAAGAGGCAAAATAAATAAAGCTACCCTCAAATTTCAGCCCAAAACTCCTCCTAGATCGTCAGATATCACAATTTGAATTTGGATCATTTTCAACCCTCCTATTTCTCTCTCCTTTGACTTTGGAACATCGCAAAAAGTCAAATAGCCATTAAATAATTCCATTTTTTAATTAATTCATAAAAAATTTATAATTATAATTTTGAATTTGAAAAATGATATCTCCTTGCATATTAGTGTTCGCCTGTCCCGATACCGGTACCGGATGACGGTATCGGGACGGATGCTGTATTGGATACCGCAAAGGCAATTTTCCGGTATCCGCTCATTCCGATATCCAGATATCAGATATCGGTATCGGATATCGGTTGCTAGAGTGCCAATATCTGATACTGATATCCGTCTCGATGTCGAGATCCGTCTCCGTCTCAGGGGGAAGGATGACGATATCGGATATCGGGTTTGGATATCGGTTTTCGATATCCAACACTGATATTTTTATAAAAATATATTTCATTTATTATAAATGAGTGAGATAGATAGCTTATCGATATCGGTAACGATATCCAGCATCCGGTATCCGCCTCGTCCCTCCACCTTCGGTATCTGATACCGATACCTGTCTAACCTCTTATAGACGGTTATCGACCGATATCCGATATCCCATATCCAGACCGTCCCATTTTTTCCCAGATATTGGATATTGGTTGTCCAATATCGGATGACAGACGGATATCGGTTGGGCGAACACTATTGCATATGATGCCAAAAAATTTAGGAAAAATCACTTCTTAACTCAAAAATTATTTTTTTTTCAGAATATGAGATCATAAAAACATAAAAAATACTTAAAACTTCATGAAGTTCAATATATAGTAATAAAAACAAATCTAATCATTTTAGGCTTGATAACACACATGTATAAGCAATTTACAAATAAAGATGTAAATATCGTCATATTAACCAACTAAAAGTGCATGTTATCAGTATGACAACTGTCATATACATTGTTAATGGGGGTGGCAATCTTTGTATAGGGAGACAATGACTGTCTTTGTCAAGGTACATGACCACAACAGTCGTGATGAATGGGGATGTGATGTCGGACGTCGTCGATGGCATCGTCCGACGGGTAAAATCACTAAGTGAATGTAACTACGTGATGCAACGTGTCCTAGGAGAATGTACGTGCAGGCCCCGACTCGTGATGATTCGCCGAACTCCAAGCTCTAAAGCGGACGGTCGGTGACGGTGACAGTGACCTTCAAACCCTCGTCAGAGCGATGATGATGACTACGGCGTCGAACGGAATAAGTCCGTAGGGGGTCGCACACAATAGACGGGCTCGACCCATGCCTAGGAAGACGCTCAGCTTCGTAGTTTTCTCGATAAATCTCTCTCACCTATCTAACCCGAGCGCGGTGGAGTGCAGTCGACAAATATACTGAAAGACGTAATGTAATTGATGAGCAAGGGAATGGCGTACCTCGTCGGTGGTGTCACTCGTCGTTGAAATCTTCACCACGGCTGTAGCACGTGCGGGTTGTGGATGGAGAGAAGCCGGAGAGGCGTTGGCGTGGCTCGACTGACGGTATGACGCAGGAGCGGATTGAGGGAACTGGGTAGCAAAGAGTCGGGAGAGAAAGAAGTCGAAGGAGCAGCAGCAGGGTAGTTCGAGTGTCTGAATAGGTATTGCAAGCGCGTTCCAAAGTTGGATTAGTGCGGCGAGACCAGGAGATCGAAGAGCAGCAGCCACGACACCGTGATTGGGATGTGAGGTCTCAATGGGACAATGTTCGCTGTGCGAGGTAGCGAGGCGCGGGCTCCCAGCTAGGCCACGATCAGGGCGTCAAAGGCACCATGAGCGGACCAGGGGGTGTGCCAAGGCAAAGCACCACATGTTCCTTACGACCGCACCGCAGATAGACGTTGAGCAGCCGATTGAAGTGTGCAATGCGGGAGGGACAGTCGTAGACCGTCTGACTAGTGACCGTTTTCCGTATGCGGTTGCAGGAACTAGGGGCAGAGTTGGTCGCATTGACCGCTCTGACGTTGCGGCACGCTCGGGTTTGCCGACACACGCACGTGGAGGTTCCATAGGATGCACTTTGAGCAGCGTCCGCACTATTCCGGATCTCCTCCCTTTGTTGACCAGTCGCGCAAGATCTAGGCCCGTAGGGTGTTGCACTGGTGTCCGTGGGACGGTGATTTCAAGGGAAGCTGGTGTTGCGTTGGGAGAAGACGCAGCCGTGTCGCACGGCCTTCGGGTTGAATTATTCAACCTGCTGATTGGCGTGCGATCTGCCGTGGGATGCCTGCCACACGGAGGTGAGTCAGGCGTCCCTCGTCGGTTTGGCGAGGGGGGGGTGGGGGGGAGGAGGCTGGTCGGCTTTGCAACGCCAACAAGGTATCTCTTGGACCCCTGAGCCACGGCGTATAACCGATAGCGAGGAAGAGATCAACTGAGAGGGCTGGTTGTTCGGTCGAAGGGAAGGGGAAGGGGGCACCCCCCCCCCCCCCCCCCCCCTCTCAATCTTCTTTCTTCCTTGAGCCCGCTTGCTTCCTTCCCTCTTCTCTTCTTCTCCTTCTTCCTTTTCTTCTTCTTCATCCTCCTCTCCTTCCTTCTCCTTTCCTCTCTTTCTTTGGTGAGACCTGGAACACGATGTGTAACTGCAAATACAAACTTCAGATCTCAAAAAAACTACGTGGAGGGGCCATCATGGCCTTATATAGGGCAATGATGGGCCCCTTAGAGAGGGTCCAACAAGGGGAGTCCAATAATGGACCCCCCCCCTTTTTCAACACAAATAAATGGCATAGGAGATGACATGACGAGACTGACAAAAACGATGATGAAAATAAACCGATACGGACGAAGACGAACACATAACGGCGAAAAAGAAAACATAACGATGCGCTTGCGAAAGTGTTCTATCCAGGGTATTTAAACCCGGGCGTCTTCACGGACTCTTTGGTGTGCCGGTCGGGCTGGACTCGGACCCGTGGTGATGCTGATGATGGCGATGACGTTGGCGACGACTCCACTGATGATTCGTCGACGTCGTCTGGATGTGCTCCATCAGGATGTAAACAATGATAATAGTCGTCCAGGTGATGTCTCTCTCTTTCCAGCTCTCTCTCTCTCTATGATTGTATCTCTCTATCTTTGTCTCTTTCTCCAGCTTGTCACTCTCTCTATCATCCTCTCTCTCTGTATCTCTTGTTCTTTGTCACTCTCTCTATCATTCTCTCTCTCTCTCTCTTGCTCATCTACTCTCTCTGTCTCTCTTGCCCTTTCTCTTTATTTTCTTTCATGCTTTTTTATCTCACTCGCCGTCTCGCTGTCTCTTGCTCTCCCTCACTATCTCTCTCTATGTATCTTGCTTTCTTACTCGCTCTCTATCTCCCACTTGCTCTCTCTCTCTCTCTCTCTCTCTCTCTCTCTTTGTCCATTTCATCTTTTTTCAACCCTCATTTGTCATATGTTCAAATTTTTATCACATTAAAATGATGTAACCATACTGATGTTGAAATGGTGACTATCATGAATCAGGATAGATGACTATGGGGGAAAAATAATCCCATGGAAGGATGACTGAATGGACAGTCTGTTCAGTTTCGTTTCATTTGTCTGGATTTGTCACTATCACCATTTCCTCACCAGTCCCATTTCATTATTCATCCGCGATGAAAAATGGATTGGATGATGAATGTGGGATAACAGAACGGATGAAAAAGATAGAGAGGTGTGTGTGTGAGAGAGAGAGACAATGAGAAAGAGCAAGACAAAAAGATCAAGCAAGACATAGAGAGAGTAAGAAAGCAATAATTGTTTGTACAGAATTGACATTCATCATTAATCCAACAAGACTAGAAAGAGTCTGCTTCAATTACTTGAATGGCTGAAATAGCCAGCAATCATATACCAGTTTAACTGTCCTTTTAAGGAAACTTGCACATTTTTTTATCCCTTGATATGATACATTAGGGATAAAAAAGTAATGATAATTCATAGATGAAATATAATATTCTTGAGGCACTAGAGCCCCATCATATCTAGTATCTTAAATAAATCATATAACATTACTTAAGTATAGGCTTCCCTGAAAAACATTATAACCTGAAGATTCTATTATTGTACATGGGATAGAGATAAGAATCTTTTAAGACTGGAGATTTAGGTTGAAGAAAAGATGAATGTCTAGGCAATGTGAAGATGAAGTGATGAGAGGTGACGATGATGGTAAAGTGAGATGTAGAGAAAGAATGAGGTATATCTAGCTTAATAATAGTGATGGAGATGAAATGTAAGGCAAGAGAACTTACCCTTTGTGCTTATGTTCTACTAGGACCACAACTCTTTGCTGACATAGAAAAAACTCTTTACTTTGTTGTTGCCCCTCTCCAATCATCGCAGGATGCCAAGAAAGCCTTGAAGAATCCTAAAATTTCACTCTATTTTGATCAACCTAACAAGTGGGGAGCCACTTTAAAGATCATCACTTCATCTTACATGTCTGAGGGCATAAATAGTAAGATTGAATAAAGACAAAGTTTCCCCCAAAATTTCAGCTGGATCTACCTTCTGGATCCTCAGATATCAAGCTCTAAATTTGAATGAATATTGGTCGTTGATTTAAATGAATCATTTATCTCTCTCATCATCATCACCATTGTGTCACATCTAGATTTTTCTTCCTTAATGACTCTAACATTTCCCAATGATTGGCGTCGATCTTGTCATACCATTAATGATGGATGATTCACGAAGCGTCGCATGTCCCGGTGCAAAAAAAAGGCGAGTTTAAATAAATGTTGAATGTGTGACATGACACTTCATCATCACATGCCACATCACATATTTTTTTTCATGATAAAACAGGAATCAAGCCCTTGTCCCTATAGAATAAGACAAAACTCATGATTGGATTAAATAAATCATTACACATGATGTAGTGACACACCCCATGTCAACGTTCTTTTTTGTTTTATGCAATCATGATAGAACACACATATGTCATGTATAATGACAGTAAAATTTGGGTTTTCAATGGATATCGTAATCAATATTTCAATAACGATTTTCTTGGTTTTCTGCAATCACACTTGTTATGATTTAAATTGAATCTTTTAATTTTGGTCCACGTCACCTATCGCAATTAAAAAATTAAGATTGCATAAGTCAATCTAAAGCCAATATAGCATCACCATTTGAGATGCTATGATGGCAAATTTTGCTATGATTTACTGCAATAGTCATTCCAGAAAGTGATGATTAGTCGCTATTCAATAAACTAAATGGTGACACATGGCAGGGTGTAAATGTTAAGACCATAAATCCTTAATTAATTTATTAAAAATAAACATAATTATGAAACATATAAAAATATATTTTCCAACAAAGAAAATATTATCGTGGAGAACTTAACAAAATTCATAAAAGCTGTATTTTGACCCAAAAGTTATTTTCTTTCAAATGTGCTGTTGGAGAAACCCCTAAAAGTATCAAAATCCACAAATTCTAAAATTAATTAGTATCTAGTATTTAATATTTTTAGGCTTAATAACATAGATTTAGAATCATTTTAATGTGACTAAATAAGTGAATATACTGATATTGACCCAATACGTAGCGTGTTATCGGATATTCATAATTACAACATTACTAAATGATTTCTTCTATGAAGTAATATCATTTGAAGATTATTAAATGACTCAAATTTACTATGAACTTTTCTATGAAAGTGCAAAAAAAAGACTATGGAGGTCTATACATGTATATACTCTTCGCCATTGGTCTCATCATGTCCTTTCAGTCATCACAATGACTTTTTAAATTACTATCTAGTATTTTGTGTCAAAAACCCAATAGTTGAGCTATTTCATAGGTATTTGTGAGTGAAAAAATGTATAACCATCTTTTTAACATAGTGTTAATTTGACTCTAACTTTATCCCAAAAAGAAATCTCATATTTTATAATTATTAACAATATGACACATGTGCGCATGTGTACTCATTGCGGCAGGTGTCTTGTGACACGTGGGATGTAGTCGCCATCTTTGACCAGTCAAAAAATTAATTTTTTAAGCCTTTGCTCCTTGGTCTCCGCATAATGTATTTTACAAAAGGTCTTTTTTATTGGCCCATGTCACCTCGCGATAAAGATAAGAGGAGAGAGAGTCATTAGTAATAAATGCCATTATGGTATCGGTAATCGTGATGCCATTACAATCTGCGATCAGTGATTGGCTGATACTAATCATTAACAAAACTTAATGATTGGCGACATCCTAATTGTTGGTTGGTCACTATTCGAGGCCACATGTTGCATTGCAGAAATAAAAGGGGTTAGACATATTCTAAAATGATTCTAAATTAAATCTAAGCCAAAAATTATAAATGTATATTTTTTAACTTAGAAAAATTATATCCTTATGAGTATAATATCAAAAATTCAGGAAAAATCATATTCTAACTTAGAAAATTATTTTTATTTTAGAATATGTTATCAGAAAAATCCCTAAAAATAATTTTAAATACAGAGAATTTAGAACATCATTCTAAAAATAAATTTAATCATTTTAAGCTTGATAACATGGGTATATAATATTTTTAATGTGAATAAAGATGCAAATATGATCAATTCAACCTATAAAAAATGCATGTTATCATACCCCCCACCTTAAATCCTTCTTAGTCCCTTAGCAATTGCCCGAATCTCCCTTTGATCAACCATTCACCTTGTGATCCTAGAAACATTCGCTTGAAGTGATTAAGATATCAACCACACCTTTAAGTATGATTATACACCAGTATTGCTAGAGTGCATATGAAAGATTCCCTGATGACTTTGGAAAGAGCTGGTGTTCATGAAGAGTGAAGCCTACTTCTCGCCAGCTATGATACTATAATCTAGGTTATGCTCTCTCTCTCTGTCATTTCTTCTTATCACTCATTCACAAGTGGTGGTTCCCCACTAACTTTCTTCCCACCTGAAAGTAAAAAATAATCATTCTTCTCTTCTCATACAAACACATAGCAGCAATTGTGTATCAAGAAATCATTTGCGGTGAGGTTCCTATAAAACTATATGTAAAGGGATAAAATAATAATGGATGGCTCAAAAGAATGGATGAGGGATAGGTGAAATATAAAGGGCGTGCTTATAATACCTAGATAGCTTAATCCTGTGATAGAAGAAAAAAGTAGATGACCCTCAATGGTCTGAGAAAAGTGGTGAAGATGAAAATCCATATTTCAAAGAGGAGGTGTATATAATGGTATGCCCAACCTAAGAGTGGATGATAAATTGATCAACAAGACATAAAGAGCAACATTACATGCTTCCAAAGAGAAGAAACTCCTTAATATAATTTTCTTCTATTTTTTATTCTCTTTTATTTTCTTTCTTTTTTTATTTCAACATGATAGACGTTAATGGAATCTTACTATGATTATAACTAGTTTTTGATCAAATACACATCATTACATTCATCCCCTGCTAGTACAAAAAAGATGAAATAAGATGAGAGGGTGTAGACGAAAATAAAGAGGGGAATAACAAGGGAAAATATATCATAAGAGAATGATATAACAAAGTGAAAGAAGAGGATAAATTGGGGAGTAAGCATATCATAAGCATTTAGGATGAAGATAGGATAGATGGGTACCTACGGGAATGAGTGGCAATGGTTTAAATGGTGAGGGGTAGGCTAAGAAAAATGGGTGAAGAGGATGCACACATAGGTTTCAAACATGTCTCAAGGTGGCTCAAGTAAAGATGATTCTGTGCTTAAGATTTGAAGAAATTATTATTTTTACCCCAAGAGGGATTTACTTAGTGGAGATCATAAACTCTAGATATGATTCACACATTGAAGGATGGAGGAGGGGTGGCTCACTCGACATTCCCCTAAGACAATAGTACTTCAACCCTTTGATTTTCATGTCTATTCCTCACCCTAACAGATACCCTAGCCACTTGGAAGAAAAACATATGAATAGAGAACATGGCTCATACTATTAGAGATGTATTTAATCAGCTACATAAGCCTAACTTCTATACTCATGTTGCTAAGCCATGGGGTGAGTGATTATCCAATATAAAAGAGGTGTTCCATAGGAACAACTTGAGGGGAGATGGGACAATATTAGCAGCAGGAATTGATGTGGTGACCAATATGGATCACCTGATCATTTGTAGGTAGGCTATGATGCATGAGTCTCCAAAGGGAGAATGAGATGCGAGTGATAATCACCTTGCACTGGATGCAAAATCCACAAACTTGCATATGAATGCTCTCTCAGTTGTGCTCCCAATAAGAATGGCTAGAGAAGTTCCCATCAAGTTTGAGTATCCATATAAGTAGTCAGACGTAAGTTCATGTTGCTCCCATAGGAGTCTCATGTTCTCTGTTAGCAATGGAGGCACACTCAACTAGCTCTATGGTATTTAAAGCTAGGATGTTGGGGCTAAGGGGGTAGCAGCGAGCCAATTATCATACCAAGTATTATTTATGCCTTGGCCCACATGGTAACAAGTCTCCGTGGATATTTGTAGCTAGTGGTATTGCCAAGTACACCACTATTTGCTTCCTTTGATATCAGACTCATGGCGAGCCCACTCATTGTAATTGGCTGACATAAAGATTTCCAATTGAGAGACAGTGGTGTGCATACGTCACTGGAGCTTCTTTTGAAGGATGTCTTGGGGGTGCTTGATTCCTAGTCCCCCCTCAGCCACCCGTCTACATTCTATCTGCCAAGAAACCCAACGATGATGGTGTGCTCCTTCAAGCAGACTCGACCACATGAATCGCACACAAAGGCACTCCACTGATTAAAGTATAGTGAGAGATACATAGTACACCACTGGGGAATGTAGTGGGATGCTCATGAGGACATGCCGTATGAGTTGGATGGATCCCTCTGGAGATAGAAAATAAAGTTTTCATCCTTCGAGTTTCTTCCTTAGTTTTGCCAACAAGACATCACAATAATGATGTCGCGCCTGACCAATAAAGATGGGGCATCCAAGATAATCAAAAGGCAGGCACCTTTGTTTGTGAACTTTTTGGATCCAAACTAATTTTATTTATATCACATGATCAAGACTCAAAAGTCATAGTCAAAACACAACTATTTCAACAAGTATATATGGCAATACCGCCAAATACTAGCATCTAGATACCTAAACAAAGAGCCTCCTGTAAGGAATGAGAAGGCTCTAAAAGGTTGTAGGCCAATAATCCCCCTATTAGTGGTTATTTGATCGGTCCAATGATTCACAATGTGTCTTGTAACCTTGCTTCTTTAACTATTGCATCTAATTTGGTGAAGTAGTTCTCTAAATTGTACTCTCATGAGTTAACAGTTTATATGCTCACATAAGTAGATATGTGGCTATCAATGGATTATAAATTTCTAGGGTTAATTTCAGGCTGAGTTGGGAGTTGACCTTGTTCACAGTTGTGGTAACCATTCTAGTCCAATTTTCCTTTTTGTTTACAGTCCATCCTTGCCACTTGCTATTCTCGCATTTGCTTCTTCTCCTTATTAAACTCTTGCATCATCCCAAACGCTTGAGCTTCCATTTGTTACTTTGTGTCCTGTTATAATGCTCATCCAATCAATTATTTAAATAAGAAACTGCTTTAAATGATTGATCAATATGTAAATATAGTTCGAATGCACTTACCTTGATCATTCCACCTCTTCCAGCATTTTGGTTTCTTCCATGTCAGTTGAAGGGGCATAATAGGCATCATTTTTTGTAAGGATTTCTAGAATCTCAATGGCTTCATCTAAATGTTTGGACAACCTTCAATTCTTCTATGTCGTGGCATGGACATTTCTGTGTTAATTCCTTCAGTTTCTCTCATGCTTCTCCCGAGGACTCATCGGGTCCTTGGCTAACTTCTCATATGGCTCTCTTGTATGCGTTAGTTTTTCCAACGTAATAGAATTTTTTCAAGAAAGGAATCTCCATTTCTTTCCAACCAGTAAAACTAATGGAAAGAGAAGAGAACCATGCATGAGCTTTATAATGAAGACTGGATGGAAATAGTCATATTTGATGACATTGTTAGTGACATTACTAAAATGAAAAGTTTGACAAATGAGCCTGGATTATTCTCAATACTTATAAGGTTCATCTTGGGATAGATCATGAAACGTGGGAAGAGATTGAATCATATGATGATCTATCTTTAAATTTGACCCTTCTGAAATTGGAGCATTAATTCTTGTTAGAGGTTCATCCTAGAGGCGTAAAATATTCATTTAATCTTCATATTATATTCATTGGACCTACATTATCATTTATCATGTAATCCTCAACATCATTGTTAGTGTTTCAATGATTAGAGATTTTCCCTTGTTTGTCTTCATTTCCTAAGTCACGGTGTGGGTTTATCAAAAATTGCTAAATCTTAAAAATAGACAACACAACAAAGAAAATAAAAATGTATGTCCTTATGGGCTGTAACAGACATTTAATGTACTACTTTTAATCTAAAAAGCACTTAAGTAAACAAAAGATAATCATCACACAAGACAGTAAAATCCCTAATGGCAACAATTCCCCTGCAACGACACCAATTGATAAAGTCAAAGTTAGGGTAAATTTAAGTTGTGATGAAATTGAGTTTTATCAATAATAATTATAGATCTGTACTCGTAAAATAATTTGTTAGCTAGTGAGGAGTAAAGGCCATCTCCACAGGGAATGAATATTAGGGAAGGACTCTATAGATTGGGTAAAGTCAAGAAGATGAGAGTACTACACATAGCGTATGAGCTAGTGAATGGGTAATCATAGTGATTATGATAGAGGTTGGAGGCATTTAAGAAGAAGGACGAGTAGCATGTTAGTACTAGTAGTGATTGTTGAGTAAGACGAGAGGATTGAGGGGGATGTGAATGGTGGCGTGAGACGAGAGGAAAGCAAATGATAAGATGAGAGAGGGCTAATTAGAGGTTTATTAGTTAGTGTTTTAGATAGACAAGGATGGAGAGATGAGAAGGAACGGAGAAGAGGGTATAGGGTGTAGTGATATGGATAGTGAGAATAAGATAGAACAATGATTAAATTGGGAGAGATAGATGATGTATGTTTTCCTAAACACAAGAGGAGAGATAGGTGATGAGATCATAAATGTGTAGGGGGGAATGTGAAGTGGATGATAGTGGATGCTGGATAGAGATGATAATGGATTAAGATGGAGGTGGATGAGTGATGGTGATAGATAGAGGTGATGGATGATGATGATAAATGCACTACCTAAGTGTGTTGGAGAAGACTCTCTGTAAAGCAAGATGCGAACCTTAGATTCCTATATTTCACCAAGAAGGCATTTTCCTGATGCAGATCATCCACCCCATTTCTTTTTTGAACCTCTCCAAGCACTAGGGACATCAAGACACCCTTGATGGGCCTTCAAAACTTCACTTCCTTTCAATCTGCATCTCTAGGTAGAAATGAGCTTAAAGATATTTTTTACAAAGATCAAAGGATGAATTGATAAATATAGATCGATAGAGGACATAAAAACAAAGCTACCCTTAAAATTTTAGCTCAATCCAAGTTCTGGATAATCATATATCAAGCCTGGAAGTTGGACTATTCCTAGCCATTAATTTAATCCGAAGATTTCTTTCTCCTCGTTCTCGTTAGCATTTTCACATCATTCGGTTAAGGTTTTGTCTTTTCTTGTCATTTAATGAGATGATTGGTTGATATTCTTTCTCGTCATCTGCGATCAACGACTCTCATCGAGGCACGTGTCACCCTAGGGAAAATGGCAAAATAGAGAACTATAGTATATTAATTATTAAATAGATATTGCATACTGCCATGTTAATGCACTCCACGTAAGCTTGTTTCCCTTTTAAATCCAATGAGGGAGTGACACATGCGCACCACATGTACATGTAGCGTTCCATGTGTCACTGACATGTCACCATAGCCGTTATTGTTGATCAGTCAGAGGAGATAGAGAGATAGAGCAATCTTTTTTAATTTTGTTTTGCCTAGATCCATGCCTCACATTTATTGGAAAGAGTAATTGGGCCACGTCACCCTGGGCCAGAAAAAAGGTAAAAAGCAAATTTATTAGAATTAAATGCCATAATGGCATAGCTAATCGCGATACCATAATGATTTAGTTAAATGATTGGCTGACACCAATCATTACATGGGCTTAGTGATTGGCTGTCACCAATCATTATAGTGAATTCTGGTTGGACACCGTTCAACGAATCAAACGTTGATACGGGCATCATAAAAATAAAGGACTTAAAATATGTTGTAAACTTAATACGAACTAAAATAGAATCCCAAGAGTATAAATGATTATGTATTTCAACTTAGAAAAATCACACCTTTAAAATTTTAATGTCGAACAATTCCAAAAAAATTATATTCTGATTCAAAAAATTATATTCTTCCACAATTTGATGTCAGAAAATCTCCAAAAATACGCAACAATGCATAAATTCAGAATACCATTCTAAAAATATATTTAATCATTTTAAGCTTGATAACATGCATATATAATTGATTTAATGTAAATAAACATGTAAATTTGTCAGATTAAGCTACTAAAAATTTGTATTATTAGTTTTGCCATAATAAATCTTTAAGAAGCATAATGCACTCATTCATTGATACTAACAGAGCTTTATTTACATTTTTCATAGAAAAAGGTTTGTGAGAATTGAAGTTATAAATAGACTGATACATGGGCCTTCAGGGTCACACACAAAATTTTTTTGGATGTTGGTGGATATACCCTAAGTTTGGGGACTTTTATTACATATTTTTGATAGATAGGATTTTTGTGAATATTTACAATGGGCTTTTATGAAAATTTCTTCATATAGTATAAATGGAGAGGGGAACCCTCACTTGATACCCATGTGAGTCCCCCCTCCCTCTTTCTTATCTTCCTCTTCCTTGAGGGTTGCTTCTAATGGAGACTGATGGTGATGAAACCAAGAAATCATGTATTAGAATCATGCGGAAGTGATTTTTTTATTTTTCTATGTTTTTGGTTTTCATATCTATATTCAATTCAATGTTCCCCTGCATAATCAATCTTGGATCATTACCGATTGAAGGTCAAAATTCCCAACACGATCACCATCTAAGCTCACGACGAAGGTGATAAACTCAAAGTTGAGATTAAAATGATGTCACTGTTTGTTTGAGTTTACCCAATAAAATTTAGAAACAAACACTCAATAGATCCACATAGTGGATTACAGGTCATCTCCACAGGGAATGGATTTTAGGGATTTAACTATAGTTAGATAGTGATTTGAGAAGGATAAGATGGGATACATATAGATTAAGAGGTATTGATGTGATGGAAATGGTGATATGAGAGGGAGGAATTAATTATTTAATGAAGTCAAAAGAGTCAACACGAGAATAAGTAGGCAGGATGACATGAGTAGAGTGAATGGAGACGAGGGAGTAAGATAGACAAAAATTCAAGTGAAACATGGTGCATGTAGGAGATGAGTGAGAATACATATGCAGGAAGATAGTGGTTTAGGATTTATGATTTAAATGGAGGAGAGAACACAAGACGAGACCGTGCCAACATAGATGATGTGTGATGTGGATGATAAATGGTAATAGAGGATGAAAGATGGTGATGTATGATGGTGGACGGTGATGAGCAATGTGGCATTAATCTAACCAATGTATGTGTTGGAAAAAGGCAATCTAAGGAAAAAAACTAACCTTATCTCTCTACGTTCTCCCAGGATCAGGAAATTTTCTGATGCAGATCAGCCTCTCTTCTTCTCTGTTCACCTTCTCCGAGTACTCAAAACGCAAAGAAACCCTTGATGGATCTTCAAAATCTCACTTTCTTTAATATGATTCTCTAGGAGTTCAAAGATGTGTTTTAGAAAGATTCTATGATCAATTTACATGTCCAACCACACGATGGCTAGAAGAGAGAAATATGATGCTGCCCTCAAAATTTCAGCTTGATCGGCCATTTTGATTGTTGAATATCAAGCCTTGAAGTTGGATGAGTCCTAGTTATTGTAACCAAATATTTTTCTCCCCTTGTCCTCGTTTGTGCCGCCACATTGCTTTTAGGGCTCATGTCTTTAGCTAGGAATTAAATTTAATAATTAGCTCAGATTCTTTCACATTATCCTTGATCATGGGCTCCTGCCGCTCCACGTGATACTGCTAAAAACAGTAAAAAAAAATGAATAACAGTATTATTTTAATATTAATAATCTTAAATACAATGGCACGTGACATGGAAGTGTATTAGAACTCACCATCTCATTACACCTTTTTAAAATTTAATTGATTGACACGTCAGCATCATGTGTACACGTGACACTAGGTGTCTTGGGACATGTCAGGTGGGCATCGCCGTGCTTGTCTTGTAAACGCATTATAGTATTCATAAAATAATATTTATTATTCTCTACATTTATTGTGGAAAAAATTGCTCCTTTTCTGATTGGGCCATGTCTTCCTAGAGCCAAAATAATAAATAAAAAAACATCAACAATTAATAGCGTATGGCAATGCCAATCACGATGCCGTAAATGTATTTTTCAATGATTGACTGGCACCAATCATTAATGAGATTCAATGATTGGTTAACGCCAATCATTAACATGAATAATCTATGTGTCACAGTTTGACGAATCGAATGACGACACGTGGTGCTGATAATTTTTAATTGATAAATGTCATAAAATCAGTTATAATTCCAAAATACAAATATGTATGTTTTCTGACTTAGAAAAATCATATCTTCAAGGATATAATGTCAAAAAAATCTGGAAAAATCATACTCTAACTAAAAAAGTTATTTTATTCCAGAGTATAGCATTAGAAAAATATCAAAAAATACTTAAAATTCAAAAAATTCAAAACATTGTTCTTAAGATGAATTTAATCATTTTAGAATTGGTAACATGCATATATTACTAAATTTAATGCAATTAATTATGCAAATATCATCATATTAACTTACTAAGAATGTGTGTTATAAAAGGCACTAAAATCTACATATGTGACGAGATCTATCATTGAAAGACCATTAAGCTTTTACATGAGCTTGACATGCCTCAAGACCTTGTTCCCATTCAGAATGTTGAAGAGATTGACATCAAGTGGCACAGTGGACTTGTTTGGCTGCACCAGAAAAAAGGTAGGTGCTTAGTTACACTAAACCTTCACTGAAGACAAGGCGAGAGCATGAATAGTGAAGGATTCATATAAGATGAATTTGAGGAGATAATCTCTCAGAAATCAGATGTGGAGCTCTGGACTTGTTTTATTTGAGTAAACGACCAGGAAATAGGTGTATTTAATTTAATGCATGATGAAGATAGTCAGAAATGATGTTTGTCATTATCATAAGTCTTGTTTCCATGATTCTTATGACGACTCAAACACGTACATGCTCCAAGCTCAAGGTGATTTAATGCGTTAGCACACCTTCCATAAAACAGGGTTCCTTGTTTCCTTTGGCTGAGAGATCACCACCTTTGAAGAGGATTGCAACATGCACCAAGTTATGGGAATATATCCCACGAGCTTCTCCTGTGGATTCCATTAGGAGATTCCGGACACCTGTGCATCTGTCAAATACATACCCCTCTTGTGCCTTTGAGATTGACGAGTAGCAAAGCATGAGAGCCCTTATGCACCTTTTCTCTTGTAAGATTTCAATGGAATGATTTATTTATATTATGTTTTTTCGTCTTTTTGCCTTGCATAAAATGTGTTAGGGAACAACAGACCCAGTGAAAAAAGTATACCGCCATTTTGTCTAAATTATTTTCTGAATATTTCTGGGGATTATTTTTGTATCAACAGAAATAAATGATTCAAAAAAACTGATCATGAAAATGAAAGTACAAAGATATAAAGAAATATATCAATAACAAAGGGGCAGTAAATGACAAAATAATTTGATGAATAATATACTGTAAGGTTTCAGGGGATATTTTTAAATTGGGTAATTATCATATTTTTAAATAAAGTTCATTGATTGGATTAAAATACGATGAAAAAATATATATTCAATTGAGGTATAGTTTTTTAATCAAATGCATACGAAATGATGAATAAATCAAGAGAGAATGGGAGCTACATTGAAGTACGTTGAGCTCAAAGGTGACAGGGCATCCAAATAAGTCTACACTATGAGTTAATTATTGGATATATTATTTTACTACTTTTCTTAAGAGTATTAGGATATGATTATGGACACAAGATTTAAAATAAGTAGGTGTCTCTGTACAACCTTCAGACAATAAAATCATCCATTGATTGTCACGCGGTCAAATCCTCAGCTAAGAACAATGCTCAGATAGAACATGCGCCAGACTCAATGCTTGGGCATTGAACATCATTTTCTCATGCAGCAGAAGTTCTTGGGAATGTGTGACATTGCTTGGGTTTTTGAATGTATCTATGTTAAAAATATTGTCACGAGTTGATTAAAAGTTATCATTATGTAAATGATATTCACAAGATAATTTATCACATTGATAACACCCTATGATTTAGTGAATTTATGTAATTAGCGCAGATTGATGGGGGCTTACATTTTTTTGGTGCTTTGGATCAGGATCCAAATTAACATGAGTTGCTTCTGATGTTGCTATGAACAGAAAAATCAATGGGAGTATAACTAGGGGATTATGAAAGGAAGAAAAAAGAATCTTCTTAGGATTGAAACAAGTTCCAAGTACACAGGCCCATAAGTTAATTATCCCCGGAGAGTTAGAGAAAAGAGATCCAAAAAATGAATGGGTAGTAAGCAAATATCAATATTGCACAACTAATCAAGAGACAAACTTAAGATTGAAAAGAGTCTCTGAGAGGGTAGCTTTCTAAAAGCCAATTTGATTTAAAGCCGGGTTGTCCCAAAACATGTGGACCCCAAGGAGCATATAGATCTACTGAATTAAGTGTAAATAAATATCATCTCAATGAAAAATCACGTCCAATCACACTGGAGGCAAGCCCGACTAATGATGAACAAGCCTTCACAAATCATCGACTCCATGAATTCCTTGTCACTACTAAATTGTTTGCCTGATCTATTTTACCAAACTCTGACTGGCAGAGTTAATGGATAGACTGACTGGGAGTTAGGTGGGTTGATTCTTAAGAGCCTTAGAAGCTACGGTCACAGGAGAGAGAACTGGTAAATTGAAAGTCTTCAGAAAGGTCTGAAAATAAATGACGGACCGCTAATATGAGTTCATGAAAGTGTACATCTCTCTATCTTGGGAGATGAAGAATCACAGATGACTCTCTATGAAAGATAAAAATTTTAACCCCACTTCAAAAAAATGAGTCAAATGAGTAAAAATATTGTCCCAAAAGTTTTGAAAAGAGTAAACAAGGCCGGCTTACATACATCTTGCTACAGATTCACCTGCTCCGGTGACGGTGCCTTCGCTTCCTGTCTTTCTTCCTTTGAGAGGAAGATTCATCAGCACTGGTTGCATCATCCTCAGAACGTCGCCGCCGTCGCCGCGGCAGTTCATGTTGTCGCTTGAGGCAGGAACCTCCTGAAGAGGAGGATGTTCTCTCAAGCTGCTCACGAGACGGCTTCTCCGGCCCAAGAACTCTCCGCCTTGCCTCCTGAGGAAAGACGGGCTTCTCTTCTGGATTAGAAGGGGCGGAAATTGGGTATGGACCAGGTTCGTCCATCCTTGACCCAATTGCACCTCGTCCCCTCTTTATCCTACCACGATCACATGCTATTAATAAAACAAACAAACTATGGGAGCAAGTGCGGGTTCGGGAACATAAACTTACTTAGACTGCAGAAATTCTTCAACCTCGTCATCTCTGAGGCCATCATCGTCACTGGGCTGGAAGACGGTGTTTTCGTGCATGGCTGACGAAGGTTCAGGTCTTGAGCTGGAGCTTTCTTTTGAGGAATCACAGCGGAATCCCTCTCTACTATGCCTGTGGGGAAGTCTGCGGTCCAGTTCTAATTCCTTTTCCCTGGCACGCCACATCTCATTGACTTCTACAGCTCTGTTGGCTGCAAATAATCGTGGTTGAAGACTAATAAATTTGATAGCTTACCACATTAAATGAGCCAAAAGGCTTTCGAGGCTCCATAGTAATTTGATTTTAGTAAATGCCATTCAATCATCGAATAAAACTATGAGGATGCGCGTTACGGATTCGACGAGATCCAAACAAGCCAAAAGTTAATGGAAGAAGAAACAGGAAGAATAAGTCTATTAGAAAAAAATGGAGGAAAGAAACACCAGGGTCAGTTCATCTCAAATGCATTTAGATTAGTTCCTACAAGATTAAAATAGTTTGACAGTATAAATGCCATTATAGTTCTATAATATATCATATGAATTTTGAAGTTAGATAAATCTTATACAAGTAAAAGTGATGAATGATGTCCCCATAAATCCTACGTAAAAGGGGTTGCCAACCTACTTGTCACGGACCATCTCTCCTCATGTATACCCGTGCATACAGAGACCCATGCATGTGCACATGGAATGAAGGTCATGCACAGCCCATGCAAGAAGCATGGCATGAAGTGCACAAAAACCCGGTCAACCCGCTGTATGACCAGTCCAAAAACGTATAATATAGTATAGTAAGTTTTCTAAAACAAAATATTAATAGTCTCTTCTTCGGTTGACTCATCTTCTTAAGATGTGGGGATCACAAAAAAACCACCAACCTCAATTGAAGAATAATTTTAAAATATCCTTCCGAGTAAGGGTTTAAATACAATTCCAGTTTCATTTAAAAATCCTTCAAAACTTCAAGACGGCAAAAGACAGCCTTTCAGTTTGCATCATCTAGGGAATATTTTCCACACAAAATGCCATCTTCGGATCAAACTTGCAAGGCAGGGGGTGAATTTTGCTCACAGGAACAATTCGTGAGTGCAATGCGCCATGCGTGTGAGTGATGCACGACACTCATGCTGCATGCACGGAGCACATGCATGACCTTTTGCCATTGTACTGAATTTTGGGAGACCTCGTCATCATCATCCAAAAATTGACATTCTCATCATCACAAGTGCGTGCGATGATAATGATGATTGGCATCCTTTTCGTGGACAAGTGATGATGGCAATGAGGAATTTTCATCGGCATGCTCAACAAAGGCGGAGGCTGATGAGAAGTCTCGCAGTGGCAATGGTGTCATCGGCAGACCGGCGAGAAGGCCAGCACTGGAAAAACAGCAATGGCAGGAGGTGGATCTATCCTTCCACAGTCGTCCTCATCCTCATCATGACATCATTCGGTGGGGCAACGATGATGACTCGTCCTTGGCAGACTAGTGAGAAGGTCAGTGGATGCAGTGGCATCCCCAATAGATTGATCCTTCCATCTTACTTATCATCATCCTCATTATCATCCCTCGCAGGGACAACGATAATGATTCGTCATCCTTAACCCTGGATGAGTGACAGGGACGATTTGGTCATCGTCATTGTCCTTATCATCCTGCCGCAAATGAATGACGAGGACGATCAATCATCCTTCTCTCATCATCGTCAAGGACAGTGAACCTTATATACTAGTCAATGCTGACTGATAACTACAGAAGCCTTGGATACTACCGAATGTTGTAAACATAGAGTCAGACGTTCCGATAAAGAAACGGAAATTTGAAAAAAATAACAGGTGTGAGAAACGAGTGAAACGAATTGGCGATATGATCCCAAAAAAATTGATAAAAATTGGCAAACCATCATTGGAAAAAGATTCATACGCTCACCTTGTTGGACTCCAAGAACAGTAGCAGTCAGGAAGCGGGAATTTGGCCGGCCTCTGACTTTAGGGTTGCGGAGGTAAGCGCCAACGCCTTCTTTATCTGCCTGCTGCCTCAAACGGCGAGCTTCATCCATAAGCATAGCAGCAAGGAGATTCTCCGTCTCTAAATCCATCGTGTCTTATGTTCTTCACAGAGACGATCTCAATTTGTTTCAAAAACCAAAAAAATTAACTTCCCCAGGAAAGATTTGAATTCGCTAACGATCACGACGACAGAAAACTGGACGAGAGGAGCGTCGACGGCCTGCAAGAAGCAAAATGAAAATTAAATAACAGAAAATTCAATCTGATCAAAATAAAAGAATGCTTAGACACAGAGATTACGAATATAGTGGTGACGAAATATCTTGTAACACGAGATAAATCCTTTCGCCAAAACCTGTTCTTCAGACCCCTAATGAGGGAATCTGAGAAGAGAAGCAACAATCGACTCTTCCGCGACAACTAGGCGGTGGGGGAATGCAAAGCCCCAAAAACTAGCTCCATCAGCCAGCTGTTAAAGCTATGATTCTCACAAGAAAGAACGGTCTGACGGGGGGGAATGATGGCGAAAGAAAATGTGGAAAAAGCCCTAACCTTGATGACGCGATTCAATAACGAATTCGGCGTCCACGACTGTTCAGTCAAATCGTGATTGTTCTAACAGATGAAAATTGATCGACGGAATACTTGCATTTTACATGCGAAAAAAATCAAAGACCGCAAAATCAAAACATCTCCGCGTGCTCAGATTAAAGACGATCTATCTAGTAATTGCATACCTCACAATCAGAGACGGAAGGCAGATTTCTGCGCGGTGAATCCCTCGCGAGGCATTTCCCACCGATCACAGAAGTATAGAATTTCACATTTCTACACTTCGCTCCGCGATTAACGACTCTTCTAACCAAAATTATAAATGAACATCTATACTATCTTATCCTAATACCGTAATTAATAAGAACGTAGAGAGTGAAAGCACAAATGTATATTTTGCATTCTTATTTTGCAAGAATAATGTGAGAAGGGGGTGTTACTATAATTATGCCACCTGGCAGTTTCCTAAGAGGACGAACGAAGGGAAAGAGGAGAGAGGAGAGTACTGTCGACGGAAGGCAGATCGCGGTAGAGAGGAGATCGAGATCGTTGAATTTTAGAGATTTTGATCTTCGATGGCTCCTTCATCGAGATATTGGGTGGTCTCGCTGCCCGTCCAGAGTTCTTCTTCAGTTCAGTGGTCGCGATTGCAGGAGGCGATCTCGAAGAACGCATTCGACACCCCTCTCTACAGGGTAATTGCAAAAGTGTTTTCTTTTTTTTTTATTTAATTATTTGATCCTTGCTTCTTCTCTCTCAACGTATTGATATGGATTTGATAAGCAGTTCAATGTGCCGGATCTCCGCGTTGGGACCTTGGATTCGCTGTTGTCGCTCAGCGATGATCTCGTGAAGGTCCAATTTTGAATATAATTTTTTTTTGTTTTTGTGCCAATTTTCCTGTACTGTTCGTCTTTTTTGATTCGCCGAGTTGTTCATCAGTCCAACAACTTCATTGAGGGTGTCTCGCATAAGATCCGAAGACAAATTGAGGAGTTGGAGAAAGTTTCAGGGTCAGATGGCGGGGCTCTTACGGTGAACGGGGTTCCCGTGGAAACCTATCTTACGAGGTGATTTTATTTTATTTTATTTGTTTTATTTTCTTGGAAGCAAACTATATTTTCGAATGATCGATTCCTGGGAATTGTAGGTTTGTCTGGGACGAAGCTAGGTACCCCACTATGTCACCTCTTAGAGAAATTGTGGACAGCATTCACTCACAAGTCGCTAAGATTGAAGATGATATGAAGGTGCGACGCCTTTCTGTTCCTTAAAAAGTCAACTGCCTCGCAGAATGAAAATATACTTTTGAATATCATTAGAGAAAACTTCTCTGCTTATGGAAGCTCTATTTTTAGTGGAATTTTGGTGTAAATATTGTGTTGTCGCAATATCTTCGTGCAAGAAAAGTAATGCGATGGTCCACGAGGGTACATGAAAATTCAATATCTAATTCAGGAAAGAGTCTCTATTAATCTTCATTGTGGTACGCAAAAAATTTTGCTATTTTTTGTTGTTAATGAGAACCGAGTTCTATAGATCATGAACTTATGCGTTTTCCACTTTTCTTTTGTCTAGTTTATCTCTGTGTACCGATCTATTTTCTGCAATCTGTTTTTGAGAAGATCCAAGAAAACTTAACTTTTGATTCCAGCTTTTATTTGTTGCGTTCACTTCAAGGATAGCGCATCACAACATGGAAATTATTTTTTCCTTGTATTTGTCTGAACATCAATTGGATCCTCTGGTTTCTAACCTTTTGCGATTCTGGTTTGACAACTTTTTAGATTAGATAAATGTTTACCCTCATTTTTGGACGAACCTCCTTTTGGTCACTGACACAAGTATTCAGTGTCAATCATGGTCATTTAGCTCCTGGTTTAGGGCCATGTATTCAGGGCTCCGTACATCTTCATAGGAACTCTACAAAATTTTCCCATCTGTTATGGATATCCTTTAAATTCATTCGTTGAGAAAATGTTCAATATAAGTCTCCAGAGTGTTGTTTTATGAATTTCTCTCTAATCATTCAAAATTTACTCAATAAGAGTATCCCAGCAACTTTTTTTTACTCATGCATTCCCTTCGTTTCAAAACATTATGTGTGTCTTTTGTAAATTCGACATTATGACTTTATGGAGAGTGTTCGAGAAAAAATATTGATATTCATTTCTTCTTTGCCGCATAATCAGGTTCGTGCTGCTGAATATAATAACGTCCGAAGTCAGCTTAATGCAATAAACAGAAGACAAAGTGGCAGGTGATATATTTATGACTTGGTTCCTGCCTTGAATTTCTACTATCAAGTTTAGACTGCATAACCAGACACCCATTTCTTTTACACAATCTGTAAAATGAAGTCCTTTTGACCCTGGATTTTGCTTTTTATGTTTTCACCACAGTTTAGCAGTCCGTGACGTCTCCAACTTGGTAAATCTTGAAGACATTGTCACATCAGAGCACCTGGTGACACTTCTCGCAGTTGTTTCAAAATATTCTCAGAAAGAATGGCTAGCGAGCTATGAAACGCTGACTAATTTTGTGGTAAGATAACAGGATGAGTTTTTAAAAATGGTTTTATCAAATCAGTTCTGATAGGCACAGTTCTGCTTACTGACAGATCTGATATTGACAAAGTTCTGTAGATTTTCCCTTTCCTTGATATGGATTCAACATCAATAATTGTTTATTCTGTCGAATCCTTGAATCAACAAAGGGGATTAACAGAACTAGAGAGGTCTTCAATTAAAAGAATAGGATCAGAGTAGTCGTGATCCTGGTGAAATATTTCCCTCAAGATCTTGTTCCACATTTAAATTTCAATACTCGAGGAGCGAGTGATTCCACTTTATTTCAGGTTCAAGTTTGAAGTACTCCAATCGCAATGATGGATTGTGACGGGACGAGATTTGTTAACTTCCGCTAACATTATCTCTGATTTATTTCCCATGAATTCCAATTAACTGCGGTTTAGTTGCACTAACCTCTATCTGGGGGCAAAGTTTGTTGAATGAACCATTCTTGGAAGGAGATTACCTGATCAGTTGTCTCTAGATTTAGTTGAATCTTCTGATCTAAAATTTATAGCACGCAAAACTGAAGGTGCTTGCGGTGATTGATTATTTTTCTTATATGAAGTTCGAAATAATCGCATGAGGAATTCCACATGGCCTGCTCCCGGAAGCATAAGTGTCTCAGATTGTCATCCCCTTTTGTTACATG
Source organism: Wolffia australiana (assembly GCF_029677425.1). Taxonomy (NCBI): domain Eukaryota; kingdom Viridiplantae; phylum Streptophyta; class Magnoliopsida; order Alismatales; family Araceae; genus Wolffia; species Wolffia australiana. The sequence goes on along the minus strand of NC_135841.1, from coordinate 7,663,631 downwards.
ATTGACATAAGTTTGAGGTTCATCTCAAACATTTCAGATAAGATAATACCAAGGATTACTTTTAATAATGTCATCACCTTAAATTTCAATCAGAGGGTTATAATTCGTGGATCATCATGTGTTCAACAAAATGTCTTGACAAAAAAAATTGGCCATATTTTGGAGACTAGCAGATCAGTACTGTTTCACAGAATTGGTCGTGAACATTACTGGATGAGTCAATCTAGACTACTACATAACTGATTAATCTTAATTTAGTCAGGACATTAATTTATTGGATCTGGTCTTTCCTGATATCAAGTTCAAGATAGATTTATTGAAGTGCATAGTATATGTTCATACAATGTGCCGTTGGGCAAACTTGACCCTGATTCGTCACATACATGTGATAGAATCAGTTGGAACTTCAAATCATGCTAACCCTAATGTTGTTTTGTAAAAAATAATTTCTTCAGTCATTTCTTGGTGCGTTTAACATTATTTTGTTTCTGCAACGAAATTTCTGGATCTTGTTTTGCTTAATTGGTTTCTGAAAACTAGGTTCCCAGGTCCTCAAAGAAACTATATGAAGACAATGAATATGCTCTTTACACCGTGACGCTATTCAACAGAGTTGCCGACAATTTTAGATCGAGTGCTAGGGAGCGTGGCTTTCAGGTTGGTTTGTTTCGTAATTTCCATAGCTTAGATGCGATTTGTCTTGTAGGAGTCACTATATTAAAGGTTATTGATCCCAAGGCAACATTTTACCGGACATATTGACCATTCTAGTTTTGGTACTTCATATGTCCTTAACAATTTTATATTTCTAATGCCTCAGATTCGAGAAGTCGAATACAGCCCTGAAGCACAGGAAAGTAGGAAGGCTGAAATCGATAAGCTGATAGAAGATCAGGATACTATGAGGAATTTACTGCTACAATGGTGTTATGCTAGTTATGGAGAGGTTAGCGTTTTTTTTCAAAATGCTTGGATTAGATCCGAAGCTTCTTTTCTTCAAAGAAAAAGATCAAAAGTTTCTTTCTACAGCGAAAACATTAATCAGTTAAAGTGTGCGTAAATGATAACGTATGTTTTCCCATGATCTTTCTATGTTTTTGCTCATAATAACTTTACATGAAGAAACGGAGATTTCCCATCACCATTTTATTCTTTCAAAAAAAAAATAAAGAAATGGAGATTCAAAAGTTTTGTTGTCATGAGAAAAGATGCGATGTTTAATGTATTAGTCAATTTGAGGAATCTGTTTCTATGTATGCTCTTGGATATTTTCATTTTGAAATGAGACCTGTGTGGACAAATAGTCAGAGGTTGGCAATCAAAATTTGTATTAAGTGATTCACTGCTAATTTTTCAAGCATATCTCTCTCACACAAAGTCGACTTTTTTTTAATTTATTTTGAAATGAGATTTTCTCCGGAAAGTATCAAAATATCTCATTAATAAAGTTTTACCAGCCTTGGTATCGGTTTCCAAAATATTTTCAGAGTCATGGCCAAATGAATAGTCAAAAAGTCATGTTGGATTTTCTATTTTAATTTTCCTATGAATATTAGGAGGGAAAAGCGTCAAGTTCAGCACAAACATTTAATTCATCTTTTAATGAATACCACACAAATTTAAATCCCAACTGTTGAATAAATGAATGTGGAACATTCCAGAATTCTTTATGCCCGGATATACATTTTTGTTGTCAGTAGGGTTTGGGCGTCCTGGATGACAATGCTGAGTGGACGATTATAAATTGTCATAGTTTTCGTATTTTGTCCTCGACTAGGATGATGATGATGATGATAGCTCATCATCGTCATTGTTCACCTAGATGACAAGAGAGTCACATGTTGAGAAAAAAAATGTTTTATCATCTATCCTCATTGTTGTCATCCTCATCATTTTTCAATTGTTAGGATTACAATTATGATGCAGACTCATTATCTTAGTTGTCACCGTCATCCAACTCTAGTTCTCAGATAGCCATCTTGTTGGAGAATTATTACTGTGAAGCGGTGTAAATAAAGTGCACATGAAACCCTCAGGAGTGATACTCGGACCTCTCAACCTCTTTGATATCTAACAATGGGTACCATTATTACCGCATTTTTCTAAGATTCATCCGCTTTTGCAGGTATTTAGCTCCTGGATGCATTTCTGTGCTATACGGATATTTGCGGAGAGCATTCTCAGATATGGCCTCCCCCCATCTTTCTTGGTAGGAAATTATGGTTCTCCTTTATTCCTCCAAGAAAGAGAGAGATAGATAGATAGATGCAGAGAGTACAGAGAGAGATGACATGAGATGACATGTGAGAGAGAGAAAGTTTTTTTTTGAAAGAACAAAGGGATGATCACCCGAAACCGGTGATCAACCCAGAGAAAGAGAATTTTGAGTGTCCTTTCTGACTAATTGATGCGATTTCAGGCAACTATACTGGCACCGCCTACAAAGAGTGAGAAGAAAGTCCGTTCAATATTGGATCAACAATCAGCCAGCCCCAATAGGTAATCTTCTCCTACATGAAAAAAAAATCGTAGAAGCCTGCATCGATATACTGTTCGAGAATCCATTGAACAAGCACTAAACATCCAACTCTTAAATACAAGAACGCTGGAAGTTAAATTCTAGAGAAACCTTAAACGTTTGTGAGTGGTGTGAGAAAGATTGAATTTCATATCATGACGTTCTTTTATCTATGCAGTGCTTTTTGGAGAGCAGATGATGATTCTGGCATAGCAGGCATTGGGGGCGAGTCTGAGGCTTATCCATATGTCTCCTTCACGATCACTGTCATCTGATCCTATTCATACAAGGTTACGCCCATCAAGCCGCATTGCAGACATAATTATGCCTTTATTTTCTCTTCCCAAATAATAAAATTATGCTTTAAACCATGAAACTCTGCTTGGCCATTGTTTATTTATTCAATTCCACCTTGTATTTTTATTGTGTCAACCTTTGATTGATAAAAGCCGCTTTATGTGGCTATGCATTGAATCGTCGAATTTTGCAAGTCTGCAAAACAACCATCCTAATATGTTCTGGTCTCGACATATCACCTTCCTGGAACTCTGATCATAGGAAAAATAGACATCAATAACTTTACTGCTTGTTGATACTTGGCATTCGGCAAATATTGGTTCATTATTTCTTCCATAATTCACACGGGTAGCTGCCTCTGAGCTCTTACTTCATACAAAAATGGTAGTTCTCGACATGGGAGACCTACAGCAATGCCCTTGTCGCAGCTCTGACGCTCTCTGGGGTAAAGAATTTGACTTTCCATAGTAGAGTTATTCATATATGCATGTTTCTCCGTCTATTTATCTTATTATGTATGTCGCATTTTATCATAATTGAGACAAACACACATATAAAAGCACCTAAAACAGTGAGGAATAGATAGATATTTACTTATGTTGCTACTGCGGGAGATAGGAAAGGGAGGGAGAGAGAAGTCTATGGATAATGATTTGTAGGTTTACATTTATGGAGAGAAGAATAGTGAACATGGATATTGAAAATTTAAACGCTAATACCATTTGCAACAAAGCATACAACTTGTTCTTAGTATTTTCTGGGCATTGAAACATCTTAAGCCCACTAAAATACTCATCCCTGCATTTCTTTGTACAAAATCTAGATGGAGTTTCTATTTCACTTAATTCTAGAGGTACAGTATTTGCTTCTTCATTATTTTTATATCTTGTAAGACATCCTCAAGGCCATCTTCTCATTCTTATTGTTGACTATTCTAAGTTCATAGAATCCAAAACTCAGCATCACAACTCAAAATTGTTTGTACACAGAACCTTCTCATAATAGTTTGTCCCTGATACAGTAGTTAGAGTATCATTTTAGTGATCCCAACTTAAAAGAAAGTTCCAGTTGAGAAATTGGCATCTAAAAGTTTTGAGAAAACAGTGAAAGAGAAAGATGGAGAGAGATTTAATTTATTGGGGAGATTCACAAGTAAAGATGAAAGATAGGGGAAGAACTTGGATGCATTGCCTAATATCCTGTAGAGTGGGTGTTGTTGGGATCAAGGTCTTGGTCAACTTGATCAGAATTCAAAATCGAAGAACAAAAAACATAGATAGAACTAAGAAAACACCTTTGTATGGATCAAATCTGTGATTTCTTGGTTCCTTGGATGAGTCTCTTTTATCTATTCAAATGTCTGACCTACCAATGCATCCACGTGATCTTTAGGGTGTTGGATCTCATCTTGTTTCTTTAATGTGCTGCTAGAAATTAGATTTGATAGTATCTAGTGTCACTATGAGCACCACTAGAGAAGAGCAAGAAAACTCTTAGATATGTGATCATCAAATACGTTTTAAATGTGTTCAATGATTGATGGTGCCTATAGCAAAGCAGAGTGTGTAACGGGGCTCACATAAATAACCCTTAAACAGTGGGGTAGCACTATTTGTATTCTCTATCCTGATGGTCATATGATCTCACATATGTTTGACTCATTTCCGATTTGCCATTTCTTCTTATATATTCTCTAAATATTAGTTGAAGAACTTGTTAATAGGGAGGGGTCATTTGAAAAGCTTGAAGATAAATATATAGCATAAGATGAATTTATATTGTGATACTCGCTCACTTAGCAAGAACATACATGAAGATGTTTGGGCCAAGGATCACTTGGACTAGTTTAAAAGGAAACTCAAATAGAGTTGATTAACTTTAAAGTATGCATACCATATTATATTACATTTAGCACTTCTGTCTGATATTCATTCTTATATTGCAAAATTATCTATAATGATATCATTTCCTTGCCTTCTGGCAAAGAGTGCATTGACTTGATTTCTCAATATTAAAATTAAATATTAGTATTGCATGAAATTTATCCTTAATAAAATCCTGAACACTATCAATGTGCTTAATCTTAGCATATTGTAAAAGATCATAGATTACACTAATAATATATTAATATTTATATTAAGTAAAGTTTTGGGGTTAATCTTAATTTCTTTCAACATCCTTTTATCTTACCATATTTTTGCAGCTTACTGCTGGTGATTGGTCAAACGTGCCCCACATTAAGGGAAGCCCTGACTCCTTGATTCTTTCCCTACCAAGGAACCCCTTAATGACCTCCAGTCATAAAACAAAACATCTTACACAATCTGCATTATCATAGGATTTTATTTTAAGTAGCCTCCCATTACAAATATAAAACATAAAAGTAACTCAAATTTTACCTTATCATATTTAAAGATACTGTTTTCAACAGTAGATCATGACAATTTTCATCACAAAAATTCTACCCAGAGAATGCCAAAGTTTAGAATTTATTGTCAAAATTTGAAACATATCTGATGTTAAAATATATTTTCTAAAACATATATGATGCAACTTTTAAAATAGTTGGAACTTTATTTTATTAACTAATGGATTAATTCTTTATGGACAAATCTTATGTCCATTTTCAAGTTTTAGGCATGACGTTATGTGTATGGAAATATTTTAATAATAACCACAATAAATGTATTATAAGTGAGGGAGTTATGTTGATATTTTATGGACTGCTTTCTCAATTAGAAACATGAATAAGCCACACATTAATGGCCAATTTTTATATGACTTTATGATGTGTACCAACCACCAAGATTTTGTTAATAAACATGCTACAAATGAGGTGTGTTGGAGGGTATGTCTAATTTCCTTCATTGGTCGTAATTGAAAGATTTGGTGTCAAGAAGCCATGGACTAAATTATGATTATTGTCTGTCTTTATATTATTTAATTATCAAAATTTTTACTCAATTTCACTTATAAAAATCAGAATATGTTAGAACAGTGAAACAAAGTTTTTCACGGAGAGGTTTGATAAATTGATAACCATTTTGTGAAGTTCTTAAAGGGAGAGATGAATATGTGTGCCACAAACTGTTCCAAACTGATCAATAAAAAAAATTGATGATCAAAGATTTTTTAATCAGTTAGACACATGAAAAACCAGATTGGCAGAGTTATATATTTATACGGGATCAATCTTACAATCTAGTTTGTTTAAAATATAAATTATTGTACAAAATTGATGTAGTAAATATGTTATAAATTGAAAAGTAATCTTGTTGTCCATGAAAACCCTTGGATCATTTAGTTTACTGTTATATATAAATATCCTGCTGATAAAATGCATCCATATTTTGCATTTGCATGCCCTCTATCGTCATTTGAACGCATGTGAGTGATTGAAATAATGGGTGTTTTCATTTACAATATCCACATTTATATTCTTCATAAATAAACATTCGTTTCATATGAATGTCTATGTATGAAAAATATGCATGAAATAGAGAAAATATTTTTCTAGAAATCTCCCTAAGCAATAAAAAGTTATATATTTTTAGGATTTCCATATTGTCTGCATTTTTATTTCATGAAAAATCAATTTATTAAACAGGAGTATACATTGCAGAGGATTATTTTTATTAAATTCAGGAATTCTCTTGTGTCAAATTCGTAGACTGGTTTACTGGGATGTGGAATTGAGTAAATTGGCTAGCAGGTCACTGGAGTGGGTAACCAAAAAATGGATTGTTAGAGCAGACCAGCGGCCTAACAATACAAATAAATGCCCTTGTAGGTATAGAATGGGTGGTCCTACTTGAAGTCATGACTACTTGGTATCAATCGGTGAGCCCATGATGACACTTATATGGAAAATCATATCCATCCAATTGAAAGCAGAAAGCAGATAAAAACTCCATTTTGTATATATTTTCAATGTAGATATTCTATCTCATCTTCCCCCACCATAGACTAGGAGCATTTGAGATCATGTGAGAAATAAACATCATGGACGAGTATGTTCTTGGACATTTTGTAAAGTTGAGATTAGATCAAATCATTGACTCCAAAGGAAGCGAAATAATCAAGAATAAAGGGAAGATTTTCTGACATAACTAAAGGCTCTAGTTTTTTATGGTGAACTATTTAAAGTTTAAAATATGGGGTTGCATCAATAAAAATGGGAAACTAGGTTATCCAATGAATTTTTCACTGGTGTAAGATGAACTTTTAATAGAAACTTCGCAAGAAGACAGGGTTAACATATTTCCCCATTCATATATTTTAAGTTTTCAGACCTGTGGGAGATTCAAATACCTTCAATAAACCCCCAGTCAGCATAGTTTTCTAATTTCATTCCATCCCCGGCACATTTATAAACAATTCTAGCTAAAAAAATAATTATAAACAATTGAAATTTGTGCAATTTCTCTGTGGAACACAAACTCACTATTATTAAAAAATATGACAATTTTCTACGCAAAATTTAGTCGTTTAAGGCAATGAATGATTTGATTACATTTTAATGTAAAACTCATGAACAACAAAGTCATACATAATTTCCCAACATAATAATAGTGTATTTCCCTAATACTTTCCAAGAACACTCCCCTAATAAGCAGAGTAACACAGGTGATCCAAAAAAACAAATTATGATCCCATGAAATTTCTCATGCATAAAAAACGACAGAGTTTGAGCAATTCTGATTTCTCAGTTTCCACAGTAGTTGATGAAGCAGCTCAGAAAGAAATTTATAGCAATAATTAAAATAAATTTATAGCCAAGCAGAGTTAAGCTCCGTAGACCTTGCAGGAGAGCGAGGTGGGTTTGAAGGTGTTCGTCAGGGTAGCCGGAGGGGAGGAAGAACGGAGAAGAAGCAAAATCTGGGCTAGGGTTTCTTCGAGAGGACGATCAATTCTACTTGAGAATCCAAGATGAACACCGACATTACAGCTTCGGTGAAACCCGAATACCCAGTTGTGGATCGCAACCCTCCATTCACGAAAACGGTCGCCAATTTCAGCACACTTGATTATCTCCGCCTCACGACGATCACCGGTGTATCCATCACCGTCGGCTATCTCTCGGGTGGGTTTTTCAATCTTCCAGTTCATGTCGCCTGAACTGTTCTTCTTTTTTGTTGGGTTGTTTTTGATTTAGATTTTTAGCCATCAGGGATCAAGCCAAAAATCAGGGGCCCGTCGATGGTTACAGGAGGTCTGATTGGATTGATGGGTGGGTTCATGTACGCTTACCAGAATTCTGCTGGACGACTCATGGGGTTTTTTCCCAACGAGGATGAAGTCGCGCGTTACAAGAAATAGAACTGCCTTCGATCTGAGGGAAGTCGTCCACCACTTGTTAATTGGGTTTTTCTCTGGAGGATTTCGTTTGGCGTTTTCATGAATAAAACTTGGGCTCTCCTCTGCCTTCATGATCTGTTCTTGCTTGAAAACGTTATTTTTTGTGACAGATTGTGCTCATTGAACTTTTCTCTACTTTTATTCTGGAGCTTATTTTCATTCATTGATGAATTGGTCGTGTGATTCTTGTCATTGGCCATGTCACTTGCCCCTAAAAGTATCAGTTGGGTTTCAAGATTTTGCTCAATTCTGTGATCACTCTTCTTAATCTTGGTTAATTAATTACTTGTTAATTACTGTGTATGACTATATCTGAACCATGCTTTTAATATCGTTATTAGCAATCATTTCTGTTTTGTTCTGTTATATGTGGCTCTGACTGTTCATCCCTTGGTATGAATCTAAACATATGAACCGAAGGAGACGGCAACCATAGTAAGGTCGATAACAGGGTAAAATTAGCTTACAAAAGTCAAATTACATGTGAATAATTGTTGTACGGTGACAACACGTAGAGCGTCACGTGATAAAGGAAGTGAGGCTTGCTAGGTGATTCGTGACTACCCTTAGCTGACAAGAAGAAGCCCTCACAAGACTTTCACTAAGGAAGGTGATACATTCTTTGAAAGAATTGGTCAATGATGACCTATGTAATCGATAATTCGAATTGATTCTTGATGGGTAGTTGATTGAATGGTTCAATTCCAGTGTAACGAGTTGAGAGAATGAGGGAGAGATTGAGAGGGAAATGGTGACTGCAGAAGGAGATAGAGGGGAAGGACTTAATAGCAAGAGATTGCCTCCCCTTTTTATAAAGAATGAGTGTCACTTGGTCGATATTTGGCAGAACGGGCATGCCATTGTAATTGATTGTTCATGAACTCTTAGATATTTTGGATCCTGCGGTACCTGTGATAATACGTTTCAGCTCTAATTTCTGAATACCACATTGATAAGGCTTTATTTTTCATGACTTGATGATTTGCATGTCTTGATATTCTGTTTGACCCCTAGCTGTATATCATCGCATGGGCCGCGAGGCGGTATTGGCCTACTAATGTAAATCATACATATGAACGGGTGAAGGAAAGTAGAGGGTCGGAAAGAGGTTTAAGAGAAGAATCAGCTGACGCAGAATTTACAGAGGGATTCTCAAATCACCACCTTATCTGTGTTCATGTTCATCATTTATGTAATCGTGTTCACCATCCCTTTCTCTTCATCTGTATATTTTCATCCCACTGGCTCACTACGACCATTCTACTCCTCCTGTGTGCATTTTTTATATCAGACTGAAGGGATTTTCATGTGGGTTCTTGACATTTTCATAAGAATATATTTTGGGACGAGTAGAGATAATAATATCAAAGGAGGAATAGTGAATGTGGATGGAAATGAAAGATATCTGAAGAAATTGCACATGCAACGGCACATGGGATGTCAAGAGATTCAACTAACAGTACAACGCTAGTAGTGGAGGGGGAAGCTTCTTGATTCCATAGGAGACCCCCCCCATTGAAAGGGGACATCAGGCATGAAGGATCAGCATTGCTAAAACTCTACTGTGAGTGTTTTTCTTTCAAAAAATTTCATTCTTGATTTGGTTTGGTACTATATCAGATACTGAGCTCAATTTGATAAGCACTCAGTACATCTGTGCGCAAGTGTACTGGTGTCTGACAGGTTTAAGTTTCACGCCACCCTAAGAGGGTTAAATTTGGTTTTAGATAGAAAAAGTGTCACATTCCTTCAGAAAACAATACACATGTTTAACCCGTGCAAGATTTTTTGTGGTAGTACTGAAAATAGACTGGAAACATATGGAATGAAGGCTCGTTATTGGTACAATTGTCACAAAGAAAAACACCATGATTTTGATATTTCTAGCCTTATAATTGTCTTTTGCTATTTGGATGATATGCATCGTAAGTAGCATCTAGGAAGTAGTTTAGAACCTTAGCTTGCCTGCATTCTTGGCAATACCAGATGTCCGGTTAAAACAGTTTTTGCGTTAAGTTTTAAGGTGCTGGAATTGACTTAAGAAGATACTGCCCGATCACTGAGGTTAAAATATGTTGCATTTCGAAGGTGGATGATGTCTTAAAGAAATATTGCCTCGATTGAACAATGAGAAGAGAAGGCATAGTTTTGTTGTATTCGGGACTGTTTTGAAGATCATGTGTTTAAGCTAGGTTATTGGTATTTGGGATATCTATTAAATTGCATTTAGTGTGAAAGTCGGACGAGATGCAACACACAATTATCCCATGTATATGAAAAATAACATTAAGGGGAATATGGCGACGACAAAAAATGACCGGCCCAAAGAACTAGAAAGAACGTGCTGATCCATGAAGCTGATAAGTTGCTTCATGTGATGACATGTCTCCTCAGGTGAAAATGAAAAGGATGAACTGGGAGAATCGTCGAACATTTCAATATGCCTTAGCATTCAACTAAAGGAGATGACTTGAACTCCATCTTCAAGCATCTAGGATGAACTGCGTCTATTGTAATTTGTGGTTTTGTATATTCTTATTCAAGAATGTGGTGATACTTCAGCCAGAACAAGATAAATAATGTGACCTGGTGGTATTTTGAATTTGGATCTGGGCTTTGGCAGCTGGCGACATGTTAGGAGAACTCAAATGCCTAATTATGTGGTCTAAATTGTGTCATGTTGATTTGAAGATTGTTGGAACTTCGAGAGGTTTGAAATTTTAGTCCGTGGAAGTAGAGGTTAAGTTATTTTAAACCGTCATGGTTCATGGCTGGCGTTTTTATTCTTTTTTATGCTTTTTAAAGTGTATGAGAAGGACAGATCTGTTCGATGTGTGCATGAGCTACATGGACACTCTGTTGAGGAAGGATTTCCTTTCTATTTGGCCCGTTCGACAAAAGGGGACCAAGTTAAACTTGGATATGCTGCGATGTCACGCAAAATATGGCATGGTAATTGCAATTAGCTTGCAAGTTCTGAGCGCCCAAGTAAAAAGTTGCAACGTTAAGATAAAGAAAAAAAATTGATATTATTCTAGTTTGCCCAGCAGTATTGTGATCACATTGTCACCGCAACAATTAAATCCCATTGGACTGCTTTAAGATCTATGTTCTCCTGCATTGGTCTCTACGAGCAGAGTTAGACGAAATCTTAGTCTGATTATCGTTCGAATCTTCAAGATTTTGTAAAATTCACGATCTTAGGTTGTATCCGAAAGCGATGCCAGGAACTATTGTACATAATTTTTGCCTGAAAAACATTTACGTCAGGAAGAAAAATGCAACTGTTATTCAAATATGTTTCATGGCTGGTGATATTATGATCTTCGCTTGATATTCTTCATGTCCACATGCCAGTGTTTGTGTTTTTGTGCCTTATTTAATTTTGTTCAGGACTGTGAATTATCATTTCATTTACCGTAGGATGGCCTAAGATGTAGCTCATTCACAATATAATTTAGAGATTGTTACATTAAGTTGTGTTAATTTTCCTACATACTTCACGATAAGATTTATTGAATATATCTTTTGCACAAAGATTGTATCAGATTGTAATAATTTATCATTTTTTTAGGGGGGAGTGGCATTTCTATGTTCTTTAATGGAAATTGTATCAAAGATTTTATTCAATCAGTATTTGGGTCTAGCAAAACATAGTTTGTTAGATTCGCCTTTGCGTGCCTAATCACTCTACAACCAAACCGATGTTCAAATTAATTCATTATATCGAGAGGAATCTGGTTATCTTTTCTTCTATTTCAAAAATATATTTTCTTCTCTTAAATTATTACACCAATGTATTTAAATTCAGAGCCTGATGGGTTTATCAAATTTTAAACTTCCGAAATAGATCATTAACACAATTTAGAAATTGTGTCAGGGGAGAATTCAATGGTATCATGCTATCATGATGCAATGATCTGGTTATCTTCTCTTCATGCAGAAATTATCTCACAGCTGCTGTCTCTGCAAGGATGATAATGTGCAAGAGGACAAGAGAGAGAAAAGGTCATGATCTGAGAGGAATAGAAGGAGAGAAGCTCATGAGTCAAGTGTTCCATACTGCGTTGAAATTCACCCTTGCAATGCACCCTCTCAAAGCTCACCAGGAATAGAAGTAGTCGAGTCTTGATTGGTCTTGGGCCTGGCCTTCCTACTCCCCATATTTTCGGCAGATCCCATAAAAAAAGAACCTACATAAGAAAAAGAGAGTGGTTTCAGCGTTAAGGTTTCAGCAAAAGATGTAACGAGCCAATTGGGGGATAAAGATGCATTAGAAGATAATCAAAATAAAAATAAAGAATATGAATCTAGTCATAACAAAAGGCTCCAATTTAAGGTTATGAGGTTACGATGAATGCAAGGCGCGAGGAGTGGGTTATGAAGTAAATTAAGATGAAGATGAATAATAGTATGATGTAAGGCGCGGCCAGCTTGTTCTCAAGGTGAGAGACAAGAAAATATTGATGGATACGAGTTCATGAGCAGCTCATGGTTAGGTAGATCCACCGCATGATGACTTGTAAGTTAGATTTATACCCTACTTGAATAGATGTGTATCCTTTCTACCTACTAAGTACCCTAACTAGTGCAGTATCTAGGGCACCATGATGTCTATTTAAGGTCATGAAGTAGACTGAGTCATTTGCACATGTGAATGACTCAATCTTGTGAACTCTAAATACACTAGTCTACTTTATCATAAACTCTGGTGTTACTTGAGTTGGGATATTCATACCATCTCCCTTACATGTTTAATCCTTGTAGTAGTTGAATCATTCTTGCATCACATTATGTTTTCTATTTACTGTCATAGATAAATACCAACATCTTATTTAATTGACTAGTTAGAAAATAATATTGATCATCATCTTATATAACGTACTCATGAAAATGATTCGTTATCATTTATTTTATACGCATTAGCATCTTTAAATTTTGGTTTTTTAAGATGACTAGTTACAAACTAATATTCACAAAATAAATAATATTTTTTATATTTTTCCTTGAGTCATGATTTTTTATTATTAGGAATTTTTGAAAAATTGGGAATTCAAAGTATACATGTTATTTCAATTTATTCAGTCAAAAAGTGTATTTTTAAAGTGCATTCGCATTTCAAAAATTCATTGGCTTATAAGAGTGGTAGAGGACAGATGGTTGAGCTTACCAAGTCATGGATCAAGGGAGCAAGCCAGTAGTAGGTTGTCATGTTGGCTAGAGGGCAGCCATTGTGGAGAGGATGAACTGACTTCCTAGACTTCAGATTGAGGTACAGGGTAAATGGTACATGTGGAGAGGACTGTGGAGGCCCCTCCATCACCTTTTCAAGTTTGTTATTTTGATTTGATTACATGTTGAAGTGTTTATGGAAACTTCAGTTTGTGAAGTGATGTAAAGAGAGCGTGAGAATCATGATAAGAAAGATGACACAAAGGATGATGATGATGTAAAAAGATAGAGAGATAGATAAGTATGTGTTGTCAATTTGTCATGTTGATAAGTGAGAAAATGATAGGATGTCAAAATACAATGATTTGTAGGATATAAAATAGGAGATGGAGAGACGGAGTGACATGATGATGTGATATGGAGGTGGATAGAGAGAGATAAATCTAGCGATGATGGGATAATGCAGTGAGTGATATGGAAGGATTGAAGAAGAGATGGCAGCAATGGAAGTGATATGATGGATATAACTTAATAATGAATATACAGATGTAACAATATAAGACAAGCATATTTACCCTAGGATCTTACATTCTGCCAAGATCATGTATGTTTGGAATTATAATTAAGTTCCTCCACTTCTTTGTTGCCCCATTCTAAGCATCCGAGATGTCAAGAACATCCCTAATGGATCCCTAAACTCACTCTAATTCAAGATGCCGAGAAATATATTAAAAAAATTTAATGATACTTTTACTTTGGTCATCGCATCAATTGTTGAATCCAAGGATATAGATGGAAAGGTGAAGATAGAAGAAGCCGCCGTAAGCGTTTAAGCATGATCGCCCTATGTTTCAAGATAAATGTCTGAAGTTGGAGCAATCTTGGATGTTTACTTGACTAAACTGATCCCCCTCTCCTTGTCAGTGCCACTGTCTTTTCACTTTTAACCGTTTGGTGGTTTCATAATTTTAAAATTTCTAAAATATTCTCTGTAATCACTGGTAGTGGTTTTTTTCAAACATCCACACAGAATCAGACAAAGATGCATAAATATAAATGTCTTTTATGTTTCCTGCGGCAACACAACACTATGCACCACATCACACTGTTTCCCTTTTTGGCCAAATTTATCTTGAAACATAGGGGTGAATTTTTTTTACTTTTCATAGTATTTAATGTAGATCAAATCACAAAATTTAAGCGCCAACACATATATTTTTTCCTCGTTCTTCGCAATCACATCAGTTGTGATTTTAGTACATCCTTTTTTATTGCTTCCTGCCATCCCTGTGAAAATAAAAAGAAAAATGTGTCAACTCATGAGGGGCTAGTATGACACAGATTTTGATGCCAAAATGGCATCTTCTCAGAATGAGTAGCTGTGTGAATAACTGTTTAAAAATGATTGGTGGCCATTTAATCAGTTGAATTGCAACATATTACTGTGTAGAAAAATGACAGCCAAAAAACTTACAAATTTCTGTAAAATATGTATTAAATCATAATTTATATCCATTGATTGAGAAAAATATCTTGATGGATTTAATGTAAAAAATTTATAGTAAATATATTTTGATTTAGAATATTACGTCTAATTAATAATATGATCTTTGAAAATTCCTTTAAAATACCAAAACTCCCCAAAAACAGTAAAGTATTAATTTGAAAATATACTAAATCATTTTAGCTTGATTACAAGCATATAAAATCATTTTAATGATAAATAAATAAATTTGATGATATTAACCTAATAATTAACATTTTATCACTGTGCAATCTCCTTCATCTTGATGAGCCCTTTTATTGATTGATCATCATCATTTTGGCGTGGATGGCACCCAAAGAGAGATGGGATAAGAAGGATGATTACTTGAAGACTTCTAGATATTGTTACTTTTCACTATGGGTTTTCTCCTTTTTATAAAACCCCCTAAACTTAATTATATCTTCCAACATCCAAAAGATCATTTATATGTGCTCCTCTGGGCTGTGTATAGTTTAGTTCACAAATCCAATGATCTAAAAACCTTTTTAGACAACCTAATTAATTATGTATATCAATATGTAGATTAGTTGATCGAGAATAAATTAAACTCATCTGCTTGATGCTCCTAACATGACTTGAGGCATGATCAACTCTGAAACCCCAATCGGCCATCCTAGTTAGTACTGATGCATTTAAACATCATATATTAAATCTTCTTTGAAATTCTAGTGCATGTGCCAATAACTTCATCACATCATATTTATTAGTCTATATCCTCCTGTTCTGAGTGAAGCCTATAACATCTTGTTCACTAAGTCACCATCGTGAACTTTTTGTTGCATCAGAGGTAAGACAGTTTGGAATTCCATGAATGAGAACTTGTCAGTCGTAGTCAAAACATAACCATCAGTCCACATCATGTTTTTGATGTCTCAGGTTTAAGGACCACTTTCATGACTGTGATGTGAATCACCATAATCGAGAATTAGGCATACTATAATTAAGGATTCATGTGGATCTATTCAGTGAACTCTTTCCCTAAAATCATCCACTATCTATCCTTAGTGTCTTTGCACTAATAGCTAGGAAATTGACCATAATCATCATATGAGTGAGATGAGATGGTGCTATTATATCAATATATTTTTATATCCTTATTACATATCCTTTGAATTGTAATATTTGGAATGCAAATTTAAAGACTAGTGATCTCTATACTCTGATCTCATCATAAGTTTATTGGATAATGTAATCATAAAATTATTTTAGTTGCAAGTACATTATAGGAATGTATTTCATCAATGAACACTAAACAATATATGGAATGAATGATTGGCTTGCCAACAAATATACATTTTGGTCGTCGGTTGGAGATGGCATGGATGGGGAATGGAAATGCTATCAATTATAATCCAAAGCCAAAGATACACCCCCATGCAATTAATCTTACTATCTAATCACACTCATCCAAGAACTTGGTTAGGGGATAAAAGGTCTAGGAGAAGATTTATCAAATTCGTTATAATTTTCTGGTTGCTATAATATTCATAAATAAAATGGAAACATATTTTTATCCAGATGAATATGACTATCTATGAACATTATCATTATCATGCACATACAAATACCTATTCCAAATATGGTTCCATAATTGAGAGATCAGATAGTATAGATAAAAAAGGTGTTACATGTAAGGGATCAATACCAAATGAATGAGATAGTAATGGTGGATCCAATTTTAATGAATAGTCCGGTGAGTATTCTTTCAATTAAAGTGAAAAATAATCAAATTATTATTATTTCATAGAATTTAGCATCATAACAAGAAATAAGGAATGAAGCAACATGAGAAATTCCACAAACAAAATTTTATGTGATCTTCTGAAATGACAGTACAATAAGTAAGAGTAAGAAGTAACAATCTTTAGACTTTACATGTTCTCTTATATATTATATCTAATATTATATTTATATTATGTAATTATATGGACTTCATAGCAATCATAAATTTTTCATATCTTTCAAATTTATGAATGCATTTTTACATTAATTTTCAATCAACATATTGTTGCATAGGCCCAGAACGACAGGCATTTATTCAATACTGAGAACATAACTAAAGTGTGAGAGATTTTTAGTAACTCTGTTAAGTATAAAAAGGACGTCAAGTCCTTGGTGAGAAGCAATTCACGCACCAATTATTGGGTATCCCCTTATCCTCCATTCTCTCCTTGTGCACCCTCTCCTATTGGTGTGTCTAGGAATGGAAAAAAACAACTCCGGTTGTTCGGTTGTGCTAATCAAGAAACAGAGAAGAAGATCCAAGTGCCAAGGACCACGTGGACACTTCTGGAGACCAAGAATCTAAATGTCTTAAAATAACTCAATGTAAAAATCAGCATTAGCAGATTCAATTCAACACACGATGATATGGTCATAAATAATTTCTTGTTTGATTTTATTTGAAAGGTGTTATTTATTCTTTTTATACTCCCTGTGGAAAATCAGTTTGACAATCTATCATGACCAAAGTTAAAACTTTAATCATATCCCTCACTTCTAAAACATTTTCTTTATAAATATATTTATCAATAATCATCTCATGACATCCTGATAAATAATACACCCATGTTCAATATGACCTTCTGTATTTTTCGCTTCATGAAGAGGTAAGTGACCATAATGATATTATATTCTCTGGTCTCTTCTCAGCTAAAGTTGGTGGTTTCTATCTCAAAAAATGGGTTATTTTAACTATTTTGATTAAACTTCTATGTATTTTGAGGTATTCCTATGAAAAGGTGATAGAAAAACACAGTGATTTTGTTCATACCAAAATCTAAAATAGAAATTAATTATATTCCATCATACAAGCCATATGATTTAGACTTTTTTACGTAGTGTGGATTTTCACCATGAATATTTAGTTCTAATTATTACTATTTGTTCCGTTCAGCATGGTATAATAGAGTAATGGAGTGCACATCAAGCACAACCCTGAATTTAACTGATAAGACTATGCCCAAAATATAAAATTCATGCTTGGGGATACCAGCTGATGACAACAGCTAGTCCTGAAAAATAAGGCACATTTGGTTAAAAATTTTGGAGTGGTCCTTAGCAATTGGCTCGGGTGAGTGATAATGTGTGTTTTCTCAAGCACAAAACCCCACACATAGGGTCATCATCAAGTCAAATAAAGATAGAGTAGACATGTGTTCTAGAGACATCTAGAGAAAGCCCATTTTAAATTCCATGATGACATCACGGGTGTTTAGATTAAACAGATAACACTTCTGTAATATGATTTACAGTCTAACAAGCTATATCTTAGCAATGTCACCATGGAGAAAAGTAATAGCTAATTTGTTAGATCTATATGCAATACTGATCTTCCTTGGAGACTCATCAAGATAAACTCCTTTTGAATATTATGGTTCCACATGAGACAAATGGTGGGCGATATCCCTGGATCAAGTGTTGTGAAAGCGATAGTGGGAATAATGTATAGAGAAGTGCAAGGAAAATTCTGCATATTTGCGGATGTTCACTACATCTCCCTTACTATAGCTAAGACCTCACATAATGAAATCGCCTTATTAGACATTGTGGTCCATTGGATTGACATCAAGAGGAAGCACCATGAACTACTTCTTGGCCTTTAACAAACCAAATGATCATATAGTGGTGCAACTTGGTGAGGATCATCATGGAAGTTGTATATCAGCATGGTATTGAGTCAAAGATTTGTGCCTTAACTACCGATAATGCATCTAACAACAGAACAATGTTAGCTGTCCTTGTGGATTCTTTGAATACTGTGAATTTTCACTTTAATTTTTATCATTGATAAGCCTAGAAATGGTGTGATTAAATGCAAGTTTAATTGTGTTTTTTGGATTTAAGCTTATGCAAAAAATTTATAAAATTTCCTTTTTCAAAATATAGAAAGTATAGAATGAGAAAGGGATCGATTTATAGGGAGGCAACTGTCCTTGAAATCTGAATCTATTTTATGGTTCTAGGAGCTAGAAATTGTATTAACTAATGGAATGCCTAATAAATAGAGAGATGATGCTAAATGAAAGAAGGGGACCAAGAAATTTGACCCTTTTCCTAGATTCAGATCACCTAAATGAATGATGAGAAAGATTATAGTGTTTAGGGCTTGATCCTCATGAAAGGATCAATACCTAAGTGAATAAATAGATGGAAAGAAATCTTTCCCCTTCTTGATATTGATTCTTGTTGGGTTCTAGAGGCCTCGATCTGGATAAAGAAATCAAAATGATACGCAGCAAAAGACTTTTGTGAAATCGTACGACATCGATAAAACCATTAAATGAAGTACCTTTGCACATATCACATCCGTGATTCTTGAATCTGGGAGTGAGATGAGTCGAGCTGCTCAAATGTGCAGCCTCTAGACGTATCCACGAGGTACTCGACACATCGAATCTCCTCCTTCTCGTTGTTGAGCCCCGTTCAACCTTCATCGTTGTCGTTACACTGTCCCGATCACATCGGGAGTGGAGAGGAGTCATGGGGAGAGGGGAGAAGAAGGGGAATGCCCCTGAATAATTTTGGCCTGGGTGAATTTCATTCAGGGCCTTCCCTTATTTATACTAAGTGGGTATTTTTCATAAAACTCCCAAAACTTAAGTATATTTTATGACGTCCAAAAGACAACTTTCAACCCCTAATCGATCATCCGAGTTAGTACTGATGCATACAAAAATCATTGGAGAACTCCTCTTTGATGTTTCATTGCCTTGGCCAAGGACTTCGTCTCATCGTCTTCCTTGAGCTGTCACCTCTTATACCTAGGGTGTACTATCCCATCTTGACCACTCAATCATCGCCGTGAAATTCTTGATGCACTCGAACTAAGACTATTTAGAATTCCATGATTAGGGACCTGTAGGTCATGGTCAAAGTACAATTGTCCATCCACAAGACGTCTTTGGTGTCTTAGGTCCAAGGACCACTTACACAATTGTGACATGAATCAACATGATTGACAGTTTGGTATAATTCTATTCAGGGATTTATACGGATCAATTCAATGAACTCTTTCTACTAAAAAGTACCCACTATCTATCCTTAGTGTCTACACACTAAAGGCCACAGGAACGACCATACTCATCGGTGAGGTTGGATAATGCCATTCTATCCTTAGTGTCTCCACTAAATGAGTGAGGCTAGGTAGTGATATTCTATCTAGATACTTCGAATATGAATGTTTAGAACACATGCTTAAAGACTAATGATCTCTGATTTATGATCTCATCATAATTCATTAAGTCTGATCATGTATTCATGGACTTCATTTCAAGTATCACACGTGCACTATAATGAATATGTTCTACTAATGAACATGGAACATGATGTGGAATGTGCGATTGGCTTGTCGTCCACATATATTTCCATCAATTCTCCCTTGAGGGAACCAATATCTTGAAGGGAAACTGAATATAAGTGCTAAAAAAATAGTTACTAATGGATTCAATCTAAATGAGACCCTAGAAATGGTAAATGAGATCTAATATGTTTTTGATTTTATATTGCACTCTTGAACTAAGGTGATGCTCTCCCCTCTATAACGCCTAGAGCATGAATATTTTGCCCATGCTTGGAGGTTTGGAAAAAAACAAGAATAAGAACAAGAAGGGAAGAAGAAACTCTCTACATTAACTCAAGAACTGCACAAAAAATTGACTCCAAAAGCTTTTTGTGTTCTTCCGTGCCAACTAGGGTTGAGGCATGTTCTAAGTAATTTCCCCCCTTCCTAACATTATTTTACAAATCCTTCTAGTATATTGAAAGAAAAGGAAAATACAAAATTACCCTCAAAATTTCAGGCCGATCTAACGGTCAAATCTTGAGATATTAAGGTTTCAACTTTCTTGAATCATGGCCATCCGAATTCTCCATTTTCTCTCTCCTCCCACTATCACCAGCTCATCTTGCCTTCCACGTGAAGGAAGAAATCTCTTTGCGGATATAGTGTTGGAAAATCGAGAAAATATGGAAAAAAGTCCAGAAAAGTTGGGAAACACCATTAGTAATTATAAATAAGAAGTCTTTGCCTTCTAAAAAAAATAATTTTTTCATGAATCTAAAGTCAAATAAATCTGTAAAAATTTCAGAAAATCTTGAAAAATCATAAATTCACACGAAATGCAATTCTAATCAGTTTAAAGCATGATAACATGCAAATATGGACATTTAGATGCAAATATTTATGATTATGTGTGATATTTCTACAATAGTTTGCATGATATCAATTATTGTGTACCTTGTAATGCCCACATCCTCAAACTCCTTTTTAAAGTCAGACTGAAGACTACTCAGAATCTTGATGCGCTAAGGAGTGGTGTCCTACAAGAAGAATGTATAGATACATTAAAAGGCATCAAAAAAGAATTTGAATCATCGATGGATGGAATTACTGAATCTAAACTTGCACATGTAGAGGCAGTACTTCCTCAGGTGAGCCCCATTATTAATGCCATTCAGAACTTCATGCAATTCATGGAAAAATATATTGACCTTTGAAATGATGAATTCAAACCTAATAGGGGTTGGAAGCCCAATGTGTTGGAACTCCACACTTGACATGTTGGAAGGTGAGAAGTGCTTGATAACATGGTTATATGGTTCATCTTAACACTGACGAAGGACTACAAGACTTGAGGGACTTACTTGGCTATGAATGATGAATATGCAAGCATAATTTATCCATTATAGAACAGTTCAGAATTTGTTTGCTCAACAAAAAATTTTCAATCTCTGATGTTACAACATTTTTGTTGTGCTCACAAGCCACCTTGTATACACGAAACATAATTCAGGCGGATTAATACATTTGGAGCACATGAATGCCATAAGGATAGCATGTGGTGTAATGCAAGAGAAACCGTGCACTTTGCGAGCATGGTTAGTCACAATCAACCTTTTCCCACTGCAATGATATGTGATCTATTTTCAAAATTGGAGCTAGTGGACCCTTCATACCACCAAAGTGTTTTTTCCTATCGTGGCCGTCTCCTGGAGTCTACGTCAGCTCCTAAAGTAGGTGACGATGGCTTTTGATAGGTACAACTATTACAAGGCAGACAACACCACACTATATCACCTTTACTCTCCAGCTTATGTGATCAGGCCATCATCATTGACCACACGCAATTCCCTGGTAGGAGGCAGAGAAGCACCTCGATATCACATGCAATGAGGAGGAAGATAATCCCTTTAGATGGTGGAAGAAGGTTGGTTAAAATGGCACTCAATTTTCTTGATGTGAGCCCGACAAATGCACTAATGAAATGACTATTCTCCATCAGTTGTGGCACCATAAAAAATCACAGTAATCTAACACTCCACATCATTGAGATAATAATAATGTACCAAGGATGATGACACTTTACAAGTTGGTAGATTGTTCTCACTTACGTTATTTCATTTCATCGATTATGTTTCCCACAAAAAATTGTTGTTATTCCATTTAACAGATAAACCAAGTTTAAAGCTCATAAGCCACTTTATGGGATGCAACACACACTTTCATAATTATCCAAGTTCGTTCTAAACTGCACTTCAACTTGTTTGCTTTATTGCCAAATCGAGAAGGGACTATTTTCTTTCCTTTTTATATCTTTATGACTTTTTTATAGAAATACTGTTAAATTTTCAAAAGTAAGCATTCTCTCTATTTTCTCTCAGATTTGTTCTGTTTATTTATATGTTTAAAACTCTATCAGTCTTAATAATATTATCCCTATCTATTTATCCCTTTTTTAGCTTCTATATCTATCCCTTTATCTCTGAGCCTTTATTTCTCATCTCGTATCTTCATTATCTCTCTGTTTTTACCTATCCTCTTGCACCACTTCTTTATTTCCCTCTATTTTTATCTTTCTCTCTCTATCCCACTCATTATTTATCTCTGTCCCTGTCTTAAGGCCTCTATTCCTCTCTATTTATATATGTGCCTTTAGTTTCTTTCTCTCTAGATGCATCAGTCATCATTACATAAGATATACCCAACCATTTTAGTCAACTTTGGCAACAGTCACATCACTTTCAGAAGATAATTTCTTTTAATCATACGCCCCGATAGACACATTCTTCGTATGTACGTTGTTAAGTACTAGTGCTCAAGTGAGAGTCTGATCATGATAGATAAATATGTGGATCAATTGAGACAAAGATGTAGATTTTATCCAGTGGAGGCCATAGATGTCCAGTGTTATAGATAATAAAAAAGGACAAACTTCTAAAAGGAAAGGAGAACTTAAAAGACTGTGCATCTAATCTTCTTTATCTCTGATATTTCTCCAAATGATAAAATTGTTCCCTGTCTCAGTGTTGTCCCTCAATACTTTTGAAAAACATGCCCTAATGGTAGGACCTAGAATAAAATTTACTTATGATGCTCAAATGATGACAATACAGCATAAGCTCCTAATGTTTACTCTCTACATACCCCACAAAAAATTCTAATGATGTAAAAGAAGGCACAATTAGAGGACGAGCATGTGAAGGTGGAGAAATAATTTATTTTTTTCATTTAGAATAGATCCAAACACTTTGACAGACCTTGACACCGAGTTGAGGCATTTGTTAAAACAAAAGTCAAACAATATGGTGCTGCTTATTAACTGATCCAAAAACAACACATATATGTTCATTTTTGTGTTCATGAACTTAGGATTCCAATCTACCTTATTAAGTTCAGCTCTGATCTCATCACAATGAAATCAGAGTGAACATACCTCCCAACTGATAGCTTTGTATATATTTAAAATAACATAACTTAAGCATCAGATACATCTAAGTTACAGTGTTTAACGGGGGATAATCCTCATTCTTGAGACTAAGTCAATGTAAGGGGAACAAATATTTCCAAAATTATTTACATTAAATAAAATAAACCAAAACTTTTATCGGTTCTTAATCTTCGATCATCATAGGACTCCGAACCGGGACTTTTTTCATCCTAGTGCAAAAATATCATCTCATCATCATCCGGTGGATGATTTATGTCCCCTCAATTGTCTGACAGACTGGATAGGACAATGTTTTGTCCCAGGACGAAAAAACCACTCTAGCCATGTTCATGCACTACTGTGCATTTTATTAAATGAATATCATCACACTGCCTATACTACTGTTATCTTCATACTATCTCTTTTCCTATCTTATAGCAGATATAAATATATTTTTATCCTATTGATATCTTACATTTATATTAGGTTAATTTGACAATATTTGCATGCTTTTGCATTAAGTTGGTTGTATGTGTGTTCTTAACCCTAAAATGATTGAATTTTATCTGAGAACATTTTTTCAATTTTAAAATGGTTTAGGTATTTTTGAGTATTTTTCTAACATGATAATTAGAAACAAAATAATTGTATAGTCAAAATAGGACATTCTGATTTTTTTTTACATTAAGTTCATGAATATATAATTTTTCTAAGTTGGAAAAACTATTCATATATATTTCATGAATTTATATTTTATTTTTTATGAATAAATTAATGTTTTCTGAGGTTAATATCTTATTGTGCCATGTGTCATTATTCAATTTGTAGGCTTACTACTAATCATCTATTTTTTCAATGATTGGATTGGCCAATCATTGAAAAGATGCTATTATGGCATTGAAAATTGGGATGTCACAAGGGCCTTTCGTTACTTATGAAATACCATTTTTAATGTAGGTGATGATGTGGCCCAATAAAAAAGACCTGACCTTTTTTGCAATAAAATTAATTTTGAAATAGGATAGAAAGGAATAAAGTAGTCATAAATTTTATTTCTATTCATTGACTGGTTAATATTTGTGGCACTGACCACATGGCAACACATAGATGATTCAGCATATGCACATGGCACACATGTATGTATATGGCCCCCATTGGTGTAAAATTGACCCAACATGTAGCAAAGAATAATGTGGTGCATGAGAATGTCTGGCCACATCAGATGTGAGGGTATTAGTTATATTGTTGTCTTTTGTGTGCTAGACACATATCGACATCCCAACCGTCGATCGATAATGATAAGACAAATTTTTGGCGGGCTAGTGCATAATCTTTGTAAGAGTTATAGACGTAGAACTGTAAATTCAATGTGGCAACAGCAGTGACGAGGAGACAGAAACCTTTGGATTAAATCTATGGTTGATAACCGTTCAACTTTAAGGCTTGATATTTAACGAGCTAAAATGTCAGTTGAGCTGAAATTTTGAGGGTAACTATTTCTTCCTCTCCTCTATCCGATGGAAAATGCTTAGCATTTCCCTCCCTCATCTTCTCTCCATTTTACTTTTTTTTCTCTCTCTCCTCACTAAGCTCCTTTCTTTGACTTTTCTCCTCTCTCACATTTTTCTCTCTCCTCAGCCATTTTCTTTTACTTTTCCTCTCCACCGGTTCTCTTTCTTTCAATTTGCTCTCTCACCATCTTAACCACCCACTATTATTGAATATTCCTCTACTCTTTTCCCTTTCTAATTTTATTTCTTTCTCTCTTCCCTATAGCTTTAAAATTTACTTTTCTCTTAACCTCTCTCCCTTACCTTTTTCCCACAACTTTCTTCCACATAATCCATCAATCCCTCCTCTTCTCTCTACCACTTTCTCTTAAACCATCCACGGTTTATTTGCTTTGTAGATACATGTCTTTTCTTCCTTTAGAAGGGCTATGAACCTGTCTGTATGAACACTTTTTCTTGAGAACTATAATGAAGTTTATTTATGAGAAAAGAGTGATTTTTTTGGTGATAATGGCAATGAAAACTTCTATTGCAGCATCTCATCTTCAGCATCGATCAACTCCTCTTGGTTTCATCCTTCCCATTCTCCATACCTTATCTTCCTACATCATTTTCCTAACATCTCACCCTTGACCTAATTGTACACAACCCTTCATCTCACCCCCATAGTCTTCATCTCACTTCTAATTTTCTCCCTTCTTCTTATCCTTATTCATTCTCATGCCTTATCCCATTTACCTTGTAAGTTCATCTCCCACACTTCCTCCCCACCCCTCTCACTCTTCACGTCAATATCTTCTTGTGCCAACCAAATCTTACACTCCCATTATATCCGCTTCCCACACCTTCTCTTCTTATTCACATCCGTCTGTGGAGCTGTAGTCAACATCAATCAAGGCCATTCAACATCAGAACAACCAAGCTATTGGCTCCCGTCTCCGAGGACCTTGTGACACCTTAACTTTGGGATAATTGTTGGTTCATGATAATTATTGATTTTCTCTAAGCGTTGGTTGACCTTATGAATCCATGTGCTAAACTTTGACTGAGTATTTTGAATTTTCTATTAAGTTAGGGAGTCATAGTTATTCCCTAATTGTCCTTGTTAAATCCCTGCTCCAGCGACTTAGTCCCCTTCTACAGGATTAAACCATTCGGATCACCCTCAAGGAATACTTTATTAATATTATTTTGGTGTTAATTTAACGATTTCATGAGTTCCGTTTTTGTGCCCCACGTCACTATCAGTCCACATAGTTGGATCTAAATGATCTCCCAATCTGTATAATAAACATCTTTGAAATTGCTTCCTCCTAGAATGGTTGATTGAAACAAAATTGGCTGATTTGAGTGTTTGGAGAAGGTCAACATAGAAGAGGCTTGCCTAGATCCCGAGTACATAGGGATCTAAGTCTATTCTCTTTTCTTACATTGATTCATCTTGAACAAATCCATTTACATAGATCTATAATATTCTCTCTTTTCATATAACTCTAGCACCACGTTTTAATCATATCCTGCTATCTCCGTTCCATATCTCCATCTCAAATTCACTAAACCACAAACCCTACTCACCCATTTCACCACATTCTTAACTTATTCATTATCTCAACTTACTATAATATCCTCATATATCTTCCTCTATCTACTCTCTCTTACTTTCATTTAATCTCTTCACACCTTCCCTCTTATTATTCTCCAGCTCATTCTTATAACCGAGTCATTAGCACCAACTCATCTTCCTATTCCTCATTACATCACTATAGCTCATCCTATATGTATCCCTTCTCATCTTTTTTGACTCACTACATAGAGAGCGTTAAATCCCCAAGATTCATTCCCTTTGGAGACGACCCTTAGTCATCTGCTATTAAGAATTATCACGGTAGTATCGGTTTATAAATATTATTGATTAAACCCAAAACCAACAATGCCACATTTAACCCTCAATTTTCATTTAACCACCAGTTTTCCGCATATTTTTACATTCTTATGTCATCCATCATATTCATTTGTATATTATTATAATCTTGCAATGTTATCCTTCCTCTTTTATACATATATTTGTTAATCCCTTTATCAAAAAACTTGTTATCATTTTTTCTCACATTCTTATTATTGTTTCTTAACTCCTTTACATTCTCTTACATTCTTATGAACACCTCATATATTATCTACCATGTATCTCGCACCTATCTTATTAAAAAAGGATTACAATCTCCTTTTTATCTTCTTATTAGCTACTTAAGATCTCTTCCCCTTATTCCATAACTAACTTCTTAGTATTATCTTATCATCGTAATAGTATCATCTTCATAACACTATTGTACTAATTGTTTTAATCTCATCCTACAATAATATTGCTATATTACTCTTTAGATTTCCCTAATCATAACCATTAAATTGAACATTCTTTCTATTACCCAGTCCATGAGACAACCATACTCATCAGTACACATGAATGAGAATTAAAATATTAATTGTATCTGATTGAACTGAGGTTAAATACAATGATATATTAACATAAATAAACACATTCCATCACTTATTTATTTTGGATACCCAACAAAGCCATTGAGATAGAATATCACTTGAGTTGGGAACAAGTCACCCCATATCAACTTAAAGTGTCATTTCATCAAAGTATCAACTAGCTAACATTCTTACTAAGATACTACCTAAACATAAATTTATATGGTTGCGAAGCAAGCTCAATTTTGCTCCAACAATGAGCTTGAAGAGTCCACAAAGGTCTGACTATATAATATGATGACCAAATTTGGTCTATAGATGCACCTCTATGATTTGTTTCACCATTGTTGGCATCCTATCTGGATTGCCAGCACTTGTTAGAGGTCTCCAAAGACCCCTTCATCCATTCCGTTGTTTTGACCAAGTTATTTTTAATCTCCTTCATTACATCTGTTGTTTTTAATGGATGGGATTTGGCAGTTAAGCCTCCAGTCTGATTTTTTTGTTCCTTTGGCATTATAAATGGATGTGGGTTTCTGTGAAGAAACTATCCCACGGTTTTTAAATCTCTCTTCATATATTTCTCATCTCTGAGTGTCAAGAGGTGCAAATTTCTTTCAGTTGGTATCAGAGCTAATGTGATCCAAGGAGAGAGGAGAAGCTACCATGCCACCGAGAGGAGTTAAGTTGCATCTCAAGCTGATGATGCATCACCTACGGAGGGGAACATCATGACTTCTGCTGCAATGACTGTAAAGTCATTTTCTAACATGCTTGGGGCGATCTTCGAGGGGATCACCAAGCATCTTGATATCAAGAAAAGCGCAAGGAGATGTGGGAAATTTTGCGCAAGAAGAATGTTGGTGTCGATCGTGTGATAAAGGCAAAGATTCAATCCCTGAGGAAGAAATTTGAGACACTCATGATGAGTGACGATGAGACTGTGACTGACTTTGCAGTGAAGCTCTCTGAAGTCGTCACTGAGATGGGAAGTCTTGGTGAATTCATTGAAGAAAAGGTCGTCGTGGCCAAATTTTGTCATGCTAGGCCGGCTAAGTTTGATGTTGTCACAACATCCATTGAGCAGTTCACTGACATCGACAACATGACGTTGGATCGCTCAAGATCCATGAGGACAAGATGAATGATTGCCAAGTCAAAAGGAAGGAGCAAGTATTTTTGGCCAGGGCTTTCAGAAAAAGTAAGAAGTACGGTGAGGAGTCTTCTCATGGTAGAGGTCGAGGTCATGGAAGAAGCGGTGGTAGAGGAAGAGGAAGAGGTTTTGGTGGAAGATGATCTCAAAATGATGAAGAAGAGAAGCCCCCTGAAAAGTCAAACGTGAAATGTTATAATTGTGATAAGCTCTAACATTTTGCTTATGAATGTCATAGAGATAAGGAGGAGAGGACCAACGTTGCTGATGTTGATGAGAAGGAACCATCATCACTTCTTATGGCGGTTCTTGAAGGCCCTAATGATGTTCTGCTCCAAGGAGTAAAATAGGAGCAGTTAGAAGAAGGGATGCGGTATCTAGAGACCGGATCAAGTAATCATATGACAGGTGAATGAAGTTTCTTCTAGGACTTAAATGAATATTCAGCTGGTTGTGTAAGATTTGGAGATGGGTCTACAATAGAGATTTGTGGAAGAGGTAGCATTCTCTTGAAGCATCAAGATGGAGGACAAATGAAGCTGGGTAATGTCCTCTATATTCTAAGATTAAAATCTCATATTTTGAGTCTTGGATAGTTGGATGAGCAAGGATGTAAGACGACGATGGAGGCGGCCTTTCTCTTTATTTATGCTCAGCAAGGACGTCTCTTAGTAAAGGTAAATAAAACTAGACGGTGTCTCTACTTGCTGAAGTTGAATCCTGTGATAAATTTTATGGTTTCAGAGAGCAAGATAGATTTGGCTTGGACGTGGCATAGGAGGTATGGACATTTGAATTTTGAATCTTTGAAGAAGCTATCATCACAGGAGATTGTGAAGGGGCTTCCTCAGCTTGAAATCTCAGATCATCTCTATAGAGACTGTGTTTCTAGCTAGCAGCATAAATGTCCATTTCCTCCTACTATATCATTCAGAGCTAGCCAACCCTTGGAGCTTGTCCATGCCAACATATGTGGACCAATATCACCTGCCACTTTTGGAGGGAGAAGGTATTTATTGTTGTTGGTTGGTGATTATTCTAGATTAATGTGGGTTTTTGTTCTAAAGGAGAACAGTGAGGCCTTTTAAGGTTTTGTAAAATTCAAGAATCTTGATGAGGCTGAGAAAGCTGTGAAGATAAGATGTCTTAGAATTGATAGGGGGGAATTCACTTCCTCTGAATTCTCATCCTTTTGTTTTGATAATGGAATCAAGCGACAACTCTCAGCTCCCTACTCTCCGCAGCAGAATGGTGTGGTTGAAAGAAGAAACATAACTGTTATGGGCATGGTAAGAAGCATGTTGAAGTAGAAGCATCTATCTCATGAACTTTTGTTTGAGGCAGTAAGCACTTGTGTTTATATTTTGATGGGGTTACTCCTTATGAAGTTTGGACAGGGATTAAGCCAAACATTGAACACTTGAGAGTGTTTGGTTCTCGTCCATGTGAAGGTGTTGGGAGAAAGATAGAAGAAGCTGGATGAAAGAAGGTGTTGGGAGAAAGCTATTCGACTGAAACTAAAGCTTATAAACTATATGACCTTGAGACAAAGAAGGTTCATGTTAATAGAGATGTTATATTTGAAGAAGGTAGCCAATGGGATTGGAAGAAGGATCATGAAGATGGAGTTACATTCTCATTTCCAATTTCTACTCATAATTCTGATATGCATGATGGTCAGGTCGACCATATGATGCCAGAAAACCAGCCTGAAGTTGAAGAAGAAGGTCCAGATCACTCTCTACACCGTGGTCATCAACCACAAAGGAGGAT
The DNA here is from genome assembly GCF_029677425.1 of Wolffia australiana. NCBI lineage: Eukaryota > Viridiplantae > Streptophyta > Magnoliopsida > Alismatales > Araceae > Wolffia > Wolffia australiana. The sequence continues at coordinate 7,633,123 of NC_135841.1, read as the reverse complement.
TCCCCAAGAAGATTTAGAGATGTTGAAAGAGGTATGTGATAATTCTGAACAAATTAATACTGATCCTGTTGAGTTACATTTTACTCGGGAGGAGCCTGCCACTTATCATGAAGCTACAAAGCTAGAAGTATGGAGATGTGCTATGAAGGAAGAAATGGAACCTATTGAGAAGAATGACACTTGGGTGATGGTCTCTCCACCACCTGGTTGTACACCCATCGGACTCAAGTAGGTATACAAGGTGAAGAGGAACCCTTAAGTGGATGTGATCAGGCACAAAGCGAGGTTAGTGGCAAAGGGTTATGTTCAGAAGCATGGCATTGATTATGAAGAAGTCTTTGCAGTAGTAGCACGGTGGAGATTGTTCGAGTACTAATATCTCTTGCAGCACAAGGTTGGCCAGTTCATCACTTAGATGTCAAGTGCGCATTTCTGAATGATGACTTGGAAGAGAAAGTCTATGTGAAGCAACTTGAGGGATATGTGTAGACGGGGAAAGAGCATATGGTGATGAAGTTGAAGAAAGCTCTTTATGGCTTGAAGCAAGCACCTAGAGCTTGGTACACCAAATTAGACAATTGTTTGTTCTCTCTCGGGTTCTCTAGGAGTTCCCAAGAACATGCTGTATATTATAAAATCTCTAGAAACTTTCAATTCCTAATTGGTGTATATGTTGATGATTTCATAATGACAGGTCCAGCGAAAGTCAGGTTGAGAAGTTCAATTCCTAGATGAAGGAAGAATTTGATATGAGTGATCTTGGACTGCTTACTTCATACTTAGGTATTGAGGTGATCCAGGAAGCCGGAAAGATCAAGTTGAGTCAAAAGGGTATGCTAGGAAGATGCTTGAGTATCATGGCATGATGGATTGTAATCCATCTCAGATCCCTTTAGAAGCTCGTTTTAAGTTCTTCAAAGATAAAGTTCATCCACCAGTGAATTCCAAGGAGTACAGGAGCTTGATGGGAAGTCTGAGGTATTTGACCCATACTAGACCTGATATTATGTTCTCAGTTGGTTTTTTGAGCAGGTTTATGGAGAAGCCAATTGCTGAACATATGGGAGCTGCCAATAAAATTTTGAGGTATGTGAAGGGAACCCTGGAGTTTGGTTTGGTCTATGAGAAAGGAGGAGAAGATGTTCTGATGGGTCATTCAAATAGTGATAATGCTGGAGATCCTAAAGACAGGAAGAGTACAACTGGCATGTTATTCTTTCATGGGCCAAATCTGATTTGCTGGGGATCTCAAAAGTAGAAGATAGTGGCACTCTCATCATGCGAAGTTGAGTATGTTGCAGCTACAACTGTAGCATGTCAAGGTATATGGCTGGCTCGTTTGATTGGGGAGCTAAAGAGCATGGAGCCAATCTCTGTGAAGTTGAAGGTGGACAACAAATCAGCAATTGCCTTATCAAAGAATCCTGTGTTCCATAATCAATCCAAACATATTGAGACCAGGTATCATTTCATCCAGTCATGCCTTGAAGAGAAGAAGAGCAGTTTAGATTATGTTGGGACTGAAGACCAGCTAGCGGGCATATTCACCAAGTCTCTAGGAAGAATAAAGTTCATTAAACTTCGTGGGAAGCTAGGACTATGCAATGTCCATGCTGACCATCAAGATTGAGGGGGAGATTGTTGGCATCCTATCTGGATGGCCAGCACCTGTTAGAGGTCTCCAAAGACCTCTTCATCCGTTCTGTTGCTTTGACCAAGTTATTTTTAATCCCCTCCATTAGATCTGTTTGTTTTTAATGGCTGGGATTTGGCAGTTAAGCCTCTAGTCCGATTTTCTTTGTTTCTTTGGCATTATATATGGATGTGGGTTTCTGTGAGGAAACTATCCCACGGTTTTTCAATCTCTCTTCATATACCATCTCTCTCCAGTTCTTTTTCTTCATTTCTTCTCCTCCATATTCTCTCCAACGTCCAACACAAAAAGACCGACCGCCAGTGTCCCTGAAAATTAGTTGACTCACTACCTTCACCAGTCTAAGAAACCTCATCAAACTTTCGCTCAGGAGTATACTCCAGTACTGTAATTCATGCGCAGTACGAAACGAAAACTTGCCGTCCTCGGCGATTTAGTTATAATACCAATCACATACCCATACCAAACAATCTTGGAGGGTACTCAAGAAAGCGAACATTAAATGATGACAAATCACCTAATTTACCGAACAAATAGGTTCAAACATCAAGAGTCTCAAAATAGCAAAAAAAAGGAAAAGCTACTTCAAGAGAGAACGTAAAATTCTACATTCGTCACTTACCGTTGATTTAGAAAATCAATCTTAACAACGTTACCCGCGTGAAGAAAGTTTCCAGCTTTAGCTTTCTGAGGTGTCTTCCGCTTCCGACAAGTAGTACATAGTTGTCCAAATTAATCTCCATTTGACATTGGGGAGCAAGATAATCCGTTGACTTCATCTTCATATCGGAGATTTCCACATTAAATAAAATATTCAATGGTCAGGGTGGAGGAAGAGGATAATGCAGGCTCGTCTCAGAATCCCCTCGGTAGAGAACCAAGTAAAAGAACGAAAGCGCGGCGCCGTCAAACGCGTTCGTATCCGAGGCATGTCCTTGTAAACGCGAAAGGAATAGACTTTTCAATCACATTAATTGACTTGGGACCTCCCTGTTTCTCCCTGTCGGCGGAGACGTACGTGTTACCAGTGGGGATTACCCTTGGGCATGGGCGGCATGAACATTGATGGGTCTGAACGCTTGATCTTGCAGTCCACTGCAGGCGCCGCTTCGCCGTAAGAACCAACCTCTCAAGACTGAGTAGCCGCAGCGCGGACGATGACTCACGTCTTTTCTCTGTCGCGGCTGATGCGTGGGTCCGATAGAGAACGGGCATGCGCAGCAGTTTGTCTTTCTCTGCTGTCTTGGACCATGATGGAGTGATGGAGAGGGGGATCTCATTGATTTACTGCCCCAGCCAAATGAGAACGAAAGAGAGAGAGAGAGTGAGAGAGAGAGAGAGAGAGACACACACACAATGGGTACCCCATTCAGACATATGTTCGTCGAAGTCGTGGATAACTCGCAAAAGAAATTCAACTTTTGAAGCGCAAGGGCCTATATCGCCGCATGACATGCCTTATCTCTGATAGAATAGCTCACGAAGATAAGAAGAACGACGCCTTTAAATCCGAAGAAATTTACTTCGGCTTCAGCTGGTGGAAAATAAATGCTGACAATGTCGAGTCGGAGGATATATTTTGTCTAAGAAGCTTCGTGTTTTACTAGTTAATGACGCGCCAGGTTGTGGATAATCAGCTGCTCGATGATGGTATGCTATGATGTCTTTTTCCTCTGGGTTTCACACCGCAAATGGCGGAACTTCTCCGACCATCCGCACTGCTTCGGGCTCAATCCACAGAGTGAGCAGTTTCTATTAGGTCAGACTTTGGGTGCAGACATTCATGACTGGAACAGTAACAAAGTCCCTCGCTAATTCCAAAAGAGCGACGTGACTTTGCATCCTCTTCCCGTCAGTTGACTGATTTCCATTTACCACAGTCGACCATCCACCTATTCTTTTTTCATACTCTATCAGACTGTTAGTTAGATGATTTATTTCCGCCGTAGATTTGACATTTATTAACGTTTTCTAGGCTTGCAGTGTCCTTTTTGTTCATTTGGAAAAGTTTACTTATGTAAGGACGATAGTACCGGTTGAAGATCCCGTAACTCTCTCTCTCTCTCTCTCTCTCTCTCTCTCTTAGAATCTTGCATTTTATTTCCCTAATTGCAGATCCTACATTGTTCCTGACTTTATAAAAGGATCCTACGAGGATCATCAAACGCCTCAAAAAAAGGCTTTTATCTTCTCTCTCTCTCTCTCTCTCATAATCCGATACGGTGTCGCCGTCTTCCTTCCCGGATCACAAGTGCACCATCAAACACAAATGGCAGCCTTCCCTTACCATCCCAACCAAGAAATCTTCTCCACTGATGCCGCTGGTCTTCCTAGTGTCCATTACTTGTCCATGCTCTTGCCCCCGTCGCATGAAAAGGAGCAAGCACGGCACCATGAATCAGGAGGGTCTTTCCCCTCATTCTCTGCGTTTCAGTCTCCTTTTTATTCTCAGGGGGAGTTTTTAGCGGAGAAGATGAACACCAACTCCTCCATACCCACAACTCATGCAAGAAGCAGCTCTCTTGACAGCGGCAAAATCTCCTGCTCTTTGTCCGCCATCGAAGGATGCGAAACCTCTCCACAAGGGAAGAGGAAGGTTGACCAGCAATGCGGTTCCAGCTCTTCAAAGCCCAAAGTGGGTGCTAGTACTCCTAATTTGGGTTCTGCTTTCCTTCAATTTATCAGCCGTCAAAGAAATTCATGCAGATTCAGTCAACAATCCCCTTCCCATCTATTTCAGAGTGCGATGAACTCAAAGCAGAAGAAGAGCTGCGGCGACGTGGGGAAAGCAGTTGAGAAGAGGGCTCCCAAAGAGATGCCTTCCGGATTTATTCACGTGAGAGCTAGGAGAGGGCAGGCCACAGACAGCCATAGCCTTGCTGAGCGGGTACGCTATTCATATTCTCAAGCTGCATTGCAATTCATATACCTTGTTAAGCGGGTCCGTTATTGTCTGTCACTTCTCTCTCTCTCTCTCTCTCTCTCTCTCTCTCTCTCTCTCTCTCTCTCTCTCTCTCTCTCTCTCTCTCTCTCTCTCTCTCTCTCTCTCTCTCTCTCTCTCTCGCTCTCTCCCTCTCTCTCTCTCTCTCTCTCTCTCTCTCTCTCTCTCTCTCCCTCTCTCCCTCTCTCCCTCTCTCCCTCTCTCCCTCTCCCTCTCTCTCTCTCTCTCTCTCTCTCCCTCTCCCTCTCTCTCTCTCTCCCTCTCTCCCTCACTCTCTCTCTCTCTCTATCCTGCGCAGGTAAGGAGGGAGAAGATAAGGGAGAGGATGAAAATGCTGCAAGGTCTCGTGCCGGGCTGCGATAAGGTAAAACCGAGACTGCGTCTGAAAATTTCCTTCCTCGATATCTTACTCCATTGCTTCGAATGACAAAGGTAACGGGCAAGGCCGTGCTGCTAGATGAGATCATAAACTATGTACAATCCCTGCAGAACCAAGTGGAGGTGAGGCAAAATGATTCTTAGAAGAATTAGTGGGCCACTATCTTTCTCATTTGTACATTATCCTCTCCTCGTCTGAGAAACACTCACGTCAGAGACTCACTGACTCTACCATTGCAGTTACTATCCATGAAGCTCGCTTCTTTGGACCCTTTAGTTTACGAGCTGGGCCTCGATCCTGACGGCTTCCTGACCTCGCCAGAGGTTGAATCCAAACCTGCATTCAATTCATTTACGTGCTTATCCCAATTCTTTGACCGATCGATTGATTGTGTTGATATCGCAGAAGCTCGCCGGGATATCTCTCAGATTATCTAACACGCTGCCGACGGCTTCCCACGGAGCGATTGCTTTTGCCAATGCCGCAAATAGTCGTCTTGCTCAGAACAGCTCAGCTCCGTTTCTTGTACACGAGGCTCCTTCGCTTTTCAACCAGGTCTTCATTCTTCGAGTGATAATCGCTGCTGAGGATCTCATTCCATTAAAATTATTTCGACTACAGTAACAAACATGAGCTTAAGGAGATACTCTTCATTTCATTTGTAGGGTCATGAACATTGCATCTCAACACAACCGGATGATAATGGCGGAAGCCTGTTTGGTGGTGTCGATTTCAGCCTCACCCAGACATCTCTATTACAGGTGATTCCGGGGAGTGAATCTTGACAGTGGTCTCTCTCTCTCTTTCTCTCTCATTTCTAATTCTCTTATTTTTGTCTCTAGTGTCGCTAACAAAGTCATCTCTTCTTTCTCGTTTTTATACATCTATTATTTTCTCCCTTTATAAGTCTCTCCTGTTTTCATTCTATTTCTACCTCTTTTGTTCTCTCTTCTTTCAATCTCCATCTCTTCGATTCTTTATCGTTTCTGTCGCGCTCTTTATTTCTATCGTGAGTCACGAGTTTCTCTTTTTTTTTTTCTCATTTCTCTGTCCTCTCTCTGACTCTCCCTCGCCTCTTCTTTTTTTCTCTCTCTTATTTTCTGTCTATTTTCTTTTTTTTTCTTGTCCTTTCCTATTTATCTATCTCTGTTACTCCTCACTCTCTCTCTCCTGTCATTATCCCTGATCTTTTTTTCACTTTCTATTTATTTTCCTTTCTTTCTTGTTTCTAAGCCTGTGTGTCCCTAAAGTTCTCTTAACTTCCTTCCTCTCTCATCTCTCTTCTTTCTTTATTTTACGTTTCCTACTCTCTCTCAATCTCCGGCTTGCCTCTCTTATCATCTCTATCTCCGTATATTTGCGGCGTTGCGTTCATCAGCTCTCTCTCCTCTCCAATTCCCTTTTTCTCTTTTTTTTGTCTCGTCATATCTCAACTTACTTTCTCTCACCCCCGCTTTCTTTTCATCCTCGTTTCTATGCCTTATTTGCGACGTCTGTCTATGTATGTCGCTCTACTTATCTATCTTTACTCTATATCCATAGCATGTTTTTCCGTTCTTTGGCGCTGAATGTGAGATTGGCGTGGTATAGGTGGAGACTCCGTTCAAAAGGACTTCTCGCTACTCTAGAGGTTAAACTTGGTCAGTGAAACAAGATTTCTTGGTGTCCGTCATCTGACGAAGAGACAGGAGCGACTAGCAGAGGAGGGAGGAGAGCCGTCCGTGCCATGTAGTATGGCGACTGATACGACCTCCCACTGCACGACTTGTTGCCCATATTTTAATGTACCGAACCTCGCTTCTCCAGACCCTAAGACAAATAATTCAGTTCCCCCCTAGGAAACTGTACTCCATACGGTTCTTTTTCTTCCTTCCCTCGCTAGTTGCTTCTATTCAATGCTTCCTGTTGGATCAGTCCTGGTCGTCCGCCATGCGATGCGAACACCTGTCCGTCTGGGTCCTCTGGAGTCTGGCCCATCCGATTCTCTCTCTCTCTCTCTCTCACTCGCTCTCTCTCTCTCTCTCTCAATCGCTCTCTCTCTCTCTCTCTCTCTCAATCGCTCTCTCTCTCTCTCTCTCTCTCTCTCTCTCTCTCTCTCTCTCTCTCTCTCTCTCTCTCTCTCTCTCTCTCTCTCTCTCTCTCTCTCTCTCTCAAAATCGCTCTCTGTCTCTCTCTCTCAATCGCTCTGTCTCTCTCTCTCTCCCTCTCACACTCTCAGTTTATCACTCCGTCTCTCTCTCTCCCTCTCACATTCTCAGTCTATCTCTCCGTCTCTCTCTCTCCCTCTCACACTCTCAGTCTATCTCTCCGTCTCTCTCTCTCCCTCTCACTCAGTTTTTCTCTCCGTCTCTCTCCCTATACCCCTCTCCTCTTTCTCTCCCCACCTCCCCCTCTCTATCTCTCCCTATCCCCGCCCCTCTCTCCCTCTACAGTGCCTGTGTCCTGTTCCCATAGATGTTAATCAACAGGGGCGAGGACCTGCTTCTCTCGCGATTTAGCCGGCAGGTTTGCGTCAGCCGTTCTCTCTCTCGCAGTAGTCGGGTCATATCATGTGATCCTCGTGGTGCAAGGATGGCGAGCCAGTTGGCGAAGGGACAGCGATAAGAGATTGTCGCGTTGGAGCACTCATTTGTTAACTGAGACCCTACCGACCAATTCCACGTTCCCCGGCGATACCTGTTTGCTCGGTGAGGGACAGCGAGGACGAAGCCCCAAGTGCAGAAAATAGACGGTTTTCTTCGTCCTCAGGCGTTCTGGGTTGCTGGTGTCGGTAATGGAGCTGTAGAAGTAGAGAAATTCTAGAGAACGGACACGAGAAAGATGAAGAAACTACCGCAAACCTTTTCACTACAAATGTAAGTTACAATTCATTACAGAGCAAAGACGGTAGTTTTCCCATTGAGAAACGGCACGTAAAGCCGCCGAAAAACTGGTTTGCGCCGCCAGTTAGCCAGTTGGATCGTCGACTAACAGCTGGAAGGTGTGCAAGAGAGAATTGCGAATGGCCCGTCCTCAGCTTCTCAGTCTACGCTTAGGGCTCAGGCTAGAAACAGCCTTAGCTTTTGAACGGGTCTGATCCTTGCAAGTGAGAATGTGAGATAAAAACTGAGACCTAGCGAACGGGCATTTGACTAGAGATTTTGTAGAACAAATTGGACCCCTTTCTCCCTCTCGTAGTGGCGAGGCCAGCCACATAATCGGTGAAGTCCTGTTCTTGGTGCCCCACCCATGACGATAAGGATGAAATCTCGAACATGATACTAGGTCTGGCGTAGAAAGAAAGTATACGCCACGTGCATCGTTGACGAGTACCAAAAACTAGACGATAACGCCGACCTGAAAAGGCGAAGACCTTCACACAGTTGAAGGGCGTCACCTATGCGTGCAAGGTAAATAGAATTCGTCACATTTTACAGTTAGTTTACGTCGTAAAAAATCGAGTCGCATCTTTCACTTGATTTCTGTGACTATGCTTTTGGCTTGATCTGAGTTTCACCAACATATTTTAGCGTATTCAGATATGTCGATCTAACTTACATATTTCTCATTTAGCGAATATCGATATTACATAATGATATCATACGAAATTCAACATAAAACTGAAAATACGTTGGTCAACCTATCTTCAAATCAACGTCACTATTTCCTTGAAACAAAAGTATGATTTAATACGTTGATACAGATTGTGTAAGTGTTTTGTTTGATTGATTTGATTCAAATTACACTATAATAAATAAAATTTTCCATCATGTGTTTATTTTGGAATGCTCCCTGTGACACGAACGATGCATACTAATATCGCTCATATCAATGGGAAATCAATTTGAATGCATGTGTTTGTCTTGTACATTTTAAGAATCAATATTTTGATGTCTGCAATAAGTTGAAGGATAAAATTGAGAGCCAACAAAGAAAACCATTATACTATGGTAGATGCGATGTATCTCGTGAAAATAATCCTTATCATTTCTATAGATTCAAAATGGTGCGAAATATTAACAAAGAATTGAAATCCTCATTCTCATATCGAGGATATATTTAGCTGTATGATTATGCCATATTCAGAGAATGAATTTATAATTAATTTTTCCCATAATTTGGGTGAGAAGGAGGATGATTAAATAAAACTGTTCCGGAGCTTTCTTGCAGAGGCACGGTCCTACGAGTGAAGTTTAAGTGGAAGGACGTATAGTTTGTACGTGGACTCTTGAGAGATGGAGTTTGAAAATATTTGTATCCACAACAGTTAGGATACATAAATGACCCAAAATTTTCATTGTTTTTAAATTCTTTAATTTGATGTCGGATTGAAGTAAAATAATACTTTTGTCAAAGAATAAAAAGTGAAACTCATTTGATTTCATAAAATACTAGTTAACATAAAGTTATATAAATTAACTTTATTTCAGATAATATTGAAAATTTACCCATTGATGAAAAACTCTAATAATTATTTACGTTAGTTTGGATATGGCTTTGATGATTAATTTTCATATCATCCATAAGACTAAGGTAATTTTGATGGAAAGGAAGATGATCAGTTTAGATTTATTTAACCCAATCAGATTTCTAATCCTGGAGATATTTCTGATACAATTGATAATATTATTGTTAAATCACTTTTTGAAGCATCATTTTTAAAAACAATGCAAATGATAAAACTAAAGGATATAAATTAATATAATTACAAAAAATTATTCAACTAAAATTCAGTACCTATAAAGACGCATATAAAAATCTATCATTTAACTCATTCAAACCTTCAAGTCCATAAAGTATATGAAGAATAAGTGTATTATAAATCTATCATAAAGACACATTTTTAAGGTTGACATGGATGGGATTATAAAAATAGTACATTACCACAAAAATAAGTGTTTGTTGGATTCATTTATCTGATATGTATGGCCAAGTCAGCCATCAATTGTAAAAGTTTTTATCATGCTACCAGGGCATGTGAATGATGTTAAAGATTCACTTGGCCTAGGATGTGACGTCAAGAGGCCCTTATACTCTATTGGCATGTGTCTTTGTCTCTGGTTCGATGTCAATGAACATGCATTTAAAATAATATATTTTCTCCTTGAGATCCCAAGGTTGTGGTACTCTGGCTGGCTACAACTCTTGGTTATGATGTAAGGATTTGTTGCTTCAATTGATAATCTGAAATTTATAGTGCAGCAAAATTCTGAATCGAAAACAGGTGTCAAAACTGAAAAGAATGATCCTATCACATGTCGCAGAACAACTTCTGTAACTACTTGGTTCTTCTAATGAGTTTCTTAATGTCGTTCAAATGCCCAGCCTCCCAATGGATCCACCTGATCTTAGAGCACTGTATTTCCTCTTTACTCCTTAGAACTATGCTACAAGAAATCCTAGTGAACTTCCTCACCATCCAGTCTAATTAGAAGCAACACTCAAGAAGGGAAGCAGAAGGGGGGACACTCAATAATGATTCACATGGGTATCAAATGAGGGTGCCCCCCTCTATTACATAGAAGTCCTTGGGAAAATTTCATCAAAGTTACGATCTCTAGGAAAAATCAATAAAAATTCCCACACTTAAAAGTATATGCACTGACGTCCAAAACCCTTGAGAGTACAATCATCTTGGCTAACGTCAACAACCCAATAACCGTTATTAGGTAGAGTTTATTGAGTAACCATATCACATGTAGATTAATTAATCAAAGATGAATTTAACCCAAATGGCAGATAAATTTTCCAGCCCATGGGGTGCCATGCTATACCTCATGTCCCAAAAGATACAAAGGAGTCAAATAGCTATCACATGGAACCTTGTTGTCTTCAGTTACCATGTAGATATGATCCTTACTTTTTATGATTTGATATGACTTAAGTTGTGGTAATACCATCTAGGGATTCATAGGAGTCAATTCAATGAACTCTTTCCCTGAAGTGCACCCATTATCTATTGCTTAGTGTCGCCACACTAATGGTTGTGGGATCGGTCATACTCATCATATGGGTGGGATTATCCAGTGATATTATGTCTGGATATTTCAAATTCCATCTTGATTATCCTTCAAATATGAATATTAAGATCACATGATTAAAGACCAGTTATTCCCTTATTATGATATCATCATAGTTCACTCGGTCATCGCATGAATTCATGGACTTCATTATATACATAACACAAGAATAATTATGAAATCAATTTTAATTCAATGAACATAAATGGGATATGGTAGTGTGATTGTTTTACATGCCACATAATATACATAATATTTATGCTCCATATATGTATTACATGCCACATCATTAAAGGTAATGCATTGTTATCTGGGAGTTACTTGACTTATGGTTTAAACATCCTATGACATTTCACCATCTGATAGAGGATATGGATAAAATACATGAATCCTCATCACTAGAGCTATATGGAGTGCAAGATAGTTAAAGTTGTTTAGCCCCTTGAACTAATTGTGATTATCCAAATGTTGGCTGAGGCCTTTACCACTAGGGCCTGATTGGGATTTGTGACTTATAATTGATGATACGCTTGAATCCTTGGGGGATGGACTAAGCTGGTGGCTCACAAATGTCTCTTGAGGAATCTAGGAGATCTCCCTTCAGGCTCCCTTTCATGAAGGTGGTTTATAGTGAGGATGTTCACAAGGCAGATAAGCATACTAAACTTGGTTAAATGTTTCAGTATGTTTTCCTCAAGCATGCGTTGAATTATCTCTTTTTGAGAGTAATGTCGTATTTTTGTCAAGGATATAAGTAGTTTATGGATGTCTGATTCAGAGAATACTTAGGCCTTAATATAATTTAAATTTTTTATGATACTAGTATTTAGGATGATTGAGGGTCGTAATGAGTTATCCGTAATGAGTTATACATTTTTTATTGAGAATAAAATGTAGGAAAGTTAAGAAAAAAAATCCATCCCAGAATCATATTGGGAACAACATTGTTTACACCATATTTGGAGGATGTTGGCCTCCATGATCTTCCATGGTTGACAAGTACAGACCCAGATTTAAATATGTTTTGTGGGATGCATCCATGTTTTCAAATTTTACTCTTATATGCTTTGAATCAAAGATGGAGAAGAAGAGTTTTCTGTTGAAGGATTTTTAATTTAGAACATGTCTCTTAATTCTACCAAGAGAACAAACAATGAAAATTTACCCACGGAAGTCATTCCATACCAGAGAAGTGTTTACTAAAGTCATCTTCTAGATGCATGGTTATTATTTTGTCTTTTCTAGCAAAAAAAATGAGAACCTAGTAGGCACCTTGGATGTTGAGAAAAGTTGTGATTTATTAGTCTAAAAAATATCAATCTGGTATGTTCTTGTTTTTTGGGTTCCCAATTGTTGATCTACGGTACCACTATGGATATACTCTTATGTGACATTGTTTCAAGTTGTTTCATACTTTGTCTACTCTTCAGTTATGTTGTACATACTCTGTATTAGTGATTGGAATATTACAACAACAAATTACTCCTTTGATACGAAACAGTCTCATGTTATTTTATCACACATATCATAATCAGTGAATTATATGATAACATGCATTTATATGATTATTTTCCTCTCACCTGCATTAATTTATTTGTGTTTTAGCATTAAATATGAATTTTTTCATCAATTTTATCACTTCTCAAGCATAATTAAAAGTTTGAAATTAATCTTGATTAATGATGTTCAACATCCCACTTTGCGTTATAGTAGCTAAGTAGTTGATTTCAGTTATTATATTGAGTTTTAATGATGTTCAGCACTTAGGTAGGTATCAAGGATAAAGCACATGCTCTTCTTACATAAACGCTGTTGGGAACAGCGAGCACACCATTGGAATCAGGCTCCCACCAACGGATCTGCTCGCATGTTGTTGGGTGCTGGTGGTGAAAGGTTGTTCAACCACTCATGAGTGACATACCAGTGACAACCAATGTTAGTTGGCCTAGAATTCCCATGGACCTGCTTTTCTGCATTGGTCTTGGACTACATTAAAGAACTATTCGTGACTCATCCGTGGTCTCCATCAAGGGCCCAAAAAATCAGATGCAACTTTTTTACCTACAAATATTGAAAAAGAAAAATAAGATGGGCATTGAGATGCAGATGGGCTGGATAAAGCACACATATGAGCTGATGGGCTGAAAAAAATTGGGCCACAGGCCGCAAGGATTTTATGATTATTTAGGAGATAAACAAAAGTATATTATGAAGAATATACTTTGAAGACCCTATATAAAAGGTTGTTTATATTCTCTCTATGTCTCTCTCTAACTATCAGGTAGTGAAATCTCTAGCCACGCACAATGCTCAGATCAAATGTGTGTCAGCTACAGCTCTTGGAAAGAAATACTAAGCAGCCTTTGCTTGTCAAGTGAAAGTCTTGACCAACAACTTTAGATTGCTTGGATGTTAAGGAGAAAGAGTGGGAACACATCCCCACACATGAATCGGGTCATTGCATTAAATTTGGATAGTTTACATTGTAGTCATAGCCATTGCATGGGAGAAGACCAGGGATGATACCGAATGATGGAGCACAGGATCCCACTCCATCATTTGGAGAAGACCAAGGATGACACCGAAGCCCACGTCATCGCTAGCGACACCTGCCGGCTCGAGCCCTGCCAGAACGACACACCAAGGCGAGGGCAAAGTTATCTAGATAATTTTGATTTTCTCGGGCCATTATCTGCGCAAAGGCCCTTTCCGTTTTGTCTTTTTTCCCTTCGAACCCTCTTTTCTTTTTGTTTTGTTTTAAAAAAATTGTATTAGTGGTCTTAAGAGGGGGCCACTTTCCTAATGGGCCACCCCCTCGTTTGGTCCCTCCTTCGGGCCCATCACCCTCCCTACATAAGGGAAGGAGAGGGCACCCTAAAGAGACAGAAGATTTGTGAATGTTTGGAAAAAAAGGTATCCTGACGTCCTCATGTGAGAGGAAGAAAAAATAGAAAAAAAAGGACAAAAAAAAGCGTGAGAGAGGAGGACGGAACAGGAACGGGCCCGACAGCTGTCGCCTATTCCGCGTTCTGTCGAACGTCATTCCGCTGGTACCCTAGGCCGGCTGCCGCTCCGCCGCTGGAGCCCTAGGCCACCTCTATGCCAAAACGTGGGCCGCTTGCCCCAGGTCGCCAATCCGGCCACCGCTCCACCGCCAGAGACTCTGAGGATGTCGGCCCGTCGTCCAAGGCCGCTGCCCCACGCCGACTCGAAGGCCACCACCCTTTTGCGACATGGTCGCCACCGAGCGCCGCCCGAGGCCGCTATCGCCCTTCACTGAGGCTGCCACAATCGCCGTATCCCGCTGTTGGACCCTTGCCGCGGATCCCGCCGCCAGAGCTCTAGGGCACAGGTCCCCGCCGTCGAAGCCCTCGACTGCCGCCCGCGCAGACATGGAGGCCGCCGTCCCTTGCCTCTATCGCATGGACCTGCCGCGCTGGTCGCCCGATGTTGCTTCACCTGCAACCGCCCAGCGGCCGCCTGCTGCCGATGCCGACGCCTGCCACACTGGTCGCCCGACGTCGGATGCCCGTCGCAGCTTTGCCTGCTCTTGATGCCGAAGCTACTGCTGCTCTCGGCGCCCACCTTTAGGCCGCCCGTGACTGAGCCAGCGCCGCGCCCATTGGTCGTCCTCGCGCCCTCGACCGAGCCAGCATTGTTGAGCCCGTCCTCGCTCTATGTTTGTTGATCGTGTCGCCCAGCGCCGTCCTTGCACTACGCCCGTTGACCGAGCCGCTCAGCGATGACCTCACGCTACACCCGTTGACCGAGCCGCCTAGCGTCGTCCACGCGCTGCGCTTCTTGACTGAGCCGAGCCCGAGCCTGAGCCGAGGCTTCGCCGAGTGCCACACCACCATGCCCGTTAGCCGAGCCTGAGCCTGTGCCGTGCTCGTCGTCACACCTCACTCCGTCGTCATCCTACTCCGCTCCGTGCATCACCGCTCCAGCACCGTGCTACGCCGTCTGTCAAGCGACGTTGTGCCTGCCTTCGACACAGCTCCACCGAACTCCACCCCCACTAGTATCTTTGCACCGACTACGTACGATTGCGTGATGACGCACCACGAGGTACCTCGCTCCTCTAGCTCGCCCGTTAATTATCTTTTGTCATAGATATGTCAACACACTCCACCACGCTCAGGTTAGAGTAGGTGAGAGGGTAAATGGACACAAGAGCGTCCAGAGAGCTTCTTCCCTAGGTACAGGCCGAGCCTGTTCATTACGTGAGAGCACCGATACATTTAATCCATTCGGCATCGTAGACTCCTTCGTTGCTCTGCCGAGGGTCAGGAGGTCACCATCACCGTCATCGGTTGCCCGCCCCGTAGCACGGAGCCCGGTGAACCCCATGAGTCGGGGCATGCACGTACATTCACCTAGGATTTCATCGCAACGCATAGTCGCATCTCAATAGGTCCACACCGACATATGACGTCTTCAACAACGTTCGTGTATCTCCCCGGGTATCTGAGCATCACCTCGGTACCCCCTCGGGACAACGTCTGCGATGTCGTCCTGCATCACCAAAGTAACGAGAAGAGGCACCACGTGCTTGGGTAGTGGTGCTCATGAGCCTTGAGGCCCGCAGCCCCGCACACGTACCTACTGGCACTGCTGCTGCACGCATGCCCTCGAGCTAAGCATCGCATGCCCGTGGGCCTCAGCACTCTACGCACCCACCATTCCTTCCTAGCCTCGACAGCCCACATGCCACCAGCACCTAGGGTGACACCATCGCACGATGTCCGCGTAGGTGCCACCATGCTCGACACCCCAAGCTCTAAACTGCGTGCCAAACACTACCCACAAGCACGTCATGTGCCCCACAATCGTCTCGGCACTCTCTCTGTGCGCCAATGCCGTAGTCCCCTAGTGGGGTGTCTCCCACCTCACGCACGTTAACGCAGTGTGCACATGCAGTGCCCAGAACCTGCACAGTTCCCATGCACAATCCCATGCCTTTGTTAGGCTTTGACCTTTTGTACCAGGGACCGGTCGGACCAGACCGAACCAGTACCGGTGGTCTGCCATTTCCTAGGGGACCGGCCGGTCTGTCAGGATCTGGTCTGCAGGTCCGACCGGACCAGTACGGGGTCGCCGCCCCTCCCCCCCCCATTGCTTAGCATTTCCCTCTCTCATATTCTCTCCCTTTCCTTTTTTCTCTCTCTCTCACATTCTTTTTCTCTCTCCTCACTGATAACATGCATTTTTAGTAGCTTAATATGACAATATTTACATGTTTATTTGCATTGAATTAATAATATATGCATGTTATCAAGCTTACAATGATTAAATTCATTTTAGAATGACATTATGAATTTTATGTATTTTTTATGATTCTTATGACACTAGATTTTGAAAGAAAAATTTTTTTGAGTCAGAATATGACTTTTTTGGAATTTTTCGACATTCAATTCGGAAAAATATAATTTTTCTAATTCGAAATATATTTTTATTTGTATTTTTTGGGTCTTTATTTTATTAAATATGAATTCTAGAATATATTCGGGGTTTTTTACTTTTCTTGGGCCAGTTGACGTGGACCAGTCAGAAAAAAGGAACAATTGTTTAACCAATAAATGTGTTTCGTGGTCCGAGAAAGAGATGATTAAAATATTATTATTTCTCTCTCCTTGGAATAGTCAACAATGATGGCCGGGCGATGAGGCAGCACCATAGAGCACCACGTGTACATGTGGCGCATACATGTTACATCTCTATTGGTTTAGAAGGGAAAATCACTGACGTGGTTCGCTGTCAACTGCGATAAAAGCTACTAAACCATATATTTAAAAATAAACTATCATTATTCCTTTTTGTCTTTTTCCCAGACCGACACGTGGCATGATGAGAGTTGTTGATTGCAGATGACAAGAAGGAATCTCAACCAATCATAGATTTTACCACCCAAAAGATACAAAATCCTAACCAAATGACATGACCGCACTGACAAGGATGAGGAGAGAGAAATATTTAAATTAAATAGACGGCTTGAAATCATCCAACTTCCAAGCTTCATAATCGATGAACTGGAACTCAGATCGAGCTGAAAATATAAGGGCAGCTTTGTCTTTTTTTCCTCTATCAATCCATATAGTTGGATCTATAAGTTGATCCCTCGATCTTCATAAAAAACATCTTTAAGCTCACTTCTTCCTAGTGAGGCTGATTGAAAGTAAGTGAAGTTTTGAAGGTCCATCAAGTGTTCTTTGGTGTCTCAAGTGCTTGGGAAGGTTCAACAAAGAAGTGGGGAGGTTGATTTGTAGTAGGAAGACGTTGTGACCCTGGCCGAATATAGGGATCTAAGGTTAGCATTTCGCCTTACATTGAATAATTTTGAACACACTTAATTATTGTATCCATCTTCACCATCTATCACCCTCATCCATTATCATCCTCAATCCACTCTGTCATCATCGCCTATCCATCCTCACCTTAACCTTCATTTCACGTGTTCTCTACACTGTGACAATCTTGTCACACATTTCTCTCCTAACTATTTCAACTAACACACATCACTACGTCTCTCATTTCTACCATCAGTCTACTTCATTCTCGCTATCCTTATCATCGTATCCACTTGCATTTACGCCACTTACACGCCATTGTTAAGATCCTGTCGCTCTCCTTTCTCATCCATCCTAATCCCAAATTAGTAAAACCCTAATTCGCCATTTATCATTTCATTATCTACCTCTCATCACACATTCACTACTTTATACATAATTCCTCTCATTTTCGCTTCACTCAAGTGAGATTGTACTTTCCCCAATATCAATTCCCTGCGGAGACATGTACTCATCACTAGCTAATTAAATTATTTACGAGTATCATTTATATATTTTATTGATTAAACTCAAATTCTCAACAACATAATTTTTACCCAAATTTTGAATTAATCACTCACTCAGCCCCTTTCTTTGAGTTTTCTCCTCTCTCTCACGTTCTTTTTCTCTATCTCCTCACTCAGCCATTTTGTTTGAATTTTCTTCTCCACTGATTCTCTTTCTTTCAATCTGCTCTCTCATCATCTTAACCACCCACTACTATTGACCATTCTAATTTTATTTCTTTCTCTCTTCCCTATACCTTTCAAGTTGATTTTTCTCTTAATCTCTCTCCCTTACCTTTCTCCCACAACTTTCTTCCACGTAAACCATCAATCCTTCCTCTTCTCTCTACCACTTTCTCCTAAACCATCCACGGTTTATTTGCATTGTAACTGCATGTTTTCTTTTCCTTTAAAAGAGCTATGAGCCTATTTGTATGGACAATTTTTCTTGAGAACTTATGTGAATTTTTTTATGAGAAAAGAGTGATGTTATAGTGATTCTCTGGTGATAAGGACAACGGAACAGCTACAACGGCTTATCAAATTCGACATTGATCAACTCATCTTAGGTTCGTCCTTCCCTTTCTCCTTACCTTATATTCCTACATCATTTTCCTAACATCTCACCCTTGATCTCATTGAACACACAACCTTCATCTCACCGTCATATTCTTGATCTCGCCTTTCATTTTCTCCCTTCTTCTTATCCTCATCCATTCTCACAACTTATCCCATCTACCTGGCAAGTTCATCCCCCACACTTAATCTCCTCCCCTCTCACTCTTCACGTAAACATCTTCTCGTGTCGGCCAAATCTTACACTCCCATCAAATCCATTTCCCACACTTTATCCTATTCTTAGCTACACTTTATCATGGAACCTGTTTAACATCATTTATCGTGTATGTATAGTCCCCTCATCCACTTGACACTCATAAAACGACTTAGGGTATGGTCAACTCTCAAACCCTAATTTGACTTAGTACTGATGCGTTCAAAAATCATCAGAGAACTCTTCTGCAATATTTTACTGCCTTGGCGAAGGACCTCATCGCATCATCTTCCTTGAGATGTCACCTCTTATATTGAGGGCGGAAAATCTGGTCTTGACCACTCAATCCTCTTCATGAACTTCTTGATGCACCCAAACTAAGACTATTTAGAATCCCATGATTATACATCATAGTCAAAGTACAACTGCCCGTCCACAAGATGTATTTGGTGTCTCAAGTCGAAGGACCACTTAAAAAACCATGATGTGAATCAACCTGATTGATAATTTGTTATAATATCATTTAGGATTCGCACGAATCAATTCAGTGAACTCTTTCCACTAAAGAGCACATATTATCTATCCTTAGTGGATACGGGACCGACCATACTCATCATATGAGTGAGGCTAGATAGTATTATTCTTTCTAGATACTTTGATGTCCTTCTCGAGTGTCCTTTGAATAGGAATATTTAAAACACATGTTTAAAGACTAGTGATCTCCGTATTACGATCTCATTGTAACTCACTAAGTCTGATCATGTATTCATGGATTTCATTAGACACATCACACATGCACTATAATGAATATGTTATATTAATGAAATGGAATGAGATATAGAATTTGTGGTTGGCTTGCCAAACACATATATTTACATCACATTTTACTTAGGGCATTGAGAAATCACGTATCTAATTGTGCCCATGTGATGTGATTTATATGTTTTACATGTCATTAGGCCTATTAAATATGTTTCCACAACATGAAATGATTGTATTTCATCCAAATTAAGGCCACAGAACCCAAGATAAACTGTATGTGATTGTTAAAATATTTTACCAATTTTTTTATTTTATTTTGGCATTATATGAAATAATGGACAAATAATCTTGACGGGGTCATTAAACTTACCAAGTTAAATGAATCGCATTAAATATAATAAATTTACATTTTGAAATCCATATCCAGATAATTTAATTTAAAAACCCAAGACATGTCCAATTAAACTTACCGTTTAAAAATAATAATATTCTAAAAAATGAATATACTAAGTATCAAACCAGTGAAATATCCAAATTATTTTTTCATGAAAAATCCAAATTCTTTAATAAATTATGCCCTAGGGTATTTTAGATACCTTTGATCATGTTGTGATTTAGGTCATTAATGACATGCTAATTATTAGATAAATGTCATTAATTTTCGGTATGAATTTTTATTAAGATGAATATGTGTGTGAGTGTTATCAAGCATAGAATGATGATATCCTTTTAAAAACCTTATTCTGATTTTTATGGATTTTTATTCTTATAGAATTTTATGACATCATATTCATAAATAAATAAAAATTATTACTCAAAATATATAACAGATTTTTTGATGTGACATTCGTAAGAAAATAATGTTTAAGTCTGAATATATATATATATAGAATCTTTTGATGTAACATTCAAAGCGACATTACTTTTTACGTTCAAATATGTTTCAAAAATATTTTTATGATTTAAAAAAATATTTTTATGAATTTATGTAAGGCGTTATGAATTTCATTTATGGACTCAAATATTGTCAAAAAATTAATATCCCCACATAAATTTCATTCATCACTCATAATGCATCAAAATTACTTAACCATTGTTTAAATGTGTAGGAAATAAATCATGTTTAGAAAATAAAATCAAGAACACTGATCTAGGAGTATATATCGATTTCCTAGAGCTGATTCTTCAATCTCCTCATTTTTATTAATTTAAAATTTTCTACATAAATGTATCGAATCATTCAAAAAACACAATTGCACTACCCATGTTCTCAAAGTGCTTCCATGCTTATACTTACATATAAGGATATCAGGAATATCCCCCATTTATAAATCCCCCCTATATATGAGTTCCAAAACTCAGGGATAAATACCATCTCGGAATGGTATACATTGCGTTTGATATGAAAATTCAATTGACATAATTTATTTTAAAATATAGTATAATTTACAAAATATAATATAATATTCTAAAATATAAAACAAATTTTGATTTAATCATCTTGTGCCTAAAGTTTCTTTGATACATCTTCAATAAATTTGGTCATACTGAATAATTTTTTACTTTATTTATCTCATGAAAACATATATACATAAATAGAGAGGTATTGGTCGTAAATTTTCCATGAGTAATGCCTAAATATCTTCAGAGTATGCAAATTATGTCTTTGAGTTGTATTGAATATGTGCTCTATTAACTTTTAATTTTCAAAAAGTAGGAGATGTGTAATTATTTATATTATTGTTAAATAAATGAATGGTTAATTTCACTTTGATTTGATTTTAGACTACACCAGATTTTTGGAAAATTATTAGCATTTGTGCCATATATTTTGAAAGTGATAGGATCATATTTAAGATGTAGGTCACTTAATGAATACTAAACTTTATCATGAATATGATAAGAAATTTTTCCATTTCACCAAATTTATCTTAAACTGGTACCATAAATTAATGATCCCATCAATATTGTGCGTAAATCAATAGTGTGATCCGTTCTAGTCAATCATAGATTTTTTTCTAGAAGATGGAATGGAGTTTTAAGGACCTTTTAGGATTCTTTTTACTTTGGCCTTTAAGTTTACTCAATATTTCAAGCTCTTTATTCAAGTACATTTACATTACACTCATTAAAGTTTTAGTTTTGGATTCCAAATATCTTGGACTCAATCACAGACGTTTCCGTGAGAACCCAATATTAACTGCTCTTAACTTGAAATGATGTGTTGATAGATATCCAGTAAAAATAATTTATTTCTCCATCTTCTTGTGATTATAATTTCAATATTTTATTGGGGTTGAATGGAAAAATATATAGAAACTCTGTTTTGGATTAATTATTATCATTTAACATTTTCTCGACCAATATAGATGAAGATTTGAGCTTAGTGCAGACTTATTGTGAAGCTTATCTTGATATTTAGGTGATCAAGAGGAGAATTGTGCCATATAGATGATTTATAGTAGCAGCATTGGTACTTATAGTTGACTCATCAAAAACCAATAATATTTAGTGAATTCATATAAATATAATGGATTTCGCCAATTTATTGGACTAATTGTGTATCTTCTTATCCATATACATAATTTACATGACCATTGTTTAAATAAAAAAAGGTGGTCTGTTTAGTCTCCTACGGTACTTGGACAAATTTTTCGTATCTTTTCAAGGTTTGGCAAAAACTTATATTTTCCTCATACAAGTATCTGGTGAAAAGAGCAGTTTTGTCACTGTACTGACTTATGGGCGAACATGTTGCACAATGGCTCAATTTTGTTGGCCCCCAACTAATATTAAAAACCGAAATATATGGATACCAAAGTATGTAATTATCACATACTATGATCACTATCAAGTCACTCAAAAAAACCACAAGGACCTTTAATTTTTAAAAAAAATCTTTAAAAAGTAAGAAGCTGAAATATAAGTGCATTGCATTAAAAATGCCTAAGTATGTGATTGGATGCATGTTCAAAATGGCATATGCTAAGTCAACCCTCATTCAATGGGTCTACATAAGATCAGACATGTCCATTTCTATCAATAATTATTCATATGAAGATAACAGACTTCATGATGCTTCATACAAAGTCGACATCAGTGATTTGGATGATAGTAGCAAGATTGAAGAAATGCAGGCTGCCATAGTGGTCCAAGATCCTAAACTTGTCTCTTGGGATGTCATCACCTGACTAGGAGCCTTGGTCACAACTATCTGAACATCAACTGAGCATCATACAAAATACACGAAGACTAATGGATATTATGTGGTCGTACTACAACACTTCCATGTCATGTTTAAGTTCATTGAAATAAATATTTACTCATTATTATTATCATGTGACTTTCATCATGAAGTAGTCCATGAATATGTACAATCACTTAGTGAACTATAATGAGGTCATAATACAATGATCACTCAGCTTTAAACATGTGTTGTAAATATTCTTTCTCAAAGGATACTCAAGATGGACATCAAAGTATCCCAAAATTATAACATTATATAATCCTAATATCATAAGTATGGTTGATCATATGGCCATTATCATAGAGACACAAATGATGTATTATGGGTGGTCTTTTGGAAAAGACTTCACTAAACTTTCTGATTGGTATGAATCCCAGAGTCATACTATACCTAGAGTTCAACCAAGTTGATTCATGTCATGCATGTGTAAGTGGTCTGACAATACGCATTTTATTAGGTTAATATGACATATTTGCATGTTTATATGCATTAAATTTTTTTTTATATGCATGTTATCAAGCCTAAAATGATTAAATTCAATTTCTAAAATATATTTTATTTTATGAATATATAAATACTAAAAATAAATAAATATAAATATATATATTAACATTTTTATGAATTAATATCTTTTTTGGAATTATTTAATGTTCTTTGACTTTTTGAAATTGGAGGAGAGAGAAAATCAGAGGCCTGAGAATGATCCAAATTCAAATTGCAATATCTGACAATCTATAAAGATTTTTGGGCTGAAATTGTGAGTGGAGCTTTATTTTTCCCCCTCTTTCCATCCATACGGTTGTATATATAAATAAAGTCTTTGACTATTGGAAATACCATCTTTGAACTCACTTCCTCCAAGAGAGCTTGATTGGAAGAGAGTGAGGGTTTTGAAGGTCCATCTAGGTGTTTTTGATGTTTTGAGTCATTGGGGAAGATCAACAGAGAAGTGGAGAGGTTGATCTGCATCGGAAGAGTGCGTTGATTCCAGCGGAACATAGGAATCTAAGGTTAGTCTCTTGCCCTACGTTGGTTTCTCTCCATCACATATCTTTAGCTAGATCTACATCCTTATTTATATTATTATTTCATTCTCATCACCATCTTCCATCATCTCACTCTAACACATCCATCTCTGATCTTAATCTCATCACCTTTGTCTCATATAAAAATCCTAAATTAATTAATCCATCATCTTCTTCTCCATTTCACAACCACCTATCCATTCTCTGTCACATCCATTGGCTAGATCATTATCATTTCTTCTTCCACCATCCTGTTTCACCATTATCCATCCACATCCACTCACATCCATTCACCCACCTCATCATCATATATTATGTTTCATGTTCTACTTTCATCATCACTTCATGTCTTCGTCTATCACATTCTATTATTTCCATATTATATATCCACTTCCTCCTACCTATTCCTCATATTATTACTTGTATCATCCTTCTTAAATAGTATTATCACCCTCTCACCACCTTGTATTCACCACATTTAAATCCTTTAGTTTATATCTCCTTTCATCCCTTTTGAATCATCATTTAAATAGTATTTAAAGGCTAATATGGGTTCTGTATGGAGGTGACCCTTGTCCATCACTAAATAGCCAATTATGGTAAAGGTTTTGTGAGAGAGTCGATTAACTACTCTGTATCTTTTGGATCTTGATGCATAGCTTGGCACCCCATGAGCTGGAAACTTAATTTATCAATTGGGCTCCATTGATCCTTGATTTATTAATTTGTATGTCAATATAAATTATTGATAAGGTTGATCAATAAATGTTATTGGGACATTAAAATTATTAATTAGACTGATACATGGGCCTAGAGGGTTGTGCAAATAATATATATGAATGTTAGTGGTATACCTGATAAGCCTAAAATTAATGGTGTTGTTAGGGTTTAGACTTATGAAATTGTATTTATGAATTATCTTATTGAAATATTAAGACGAGAAAGGGGTTGATCGGCAAGGAGGAGACGTAAAATCTGAAATGTAATTTTTGGTCTTAGTATTGAAAAATTAAGCGCAAAGTAAGGGTGAGAGAATAAATGAGGATGAGAGAAATTATGAAAAAGGACGAAGGGATTCTAATGACCTGAGCCTTCGCCTAAAGATTCAAATAATGTGGTAGGTGGATGAGGGTGGTAAGTTTGATTTGGGCTTATTCCCTTTGAATGATGAAGCTCTACGAGGTGAGATAAAAGGATAGAAGCCCAAATCCTTCTTGATCTTTATCCTCACATGGAGGGGGAAATATCTAATTGGGGATTTAATAAAAAGATCCAATCAGATGTAAATAACAACCTATTTGGTTTAGATTTGGTTCTAAAAATGAGAGAAACACTATAATTTTGTTTGGAATTTCAATACACACTCTTGAACTAAGGTTATGCTATCCCTCAATGACCTCTCCTAGGCCATTAATAACTCATCCATACTTGGTGTTTTGGCACCATACAAGAAGAGGATCAAGAAGTGTAGAGGAAACTCAGCATATTAGTCCTATAAATTCAATAAAATTTGACTTTAAAAACCTTGTTGTGTCCTTCCTGGCAAACTAGGGTTGGCAAGATTTTGAATTGTTGTCTTCCCTTTCCCGCCCTCATTTTAAAAATCCAGCTGTATGGGTGAAAGAAGAGAAAAGATGAGAATACCCTGAAGTTTTCAAGTTGATCTGAGGCTCAGATCTCAAGATATCAAGGTTTAAAAATTGATGAATCCTGATCATCCAAACTCTCCCTTCTCTCTCCTCCATGCGGTTGCTAGCACTTTAGGGTTTATGCACCATGATTTGTCTGAAAATGTGTACCACAATTGGTGCAATCATCTCTACCTTTGATCAGTCCACTCCATGAGAATCTGTGCATCCATGTTTCATGTGCCATGAAGATGTTGCAATCATTAGCAGCCAATACTTATTGGAATATACCTGATGAACACTTTGTGCCATGTGTCCTGGTCTGTATTAGGTTTCCAAGTCATTAATTATTTTAAATAATTCAAATTGTCATCATTTGTCCACATGCATTTATTACAAAAAATGAAGTCTTTTTTTCATTTGGCCATGTAGGTCTCTATGCTGTTTGATTAAAATTCAATTTCAGTAAATACTCTCTCATCCACATGTCCCTCCCAAACTTAAAGAAAACCAATTGTTAGTTTTTTCAGTTCAGATCTCGCAAATCACGAGAACTAAATGATGTCTTTGTATTATAGGACAAACCAATCATTGGATAAAATTTGTTAATTAATCATGATTCATGGCATAATGACACTTAAGATTACATTTAATGCCAATAAGGATTTAATTTATTATTTTAAAATATATCATTAAAAGAATACTTTCTGATTTAATCTCTCGTTGAATAATTCCATAAAAATAAAAAGACTTCATAAAAATATCTTAAAGACTTTAGTGATTCAAAATGAATATTTTTTGACTTCTAAAATTAATTTCACGATGAAACAAGCGTTTTAAAATTCTGTAAAAATACCAAAATCTGTAAAAATATAAAAACACATTAAAGGCTATTCTAATCAATTTAAACCATGATACAAAAAATATGGACTTTTGATGCAGAATTTTATTTAATATCCATGAAATTACTATAATAATTTGCATGGTTTGAATAATTAAGTTATAAGTAATTATGTGAAATGTCCAAAATAAGTATAAATAATGGGAACCCATTTCAAGTGCCCGTGCTAGCCATCCTTGGGTGGCCCCTTGTCTTCTCCACTTCTCAAAAAATTTCTCCCATAATTATGTTTAGATGGTGAGAAGGTCAACTAGATCTTCAAGCAGGATTGAAGAAGTTATAGAAGAGATCATTTAAACAATCATGAGGATAACTTTTAGAGGCCAAACACGTGAACATCTTGAGGGTAATCTTCCAATAGAAAATTTTGAGAAATGGAATAAGTTTCACATAAAGTGATATTTGATGGATATTATGTGGCCGTCAAGCCAATCACACTACCATGTTTATTTAAGTTCATTGAATAAAATATTTGCATTCATTATTATTCTGTGTGATGTTTATAATGAAGTCCATAAATATGTGCTATGACTTAGTGAATTATGATGAGATCATAATACAATGATCACTAGTCTTTAAACAAGTATTCTAGATATTCCTATTCGATGGATAGTCGAGACAGACATCGAATTATCCTGATAGAATAGCACTAGTTGATCCTACTTATATGATAAGTATAATTCATCCTGTGGCTATTAGTGTGGTGACACTAAGGACAAATAGTGGGTGCTCTTTGGAGAAAGAGTTCATTGAATTGATCTAATATGAATCCCTGAATGGCATTATACCTAAACGTCAATCCAGTTGATTCAAGTCATGGTTGTATAAGTGATCCACTGACTTGAGACACCAAGGACATCTCATGAGTGGACGACTATGTTTTGACTATGACTTACGAGCCTCTAATCATGGGATTCAAATAAGTTATAGATCGGATGTAGTAAGAAGCTTACAGATATGATTGAGTGGTCAAGATGGGATGATCCGCCCTAGGTATAAGAGGAGATTGACTCGAGGAAGACGTTGCATAAAAATCCCTGGCCAGGGCAGTGAGGATATTGGAGAAGGCGTTCTCCAATGATCCCCATTACGCATCAGTACTAATCGAATAATGGATTAGGGTTTGACGATAAACCATACCCTAAGTCATTCGAGAGTCTCGCGCGGATGATGAATTATACATATATGGTAACCGATGACGATAAAGGTTCCATGTGAGAGTTCTAGAGTATTCGGTATCTTCTAGAGCACGAGGTGTAGCTTGGCACCCCACAGCTGGAAACTTAACCTATCGATTGGCTTAAATCGATCCTTATTTAATTTCCCTCTTTATATTTAATTAATAACAGGTTCAAGAAATAATAGGGTTAATAAGGTTGGTCAATAAATATTATTGGGCCATAAATTTATTAACTAGAACGATACATGGGCCTAGAGGGTCACACGCACAAGGTCATAAGGGCATTGATGGATATATTTTACTTTGCAAGGTTTTTGAGAAAAACCTTAAGTAAAATATAAAGAGGGAAAGGGGTCTCATTTTAAGCACCCATGCAAGCCTGATTTAAGAGCCCCTCCCATTCGTCATTCTCTACATCAACCAAGGAGAGAGTCTCCAAGAAGAGTTGAAGAGGAAGAGGTGGAGATCCAAGTGTCGAGTGATCGCGTAAATACTTCTAGAAGCCAGACGCGTGAACGGCTGTAGAACGATCTCAAAGTGAGCATGTCGAGGGTGGAATAAGTTCCCCAAAAATGTACCTTCAATATTTCGTTTTAAAGATCAATTTTGAATCGATCGAGACACTTCCACATCCATGGAAACGTGTTTTCCATGGACGAACCAAGGCACCAAACCCAACAATATTATCATCTCTTGTTTTATTCTTTTATCTCTTTTTTTAAATGAACCCTAAAGAATCCAACATCTGTCACATTATTTTATTATGAATAATTAATTTATATCATGTTTTTATCATCCAATACTTATATTAATGCCCCACTCAATGGGTCTATAAGTTTATAATTTTTTTAAAAAGTATTACCTTCATAAAAGTTAAAAATATATTACTTTGCTCAAGTTTTTCTTCATCCAATTTATATTCCTTCATTTTTAACACAAGTCAATTTATTTTCTTTGTTTCTTGTCTTATTAAAACCTGATCCCTCATCATTTGCCACAACACTATCATCCAAGCATATCATCATGTGTTTTGTCGTAGTGACAGATTCTCAAACCTGTCTTCCATCACATCATCATCTCCCATCATGCCTCATGTGACGTGATGGAAGATGGTTGTGGAAACATACCTCCATTGTAGATCATGGCCCTGGCCACATCCTCCCACGTTTCGAGAGATAATAAATAATATGAGCTAAATGGACAAAATGGGGGTAAAAAGTGGCCAACATAACTTAAACACAGAAATAACAGGGTTCAAGATATTTGACTGGCAAAATAATTAGTACGAGCTTGATTTGGGATACACCCTACCCCTTGTTTCGAAGGTTGAGTTTAATAAGCTACTTGATCTGTTGAGAGGCCATTGCACTCACCAAAAGCCCAACATAGTAGTTACCATAAAGGCCACTAAAGCTGAGATGCCTCCCCACTTTGCTTTACATGTAAAAAAGGCCATTGTGGCAAGTATATTTGATGAAATGGTCCACCCAAGGTCATATGTAGGGCCCTCTATTCCTGAGATAAATATTATTTATATTCCATAAACATCCTATATGAGGGACTCAACTGTGCGTTTCATTGAAACATACTTTCCTGTTAACATTAATCATATGAAAGCATCATTAGAATAATCAAACTGGTTTTCAATTAATTAGAAAATAAGTTCTGGTCTATTTTTGGAGATTTTACCCATCGTCCAGCCCACATGGATATGAGAGTGACTATATCAGACAATGGTTCACGAGCAACAAGCTTTGTGGCCACAACTTGTGGGTAGATGGGTGGGTGGTGGATTAAATATTCTAATTATGTTGTGACAAATAATTCACTTAATCCAAAAATTAAACTCATAACCAATAATTCAGTTTTTAAAAAGATATAATTTCTGAATCAGTGAGTGAAGGTCATTTCACACAGATTTTTTTGCTCTAAATTGTGGTGCATAAAGGATTTTATATGAGAGGAGAAGATAATAAAAAAAATTATATATAAAATGCATAAATGGGGCTTGATATTCTAATATAATAATTTTTAAGCTAATACGTAAAAT
Source organism: Wolffia australiana (assembly GCF_029677425.1). Classification (NCBI taxonomy): domain Eukaryota; kingdom Viridiplantae; phylum Streptophyta; class Magnoliopsida; order Alismatales; family Araceae; genus Wolffia; species Wolffia australiana. Next base: position 7,603,753 of record NC_135841.1, on the reverse strand, counting down.
TTTTATCTGAAATAAAGCAGAAATCATACACTAACCTTGAGGATACAATGACTTCAACAAATCATCATTTGATATCAATTCATGTGGAACTATTATTGTTTTTTTAATTCAATAACTCCACAATATATTGTTTTTTTAATTCAATCGAAACTATTATGCATTCAAATGAAGCCTAAATTTATTATAGATTTTTTTTTCGGTCATTATGAGTTTTCTATATTTTTAGGATTTTCTGATACTTAATGATAGTTATCATAGAATTAAATGGCATATTTATGTCATAATATATATAAGGCTTACTTATATTAATTTCAACGCAAGATCCTATTCTTCCTCACACAGTTATAAAGTATAACGCATGTGGAATTAATGTATAAAAATGAAAGAATCCATTATTTGAATGAAATTAATGTATAAATGATTAAGCTTAAATGTCATGTAAATTTATATTAAGAATGTAGGTTAATACTTGGTTCAAGTTTATTATTATATATATATTGCTTTCCCCAAAAATATTTTGCCCCTCAAAGTCATTAAATTGAGCTCTAAGTTTTCATATAAATTAGAAAATAGGAAACTATATTATGACCAATATGGTGTATTTTATCTCAAGATTTCAAGGAATAACAGAGAAATTGAATTCCAGATACTTATATGCGCTAAATGTTTGATTTCATGCTTTGTTTGCATCTTGCTATGAATTTCCTTATTTTCTGAATTAACGGGTTTAACTTGTGATATATTACGTGTTTATACAGATGGATTTATGTATTTAAAGATGCATAGATCATGTTCTCAGCATGCTTTTTTATACATATTATTATTTTTTGAAGCATCTACTGAATACAGGGAAAAAGTATGCCTCTAAAAATGCCTTGAGATGGAGAGTTTAGGGGTGTGTTGAGCTATAACGCATCATGGGAAGTCACTGAGAAAATTCCCTTACTAATAAATAGAGATTCTCTTATCAGAGGGTGATAGACATTTATATTTTCCATTCAAGGCATAATTTTGAGCATCCTTCATTCATACTTGATGCATAGATTTTTTCAGTATAAAATTTCATTGCTTTTCACTCTTAGCATTCCCCCTTCCATATATTTGCATTTGCAAATTTTGTTTCTCTAAAAAATGTACAACTTTTGTGTCTTGTTTGGTACTTTTGGAGACTTGCTCAAGGTTATTGTCTTCTTTCGTTGATTAAGTGTGATTCAATTTCTTCCCTTTTCTTGTGTTCCAAAGTCTGTTCTTTCATGGATAAGTCACTCATTTTCTGCTTCCATTTTGCAGAACTTCTTGACCAGTTTCCTCAAGATATGAATTATCAAACCAAGTGGACTTGGAGCTCCTGCTAGAGATGTGGGAGTGGAACCTTGCAACATTTGCAGGAACTTGGTGCAACTCCCCATTTTCTTTCTCCGTTTTCTCTCCAGTTCTTGTTTCAAAGCTGATCTATCCATCCTATCTGAGATTCATCCAATCTTATGGTAGAAATATGTATCATCATCCAGCTTTATAAATTCAAATTGCTCTGCTCTTCAACCCCAACAAAAAATATCTCATAAATAATTTGGGAGAGAAGGTTTTTAGTTTCAAGACAGTCCAGTTGTTGAGAAACAGGTATCAGTGGTCATAACTGGAAGTTTCTCAACAAGATCATGATAGTTTTTCATCATATGATCAATTGAAAATAATTATCATGTTCCATGACTCAGACCTATTGACAATTGGTTTGAACTATATACATTGATTCTTTTCAAACCCATTTGAGTTCTAGGAACAATCTTGGACTTCAGATGCTGGGGTTGATGTCAAGTGTTTTTTTTTCTTACACGGGTACTGTAAAAATTCAGAGAAAAACTTTTGAAAGAAGGTTCAAATTGGAAGAAGTTGAGAAGATTTCGCCACTGGGGCTACTCAATCGGGCAGCGAGAACCAGAGAAACGCTATCCGCCCAGTCCAAATTCTTGTGTTCGTTTGGGATCACAGAGTTGTTCTTGCAATCGTGAAAATGGCGATGATGAGAGGGCAAGTTCCCTCGTTTACGATGATGGGCTCCCTTCGCGCGTCTTCACCGACCCAGAAATTCTCGGGCAGCTTTCAACCGGCAAAGAAGACGAGGAAAGAGAAACCTCGATCGATACTCAGATCAAGATTAGAGGAAGGCGAGGTGTGAAGCCAGGAACAATGATCTCGTGTGCTCAGTGAATTTTCCGCTCGTCTTAATCGAGAAATTGATACGAGATTTCAGGATTATTTGATCGATGCACCTGTTTCAATCGGAGACGGGTTCTCATTCACTGGAGGTAAGTACTTTTTTTGTATTTTTCTTGTAAAATTTCTATGGAATAGGCCTCAGCGTCTTAGATTTTCGTGTCGATCCAGCAGGAAAATACTCAGAAGGGCCGAATCCTGCGGACGAGTGGTTCAAGAAAGGGAAAATGGTAAGCTAGGACATGTTTCATGTTTTTCTTTGAAAATTATGAATTACTACAGAGGAATTGACGTGGCTTCTGTTTTATTCCTGAATTTTACCCTCGTATGGAAATCCCTCTACAGTTCGATTTCTGAAAGGAAAACGTCAGATCAGTTTGCAATTCTTCTAATGTTTATTAATTTGATTCTAGGTCAGTGCGCACCTAGTTAGTGGGGCAAGAGAGAAGGCAACAGATCCTATTTTCGGCCTTACATTGGGTTCTGGCTCTCAGTTATCGGACAATGTCTTCAGGTGATCACAGAACTCCGAATATTAATGGTAGACAAGTTAAAATTTTAAATAAAGGTTGATCGGTCGAAGATCATTACCCAGATAACATGATTAATTCGTGGAGATGTGATGGAAACTTTAATCTTGTCTCGTGACTGTGCAGATGGTTTTGCATTGAGACGGGAGTTTCTTCTGGTTCCTCTGTTATTTTTGTTCACGGTTTGCCCTCTCAGGTAGTAATGAAATCCAATATGTCGTTTATGATTTCTATTTAAGATGAGCTCTCCATGCTAATATGCATATTTTTTGTTCATTTCCGTTGCATATTGTTTCATGCATCTCGTATGGATCCCAAGATGTTGGATTCCTCTGCAGCTCTTCTATATTATTTGTTAGAAAATTTTCCATTATTCGGCGAATCTTACTACTTAAACATATTGCTCCAATGATAGATGAGAATTGCATGTTCTGTAACTTTATTGGAACAAGAATGAAATCAACCGAGTTGCTTATTTTGTTGTTTCAACACTCGTCAGAGGTTTTTTTTAAATTTGGAATCCAAGTTCATTTGTTTTTTTTGTATGATTTTCAAGGCGTATTCCTTCCGCAAAGTTCTGCCAGTGTTGTCGGAAGACTGTAATTGCATCGCTTTCGATTGGCTGGGTAAGGTTCATATCCTCCCAGTTTTTCATTTTTAATGTTTGAGCTGAAGTAAAAAATTTTAAGAAATTTAAACACTGCTGTTTTTTATTGTGGCATTTTGATTTCGATTCCTAGGAGTTGTACGGAAGTATTCATTCACGCAACAAGTGAGATCGATTTTACGAAGGACTTTTTTTAATGAATTTTATGTACTTGCTATGCTTTATATTGATAAAAGAAATTAACCAATAAAAAACCTACGATTATATTGTGAAATTCGCGTGTTTGAAGAAAGCTCCCCTTCTATTGTTAGGGTACTTAAAAACTATCGTACCAGTAAATATTAAACATCATAGTTATCTCTTCCTTTGCTTAACTTTCACGAGTGACCTTTTCTAAAATGCTTACTATTTTTTGACGTTTTATTGTCAGGCTTTGGATTTTCTGATAAGCCTCAGCCAAAATACGGCTTTGACTACACGCTGAATGGTAACTAAAGATGAAAACATTTAATGCCTTTAAGTTTTCTGTGGTTTTTCGCGAATCACCTTTTTTTATTCTTCAGAATATGTCTCCTCTCTTGAATCACTGATAAATGAGCTCGGTGTCAACGAATTTTCTCTGGTTGTTCAAGTACGTTGCAAAATGCTTCAATCAATGTCTCGATTCGCATTTTTTTCTGATGCAAAGAACCCAAATATTTCAGGGATTTTTTGCTCCTATAGCGGTGAGATACGCAAAATCCCACCAAGATAAGCTGAAAAACATCATACTCATCAATCCCCCTGTAATACCCTCCAATTTATTCATATGTTAAACACATTATTTAGACGAATTAATCTTGAATTAATCCATGTAGTTGACGGATAAGCATGCAAAGCTGCCGTCTACTCTCTCCGTTTTCAGCAACTTCTTGCTCGGAGAAATTTTTTCTCAGGTCAGGAAATTACAACTGAAATATTTTGTATTAAGAAATTTCCATAATTACAGTATTTTTTTTCAGGATCCACTGCGGGCAAGTGACAAAGTTTTGACCAGCTGTGGCCCCTACATGATGAAGGAGGAGAATGCCATGGTCTACAGAAGACCATATCTTACATCTGGATCATCCGGATTTGCACTCAACGCCATTACCAAGGCCATGAACAAGGAGCTAAGGGCAAGATACATAATCTGTTTCACCTAAATGATTTTCATCATCCGATTCTCAACCAGTCTTCTTTTCTTAATAAACGCAGAGTTTCACTGAAGAGATGAGGAACACTTTGTCAAGCGAATCATGGAAAGTGCCCACAACAATCTGCTGGGGGATGAGAGATAGATGGCTGGAATATGATGGTGTGGAAGAGTTTTGCCGGAGAACAAACATCAGTCTGGTGCAGCTACCCATGGTTAGTTATTTTGAGAATAAATAATATACTAAGATCATATTCATGTACTTAAACACGTGTTGAAGTACAACATCCTGCTTAAAAATGAAAAGTACGTCCTTCTTTTCAATCCTTTATCGAACCCAACAGTCCTGATTTTAAATATTTCTTGAATCTAACCTGTCTCTCATTTTGTGACAGGCTGGGCACCACGCGCAAGAAGATATTGGAGAAGAGCTCGGCGGGATCTTAAAGGGAATAATTAGAAAGAGGAGGTAAACTATGAAATGAGAGATCCACCTTGAGTTTCTACGTTATTCTGTAAAAAAATGGTTTATTCTTTTCAATTGTATTATATCTTTCGATCTGAACTTCAATTTGTGAGAGAGCAAAATCAATTCTAGTGAGAGAGATATGGAGAAATAGAGAGAGAATGGGAGGTAGGAAGAGAGGGTGGGAAGAAAGAGAAGGAAAGATAAGGAGAGACTCGAGCAGATTCTAGAGAGAGAGAGAGAGATGGAGAGGAAGAGAGAGAGAGAGAGAGAGAGAGAGAGAGAAAGATAGAATGAGATACTCGAATGAATTTTAGAGCGAGGAGTCAGACTAGATTAAGTAATAATGAATGGGAGAAAGGATATGGAGAGATGTAGAGTGAACAAGAGACCCATATGAGTGCTAAAGAGAGAGAAAGGATTGAGATAAATGGAGAGAAACTGATAGAGAGAGAATGAACAAGTGATCCAGATGGTTCTTAAGAGAGAGAAAGGATTGAGAAAGATGGAGATAAACTGACAGAGAGAAAGTGAACAAGAGACCCCACATGAATTCTAACGAGACAGAAGAATAGGGTGGAACAGAGAAGGAACAGAAAGAACAAAATGTCCAAATGAATGTTGAGACAGAGTGCGAGAGAAGAGAGACCCAAATGGGGGATTGTAGTGAGAGTGAGAGGAGAGAGGGGGAAGAGAGAGAGACCCCAAGGGATTGTACTGAGAGAGCGAGAGGAGACAGAGAAAGAGAGAGAAGCCCCGCCGAATGGATTTTAGTGAGAGAGTGAGAGGATAGAGGTGGAAGAGCGAGAGAGAGAGAGAGAGGCCCAAATGGATTCTAGTGAGAGAGTGAGATGATAGAGGTGGAAGAGCGAGAGAGAGAGAGAGACCCAAATGGATTCTAGTGAGACATTGTGAGGATAGAGGTGGAAGGGAGAGAGAGACCCAAGTGGATTCTAGTGAGACAGTGAGATGATAGAGGTGGAAGAGAGAGAGAAAGAAGCAAATGAACTTTAGTGAGAGAGCGATAACAGAGGGGGGAAGAGAGAGAGAGACCCAAATGGATTCTAGTGAGACAGTGAGAGGATAGAGGTGGAAGAGAGAGAGAAAGAAGCAAATGAACTTTAGTGAGAGAGAGATAACAGAGGGGGGGAAAGAGAGAGAGACCCAGATGGATTCTAGTGAGACAGTGAGAGAATAGAGGTGGAAGAGAGAGAGAAAGAAGCAAATGAACTTTAGTTAGAGAGAGATAACAGAGGGGGAAAGAGAGGGAGAGACCCAAGTGGATTCTAGTGAGACAGTGAGAGGATAGAGGTGGAAGAGAGAGAGAAAGAAGCAAATGAACTTTAGTGAGAGAGCGATAACAGAGGGGGGAAGAGAGGGAGAGACCCAAGTGGATTCTAGTGAGACATTGTGAGGATAGTGTTAAAACACAGACTCCAGAAGCTTCCGGACTGACACCTCGAGCTCCTCCCTCCGACGCCATCATGATGAAGTCGACAGAATCATCATCACAATCTGTCGACAAAAGTACTTCTTCAAACACCGCCACCCGTACAGACAACAGCTCCTGCTGACGATAATCAACGGTTACTTAGTCCTGCTGACGACACAGGCATGGCGTTGCCAAATGCGCCATGTCCGTATTGACTCCCTAGTCATAAACGCTATCCCCCTTACTCTCTCTATAAGTAGAACTCTCGAACTCCTTGTTTGTATGGGATTCTCTTCTTGTCCCTCTTCTTCTTCTTCTATAGTTCTAATACATTGTCTCTTCCTTTTCTCTTGAAATCTTTTACACCTCGCGATTCTCTCTCTTTCAAATCTCTTACATGGTATCAGAGCTGGCTGAAGTTGAAGCTGCGAGTGCATCGTCAGGAGGAGCTGCCTTGACGACCAATCCTCCTCCTGCGTGGTTCTCTCCTCCCATTCCTGTTCCTATGGGCACTCCTGTGCCTACACCTCCGCCTCCAGGCATGACAATCAAGTTGACAAAGAGCAACTACTTACTGTGGAAGATTCAAATAGTGCCTATTATCAAGTCGCAAGGTCTTGGTCAGCACCTCACTTATCCTCCGCCCCCTGAGGAGATCAACACTGACAATGAAAATACTCCCTGGAAGCGCAATGATCAACAGGTAATTTCAACTATTATTTCGTCCATGTCTGCAGAACTGCTTCCTATGGTTACTGGCTGTGTTACAGCTCGTGATGCTTGGGACAAACTTGCATCTGAACTTTCATCTGCATCGGAATCCCGCATAATGGAATTAACTACTCGGTTTCATTCCTTTAAGGGAACCGATCGCTTGATGAATACATTACTGAGTTTTGAACAATCATTGCTGAACTAACTAGTGTTGGTGAGTTAGTTGCCGAGCGCACTGCAAAGTTTGTTTTTCTCCGCGGGCTTGGCTCAAAATTTCTTTCCTTCCGCACCGGTATCACCACGCGAAATGAAAATCTTTCCTTCGATGATACTGTGGCTGCTCTTCTTTCCGAAGTTGCATTGGTCAATTTTGACAGTGATGAAGATCGTCTGGACACATCAACTGCACCAATGGCCAACCAAGTGCAAACTCATGTAAGTCAAACCTCGAACTCCAACTCTGGCCATTACACGCGATCCTATCATACTTGAAGTCCTCGGTACTCTAGAAGACCTGGTGATGGGCGCGGACGTCATGGCCGTGGTGGAAGATTTATTCCACGCTGTCAGCTGTGCCTCAAGAAGGACACCGTGCCCCTGAGTGTCGCTCCGTCTCGCCCAGTCGCACGCATCATTTCTCTGGCTTTACGCATGCTCAACCAGCACCCAACTACTCCCCACAAGGGTACCTTGTGCATCATGGAAGCCAGTTTCGGCCGCCTGTCCCTCCACCTGGCCCCCAACCCACTCAAATGTGGTATCCTGACAATGGGGCAACGCATCACGTCACAGCTGATGTGCACAATCTCTATGGCCCTACTCCATATGCTGGCTCAGACCGTCTCTACATAGGTGACGGTACAGGTTTGGCTATCTCCTCTATTGGAACTTCTTCTATTCATTTACATAACAATAATCGTCCTCTTCGTCTCGATAACGTTCTTCATGTTCCGTCCATTTCAAAGAATCTTTTGTCTATTCAAAAATTAACTGCTGACAATCAAGTTTATGTCGAATTTCACCCTCATGTCTGTTATGTAAAGGACCGCATGACAGGGGATCTTCCTCTCACGGGACGGGTGCGTGATGGTCTCTACTGTATTGCACCGAGAGAAGCAAAGGCATTTTTTGGCGAAAGACAATCTGCTGATGTTTGGCATTCTCGTTTGGGACATCCTGCTTTTCGAACCTTAAGACAAACTATTAAGCGTTTTGGTCTTCCTTTGTCACAAACATCAGTTTTATCTTCTTCTTCCGCATGCTGTTTGAGCAAGGCTCATAAACTTATTTTTTCAGTAAACGAGCATTCTTCAGTATTACCTTTACAAAAAATCCATTCGGACCTTTGGGGTCCTTCACCGGTTAAATTCTATCTTGGTTATTCGTACTATGTTACCTTTGTTGATGAATTCAGCAGGTACACCTGGTTGTACCCCCTGAAGGCCAAAAGCGACGTGTTTGCCATCTTCATCCAGTTTCAGCACTTAGTGGAGCGCCAATTCTCTCGTAAAATCAAGGTCTTTCATTCAGATTGGGGAGGTGAGTATCAACCTCTTTCTAAATATTTTCAAACATGAGGCATAAAACATGAAGTTTCCTGTCTACATACGCCTGAGCAGAATGGGACAGCGGAACGAAAACATCGCCACATAATTGAAACTGATTTATGCATGCTAAAACAAGCCTCCATGCCAGAAAAATTCTGGGATGAAGCTTGTGCCACTGTTGCATACCTTATTAACCGCATGCTTACCCCCTTGTTGAGAAATAAGTCTCCCATCGAAGTGCTACACGGGAAGGTACCTGACTATAAGTTTTTAAAGGTATTTGGCATGCTTTTTTTTTTCGAATCTCCATCCGTATGCTCAAAACAAATTATCCTTACGGTCTGAACAATGTGTTTTCGTTGGCTATAGTCCATTACATAAAGGATATAGGTGTCTTTCGTTGCGCACGCATCGATTATATGTTTCTCGAGACGTGGTTTTTAATGAATCGTGTTTTCCATTCGCCTCCTCATTTCAGTCTGCTCGTGTATCGGATGGCATTTTAGGATCATCGCCTATGGAATATACCACAATAAATATTTTAAATACCTCTATTCCCGCACAGGAAGTGACACACGTGTCCTCGTCTACCTTTCCACCTATACTGTCCGAAACCCCTATTCCACCCTGTCCCCCCTCTACACCACCGCCCTCCTCGCAAACTGAATCTCATTATGAAAATCCATCTGCATGTACCACCGATCAATCCACTCCTCCGAAAAGGACGTGTGGTATCTATGACCTTTTAGATCTTCCACAGGTAACTAATGAGCGCAAAAGGCTGCTTCCTCGCCCCAGTGCAAATCATGTACAGGTAAGTTCAAATTCTACCTCCTCCGTAGTACCTGAACTGTCTACCTTCTTGCAGGCCCTGCGGATACCAGTCTGGCACAAGGCCATGGAAGAAGAAATTAGTGCACTTCATCAAAATCAAACCTGGGTTCTTACCAAACCACCTCCATGTGCGAATATTGTTGGCTCCAAATGGGTATTTAAAACTAAACTTCATGCTAACGGTTCATGTTAGTTAAGTGCTTATCCTCCTCTTGGGCCCTATTCTATAAGCCCTTTAGGAGCTCTTATTTCCTCTCACTCATAGGGTATAAATACCCTAATGTAAGCCACTTACTTCCTTATGTCAATCTATTCTCTCATTTCTCAACCTCCATCGACCCTTCTTCTCCTCCAAACTCTCTAGGGTTTGTCATGGTATCAGAGCTCTAGGGCTCCTGATCTTCCCTCTCCTCTCTAGGGTTTGACATCACCCTTTAGGGTTTGAGATCCATTGATCTCACCCTCCCTCCCTCCTCACAGCCAGCCGCGGCAGGGCAAGCGCAACAGCAAGCTGCCGCGCGACCAGCCCGTCGCACAGCAGCAAGCCGCCGCGCCGCCAGCGCAGCAGCCAGCACAGCCGCGCGGCAACAAGCGCGACCAGCCAGCCCGCGACCAGCCGCCCGCGCAGCCAGCCGCGCGACCAGCAGCGCGGCAGCCAGCGCGCGACCAGCCAGCGCCGCGACGACCAGCCGCCGCGACCAGCCAGCCGCGCGCCAGCAGCCAGCGCGGCAGCCAGCAGCCGCGCGACCAGCCAGCCCGCGCGACCAGCCGCCAGCGCGCGCGCGGCCAGCCAGCGCGCAGCCACCGCGCACCAGCCAGCGCGCGACCAGCCAGCCCGCAGCGACCAGCGCGCGCCAGCCAGCGCGCGGCAGCCGGCCAGCCGCGCCGCGGCAGCCGCGCGGCGACCAGCCAGCAGCCGCCAGCGCGCGGCCCGCGCGACCAGCCAGCCGCGCGACGACCAGCCAGCGCAGCAGCCAGCCGCCCGCGACCAGCCAGCGGCAGCAGCGGCCCGCGACCAGCCAGCCGCGCGACCAGCCGCCCGCGCCGCAGCCAGCGCCGCGCGGCCAGCCGCGGCAGCCCGCGCCGCGCCGCAGCCGGCCGCGCGGCCAGCCAGCCGCAGCGCGGCCGCGCCAGCCAGCCGCCGCGCGCGACCAGCGCGCAGCCAGCCGGCGGCAGCGCAGCCGCGCGACCAGCCGCACGCCAGCCGCGCACAGCCAGCGCGCGCTGACCGGTCGCCGCAGCAGCCAGCGCCAGCCGCCACCAGCCAGCTGCAGCCACGGCGCGCGGCGGCAGCGCAGCCAGCCGCGGCAGCGCGCGCGAGACCAGCAGAGACCATGCCTTACAGAGACCGACTTTGCGGAAGCCGCTCTCCTACAAGATCACTCATCCGTTGCCTCTGGTCCCGGAATCAACTCTTCTCCGCGGCCCGAATCTTCTGCAGTGGTCTCGCTTCATCGAGACCACCCTCAAATCCGTCAACTGTACAAGCACTGCACGAGCATCCCTTGACCGCCGATCACCCTCACTATGCGGCTTGGGACGCCGAGAGCAGTTCATCCTGGGTGGCTGTCCACGTTCACATTGGCCCCGATTTCCGCGACCGCTTCCCCATCAGAAAGCGGTCAAAGGGTTTTGGGACCAAGCCACGAAATTTTGCGGGCGGAGAATGATTGGTGGCGCATCTACGCCTCGCTGCTCAAGCTTCCAACCTGAAACAGGGCTCTCTGTCGATCTCCGATTATGCTCTACGCACACAAGAAGGCGTGGGATGAAGTGGACCACTACCTGCCAACGGACGACCCCAAGTGCAAGACCTATCAGAACATGCTTATCCTGCGCATCATGGGGTTTCTCAACGGCCTAAACCGGGAATATGAGGCCATTCGTCGTCGGGCCCTGCACAACAAAGATGGCCCTCCGGATCTCGAGCGTTGGTTCAGGAGCTCCAGGAGGAAGAGAGTCATCTCCTTCTCCATGGGACTCCCACCTCCGACCCGGCTGAGTCCTCTGCGCTTCTGGCAGCACCTGCTGCCGCTGCTGGGCAGTCCTCGGCCCTCTTACCGACTCGGCAGCCGCTGCCCGCCCTGCAAAAACACCCGTCTGCACCTATTGCGGGAACCGGGCTACTGGAAAAACAAGTGCACTAAACGTCTCAACGACTGGCGAAAGAAGAAAGAGGCGGACAGCAAGGCCATGTTGGCCCAATCTGAATCTTCGCCCCGAGCACGTCTACCACGGCTCTGGACAGCATCAAGCCGAGCTTGCCCGGCTCCGTGATCAGGTGGCGCCATGCAGCCTTCTTCGACCGCCTACTTCGCACATTTGGTGCGTCTCCTCCCCGCCGACACTTGGTATTGCGGCCATACGGCATCTCACTCGCGGTCGTATCGGACACGACTTGGGTGCTTGACTCGGGCCGCGAGCACATGACCCCCTCAACACTCGGTTCGTCTCCACGTCCGGCATAGTGGTGCACGACTGTTCTCACGGCCGGGGGTGGACGACTACGCGTGGCTGGAATCGGGGCAGTCTATGTGGACGGCCTTGGTGTGGTCCGCAACGTCCTCCACGTTCCCGACCTGCGGGCTGTACTTCTGTCACCACAACGCCTTGTTGATGCCGTCCAGTGCTCATTTCATCTCCAACCTGACGGCATGTTTCTGTCTGACAAGGTCGGCCGGACTACACGGATTAGGCGGGAGGACGGGCTGCTGTTGCTGGATGATGGGGGACGGTCGCAGTGCCGCGGTGCACCGCCGCCGGACGGGGCCGAGCAGCGGTGGGGCCGACTCCTGATGATGCACCAGCGGCTGGGCCACCCGCCTTTTGCGACTCTTCACCGTCTTTCCCCTGAATTATGTTTTGGCTTGGACCTTAAGACCTTGGTGTGTGACGCTTGTCAGTTGGCGAAGCATCGCCGTTCTTCCTTCACTCCGTCCTCGGCTCACACATCTGTCCCGCTGTTCCGGGTGCATAGCGACGTGTGGGGACCTGCCCCGAAACCTAGCTTGAAAGGTCATCGGTACTTCCTTCTACTTGTGGGCGAGGCAACTCGCTATCGTGGGTCTACCTCCTCACCGCGAAGTCGGAAGTTGCGCAGAATGTCCGTCATTTTTGTGCGATGGTGGCGACGCAGTTTGGTCGGGTATCCAGCGGTTTCGCTCGGATAATGCCCGCGACTTCTTCAACAACGACCTCGGCGCCTTCTTCGCGCCGGGATCCTCCACGAATCTTCATGCCCTGCCACCGAGCAGAACGGACTAGCGAACGTCGCATCGGCTATGTCACCTCGACGCCCGGGCGCTCCTTATCGGCGCTAAGGCCCCATGGCGTATTGGGGTGATGCCGCCTGGCGAACACCCATCTCGTCAATCGCATTCCCACCCAGCTGTTGGCGTTCTCTACCCCCTGGACCGGATGCGCGGCCTTCCCGACACGTGCCTGCGGGCGGGTCTCTTGCCACGGATATTCGGCTGCACGGCATATGTCCACGACACGTCTCGGGCGGACAAAGCTTGACGCTGTTCGGTGCGTCTTCGTTGGGTACTCCTCTCTTCAGAAGGGGTATCGGTGCTACCATCCGCCGTCTCGGCGATACTTCATCTCGGCAAATGTCACCTTTGCCGAGCATGAACCCTATTTTGGGGACCACTCTTCCTCATCCCGCCTCCCGTTGGATGCGGCCCCCTCGGCTCCCCACTTGGGGCCCGTTCCTTTCTTGGAGCCCACCGCTCCCGCATCTTCTTCCTCATTCCATGATCCCTCTCCCTTTGATTCTTCTCCGTCGGTGACCCCCGAGGGGCCTTTGGACGTGCTGTCCTCCCCATCTTTGCTTCCCGCCATCCGGCATGCTCCTCCTCTTCCTCCTTCCTCCGATCAGTCCCCTCTCGAGTCATCCTCCTCGCTTCCCGTTGCGCCTCCTCCCCTTGATGACCCTTTCCTTCCCTCCCATGTCGCGTCTTCTTCCCCTGCTCCGTTATCTGATTCTCCGTGGAGGTTTCTCGTCCTCCTCCCGAGACTCCCTCCCCACTGCTTCCGCTCATCTTCCATTGGCCGAGCCATCCTCAACCTCTCTCGACGATGACGACCAGTTGGGATGGCCCATTGCCCTCCGGAAAGGGGTTCGTCAGTGCACTCAGACGCCCCGTTATCCTCTTTCGCATTTTCTTTCCTTCGACCGGCTGAGTACTCCCTACCGGCTGTTTCTTGCTGCGCATCGAGTCGGATCCCATCCTCGCCGCTTAGCGATGCTATCGCTTCTCCTCATTGGAAAGCGGCGATGGACGAGGAGATGCAGTCCCTACTCCGAAACCGCACTTGGAACATCGTCCCCCTCCCTCTTGGCAAGCGGGCGGTGGATTGCAAGTGGGTCCACACCAAGAAGCATCATGCGGATGGCACCCTTGAGCGCTACAAGTCTCGACTTGTGGCTCGCGGGTTCACCCAATCTTACGGAGTGGACTACTTCGAGACGTTCTCCCTGTGGCGAAGATGGAGACCGTTCGCCTCCTCCTGGCCCTCGCGGCTCATTTCCGTGGGCTATCCGACAGTTCGACGTCAAGAACGCCTTCTTGCATGGCGACTTGACGGAGGAGGTGTACATGCAGCAGCCGGGTTACTCTCTCGGCCCTGGCCACGTCTGCCGACTGCGGAAGTCCCTTTATGGACTAAAGCAGTCTCGCGCATGTGGTTCGGCGGTTCTCCGCTGTTCTGAAAGCGAAGGGTACACTCAGAGCAGCGGAGATGCCACTTGTTCTTCCGCCACCGTCCGACCGGGATCTCCATCCTTGCTGTGTATGTCGGCGACATCCTCATCACGGGATCAGATGTTGCTGAAGCCGTTCGTCTTAGCACCGCCCTGGCCAAGGAATTTGAGATCAAGGCCCTTGGCCTTCTCCGATATTTCCTCGGCCTTGAGGTGGCGTACTCCTCACGGGGCCTCTTTGTTTCACAGCAGAAATACGCCGTCGACTTGCTGACTTTGACAGGGATGACCGGGTGTGCGCGTGAGCACTCCTATCGACCCCAACGTCAAGTTGGGCAAGGGCGAGACTCTCCTTTGACGAATGCTCACCGCTATCAGCAGTTGGTGGAAACTCCTCTACCTGACTCACACTCGCCCGACATTGCATTTGCGGTCAACCTGCTCAGTCAGTTCATGCACTCACCGAGGAGATCCACAGTCAAGCCGCCCACCGGTACTTTCGTATCTCAAGGGCTGCCGGGCAAGGGACTCCTCTTCCCTCATAGCTCGGACAAGGCGGTGAAGGTGTACACGATGCCGATTTTGCTGGCTCCGTTGTGGATTGTCGGTCTACCACGGGTACTGCGTTCGTTCTTGGCAGCCTCGTCAGCTGGAAAAGTAGCAAGCAGGACAAGGTGTCCCGCTCCAGTGCGAGGCCGAATTTCGTGCTCTTGCTGATGGGGCAGCCGAGGGACAGTGGATCCACAACATCCTCGCCGATCTTCACGTGAAGTATGTGGGACCAATCCACTTCTTATGTGACAACAAATCCACTATCGCCTTAGCCAAGAACCCCGGACAGCAAGGGCGCATCAAGCACATGGAGCGCAACCGCTATTTCTTCAAGGAACGTATGGACGAGGGGCTCTTCGACCTCGAATACGTCTCCTCTGCTGACCAGGCAGCGGATGTCCTCACCAAGGGACTGTCCCGGCCGCTGCTTCAACGTGCTGTATCCAAGCTCAATATGGACGACATCCATACTTCGCTTGCGGGGGGGTGTTAGTTAAGTGCTTATCCTCCTCTTGGGCCCTATTCTATAAGCCCTTTAGGAGCTCTTATTTCCTCTCACTCATAGGGTATAAATACCCTAATGTAAGCCACTTACTTCCTTATGTCAATCTATTCTCTCATTTCTCAACCTCCATCGACCCTTCTTCTCCTCCAAACTCTCTAGGGTTTGTCAGTTCAGTAGAAAGGTATAAAGCTAGATTAGTTGCCCAAGGTTTTAGTCAGTCACACGGTATTGATTATCATGATACTTTTAGCCCCGTTGTAAAAATGACAACCATACGTCTCCTACTATCAATCGATATATCCAAAAATTGGTCCATACAACAACTAGACATTTCAAATGCCTTTTTACATGGTGATCTTAGTGAAATTATTTATATGAAACAACCTCCCAGATTTGTTAATCGCTCGTATCCTAATCATGTATGTCTCTTAAAGAAGTTTCTCTATGGTCTTAAACAAGCACCTCGAAAATGGCATCAAAAACTTTCAAGTTTCTTATCTCAGTTACATTTTCAAAGTTCAAAGACTGACACGTCACTATTTTTTCAAAATTCATCCCATTGACACTTATTTCTCCTTGTTTACGCCAACGATATATTAATCTTAGGTTCTAATCGTAATGAAGTTACTACTACTATTAACGCTCTTAAAGGCACATTTCCTGTTCGACACTTAGGTTCAGCTCAGTACTTTCTTGGCATCGAAGTAATAAAAACCTCAACTGGGATTCAATTATCGCAATCTAGATATCTAAAGCAAATACTAATGACGTCTAAAATGGATACGTGTAAACCCACTTCCACACCATCTAGTCTATCGAGTTCTTCTCTTCAAATCCAGTTTCTCCCGATCCTACTCTATACAGAAAAATCGTTGGTAGTCTGCAGTATCTTACTCTTACTCGCCCAGACTATAGATCCGGATCGTCCCGGACGGGGACGATGGATGGGACGGGATGAATTTCATCCCGTCTGACGTCCATAATTTCCCCCGGGATGAAGGATGGGACGGTTTTTTGTCCGGTGAGTGAAAAACCGTCCCGTCCATCTCCCGGACGATTTTTCGCCCTGTCCAATATCTCGCAGACAATTTTTTGTCTCGTCTCGGATGAAAGTATATGTAAGAAATAACCTATTTTCTAAGCCCCATTAAGAAAGAGCCAGCCCTAGTTGTGTCGTTCGAAAATGAAAGAAGATCAGCGAGAGTGATTCACCGTCAGGAAGCTCTCTCGTACCCACTCTTCCTCCCTCTCTGCGTGAGATAGCTGTGATTCACCGTCGGGAAGGTGTTCCACCGCCGGCAAGGTATGTTTTCTATCTCGCAATCTCAATCTTGATCTGTCTAGCTCACTCTCGATCAATCTATCTCAATTCTCAATACCTACCTATCTATCGCACTGGCTATCTATCTATCTCAATGTCCACCTCTCTGTCTCTCTCCCTAAATATCTCAATGTCTACCTATCTATCTCACTGCCTATCTATCTATCTTTCTATCTATTCATTTATTTATCTATATATCTCTCTATTAATCCAACTATCTCACTTTATACCTATCTAACTCACCGTCGATCAATCTATCTTAATCTTCTTCCAGCTGTTTTCATACCTCCATTGTAAGCTAAGTGGGACATAATGGATTTGGAATTGTATAGGCTCGATGGCTTTTTAAGAAAAATTACTGTAATTTTCAGACGCCTATAGAAACCATTTTTTACCGAATTTTCTAGTCTATCGTCTGTAATTTTCTATCATTTATATTTATGACTCTATGATTTCCAGAGTTCGTAGCTTCTTATTCCTTTTTATTCTTAATATTTCAGACGCCTATTTTTGTAAATTTCACGACTCCCTTTTCTTAGAATATTTTTGATTTTAAAGAATTATCATTAACAATTTTTTTAAATCTATAGAAACTTGTGGTGTCTAACATTTTCTAAAATGGAAAATTATGTTTCAAAAAACAGGATCTATCAAACTTCCGCTTCTCTGCATTTTGATTATTTTCGGAAAAAGAATCCAACTTATCTACAAATCTCAAGGACCCGAACCTCCAAGTTTAGATGATTTTATTTCAAACTTGTTTGCCTCACCAGAAATATCCCCATACGTGCATCTCCGAGCAGTGAAATGGTGGAACCGTCTGCCACTCCCGACTATGATTTTCACCCTATTTTTTAAAGTTGATGGCTTTTTAAGAAAAATTACTGTAATTTTCAGACGCCTATAGAAACCATTTTTACGAATTTTCTAGTCTATCGTCTGTAATTTTCTATCATTTATATTTATGACTCTATGATTTCCACCGTTCGTCGCTTCTTGTTCCTTTTTCTTCTTCATATTTCAGACGCATCTTTTTGTAAATTTCACGTCTCACCTTTCTTAGAATATTTTTGATTTTAAAGAATTATCATTAACAATTTTTTTAAATCTATAGAAACTTGTGGTGTCTAACATTTTCTAAAATGGAAAATTATGTTTCAAAAACAGGATCTATCAAACTTCCGCTTCTCTGCATTTTGATTATTTTGGAAAAAGAATCCAACTTATCTACAAATCTCAAGGACCCGAACCTCCAAGTTTAGATGATTTTATTTCAAACTTGTTTGCCTCACCAGAAATATCCCCATACGTGCATCTCCGAGCAGTGAAATGGTGGAACCGTCTGCCACTCCCGACTATGATTTTCACCTATTTTTAAAGTTGATGGCTTTTAAGAAAAATTACTGTAATTTTCAGGCCTATAGAAACCATTTTTACCGAATTTTCTAGTCTATCGTCTGTAATTTTCTATCATTTATATTTATGACTCTATGATTTCCAGAGTTCGTAGCTTCTTGTTCCTTTTATTCTTAATATTTCAGACGCCTATTTTTGTAAATTTCACGACTCCTTTTCTTAGAATATTTTTGATTTTAAAGAATTATCATTAACAATTTTTTTAAATCTATAGAAACTTGTGGTGTCTAACATTTTCTAAAATGGAAAATTATGTTTCAAAAAACAGGATCTATCAAACTTCCGCTTCTCTGCATTTTGATTATTTTCGGAAAAAGAATCCAACTTATCTACAAATCTCAAGGACCCGAACCTCCAAGTTTAGATGATTTTATTTCAAACTTGTTTGCCTCACCAGAAATATCCCCATACGTGCATCTCCGAGCAGTGAAATGGTGGAACCGTCTGCCACTCCCGACTATGATTTTCACCCTATTTTTAAAGTTGATGGCTTTTAAGAAAAATTACTGTAATTTTCAGACGCCTATAGAAACCATTTTTACCGAATTTTCTAGTCTATCGTCTGTAATTTTCTATCATTTATATTTATGACTCTATGATTTCCAGAGTTCGTAGCTTCTTGTTCCTTTTATTCTTAATATTTCAGACGCCTATTTTTGTAAATTTCACTCCTTTTCTTAGAATATTTTTGATTTTAAAGAATTATCATTAACAATTTTTTTAAATCTATAGAAACTTGTGGTGTCTAACATTTTCTAAAATGGAAAATTATGTTTCAAAAAACAGGATCTATCAAACTTCCGCTTCTCTGCATTTTGATTATTTTCGGAAAAAGAATCCAACTTATCTACAAATCTCAAGGACCCGAACCTCCAAGTTTAGATGATTTTATTTCAAACTTGTTTGCCTCACCAGAAATATCCCCATACGTGCATCTCCGAGCAGTGAAATGGTGGAACCGTCTGCCACTCCCGACTATGATTTTCACCCTATTTTTTAAAGTTGATGGCTTTTAAGAAAAATTACTGTAATTTTCAGACGCCTATAGAAACCATTTTTTACCGAATTTTCTAGTCTATCGTCTGTAATTTTCTATCATTTATATTTATGACTCTATGATTTCCAGAGTTCGTAGCTTCTTGTTCCTTTTTATTCTTAATATTTCAGACGCCTATTTTTGTAAATTTCACGACTCCCTTTTCTTAGAATATTTTTGATTTTAAAGAATTATCATTAACAATTTTTTTAAATCTATAGAAACTTGTGGTGTCTAACATTTTCTAAAATGGAAAATTATGTTTCAAAAAACAGGATCTATCAAACTTCCGCTTCTCTGCATTTTGATTATTTTCGGAAAAAGAATCCAACTTATCTACAAATCTCAAGGACCCGAACCTCCAAGTTTAGATGATTTTATTTCAAACTTGTTTGCCTCACCAGAAATATCCCCATACGTGCATCTCCGAGCAGTGAAATGGTGGAACCGTCTGCCACTCCCGACTATGATTTTCACCCTATTTTTTAAAGTTGATGGCTTTTAAGAAAAATTACTGTAATTTTCAGACGCCTATAGAAACCATTTTTTACCGAATTTTCTAGTCTATCGTCTGTAATTTTCTATCATTTATATTTATGACTCTATGATTTCCAGAGTTCGTAGCTTCTTGTTCCTTTTTATTCTTAATATTTCAGACGCCTATTTTTGTAAATTTCACGACTCCCTTTTCTTAGAATATTTTTGATTTTAAAGAATTATCATTAACAATTTTTAAATCTATAGAAACTTGTGGTGTCTAACATTTTCTAAAATGGAAAATTATGTTTCAAAAACAGGATCTATCAAACTTCCGCTTCTCTGCATTTTGATTATTTTGGAAAAAGAATCCAACTTATCTACAAATCTCAAGGACCCGAACCTCCAAGTTTAGATGATTTTATTTCAAACTTGTTTGCCTCACCAGAAATATCCCCATACGTGCATCTCCGAGCAGTGAAATGGTGGAACCGTCTGCCACTCCCGACTATGATTTTCACCTATTTTTTAAAGTTGATGGCTTTTAAGAAAAATTACTGTAATTTTCAGACGCCTATAGAAACCATTTTTTACCGAATTTTCTAGTCTATCGTCTGTAATTTTCTATCATTTATATTTATGACTCTATGATTTCCAGAGTTCGTAGCTTCTTGTTCCTTTTTATTCTTAATATTTCAGACGCCTATTTTTGTAAATTTCACGACTCCCTTTTCTTAGAATATTTTTGATTTTAAAGAATTATCATTAACAATTTTTTAAATCTATAGAAACTTGTGGTGTCTAACATTTTCTAAAATGGAAAATTATGTTTCAAAACAGGATCTATCAAACTTCCGCTTCTCTGCATTTTGATTATTTTCGGAAAAAGAATCCAACTTATCTACAAATCTCAAGGACCCGAACCTCCAAGTTTAGATGATTTTATTTCAAACTTGTTTGCCTCACCAGAAATATCCCCATACGTGCATCTCCGAGCAGTGAAATGGTGGAACCGTCTGCCACTCCCGACTATGATTTTCACCCTATTTTTTAAAGTTGATGGCTTTTTAAGAAAAATTACTGTAATTTTCAGACGCCTATAGAAACCATTTTTTACCGAATTTTCTAGTCTATCGTCTGTAATTTTCTATCATTTATATTTATGACTCTATGATTTCCAGAGTTCGTAGCTTCTTGTTCCTTTTTATTCTTAATATTTCAGACTCCTATTTTTGTAAATTTCACGACTCCTTTTCTTAGAATATTTTTGATTTTAAAGAATTATCATTAACAATTTTTTTAAATCTATAGAAACTTGTGGTGTCTAACATTTTCTAAAATGGAAAATTATGTTTCAAAAACAGGATCTATCAAACTTCCGCTTCTCTGCATTTTGATTATTTTGGAAAAAGAATCCAACTTATCTACAAATCTCAAGGACCCGAACCTCCAAGTTTAGATGATTTTATTTCAAACTTGTTTGCCTCACCAGAAATATCCCCATACGTGCATCTCCGAGCAGTGAAATGGTGGAACCGTCTGCCACTCCCGACTATGATTTTCACCCTATTTTTAAAGTTGATGGCTTTTTAAGAAAAATTACTGTAATTTTCAGACGCCTATAGAAACCATTTTTTACCGAATTTTCTAGTCTATCGTCTGTAATTTTCTATCATTTATATTTATGACTCTATGATTTCCAGAGTTCGTAGCTTCTTGTTCCTTTTATTCTTAATATTTCAGACGCCTATTTTTGTAAATTTCACGACTCCCTTTTCTTAGAATATTTTTGATTTTAAAGAATTATCATTAACAATTTTTTAAATCTATAGAAACTTGTGGTGTCTAACATTTTCTAAAATGGAAAATTATGTTTCAAAAACAGGATCTATCAAACTTCCGCTTCTCTGCATTTTGATTATTTTCGGAAAAAGAATCCAACTTATCTACAAATCTCAAGGACCCGAACCTCCAAGTTTAGATGATTTTATTTCAAACTTGTTTGCCTCACCAGAAATATCCCCATACGTGCATCTCCGAGCAGTGAAATGGTGGAACCGTCTGCCACTCCCGACTATGATTTTCACCCTATTTTTAAAGTTGATGGCTTTTAAGAAAAATTACTGTAATTTTCAGACCTATAGAAACCATTTTTACCGAATTTTCTAGTCTATCGTCTGTAATTTTCTATCATTTATATTTATGACTCTATGATTTCCAGAGTTCGTAGCTTCTTGTTCCTTTTATTCTTAATATTTCAGACCTATTTTTGTAAATTTCACGACTCCCTTTTCTTAGAATATTTTTGATTTTAAAGAATTATCATTAACAATTTTTTTAAATCTATAGAAACTTGTGGTGTCTAACATTTTCTAAAATGGAAAATTATGTTTCAAAAAACAGGATCTATCAAACTTCCGCTTCTCTGCATTTTGATTATTTTCGGAAAAAGAATCCAACTTATCTACAAATCTCAAGGACCCGAACCTCCAAGTTTAGATGATTTTATTTCAAACTTGTTTGCCTCACCAGAAATATCCCCATACGTGCATCTCCGAGCAGTGAAATGGTGGAACCGTCTGCCACTCCCGACTATGATTTTCACCCTATTTTTTAAAGTTGATGGCTTTTTAAGAAAAATTACTGTAATTTTCAGACGCCTATAGAAACCATTTTTTACCGAATTTTCTAGTCTATCGTCTGTAATTTTCTATCATTTATATTTATGACTCTATGATTTCCAGAGTTCGTAGCTTCTTGTTCCTTTTTATTCTTAATATTTCAGACGCCTATTTTTGTAAATTTCACGACTCCTTTTCTTAGAATATTTTTGATTTTAAAGAATTATCATTA
Source organism: Wolffia australiana (assembly GCF_029677425.1). Lineage (NCBI taxonomy): Eukaryota > Viridiplantae > Streptophyta > Magnoliopsida > Alismatales > Araceae > Wolffia > Wolffia australiana. Next base: position 7,581,370 of record NC_135841.1, on the reverse strand, counting down.
ACAATTTTTTTAAATCTATAGAAACTTGTGGTGTCTAACATTTTCTAAAATGGAAAATTATGTTTCAAAAAACAGGATCTATCAAACTTCCGCTTCTCTGCATTTTGATTATTTTCGGAAAAAGAATCCAACTTATCTACAAATCTCAAGGACCCGAACCTCCAAGTTTAGATGATTTTATTTCAAACTTGTTTGCCTCACCAGAAATATCCCCATACGTGCATCTCCGAGCAGTGAAATGGTGGAACCGTCTGCCACTCCCGACTATGATTTTCACCCTATTTTTTAAAGTTGATGGCTTTTAAGAAAAATTACTGTAATTTTCAGGCCTATAGAAACCATTTTTTACCGAATTTTCTAGTCTATCGTCTGTAATTTTCTATCATTTATATTTATGACTCTATGATTTCCAGAGTTCGTAGCTTCTTGTTCCTTTTTATTCTTAATATTTCAGACGCCTATTTTTGTAAATTTCACGACTCCCTTTTCTTAGAATATTTTTGATTTTAAAGAATTATCATTAACAATTTTTTAAATCTATAGAAACTTGTGGTGTCTAACATTTTCTAAAATGGAAAATTATGTTTCAAAAACAGGATCTATCAAACTTCCGCTTCTCTGCATTTTGATTATTTTGGAAAAAGAATCCAACTTATCTACAAATCTCAAGGACCGAACCTCCAAGTTTAGATGATTTTATTTCAAACTTGTTTGCCTCACCAGAAATATCCCCATACGTGCATCTCCGAGCAGTGAAATGGTGGAACCGTCTGCCACTCCCGACTATGATTTTCACCCTATTTTTAAAGTTGATGGCTTTTAAGAAAAATTACTGTAATTTTCAGACGCCTATAGAAACCATTTTTACCGAATTTTCTAGTCTATCGTCTGTAATTTTCTATCATTTATATTTATGACTCTATGATTTCCAGAGTTCGTAGCTTCTTGTTCCTTTTATTCTTAATATTTCAGACGCCTATTTTTGTAAATTTCACGACTCCCTTTTCTTAGAATATTTTTGATTTTAAAGAATTATCATTAACAATTTTTAAATCTATAGAAACTTGTGGTGTCTAACATTTTCTAAAATGGAAAATTATGTTTCAAAACAGGATCTATCAAACTTCCGCTTCTCTGCATTTTGATTATTTTGGAAAAAGAATCCAACTTATCTACAAATCTCAAGGACCCGAACCTCCAAGTTTAGATGATTTTATTTCAAACTTGTTTGCCTCACCAGAAATATCCCCATACGTGCATCTCCGAGCAGTGAAATGGTGGAACCGTCTGCCACTCCGACTATGATTTTCACCTATTTTTTAAAGTTGATGGCTTTTTAAGAAAAATTACTGTAATTTTCAGACGCCTATAGAAACCATTTTTTACCGAATTTTCTAGTCTATCGTCTGTAATTTTCTATCATTTATATTTATGACTCTATGATTTCCAGAGTTCGTAGCTTCTTGTTCCTTTTTATTCTTAATATTTCAGACGCCTATTTTTGTAAATTTCACGACTCCCTTTTCTTAGAATATTTTTGATTTTAAAGAATTATCATTAACAATTTTTTTAAATCTATAGAAACTTGTGGTGTCTAACATTTTCTAAAATGGAAAATTATGTTTCAAAAAACAGGATCTATCAAACTTCCGCTTCTCTGCATTTTGATTATTTTGGAAAAAGAATCCAACTTATCTACAAATCTCAAGGACCCGAACCTCCAAGTTTAGATGATTTTATTTCAAACTTGTTTGCCTCACCAGAAATATCCCCATACGTGCATCTCCGAGCAGTGAAATGGTGGAACCGTCTGCCACTCCCGACTATGATTTTCACCCTATTTTTTAAAGTTGATGGCTTTTTAAGAAAAATTACTGTAATTTTCAGACGCCTATAGAAACCATTTTTTACCGAATTTTCTAGTCTATCGTCTGTAATTTTCTATCATTTATATTTATGACTCTATGATTTCCAGAGTTCGTAGCTTCTTGTTCCTTTTTATTCTTAATATTTCAGACGCCTATTTTTGTAAATTTCACGACTCCCTTTTCTTAGAATATTTTTGATTTTAAAGAATTATCATTAACAATTTTTTTAAATCTATAGAAACTTGTGGTGTCTAACATTTTCTAAAATGGAAAATTATGTTTCAAAAAACAGGATCTATCAAACTTCCGCTTCTCTGCATTTTGATTATTTTCGGAAAAAGAATCCAACTTATCTACAAATCTCAAGGACCCGAACCTCCAAGTTTAGATGATTTTATTTCAAACTTGTTTGCCTCACCAGAAATATCCCCATACGTGCATCTCCGAGCAGTGAAATGGTGGAACCGTCTGCCACTCCCGACTATGATTTTCACCCTATTTTTTAAAGTTGATGGCTTTTTAAGAAAAATTACTGTAATTTTCAGACGCCTATAGAAACCATTTTTTACCGAATTTTCTAGTCTATCGTCTGTAATTTTCTATCATTTATATTTATGACTCTATGATTTCCAGAGTTCGTAGCTTCTTGTTCCTTTTTATTCTTAATATTTCAGACGCCTATTTTTGTAAATTTCACGACTCCCTTTTCTTAGAATATTTTTGATTTTAAAGAATTATCATTAACAATTTTTTTAAATCTATAGAAACTTGTGGTGTCTAACATTTTCTAAAATGGAAAATTATGTTTCAAAAAACAGGATCTATCAAACTTCCGCTTCTCTGCATTTTGATTATTTTCGGAAAAAGAATCCAACTTATCTACAAATCTCAAGGACCCGAACCTCCAAGTTTAGATGATTTTATTTCAAACTTGTTTGCCTCACCAGAAATATCCCCATACGTGCATCTCCGAGCAGTGAAATGGTGGAACCGTCTGCCACTCCCGACTATGATTTTCACCCTATTTTTTAAAGTTGATGGCTTTTTAAGAAAAATTACTGTAATTTTCAGACGCCTATAGAAACCATTTTTTACCGAATTTTCTAGTCTATCGTCTGTAATTTTCTATCATTTATATTTATGACTCTATGATTTCCAGAGTTCGTAGCTTCTTGTTCCTTTTTATTCTTAATATTTCAGACGCCTATTTTTGTAAATTTCACGACTCCCTTTTCTTAGAATATTTTTGATTTTAAAGAATTATCATTAACAATTTTTTAAATCTATAGAAACTTGTGGTGTCTAACATTTTCTAAAATGGAAAATTATGTTTCAAAACAGGATCTATCAAACTTCCGCTTCTCTGCATTTTGATTATTTTCGGAAAAAGAATCCAACTTATCTACAAATCTCAAGGACCCGAACCTCCAAGTTTAGATGATTTTATTTCAAACTTGTTTGCCTCACCAGAAATATCCCCATACGTGCATCTCCGAGCAGTGAAATGGTGGAACCGTCTGCCACTCCCGACTATGATTTTCACCCTATTTTTAAAGTTGATGGCTTTTTAAGAAAAATTACTGTAATTTTCAGACGCCTATAGAAACCATTTTTTACCGAATTTTCTAGTCTATCGTCTGTAATTTTCTATCATTTATATTTATGACTCTATGATTTCCAGAGTTCGTAGCTTCTTGTTCCTTTTTATTCTTAATATTTCAGACGCCTATTTTTGTAAATTTCACGACTCCCTTTTCTTAGAATATTTTTGATTTTAAAGAATTATCATTAACAATTTTTTTAAATCTATAGAAACTTGTGGTGTCTAACATTTTCTAAAATGGAAAATTATGTTTCAAAAAACAGGATCTATCAAACTTCCGCTTCTCTGCATTTTGATTATTTTCGGAAAAAGAATCCAACTTATCTACAAATCTCAAGGACCCGAACCTCCAAGTTTAGATGATTTTATTTCAAACTTGTTTGCCTCACCAGAAATATCCCCATACGTGCATCTCCGAGCAGTGAAATGGTGGAACCGTCTGCCACTCCCGACTATGATTTTCACCCTATTTTTTAAGTTCTCTTTTTTTGTTTGGACATTATTTCTTTAACCTTGGGGTCCAATCTTTTGTAAAATTAAAAAATAAATTTCCAAAAATTATGATACATCAAACATCTGATTCATTACACTAACAAATCGTAAATTTCTGCTCGTTCTTGAAAGGTTTTAACTATTCTACAAATCTTAAAGAGTCCAATCTCTGAGTTTCTATTGTTCTAGTTCAATACCTTTTTCCTGCCAACATGAGCAGCTCCGAGCGTTGGAGAGATGGAATCTGCTGCCAACCCTAACTATGATCTTTCTTTGAACACTGCCGACACCATCTTTATTACAATTCGGGGGACTCTCAAGTTCTTTACAATCTTGAGGCACCTCCCCTCCTTCACCACCATCATCCTGAATGCCATGGCAGCCTCTCATTGTGCTCCCTCACTGCCTTCTCCTTCTACTCCTATGTGATATCAGGCAGCAGGTCAGCCACGCCTACTCTGTTACTTGCCTCCATGAGACGCCGCTCCATCTCCCCCATTTTCTCTATGGAATCTACCCATATTTCATGTCCTCTCTTCCCGACCACAAACCTTCAGACCCTATCAACTCAAGTCAACGAGGATCAGATCCATGGGATATGCACCTCTCATTGATGTATTTTAATTATTTCCCTCTTTTTTCTATTTATCTCTCGTATCTATATACCTATCGATGTATCTATCTATCTCAATGTCGACATATCTATCTATCTTTCTATATGTCGATCTATCTACCTATCTACCTATCTATCTATATATCTATCTATCTGATTATCTTTCTACCTCATTATATCTCTGTATAAGTATCTATCTATCTACGTTGCTTATTTAAATGATTTCTTCAATGAGTTGTCATATTCTCCCCCTCCCACTCAATGTTTACCAAAAAATTCCGTTTCCATATCATGTAGCCCAAGGTTCTAAAGTATATGAGACTTCTTCTCCTTAATCATGCCTTTATTATTTCACTAGAACATTATGTTGGGTTCTAGAGGCCTTGAGATGGATGAACAATACAAAACGATGTGTAGCGGAAGTTTCTTTGCGAATCGAACGGCATCGACAAAAACCATTAAAATGAAGTACCTTTGCACGAATCTCATTCATGATTTCTTCGATCCCGGAGCGAGACGAGTCGAGCTGCTCAAGTGTGCAGCCTCTAGACGTATCTACGCGGTCCTCGGTGGGTCGGATCTCCTCCTTCTCGTTGACGAGCCCCGTTCTTTCTCCGTCGGTGTCGTTACGTCGTCCAGATCACATCAGGGATGGAGAGGGGGTGTGGGGAGAGTGGAGAAGAAGGGTAAAGGCCCCTGAAAAATTCTGGCCTGGGTGAATTTCGTTCAGGGCCTTCCCCTATTTATACTAAGTGGGTATTTTTCATAAAAACTCCCAAAACTTAAGTATATCTTCCAACGTCCAAAAGACCATTTGCGTGTGACCCTCTAGGCCCATGTATCAGTCTAGTTAACGACTCCAGCGGCCCAATAACCTTTATTCGCCTTCCAAATTAATTAACTATATCATCATATAGATTAATTAATGTCGGATGGATTTAACCCAATCGATAGGTCGAGACTCCAACACGTGGGGTGCCAAACTACACCTCGTGTCCTAGAAAATACAAAGGAGTGTGTATCGACTCACTCATAGAACATGTTCATCATCGGTTACCGTGTATGTATAATCCCTCATCCACTTGACGCTCCTTGGACGACTTAGGGTATGGTCAACTGTCAAACCCTAATCAATCATCCGAGTTAGTACTGATGCATTCAAAAATCATCGGAGAACTCTTCTCCAATATTTCACTGCCTTGGCCAAGGACTTTGTTGCATCGTCTTCCTTGAGCTGTCATCTCTTATACTGAGGGTGGATGATCCCATCTTGACCACTCAATCGCCTTCGTGTACTTCTTGAGGTACCCAAACTAAGACCGTTTAGAATCCCATGATTAGAGACTCGTTGTCCATAGTCAAAGTAAAACCGTCTGTCCATAAGACATCTTTGGTGTCTTAAGTCTAAGGACAACTTACACAACCATGACGTGAATCGACCTGATTGCCAGTTTGGTATAATACCATTCAGGGATTCGTACGGATCAATTCAGTGAACTCTTTCCACTAAAGAGCACCCACTATCTATCCTTAGTGTCCCCACATTAATGGCTACGGGACCGGCCATACTCATCATATGAGTGAGGGTATGTAGTGCTAATCTTTCCGGATACTTCGATGTCCTTCTCGAGTATCCTTTGAATAAGAATGTTTAGAACGCATGCTTAAAGACTAGTGATCTCCGTATTATGATCTCATCATAATTCACTAAGTCCGATCATGTATTCATGGACTTCATTATAAGCATCACACGTGCACTATAATGAATATGTTGTATTAATGAACATGGAACGAGATGTGGAATGTGTGATTGCTTGCCGGTCACATATATTTCCATCATATTAAACTTACATTAAGTAGGCCCTAGTAAAGTATAATTTCGCCGATTTCATGTATTGTTCAGATAATTTGAACATGTCTTTCTCAGAGCTCCTGGACTGTAGCTTTATTCATCGGTGACCCGAATAGGTACGCATATTTCAGCTTGTCACTTAAATATCAACTGATCGTTCTCAATGAATCGTATATAACAAATTTTTAGTTGCGTATATATTATTATCCCCACTTGTGCTATGTGATTACCGTGTTGGAGTCTGCCTGAATAGTTATCGATCTGTCGATATATTATTAGTTAGTGAGTCCAAGTTTTGGGATTCATATCGATGGTCCTCTCCTAATATTTTTTCCCGCATTAGTTATCCTTAAGAACGTTGATTGTTGTAAACATCTATTAGAGTCTCTATTTGTTCAGTTATATTATAATATCACTCTAATATGGTGTTCAAATTGCTCATCACACACTTCGTACGAATGAAGATATGTTGTGATTAATTTTGATATAGATATGGAGTCCACATCTGCTACCACTCCCAAATCAACGGCTAGGGCTACGCCGTCGATGTCTCCGGAGTGCTACATTGTAGAGGTGGATGACAATGTGTCATCTCAAAGCGTAAGACGCAATCGGTTTAAAGTTTTAGATCGATTTGTTGAAGTTGGCCCGGACAAGTATCAGTATACGCTTTGTCAAGCGTAGAACTCCACTCATAAGGTCATCATCAAGCAAAATAAAGATAAGAGCACGAATGTGCTTTGGAGACATATCGAGTAAGTACATCGTAAATTTCACGATGAACTCAAGGGCGTCCAGACGAATCAAAGGAAGATAACCCATTATGGATTACCGTCCCACAAACTGTACTTACGCGGCATCACCATGGAGCGTATGAAGGAGGAGTTCGTCAAATTCATCTGTGACAACGATCTTCCTTGGCAACTTGTGAAGAAAAGGTCGTTCCGAAGATTATGGTTCTACGGGACACAAGTGGTTGGGGACATCCCTGGTCCTGATGCGGTCAAATCAACGGCTTCTAACATGTATAGAGAAGTCAAAGGGAAATTAATAGAGATGTTTGGTGACGTTCACAGTGTCTCTCTGACAGTGGACGCTTGGACGTCAAGAAATAACCTCGCCCTTCTAGGTGTCACCACCCATTGGATTGACGTCGACTGAAAGCTCTATAAGCTACTTCTTGCTATCCGGCAGATCAAGGGATCCCATTGCGGCACCAACTTGGCGAGGATCGTCGTGGAAGTTGCATATGAATATGGAATAGAGTCAAAGCTTTGTGCCACCACCACGAACAACGCATCCAATAATAGAACCATGCTGGCCTCAATCATAGATCAACTGAAGACTGTAAACCCACAGTTCACTATGGATAGACACGTACCATTCATTGCACATGTTCTCAACCTCGTAGTCCAATCCAGATTGAAGATCATACGTAACCCTGACACACCTGAAAGTAGTATGCTACGAGGTCGAGATTTTCAGACGTATGCAGCGTTGGCCACGGATGAACCAACTGATTCGCAAGTCGACGAATGCAGTACAATGACATCTGCACCCTTGGGAATAGCTGTATCACGTGTGAGAGCCATCGTGAATGCTATTCAAGGTTCCACACAACGGATGGAGAAATATGTTGATATGTGCAAAATGTTTGAGCTCCCGAACCCCGCCAAGATAAAGTTGGACTGCCCAACGCGCTGGAACTCCACTTTTAAGATGTTAGAGCGTGCTCTTGCCAAGAGAGAGGTACTCGACCATATGGCCGTGAGGTTCCTTTCGACATCGACTAAAGATTACGCCCTATGTCAGGAGGACTAGGAGTTGATTGAAGAATATCTATGTATCCTGGGGCCATTGTGTTAAGGTTCCGACTATGTGTGCTCCACAAAGAGATTGTCGATCACTGAGGTAACATCGTTGATCTCGGACCTGAAGTCCCAACTTGAGCAGGCTATGTACAGTGCTGGGGCAACCTTGGATGTCGAGCAGAGGGATGCGTTGCGCTCGGCGTGTAGTGCTATGCATAACAAGTTTATGCAGTACGCAAAGGTAATTTGGGTCAATCACACCGTGGCGATGGCGGGGACCCTGGATCCATTCTCCAAAGTAGACATTGTGCATATGTCTTATCGTGAAGACGTGTTATCCTATCTCGGCAGTCTTTTAGATGGCGCATGTAAAATGAATGCAACTGAATGTGATTCAGAGCAGGGTGAATCATCTGGAAGACGCCGTCCTGAACATTTTGTATCCACCAAGCGACAGTATACCTGTCTGTGCAAGATTCAACGACCATGCTCAACGCCTAGGCAGGAGCTAGACAAGTATCTAAATATCCCGTGTAGTGAGGAGGAAGATAGTCCACTAAGCTGGTGGAAGGATGTCGGAACTCGGTACTTTCCGAACTTGATGAAAATTGCATCCCGATTTCTTGCCGTAAGCCTGACAAGTGCACCTGTGGAGCGGCTTTTTTCAGTTGGTCAAGGCATCACCACGTACCGAAGAGGACGCCTAGATGCAGAGAGCATAGAGATGCTGATGATGCTTCATGCATGGTTCCGCCGCGTAGAGCAGTGCTCATCTGATTCCGAGGATGACATTGACGACGACGACAGCTCTTCTGATGGTGAGTTACGTTATATCGCTTTCTGACCTTTGCCTGTGCATGTTTTTTTTCCTAACTTTCTCCTTTCCACGTAATAGCGTAAGAGCAAAAAAAAAGGAAGGTAGTGGACGGGTTTACATCCTTCTTGGTTTACTGTAAGTCATGCTTCTACCCCATATATTTCTGTTCCGTATGCATGCATGCGTTAGTTTGAATTTTATTTTAAATAACTTGGTCAAATAATTTTATCACATCAAATTTTTCATTCTTCACATTGTGATGGCACACGCCATCAAGAGTCGTCATCGACGTCATCAGCACCGTGCGCATCCTCGACGTTGAAGACAGGGTGAAAGATGCTCATTATCGCCCTTTGATTTTGCCGTTCCTTTCTCGTGTTTTTGTGTTTCCCAATTCGTAGTCGTGTTTTTCATCGCACCCGCAACAGTCATCTTTCGTTGTTCTTTCGTCGAGGGGAATAGGTCTTTATCCATTCCCCCTCTTCCCCTTGTTCTTCCCCCTTTTTCCTTCTTTATATCGCCCTTGTTTCCCCCTAGTTCTCCCCGTATTTCCTCTTGTTTGTGTCTTGTGTTTGTAAGGGGAGCCCATTTATAAGGGCTCCCCAATTGGACCCATTATGGCCCACTTAGGGCCCAACTCTTCTCCCCGTTATAAGGGAAGAGAGGGCGCCCTAGGGTTCTCAGACCCTTGTTTTTTTCAGTTAAGCATTTCATCGAACAGAACATGGGTCTCATTCCTCGTTTGAGAAGAACAGAAAGAAGAGGAAGAAGAGGGAAGAAGAGGGAAGAAGAAGAAGGAAGGGAAGAGGGGAAGGGAAGAGAAGGAAAGGGAAAGGATTTCCCCCGCCGCCGCCGTGCCAGCGCTTTGCCGCCGCGCTCAGCGCGCCGCGCCGCCGCCGCTGCCCCACGCACCACCCGCGCGCCCTCGCACGCAGTCGCACTGCGCCGTCGTGCCGCCCGCCGCCGCGCCGCTCCGCCGCGCCACCTCCCCGCTGTGTTGCCGCTCTGCTCGCGCCCTCGCCGAGCTGTTCGTCCCGCACCGCCCCGCGCCGCCCCGCGCGCACCCCGCCATCTCCGTTCGACGGTTTTCGTCTGAACCCTCGACGACTGAACTTTACGAACTGCTCCGGCACCTTTCGCTGCACATCGAGCCGCCGTGACCTCTCCGGCGCCCGTCATCCAGCCCGCTCCGACATCAGCCGTCAAAGAACCACCGCATTACGAGCCCATCGTCGAGGTACGCCATACTCTCCGATGCCTGTTTATTTACTCCTTGCAGTGTACTTTCATTTTGACTCCACCGCGCTCGGGCTAGGTAGGTGAGCGTGGTTAAACGAGAGAAAACTACGTCTTTGAGTGTCTTACCGGTGCGGACGAGTATGTCTGTTACGTGCGAGCCCAACGGATTGAGTCCGTTCGGCCGTAGACGCCTTCGTCACTCCGACGAGGTTCGAGAGGTCCCCGTCGCCGACACCCGGCGACTCATGTCCAAGCTTGGAGCTCGACGCCTCCCTCGAGTCAGAGCCTGCACGTACAACATGTAGGGCATTCATCCACGTAGTTATATACCCGTTAGGGTATCGTCAGACGACAACACCGCTGTCTCCCGATACGTTATCACTTATCGTCGCCGAGCCATCATACTCGGTGACGACGGGACGACGTTCTTGACGTATGTCCTGCATCATATTGGTATTAGAGCCCTGCTGTGGACGCCCACAACATGTCTTGCATTGCATCGTTTTCGAAAACCACCTAGGTTACACTAGGAACATGGCCATCGAGACGCGATCGAGCAGGTTGGCGCAACCCGGAGGTTCGACCTCCCCGCGACGCACCATATCGTCGCCCGACGAGAGAGGCCCCCACACGGCCCTCTCGGAACATTGTCCCACGACATTTGTAGGCGGCCCATCACAGCTACCTACGGAGGCCGCCTAGACTGCACTCGCCGATGCGAGTGCCCGCCAACCGACACGTCCTGGCGGGCACACCGGTGCACGTCGTGGACATCGACGGTTCCCTCGGACCTCCCCGAGATCACTAGGTGCCTCGTCACCTAGTGAAAATGAGGATAGGGCGACGACGAGTCATCGCCCACACAGGAAGGCTCCCGTTGACGAGGCTTCACCCAGGGTCATCGCCACGCGCGGCCGAGGAGCAAGACGCGCACGAGGACGACCGCGCCGACAGCACCGACACGGGGAGGACCCGTCCGAGGAGCAAGTGGCGTATCTCCGCACTGTGGCTGACTCACTCGAGCGCGTTGAGCGGTTGCTCATGCGCCCACTACCTCCCGTACCCGACGCCGTACCGGTGCTCGTGGCTCCCGAGCGACGCCGTACCAGTTTATTTACTCCTTGCAGTGTACTTTCGTTTCGACTCCACCGCGCTCGGGCTAGGTAGGTGAGTGTGGTAAAACGAGAGAAAACTATGTCTTTGAGTGTCTTACCGGTGCGGACGAGTACGTCCATTACGTGCGAGCCCAACGGATTGTGTCCGTTCGGCCATAGACGCCTTCGTCACTCCGACGAGGTTCGAGAGGCCCCCGTCGCCAACACCCGGCGACTCCTGTCCAAGCTTAGAGCTCGGTGCCTCCCTCGAATCGGAGCCTGCACGTACAACACGTAGGGCATTCATCCACGTAGTTACATACCCGTTAGGGTATCGTCGGACGACAACACCGCCGTCTCCCGATACGTTATCACTTATCGTCGCAGAGCCATCATACTCGGTGACGACGAGACGACGTTCTTGACGTAGGTCCTGCATCACATTGTATCTTCAACTTAAGGAAAACGATTGCCGGTGCTTTTCGATAAATCAGCATTGCATTCCGAACATCACTTTCGGCATTGTGTAGGTGATATTAAACTCCATATGAAAGTCCATTTTGTATTTTTCAGATTCAGTGATTCTATGAATTTTAATTTGGTGTGCGGTATCATTTTGAACCCCATAATGTAAACCCCCCCGTAAGAATCTACATTGCACATTTCATAGAGGCCTGTGTGCATCGCCTATGCATCGTGTGAATTTTTTAAGAAAGATAAATGGAACGGAAAAAAAATTTCAGATAGGTAGAGCATCCAGTGATTGCAATTTCAGCAATTGATCAATGGGTCTTAGTCTTCAACATCTTCATGTTGTTCCTCATTTTTCTACTCATGTCCTCATTTTTAATTTATCTAGTTTATTTTTGAATTTGGACCGTGTTTATTCTTATTTCGTCTATGTCTCTGTTTTATTTGGTTTCCTCTTATTTTGCTCCTTTATTCAACTTTCTTCTTTCTCTTGCTTCATTCCTTCTCTTCCTCTTCCCCCCCCCCTTTCTCTTTTCATTTTCTTTTGTTCTTATCTTCCCTTTCGCCTCTCATCTTACTCTTTTTTGGCGCCAGTTCTGTAATTTTTTAATTTCCTTCCTTTCTTATCTTTTGTTCTTATCTTTTTCTTCTACTATTTTGTCATATTACTCCTCATTTTTCCTTATCTTTTTAATTTGAAGTTCTGCACATTTTTATTGTCTCTCTTTCAACTCTTGTCTTGTTATGTTTTCATTAGTTCATCTATTTGTCTCCTTATTTCTTTTATTCATCTTCACCTTTGTTCTGCTCTTCTTCTCTTGCTATTTTTGTCTGCAAATCTACTATGTAATATTTTATTCCTTAACTTTCCTGTTATTATTCTTTATTTTTTTCCTTACATGTTGTCTTCTCCATTTCTCCCCCTTTTTTTATTTTTCCTATTCTTCTTCCTCTACGATCCTTCATTTTTCCTTAACTTGTGCACGATATTGAATAATCCTGTTATGTTATTTTTCATGCCATGTTTAAATTGGAAAATATTTTTTTTAAAAGCGATGGTTAGTATTTTTCACTTCATAGGATGGAACAAGGTGTGTCATCCAACATACTAAATTGTAAATAATTATGTCTCGAGCATGCAGAGTTTTGTTACCCATTAATCACATTTGATTTCATTTTTACAATAACATTGTTTCATTGTTTCCTTACGACTTTGATTTGATTTCAGTTTGAACGGAGTACATGTGCGAGATGTGAGACGGCCATCTCAACACCGTCTGATTTAGAGCGAGTTGGATGGATGGCTGCATGAACTCTGCATCAATATTCTGTCTCAGTTTCTGAAAAAACGCTCCCTATTTCTGTTTCACCATTGCTGTGACTGATGAACACCATGTGCTCACTTCTTACTCTGAATTTCTTCTAAATTCTAGTTCGTGTGTGGTATCCTTTTAACTCCAATGGACACCTCGAAGGGTGGTCCTAAGAAATATATGAAATTTTCTATTGCTCATCTCACTGTACGATAGAGATAAGAGTACTTAAGAAGACTGATCAATTATGCACACCATTTGGCATGTTTAAGCAAATAAATTCCATGATGGAATACCCATCATTCTCATTTGTAATAGACTTCTTAAGATACTTTTTCATTAGATTGATATCGTTCGGAATCAATTAATGAACTATCTACATTCATCTGGAATTTACCTAATGAATTTTCAATTCAAAATCCAACTATGTAACAATCAAATGATTCTTTGCGAAAAAATATTTTACACTTTGGTGGGCGTTAAATAATAAAACTTTTACATCTCTAAAAGATTTATTGGGTTCTTCGTGAAATTAATTAAAGGACAAAGGGTATGAGAAAATCAAAATTTAGGCTACTTATCTGGTAAAGTTATCAAATATCGCAATTAACTACTACAATACGATTATAACTTCATGTATGAAAGATATTTTTACTGCTAGTTAATAATGGATTAAATTTCAAATTTCCAAACTTTTCAAATGTAAACAAATAATTTTACTGTCATTTTAACAAATTATTAAATTCAAAATTCGTCCACAATTCGTCCGTCCACCGTCCGACTATTCCGGACGGACAAATTTTTCGTCCAATGGGACAAAATACGTCCCATCCGGTTGTCCGTCGGACGATTTTCATCCAGTAATTCGTCCTCGCCCATGGATGGGATGATTTTTTTGTCCCAGGACGAAAAAATCGTCCCGTCCGCATCCCGGATCTATAGCCCAGGCATTACCTATGCGGTAAATCAAGCCTGTCGACACATGCATGCTCCCTCAGGTGTCCACTGGGCGGCTGTAAAACATCTTCTCAGGTATTTAAAAGGTACGCTTGATTTTGCTCTTGAATTCAAACGTTCTTCGAATACGAATATCATCGTCTTCTCCGATTCTGACTAGGCTGGGGACTCCTCCGACCGACGCTCCCAACAAGTTTATCTCGTATACTTTGGTCCTAATCTTGTCAGCTGGCCATCTAAGAAACAGGCTACTGTCTCCCTTTCAAGTACCGAAGCTGAATACAAATCTGTTGCCCATGCAACAGCTGAACTGATTTGTATCGAATCTTTACTTCATGAAATCGCCTTACATCCTGGCTCCGCTCCCACACTCTGGTGTGACAATCTTGGAGCCACCTATCTTACGAAAAATCCTGTTTTTCACTCGCGTACTAAACACATCGAAATCGCCTTTCATTTTGTTCGAGAATGAGTAGTGTCTGGCTTACTTAAAGTCTCTTTCTTATCTACGCATGATCAACTTGCAGATCTGTTAACCAAAGCACTTTGCAAACAACGCTTCAACTGGATCCGATCAAAACTCAACGTACTTCCGACGTTTGTTTTGCGGGGGAATGTTAAAGCACAGACTCCAGAAGCTTCCGGACTGACACCTCGAGCTCCTCCCTCCAATGCCATCATGATGAAGTCGACAGAATCATCATCACAATCTGTCGACAGAAGTACTTCTTCAAACATATCTGCATCGAGAACACCGCCACCCATACAGATGACAGCTCCTGCTGACGATAATCAACGGCTACTTACTCCTGCTGACGACACAGGCATGGCGTTGCAGAATGCGCCATGTCCGTATTGACTCCCTAGTCATAAACGCTATCCCCCTTACTCTCTCTATAAGTAGAACTCTCGAACTCCTTGTTTGTATGGGATTCTCTTCTTGTCCCTCTTCTTCTTCTTCTATAGTTCTAATACATTGTCTCTTCCTTTTCTCTTGAAATCTTCTACACCTAGCGATTCTCTCGCTTTCAAATCTCTTACAGATAGAGGTGGAAGAGAGAGAAAGAAGCAAATAAACTTTAGTGAGAGAACGATAACAGAGGGGGGAAGAGAGAGAGACCCAAATGGATTCTAGTGAGACAGTGAGAGGATAGAGGTGGAAGAGAGAGAGAAAGAAGCAAATGAACTTTAGTGAGAGAGAGATAACAGAGGGGGAAGAGAGAGAGAGACCCAAATGGATTCTAGTGAGACTTTGAGAGGATAGAGGTGGAAGAGAGAGAGAAAGAAGCAAATGAACCTTAGTGAGAGAGCGATATCAGAGGGGGGAAGAGAGAGAGACCCAAATGGATTCGAGCGAGACATTGTGAGGATAGAGGTTGAAGAGAGTAAGAGAGAGAGAGAAGCAAATGCACTCTAGTGAGAGAGCGATAACAGCGGGGGAAAGAGAGAGAGACGCCCAAATGAATTCTCTTGAGGGAGAGAGAGAGGCCCAAAAGAATTCTCGTGAGGGAGCGAGTGGAGAGGGTGGAAGAGAGAGAGGCCTAAATGTATGCTACTGAGAGAGCGAGGATAAGAGAGAGACCCAAATGAATTCTAGTGAGAGAGCGAGAGGAGAGGGGGGGAAGAGGGAGAGAAACAAATGAATTCCAGTGACTGAGCGAGAGGGGGGGGAAAGAGAGACAGAGGCCCAAATGGATTCTACTGAGAGAGCGAGGATAAGAGAGAGACCCAAATGAATTCTAGTGAGAGAGCGAGAGGAGAGGGGGGGAAGAGGGAGAGAAACAAATGAATTCCAGTGACTGAGCGAGAGGGGGGGGAAAGAGAGACAGAGGCCCAAATGGATTCTACTGAGAGAGCGATAGAGAGGGGGAAGACACAGAGAGAGAGAGTCCCACATGGATTTTAGAGAGAGAGCGATAGAAGAGGGGGAAGACAGAGAGAGAGAGACTCAAATGGATTCCAGTGAGAGAGCGATAGGAGAGAGGGGGCAGACAGAGAGAGAGACCCAAATGGATTCTAGTGAGAGAACGATACTACGATAGGATAGAGGGGGAAGATAGAGAGAGAGACCCAAATGGATTCTACCTAGAGAGATGTAGAGGGGGGAGTGAACGGTTCATTAATGAACAAAAGAACCGTACCGATTCCTGCGTTTTCGTCTGTTCTTCCCAGCGAGACAAAAATCCCTGCGACGATAAACACGAGAAAGAAAATTCAACGCCTTCATCTCCATCTTTATCCTCTCTCCACGACGTTAAACTCCAAAAGTCAACGCTCTTCTCGATAGAACCTCCAAGCAGCCACGTGGCGCGTCTTCTTCATCGAGGAAGATCTAATTTCCACAATTTTGAAAAAAAAAAGTGGTGGGTCTGGGGTAGAGATAAAGAAAGAAGGTCTCACTTTCACACTGTACCTGCGTTTCACTCTCTCTCTCTCTCTGCTGTTGTCCGTTTTATTCCTTTCCGGTTGAGGACAGAAGCTTACACAGCCTTCGTAAAGAACGAGAATCTCTCTTTCTCTTGCTCTTTCTCTCTCTTTAAGAGGGAGAATCGCAATCGCTTGTAAACCAAGAAGAGTATCTCTCTTCCTCTCTCTATCTAACGCTTGTAAACCAAGAAGAAGATGGGCGCTTGCATGTCCGTTCACAAAGATCCAGAGTCGGTGGTGAGGTTCAGGCTTGGCTTGGGGCCCAAGAAATACCCACCAGTTCCTCCCGAAGAGCGCGGCGGAGACGGCGGAAAGACGAAGAACGCCGCGGCGGCGCCGCCGGTCTGGAGCCCCAACTTCGGTGAGTCGCCATCTTGATCGAAATCCGGCTTTTCTTTGATATTTCTTCGATTAAACTCTCAACCTAGGCGAAACTTATTCCAATTTGAGATGGGTTTGTTCCAATTTGATCGTTCTTTGATTAAACTCTGAACCCTGTCGAAATTTGTTCCAATTTTGACATGGGTTTGTTCCAATTTGAGATGGGTTTGTTCCAAATTGATCGTTCTTTGATTAAACTATGAACCTGGTCGAAATTTGTTTCAATTTGAGTTGGGTTTGTTCCAATTTGATCGTTCTTTGATTAAACTCTGAACCCAGTCGAAATTTATTCCAATTTTGACATGGGTTTCTTCCAATTTGAGATGGGTTTGTTCCAATTTGATCGTTCTTTGATTAAACTCTGAACCCAGTCGAAATTAGTTCCAATTTGAGATGGGTTTGTTCCAATTTGAGATGGGTTGTTACTCGGATTGTTGTTTGGGAATTTTGTTTTTTGGTATCATGAGTCTTGAGACTGTCTTTTTTTCCGGGTGGCGTGTGGAAAACGTTCGTGGGTTTGGATTTTGTGAATTAATCGAGGTGGAGTTCATCATGTAAACGTGATTTGCAGGTAGCAGCAAGGATGAGATGTTCTTCGACTCCCATACGTGGTTGGAATCGGATTGCGAAGACTTCTACAGCGTTAATGGAGGTCAGCCCTCGTTTTTTTTTTACCCACCGTCAGAGAAATTAAAATAATCGAACCGCCTTTTTTTAATATTCCGTGGGTTTGATCGATCGTACGCTCCGATCTTGATCGGTTCGTCCTCGAAAGAAACGAAAAGAAATACTGGCAGAAACATTTTCTTTTAAATTTCTTTTTTGCTTAAATATTCTTTAATTCAGACCCGATCAATCGATCAGCCGTGCTGATCTATCATCCAGAGCTGTAGGACGGATGTCATCTGTCATTGTCTGGAGCAAAGAATGGATGACTGAACGAAGTACTTTTAGTTATACATCATCTGTGACGGATGACTGATGACGGAAATGATGAAACAGATGACAAAAACGGACTGATGAAGTTTCAGTGACGGAACAGAGGACGGACTTAATTGTGGCAGCTTGGACTATCCTCAGTCCACATTTCGTCATTGTCACCATTCCATCATCTGTCCAGTTCAGTCTTTCCTCAGAGACGAATGACTGATGACTAATGATGGAAATGACTTCTTACTATCATCAACCATCATCTGTCCACATTCTATTAAGTCATCCTGGAAGTGACGGGACCGATGACTAGTGATGGAAATAACTTTTAGTTGTGTTGTCATCCGTCAGTGACTAAAATCAGAAATGACGGATGATTGATGACTGACGATGGAAATGACTTGTGGCAGATTTTACGCCGTCAAGAGGGAACACGCCCATGGCCACGCCGGGGCGAGGATTGCCGAGGAGCGTCATCGTCGCAAGCGGGGCAGCCGGGCAAGGCGACTCTAACAGCGAGCCATCTCCAAGGAAGAAGCTCGGCGAGCTGTTCCGTGAGAACGGCAACACCGTCAGTGGAGAAGAGAGCAGGAGAGGAGACCAGCCCGAGGAGGAGAAGGAGAAGAAGGGGGGCACGTTGCAGTGCTGCTTACCTGGTCTGAACGTGAGATCATGAAACGCAGGGCGGAAGGTTCCTTTCTTATTTCTCTCAGAAGGCGCCTGGGTTGGTGGCGTTGGGGGGGTGGTGGGAGGGGCAGGCGTGGGGAGGGGAGGTGGCTCGAGCAAGGCAGAAGCACTCAGGCCAGGGGTTGGCATAGAAGGGCTGGGGGGGGACGCGAGGGCGCGGGCCGGCGGCGTGGGCGGCGGCCATGGCGCGTCGGACGCGGGCGTCGAAGTCGAGGGAGCGGCCGGCCTCGCGGTCGATGAAGACCGGGGCGAGGGCCTTGCGGTCTGGTCGGAGGACGGTGCGGAAGCCGTGGTAGAGGCGGTGCCCGACGAGGTTGTTGGCGAAATTGGAGGGGCCGTCGTAGGTGGGGAGGAAGACGTCGGCCAGGAGGCAAACGACGTAGTCCACGGCCGAGCCGAGCCGGCCGTTGGCGCTGTCGTCGGCACCCAGTGCAGTGTGGTTGCCGATCCGTGGGAAGAGCCGCTTGAGCGGGTCCAGGAAGCGAGGGCCCCCGAAGAGGTCCCCTGCAGCTAGGAAGACCCGCGTGCCGTTGTCGAACCCCATCGCCCGCAGGATCAGCCCCACCTGCTCGCCAGCACCGCCCACCTTAAAACCCCTTCAAGCCTTAAACCCAGTGTGATATGATCTATACGGATGGAGAGAGATAATTTGATGGGGAGAGCGAGAGACCCATGAGAATAATAGCATGGCCGAGGGGAGAATTTAGTTTGTTGATAGAAAACAGTTATACGGAAAAAAGAAGAGGAAATTACGATTAATTTGAGAAAAAGAGAAATAAGGTGAGAGAGAGAGAGAGAGAGAGAGATGGGTAGGAAAATAGAGCGAGGGATAAATTGATAAGGAGAGAGAGAGACCCATGAGAATAATGGCAAGAGCAACGGGAGAATTTTGTTTGTTGAGCACTTGAGTGAGAAATTGGGTCTTGATAGGAAACAGTTAAACGGGAAGAAGAAGAGAAAATAACGATTAATTTGAGAAAAAGAGAATAAGGAGAGAGAGAGAGAGAGAGATGAGTAAGAAACAGAACTAGGATGATCCATCATTGTAATGGCTAGACCAAGGGAGAAAAAAGGTCGGCTGCGGGAGAAACCGGCCCATGATAGGAACCAGGAAAAGATAGAACAATGATTAAAGTTAGAAAAAAATAGAGGCTAATGATTATTTTGAGGAAAAGAGAGAGACGAGTAAGAATCAGAACTTGGATGATCCTTGACAGTCATAGATACACTGAGGGAGGAATGTAATTTGTTAAATGAAATCGGCCCTTGATAGGAGATACTGAACGTGAAACTAGTAGAAGCAGATAAAGACAGAATAATTATTAGTTTGAGAAAAAGAGAGATAAGGGGAGAGAGAGAAACCTCTTCCGGAGTCAACGGGCACTTGCCCATAGCCCTCCTAGTGTCGTAGTCGAGCTCCTTTTGCGCGAAATTTTTCTTCCGGTAAGTGGACAGAATCTCCTGTTCTTCTGGGGAGAAAATCTTGAAGCATCTGCCAATTTCCCAACCAGAACTGTTATTTATTTAATTATGAAACAACTTTCATTCTGCATCAAAAGAGCATACACTTACCCAGAGAATGAGATCATATCCATCTCAAAGCGGAGGTGAATTGCCATGAAATGCCCCTCTGCCCGGAGCTTTCTGACTATCTTGTTGCTCAGCTCCGTGATCTCCGGCTTAAATCTCAAGGCGTGGTAGTTCACTCGGCATCTCAACCGTTGAAGCTCGGGATCGTCGAGATCCTCAGCAAGTCGATGCGAAAAAGGGGTAAGATAAATGGATCCGTGTTCCTTCATTTTCTCCACTGCCTCTGTCGCATACCAGATAGGAAAAGCATCTCTTGGCGGTCGCATCTGAAATTACATAAACTAAAGTTACTACGCACCTAAGTAACTTAAGAGACGTATCTTGATTCAGGTTTCCATCAGGACAGGGTTTGAGGAGGAGTTTATCAGAGGAGGCAGGGATCGACCAGGTAAGAATTGCCCTGAGTGGGATGAAATACTCCTAATGCAACGTGGGATCGTATCACTAACGTCGTATGTTTTCAGCAATTGCTAACCTGGAAGGGCCTCATCTTCTTGACTTTTCCATTAGATTCGATTTCAGGGAGTTTCTTCACAATTTTCACATCATTCCTCAGAGATTTAATGAAGCGATCAACGTCGTAAATTCCTGAAAAGCCACTGAGTTTACAAAGGCATGACGCTCCGTATTAGATGTTAAAAATGAAAAAAACCCATCTCTTGCTCTCTTGAAATGAGTAGATTATGTAATAATCTGAAGTCAGCTAAAGGAACAACAAGAAGATGAACGTTAAGAATGTAACGAGCGAATACCTGTCGTCGTTCCAGAATGAGTTGGTATCTAATTCAGGTAACACCAGAGTGGCGTTCATGATTCTTGCAGCGACAACAGCATTACAAATCTATTAGGAAGAAAAAACTATGCATTTGCTTAGGGAGAAATACAGAAAAACAGAAGAGAAATATGCACGAATCATTTTGAATTCAACATCTCGACCGGGGGAACTGAGAGATTCATAATAGTCAACGCAGATGGAACGGTGAACGAGGATGACGAAATATGCAGTGCACCCTTAAGTCAGAATCAAAAAAGAGATTGGGTGTTACAAGATATATCGTCAAACAGAGAGAAAGAGTTTAATTGGGCATGAAGAAAGAAGGAAAATGTTATCAATCTTGGGACACTCCAGCCTTCTCATTTGGTACGTTGTGCTAGAAGGGAAATTCTGTTGAAAAGGGATTTCTGAAAGTGATCGCGTGTAGAAAGTGACAGAGTTGTGAGAAGCTTTTCATTGGGTATCAACTTTCTTTGCCCACTAGAAAAGCAAAAATTACCCTTGATAATTTGGATTAATTGATATTAAAAAGGCACAAGAAAACACAGAGAGGTCATATATAAAACAGCCAATTCAGACAAAACAGTGATGCACTTTTCAAGAGAGACATATTCTTGTGGTAATAGCATGTTCTCGTTCAAATATTTGAAGAAACAAAAAGATTACGAACGAATATTTGAAGGTGTTTGCTAAGAATGATAAAAAATAACGAATGATAATAGGCATTCTCTCTCAATTCGAAAGAAGAAAAAATGGGAAAAAAACTTTGATGAAGCTAGGACTTCATATTTCTGATACGATGCCAGGATGTTATTATACCATATGCGGGACTGGTTCAGTGTCAGGGACTTTGTTAGAACGCTGGTCGATCTAACAATATCGAAAGGTAATTTTCAATAAAATTCCACAATGTATA
Source organism: Wolffia australiana (assembly GCF_029677425.1). Taxonomy (NCBI): domain Eukaryota; kingdom Viridiplantae; phylum Streptophyta; class Magnoliopsida; order Alismatales; family Araceae; genus Wolffia; species Wolffia australiana. Next base: position 7,559,534 of record NC_135841.1, on the reverse strand, counting down.
TTTAACAATCTTGTAGCTCCAGTAGGAAAAATCAATATGTGATCACAAGTCTTGAGAGGGGTAAGAAATCAAAGAACAACAGAGAAAGGAAGTAGAGTTGTTCCTAGTGATAGGAGGGAAGGCGGCCGGCCGGATCTGACGACGACCACAGCTCTGAGGAGAATCTCCGGTTAGAGGCTCCAGCAACTGCTTTCTTGATACCTGGACAATCTTTCCCCTCCTTATCTATAGCTGTCTTTAACTCCACCTTGTGATGCACATTTCCCGCCTTAATTCAAATTCTCCCACGCGTGGATTTATAAACTTTTCTCTTCTTCGACTGGTAGGTTCTAAGGAGATGTTTATCAGCCCAAAGAGGGCCCAACCAACAACATTGAAAAGGTATAAATAGGGGGCATAGGATTTCATCAAGCGTCAAGAAACCAGTGAGCTTCCTTCCCCCTTGTTTTCCTTGTGCCTTCTTTCCTGTTACTGCACTAAATCCTTCCTCTTTTATTCAGCCTCCGCAGCCCCCTATCTCTGTTGTGGACAACGAACTCAGGAGCATCAATGGAAAAATTCCAACTTTCCTTCCATTATCTTTTGCGCTCGATCTCTTCTTGAACTCTTATCCATTGATCTTTCATCAGTTTCATCGCAAATTTCAATCACATTTTGGTGGCCAGGACTGATACGTCTGGAGATTGTATCAATTTCTTGGAAAATTAAAACGTTTTATTCCTAAATTTGAACAGAATTCGAGGGATTTCTACTGGACAGGTAATGTTATAGGGGGGCATTCATGCGGGACTGAAAACAAACAACTTTACTACTAAGAAACAAGTGACATGGTAAACAAAAGCCATCAGAGCAATAGATAGTTCTTCAGAGTTAAATATACCCCATTTCTTTGCTGAATTAAGCCCCCATTGCACCGAACTCGCAGATATCCGTTTGTTTCTTCTGGTGGAGCTGCATGGAGGACAAGTTTAAAAACGACTTTTAATATTAATTATTAAATTTCATTCAAAAAGTAATGGTTAATGAAGCATGGACAAATGAAAAAATTAAAGGAAATCCAAGATCCACATACAGGGCCAGAATGATCTCGGGGCGGATGAAGGTATCCAGCCTTCGGAAGGTGCAGCTTGCCACAGCTTTTCCACATCCAAGTCCTAAGACGAATGATTAAAAGAAAAGTAATTAAGCAAATGAAACAAGGATAAGCAAGAGCACTGACATTACGCATGGGACAACAGTAAAAATGGATAACAAACGCGCTGTACGTCATTAATGCCAGTTAAAATCAAGCATGAAGGGTGATAGGTTTCATAATTGTGATTATCAGTCGTTTTCTTAATAGACAAACGACCAAAACAGCTTTAGGTTCCCAAAATCGGGGGATTTCATCATTGACTAATGGAATGGAAGATTTAGTTTCCGAAACTAAGAGGTGAACAGTAAGCAAAAAAAAAAATCAGTGACAAATCAGTTAATTAAACTGAACTTTGTAAAACAGCTTTTTGAAAAGAACCCTCAGATAGATTCCCACACAAGACATGATGGATACAATTAGATTTTTTTTAAAGAAAAATAAGGAAGATCGCATTGATGGATGCAAATAATAACGAAAGATTAGAACGTAACGAAGCAGTTTATCCCTCTTAAGGGCAATAACATGGGGATGCCTTCGGAAAGACATCGGGTAATGTAATTCTGGGTATGAACAACGTACTCCCTATCAAGACAAATCTTTGAATTATTTTGAATTCATGACAGTAAACGCAGGAACAAAGAGTGGGAAATAATGAATTATGTCAGCGAGTAATCGGCCTAATCATCGTAGATCTCAATTCGAAGTTTTCAGCTCGTATTACGAGCTCGCAGGAAGCGGGAAAAAATTTGACTAACCTCAACATAGCTAGATGTGCGGTAAACAATTACTGTGGAGAAGATGCACATAATACAGACAATTGCAACGATAGCAACAACCGATAACCGTCCCGTCACGCCCTTCGGCCCGCCTCCCAGCTGCCTTGCCGGCAGTTGCAACCTTTGATTGTGCCTTCTAGCCCAGGCATCGCTCTGCCTGCAAATCCACAAATAGAAAACGAATTAACGACAATGCCCAAACCATAGATTCAAATAGGTTTACCTCGTCGAAAGCAAGGCCAATACCTCTTCATTTGGAATTCTGATTAATCTCTTCGCGTAGAAAAATCCATAGAGAAGCTATTGATCCACCTCGCAAACAATCCGCGGAGAATCTGGCATCGGCAGAAAAAATATTTCATGAAAGCGGAGTTGAGATAGATCAAGAACCGTACTAGAACCGGATTCAGTGGTGATAATATTGTTTACCCAGGTGGGAGTGATACGGAGCAATTTGGGATCGGATCTGATGAACTTGAGCTTCCAGCTCGCAGCTCGCTCAATTTCACGGTCGTCGATTTCTCTTCGCCTAACTCTCCAAAGGAATCTTATAACTAATCAGAGTATATAAGGATGATAAATATTTAAATTCATATCTGATGAATAAAGCCAGGACTGTAGAGTAATATTTCTTCATAGCATTTTCTTGAAATTTTCAAGCGATATTATACTGGAACGATGAGGTTCATATTCTGAAAATCATCCTCCTTGATTAGCTGTACTAAACTGTACCTTTATGAGCATAATTATATTTAAGGCGGATTAATGACCGTAATTTGATGTACTGTGGTGAAGTTAGCCCAGATTAATAATTAGTTTATTATATCTAAGATAATATTCAGTGTAAAATAATGTTGGTGTATGATTCAACTTTAAATCCTCAACTTTAGCAGAATTATATTTGAGGCGGATTAATGACTGTAATTTGATGTACTGTGGTGAAGTTAATCGAGATTAATAATTGGTTTATCATATCTACATAATATTCAGTGTAAAGTAATGTTGGTGTAAGATTCAACTTTAAGTCCTCAACTTGTATGTCCATATTCATTCATTACTTGTAAAGTTTTTGCTGTTGATCTTATGAAATAACCCATGGTGTACCCGAATGATAGAGAAAATTTTGTAGATATGATAAAACAATTATTCTGCATCAAGATGCATTAAAATGCCGTTTTTTTCAATTATATTTCTCTTTGCATAAGATGTCAAATAATAAATGATTCAATTCCAAATTTGTACAAGCTCATTTTAAAATGGAATCTAGTGATGAATTCAGAAGACGTTGGAAAAATATAGTTTCATGCTTGATCCCATTATTTTGAGACGAAGATGTAATTTAATACGTGGAAATTTAGTTTCGCATATGAGATATTTATTTTATTCATGCGTATAATATTAATATTGTTTATTTATTGATCTATCACTTTATGAAATGCTCGACGTCTGAGTATAAATTCTTAATTTCAATATATATTTTATAACTGATTAATTTATAGTTTTTAAAAATCATTTACATATATTTTTTAATTTCCTTATTAGTATATACGTCATATAGCGGTGATATCAAGTCCGATCTGATCTACTTCTGCTAAACTGTTTGTCCATTTATATTTTATCGAACCGTTTATAACTATTCTGACAGTTTTACATTTTCTGTGCGAAATTTAAAGGTTGCAATTGTTCTGTATCAGTTGCTTTCAGGTGGTTGATATCTTAAATAAACCATGTATGTTGTTATTTTCTACTTATATGCGTCGCATTTTTTCAATGTTGACTTGTTCTTGCTAAACTATGCTTTCCATCATTGCATCTTTCCATTCAGCCAAAACTAAAAAGATCAACTTGCACTTTTTCTACATTCTGAAAAATATTAATTTTTCTTTATCACCTTGTTAATTTTCGCCACAAATATACGACTGCATCTGGATCATCATGCCTTCTTCGGTTAGTGCTAGTTCATGCAACATATGTTATTCGACTCCAATGTAAAATTTTTTTCGCTCCACTGCTTACGTCACGTGTCTACTTGTAAGTGTTAAAGATGATTGGATTTTGTACATAATTTTTTTAGTTTGCAACCACTAACAATATAAACATATCATGATGATTTTCATGTCAAAATATCAGTAAGATTTTATGGGATTAGAATGTGCAATTTATGTAAACACCCGAGAGTAAACTAAAATGAATTTGGTGAGATCAGAAAACATAGATAAACACAAATCTCATGCCTAATAGTCAGGCTTCTGGAGATTCTTGGAGCTTGAGTGAGTCGATGACAAGAACAAAGATAGAGGAAAAAGAGAAGACAAGAGAAGGGGAGAGAGGAGAGAAGCAAGACACCGAGATAGGTGGTTGTAAGATCATCATATTAATCCATAAAGCATGATGATATTTATAATAGTTTGTATTTATATTAATCCATTTAACATTAGTTTGTATTTATAATAGCATATAACAGTATAATATTAGAAGGTTTGCTGTTTTAATCATAGTCATTGTAACCTGTTATTACGGCTATATATGAAGGAATCTTGACCATTGGATACAATGGCTATATGTTTCCTACCTACAATTTGATCCTATCTATGTTTGAGCATAGATTATATCTTGACCGCTAATTATCTTAATGAGTACAGGGAACATGTCAGTTTATTACTAGCTAATCTTGTAAAGTCCCCATCAATCTGGCTACAGACAATGCTGACAACTCGGGAAGTTGGCTGACTCTGTGGGTGAGTTGGCTGACTCTTCAATAAGTATACCATATTCCACTCGATTTGTCATAATTCGGACCACAGCACGTGCAGGAAGTCATGGAAACTAGAAGTACATTAGAGAAGGTTAAAGCAAGGACCAAAAATGATAACCATCCTTGCATGAAGAAGCTAAAGGAACATCAGTTTTTTCACAAATATATTTATTATGAATATTTAGTAACTCTCTTTATCATTAAAATACCAAGAAATAAATTTATAAAAAATAAAAACCTGACTTAGAAAACATAAATTCGACCTCTCCCATGTTTATCACGTTGTATTCAAGTGTCCAAAATAACTGCCAATTCAATGTTATAGAGAGACCAATCACGAGGACCACATGGTTAATGGATACTATGTGGCCGTCAAACCAATCACACCATTATGTTTATTTAAGTTCATTGAATAAAATATTGTGCAAGGCTAATTGCTACTGTAAAGGCCGTGTCTTGTCAAGGACGTCCTCCCGATGTAAATTATTTTGAATAATACTAGGGGCCTACTGATGGAGGACCATCCCCAAGTTAGCGTCGATGACTAGCCCGTGGAACCTCGCAGGCAACCCCGCCGTGAAGCCCGAGCCGACGAGAAAGACTCGTCTTTCAAGTATACGGCTTGACGATCTTCGCTTGTTGTTTCTTTTCTTTCTTCTTTTCCTTTTCGTAATTCTGCACGTTTTCCCGTCGTCATGTCTCTGGGCCTCGTGTTCGGCCCGTCTCTGTTTCAGAAGAACCCAGTACTTTGTGGCTTAGTTGTGGGGTTTTCTTCCCCTAACCAAGCCCCAAACCCCTAGGGTTATCCACTCTCCTTGCCCTATAAAATGAGAAAGGATGCCCTAAGAGAGAGAAGAAGTTTTCTTAATGAGAATGTTTTTGTTTGAAAAAAGGGGTTATATCATGGTGTGGCCCGAACTTTTTCGAAAATTTGAGTTACAGCCCTTACTTTTTTTTTGCCGCGACACAGCCTGAAGTCCCATTTGGTCCGCAGCCTGTGACGTGGAGTCTACGTGGCTGCCAGGTGGAGTTCCGGCGGAGTCCACCTAGGCAGAATCCACGTGGCAGCCGCGTGGATTTTACGTCACTGCGCGATTTGAAGAAAGAAAGATTTTAGCCCGCCCAATGTGAGTCACCCGGGAGAGAGCTGAGAAAGGCGACGAAGGAGAAGGAGATGGTGGAGAAGGAGGAAGAAAGGGCGCGAGGGAGAAGGGGCTTCTTCTTGGCTACGGGAATCGTTGCGAGCTTCTTCCTGGCTACGGGAGTTCCACGAGGTAGGGTTTACTGCTTTTTTAGCTATGTGTAACTTTCTCTATCTCTCTCTAGATTTCATGGTTTACTGCTTTTTTAGCTACGTGTGGGTTGCTTTCTCTCTCTCTCTAGATGGACATACATTACTGCTTCTCAAAATACCGATGATCTTCTATCTTTATCTTGAAGCCCATATTTTATTGCTCTCTCTTCGATTCATGTAACTTTTTGTGTCTCCTCTAGATTTCATGGTTTACGCATTCTTTAGCTACATGTGGGTTTCTTTCTCTCTCTCCAGATGGACATGCATTACTGCTTCTCAAAATACCGATGATCTTCTCTCTTTCTCTTGAAGCCCATATGTAACTTTCTCTGTCAATTTTAAGATCTTGTTCAATGACTTTTGAAAGTTCTTATCTCTGTCCCTCTCTTAAATAAAGATTACCCAGGGCTGCTATTAATTTTAGCATTCTGTTCAATAACATTTGGAAAGCTGTGCAGTCTCTCTCCCTTTAATGAAGACTACCTTGGGCTGTTTGGTTGTCTCTATGTAAAACTTTCAAACTCCATTCTTGCAGCTTTCTCTCATTTTTCACATCTTGTTTAATGACAGTTGAAAATTTTACGATCTCTTTCTCTCTTAAAGGAAGATTTCCTTGAGCTGCTCTTTTGATTAACAAGACATTGGGAAATTGCAGTCTCTCTCTTAAATGAAGATTCGCAGGCTGTTGTTTTTGTCTCCGTGTAAAACTTGCAGACTACATTCGTTTAAATTTCTCTATCAGTTTTGACATCTTGTTCAATGACATTTGGATAATTTTAGTCTCTCTCTCTCTTCATTGAAGATTATTTATGACTGTTACTTTTGCCTTCATGTAGAACTTTCACACTCCACTCATGTAACTTTCTCTATCAGTTTAAACATCTCATACAATGGCATTTCAAAATTTCAGTTCCTCTCTGCCATAAATGATGTTTACGGTGAGCTGCGTTTTTTGACTCGGTGTAAAAGTTAACTTTCTCTCTCTTCTTTTCATCTTACCATGTTTATTTTTTAAATTTGTATCGTTCTCTCTCTTGCATTCGTATAAGTTATCTCTCACGCATTTCCTTTCTCTCGCTTGGTATAAATGTTTTGAGTTCACTCGTGCAATTCTCTCTTATTATGTGTATCATTATTCTCTCTCTCTCTCTTTATATCTCTTGGATGAATAAGATTATTTTCATGACAAAGATGTTGGTGTTTCTCTATTGATCACGGAGGATATGATGTTTCTTTCTCATACTTATTGGTGAGAACAAGAAGTGTGATCCCTATTTAATTTATTTTGAATTTTTTTTGCTTTCTGTTATGAAAAATATGAAGAGTTGTCCTCTTCTCATCATAGTCATCTATTTTTTGCTCTTTTAGGCGTTCTTCTCTTCTTCGACAGTGGACGCTTGGATTCAAGTAATGTAAGATTTTATTATCTCTATTTGTCCTGCACGTCTTATAATTTTAATTTTTAATTATTTCCAATGTTATTTGAGATATATTTGCACATCGCAATACTAACCCTCTTCGCGTTGATGATTCAAATAATTTTTAAAATTGGTAATGTACTTTTTTTGGCGTTGAACTCTCTACAGAGTTATAAATATGTATGTGGGTTGTATAATCTTTTTATAAAACCTGCATGACGAAAATTTATGGTGTTAATGCATGTTCTATTACTATTTACCATCCGTCACTTAACAGGGCCGATGATGAGTGCAAGGTGTTCGGTTTTGAGTATAATAGCGATGATGACTCAGAATATGATATCTGTAAGGAAGTTGAGGAAAGTGACGTGTATTTAAGTGCACCAGACGAATATTCCAGTGAGCAATGGAATGACGAATTGGTAGATCATAGCGAGTATGACGATTCAGAGGATGATATGTTAACCCCCGATGGTACCGATGACGATGATGAAAATCGAAGGTACAGATTCAGGGGCAGTACGTATGATCCGAGATGCCCCAATGAGAGTTTTATATTTCAAGTGGGCATGAAGTTTGAATCAGCGTCGCAATTTAGGGCAGCTGTGAAGGACCACGCTATTTGGAACGGATTCAACATCACTTTTCCGAGGTCCGGTGACCGGAAAGTGGAGGTCGTCTGCAAGGGAAACTGTCCGTGGAGGATATATGCTAGTTTGGATGCTAGGAGAGAGGCGTTTGTTGTGAAAATGCTTAATGATACTCATATGTGCAGCAGGACGCCGAGGAATAGCCAAGCTGATTATCACTGGGTTGCGAAACACTTCTTGGAGAAAATTCGAATGAATTTGGATATGAAGGTGACAAATATGATGCGGGAAATAAATGATCTGTTCGGAATCACTGTTTCAAAACAAACATGCTATAGAGCCAGAGCCGAGGTGCGCACGAAGCTTCTAGGAACATTGGACGACCATTACCACATGCTTCCCGCATATGTTGCCGAGTTAAAGAGGGTAAATAGGCGTGGTACTTTTGAGCTGGTTCTCGATAGAGCGACCCCAGATTCCTTGGTTAGGTTTAAGAGGCTCTACATATGTTTCGATTCGATAGCAAGAGGGTTCCTTGAAGGCTGTAGACGAGTCATTGGAATGGACAGATGTTTTTTGAAGACCGAACTGAAAGGCCAACTATTGAGTGTTGTCGGCAAGGACGGGAATAATCAAATGTTCCCCATCGCCCGGGCGGTAGTTGAAGGTGAAAATCAATCTTCGTGGACGTGGTTTATTCAGCTACTGATGAATGATCTAGGAATGGTGGACGGAAATGGCTGGACGATTATTAGCGATCAGCAGAAGGTACTTAATTTATTTCTTTGGACTCTTATCGCTTACTGTTAGACACGTGTAGTACATTAATAGATGCGTACCGTCTAACATTGTGCAGGGACTGGAGAACGCAGTGTCCTCCTTATTTCCCAATGCGGAGCATAGGAATTGTGCTCGACATATCTACGCGAATTGGAAGAAGAAAGGACATTCCACGGCATTTTTGAAGAACTTATTCTGGAAAGCTGCGAAGGCCACCACATACGAAGATTTCCAACGGCTGATGAGGGAGATGAGCAGTGTGAACCCACAAGCCGCGCAAGACTTCAAAGATATAGGTATAAAGAAGTTTTGCAGGGCGTACATTAATGAGGACAGAAGGTGTGAGGTGATCGATAACAACATTTGCGAGTGCTTCACAACTACATCATGCAGGCCAGGTCTAAGCCAATCATCGACATGCTGGAGGAAGTCAGAGGTGCAATAATGCAGAGGGTAGCAAAAAAAAGGGAGTTATTTTCAAATAGAACTGATACGTTATGCCCTCGGATAAGGGAGGTGGTCGAAGAGAACAAGAAGAAGTCCAGGAGATGCACTCTTAGGCATGCAGAGAAGTATCAATTCAAGGTCACAGACTTGGGAAGCAGGTTTGTGGTCGATGTACTTCACAGAACATGTAGTTGCAGATATTGTGAGTTAAGGGGCATTCCATGCGCCCATGCTATATGTTGCATTCATTGGGTCAAGGAGGACCTCGTCATTTTTGTCAGTGAATGGTTCAAGAGAGACGTATACCAACTAGCTTACACTTATGGTATCCCGCCAATGAATGGCAAAAATCTATGGAGTGAAGTTGATGGGAGCTATGTATTCCCTCCTCTTGTGAGGAGACAACCTGGAAGGCCCAAGCTGAAGAGGAGGATTGACGTCGCTGAGAAAGAACCCACAGTACATAGATTGTCGAGGAGAGGCCTGCACATGACGTGCTCCCTCTGCCACCAAGTTGGGCATAATCGGAAGACATGTACCCAACCAAAAATGGAAGCTGGAGGCCAGGTACAGTTTCAATTTTATGTCTAACTTTGTTTACATGTGTCATCGTTTTTTTTCGAATGTTAACCAATTAACTTGTTTCACTAATCATGCAGGGATCTCAAGAAGCTACATATCTGCCAATTGTCGAAGACCATCGACGGTGAAGTTGCAATTCGGCTATGAAACACAACGTGCTCAAGCTTATTAATCGCTCGCCCTAAACAAACATTTGTAGAACAGGATTCAGTTCTCGGTTGATGATACAAACTTTGTTATCCAATTCCACAGAATTCTCGTTCATGTTCGCCGTTCTGAATCGCCGTTGATTAATCCATGCATTTCGGTACTTATTCGTCCTTCCTGTTCGCCCTTCTTCTTCGTCGTGGCCCATGTTTTCACAGTAAAACAATAGGTTCTTACGAACTAAATCGGCCAGTGTCATGCCTACTTATAGTACGTATTCTCCAATAAACCAAGAAATTGTCTTCCAATAAAACATATTTCATTATGTTCCTCGCGACCTCAAAATTGAGTCACAGAACAGAATATAATTCACAAGTCTGCGAAAATGATACGTCCTCATTCACAATTCGATACAAGTGATCCATCATGCTTGCGAGATGTCGGCAAAATTGATATGGCCTCATTGAACGCCCGGGGCACATCAAAGGGGGCGGGAAGGGTCGAGCCAAGCAGTCCACCTCCGGGCCACCTCCGGGCCACCTCCGGTCCGTGCTGGGTCAACCTCCAAGCATGGTCGAGCTGCATGCTCCCCGTCATTAGCTCTCTGATAAGCTGATAAGCTGCATGCTCCCCGTCATTTCAATGCCTCCTTCACCGTCCCCTGCTCTCACCCAGCAAGAACATATTTTAAATTCAAATTGCCAATCAAGAATAATGTTTAACTTTATTGAAATGCTGTTTATTAATAATAAACGCATGGTGCAATATAGTTGTTCGTCTCACCTGGCACAGAATGCAGCCCGGCTGTGGGGAACTCAGTCTCCTACGTCTAGGAAAGGCAGGAGAAGTTATTCTGAGGTGTTTCTCCTTTTTTGATTGATTCTGCTTTCTTCTGGAGGGCTTGGCGTTCCTCAAGGTAATTTCTAGCAACAACATCTTCAAAGGTGCTCGACAAACCATGGGAGATTTATGATCTTTCTTTTGCCTATATTGCTGCAACTGAATAGAAATGAGGATAAAAAATGAGAAAAATAGCATGAAATATCCGTAAAGAGCAAGAAACTGATGCTTGGGACAATGAAAAAGCAACATGAAAGGGAATTGGGGCAAGAAAAACCTTCTTCCGTCCGGCGGCTAATAGATTCGTCGTGTTCTTCTTTCTTTCCATTAGATCTTGCAGCATGGGCCAAGAGGGAACCGGGGGGTCAACGATTCAATCCTCACAAGAATCTGCTCTGCAAAGAGACCCACCAATTAAAGAAGCAAGAAATTGAATCCTGAAGCAGCCTAAATCCATGACGACCGCAAGAGAAAAGGCACAGATCTACCAAGAGAAAGTGAAAAAAGTGATGCTTCTGTCCAAATCTTCTCGCACAAAAAAAGTGAAAGGTTTAATCACGTGCATTATCCAGCTAAACAGAAAAGAAGACGCTTGCTTTGTTTACCTGCAGAATTTGATTTGCTTCCTCCGACGACTTCTTCAGACCACGCCGCATCCTGGCTTCCATGTCCTGAAGCTCTTGATTTAGAGATCCACATTCTACCTGAAATAGCCAATGGAGTTCATTGGAGGTTCAAACCCACATGAAAGGTGCTACATCAAAAAATGAAGAGAAAAAAAAGGGCATCCAACCTCAAGAAGAGCAACTTTGTGTTCCAAATCCATTGCCTTTGATATGCTTTCATCTACAGACCTCTGAAAATTGATCAGTCAGTAGTAGGATTGGCAGGCCAAAAGGACAAATTCAGAGACAAATGAGAAAGCTCTAACCCAATTAAAAATAACCTCTTCAATCAACTCATAAAGACACACAACTGGCTTATTTTATCATAAGGTACACAGGAACTGATAGCGACCACGATACAGGTCTTTAGTGAAGAAGGAAGTACTTGAAGAAAAGGAAGCCCTACATATGGATAGATAGAGACTGAGACGAGTTAAACACAGGTACAATGGCAGTGCAGGTCCGTATCAACGCCTGAATACTTCCTAGGAAGCTTCATGTATTGACTAGGCCCATGCATATGGAGCCTCTCCCATATTGGCCAGCCCTCTACACAATCTCTCATGCTTATTCTTCCCCCTCCCCCCCTTCTTCTAGCTGAATCAGACCCAATGAATGCATCACGTGCATGTTCTTCATTGAGGGGCTACATGTATTTATTGAGTATTAGCCTACGGACAAAAGACATAAATAACATGGAGGGGCCGGGATCATATCAGAAATCTTTCTGTATTGTTTTAATTTAAGTAAATTTATTATAATTGATCATATATGCATAACCTGGCTGTAAAGCACCACAATAATCACAGATATTATAATGCATATTTATATTAGGCATTCTCTAAACTTGTAATATCAATTATTATTGTAACTTAACTGCTGACGAGTTACAATGGGCACACTAGAGAAACATTGAGACGTGGAAGAATTTTGAATGCATGAGAGCAAAATGGTCAGAATGACCCAAAGAGAATTCACATTATACAAGAGCGGTGGCCACTTCATCATCACATACACCTAGATACCTTCAAATGGAATATCAGAACGACGTACCTGCATTCTTACAAGTGCATTTGAGGCCTCCACAGCTCTGTGTTCCAATTCAACTTCTCTTTCTATGGCTGCCTTCAAAAATAAAATGTGTAAAATTAAACCAAGAAACAGAAACAAAGAAGTGAACAGAAGACATTCTCATTGATGCTGCTTAGACCATCTTGGTGGCATTATGCGCTATCCTCTCTTCTTCTGCTCTGCGCTCAGCTGCAGCGAGCTCTTCACGAAGCGCCTGGCGAATAAAATAAGATTGTCAGAGAAGAAAGAGAAGACGAGAAATATGACGAACAGAAGAGTCAAAGAATATTTTGCAGTTCAAAAAATATCGATAGTCTCAAGTATAGTTTAAAAAATAATAGAGGCAGTGAACTACCTGTATCACCCTTGTCTCACTAAGTTCACGGCCTCTCATCAAAGCATCCATATTTGTCTGGTTCAAAATGGGAAGTTCTGCAAATGAGATCTTTTCCAATCATTACATGAATTATTAGAAGAACGCACTAAAATGAACGATAATTGTTTCAATCAGTTGAGCCAAAGCCAAAGAACAGTCCTACAAAGGGAGACACTAGTGTAATCTAAGAGTGGAGTTAGTTTAATATCAAGGAGCACTCTATCAAGTGAGTCCATATGTTGCATCCGAGGTTCATATTAAATATGGGGAAAAGTTCATTCAAAAGTGCTCCACAAAACCCTGTGGAGGCAGTTGACAGAAAAAGTATAGATGTCTCTTGGATGGTGGAGCCGTCTTAAAATGTAATTCATAAGCTACAAAGGAAAAAGAGTAAATACAGGAAACCTGTAAGGACACAAGTTTTCCTTCTGCTGTTGATGCTTGTTTCTTGAAAGCGTCTATAGAACCAACAAGCTTCTCGATTTCTACATTTTTAGCGGTCAAAGCCTCACCCAAACCAGACTCCACTTTCCTCATTTCCATTTGGGCCAATAATAAATCTTGTTCTAGCTGTTTGATGGAAGCTTCATATGAACTACTGCGTCCTCGCTGATAAACAGCAGATAAAAAGTAAAAAGAAGTTATTTGAAGAATCTACATTTGCGCAAGTATGGAAGCAAATCTGTCGTTGAAGAATCTACCTCTCTCATGAGGAGTTCTTCCAATTGAGCGTTCTCAGCCTTGTACTCCTGAAGCCGAGATGATAGCCCAGCACAAACCTGTTTCCAAGCATTAGTTAGGACATCAAGGTGAGAAGACTGACATTGTGACGTTAAATGAATAAAATAAATGGAAATAACTATGGTCAGAACGTAAAAACGAAGGGCTGGCTCCTAAAATAAGGTGCGAAAATTTGGGGAAGAGGATAGGAAAATAATATGCTGAAGATAAAAGAAAGAACTGAGCTGAGACTAAAGATATTTTTTCAGCAATGTTCCCTGCCGGGTGGCATTGGCATTATATTATGCATAGAAGATATCAAAAGTAGAGGACTCACACTCAACCAACAAATGAAATTTTTTGGATTTAGTCTAGAAATGTACAAGGGAAAACAAGAAACAAGTCAATAAAAGGTTAAGAGTACACAGCCAACTCACCCTTGCTAGTCTTGCTTCTTTTGATTGACCAGTAGAGACTGCACCTTTTACCAGAAACTGTGCCTGACAACAAGAAAAATCATTGTTTAGCAGCAAAAGGCTCAAATTCATCAAAGTCAATACGTTGGATAAAATGTTTCTTATTCTGTGCTAAACAATGTTAGAAAACTATGCTAGTGATTCTTGTGAATCAAAGCCAATTTTCCAAAGTATTTGGCTTTGAATCTAGAATCGAATAACAGCATTTTAAATACAATTTAAAGTTCATTTTAGAATCATCCATGAATTCATTTAATCATTCAAATTCCAATGCCAACAAACGGAAAGAGATAAACGAACCTCGTCAAGTTGTTCAAGCAATTTCTCAGGCATTCTGTCACTTTTATGGTCATGTATCTTATTGGTGCCTGAAGTATCCACCGGCTCAAACGCATGATCATTATCCTTCCCTTTCCAGACGCTTTCTTTTTTCCCCTGATCCACCTCCAAGTTATCTTGGCCAACATTTGAGTTATCTTGGTCATAGATCTCCTTATCTTGTTGGGGAGCATTGCCCTCTTTGGGATCAGATTCGTCAAATGATGTCCTTGTCATTTCTGAAATTTCTCTAGGTTCTTCGCTGCTACTAACAAAATTATCAACAGATGATGCCACTTTGACATCATTATCGGAAGTCAGTGTTCTTCCCAAAGCAAAAAAGAATCGGCGAGGAAGAAGAATTGAAGATCAAATTTCAATAAACCCTAGAACAGCAAGCGCAAATGAACGAATGGGTATGGAAGAGCATGAATTTAGCTCGCCCATCTCCTCTTTATCCCAGGGCACCTCCGTGGCCCGAGAGCAGGCGTTGATGACGGTGTTGTAGGTGAGGACCGTCAACGCGACAGAGTAGGGCGGCCGCTTCAGCCGATCGAGGAGGGCGAGGGCGAGGGCGTGCTGGCAACGATTCTGGCGCCAACGACGTTGATCAGCGCGGAAGCCCCTTCTCCCTCGCGCCCTTTCTTCCTCCTTCTCCACCGTCTCCTTCTCCTTCGTCGCCTTTCTCAGCTCTCTCCCGGGTGACTCACATTGGGCGGGCTAAAATCTTTATTTCTTCAAATCGTGCAGTGACGTGGAATCCACGCGGCTGCCACGTGGATTCCGCCTAGGTGGACTCCGCCGGAACTCCACCTGGCAGCCACGTAGACTCCACGTCACAGGCTGCGGACCAAATGGGACTTCGGGATGTGTCGCGGCAAAAAAAAAAGTAAGGGCTGTAACTCGAATTTTCGAAAAAGTTCAGGCCACACCGTGATATAACCCCTTGAAAAAATGCCGTGAGCTCTCGTTTGCAGGATCGTAGAGGATCGACACCCCTTCCCGCCGTTCTGGACGGAAGAAGACCACCCAGAGTACGCTGACACCGATCGTGGGAGAGAGGAGCCCTGCGCCACCGCCCGAGCTGAAGAAGGGGGCACCTTCCCAATCTCTGCTAGCAGAACGTGAAGGAGAGGAGCCCCTTCGCCCCACCGCCCGGAGCAGAAGACAGGGCGCCAGGAACCCTTCGCCCACCGACGAGAAGGAGGGAGCCCCTCTTCCACCATCGAGAGAAGAAAGATGGGGGGGGGGCCCTGGGCTTACAGTCTGCCATTCGATAAGTATTGGAGCCTCTTCCGCCGTTCCGAACACAGAGAAAACGCCTGGAGACTGCTGCTCGCCGATCGTCTGAAGAGGAGTCTGCGGCCGCCGTCCTGAGCAAGAAGAAGAGGAACTCAGTCCGCCCGGCCGTCGGGGAAGAGAGAATCCTTCATTCGGTGACCTGCCCACAGCCTCTTCCCCGCAGCCCCGTCAGTCCTGCCTCTGCGCGTGCTATTTCGGCATCGACGACCGAGAAGGCCGCCCGCTCACCCGCAGCGGCCACGATCCGACAGCCGCCGCTGCCGACCGCCGCCTGCGCCCCGGCCGGCGCCCTCTCCCGCGTGATTTTCGGTTGCCCAGCGCGGCCGTGGGAACTGCCCCGTCCGAGTCCCTCCGCCCCCCACACCGCCCAGCCGCCGTTGTCCCTCGCTCAACATCGACTAGGCCCGCCGCCCGGCTTACGGTCCACCACGGCCTTCCCGGACCCTGGTCCGCAGGTCAGCTCACGCTCCTCTAAGTGCTATTACCCCTTGATGATATCGATCGTGTGCTCCTCTGCCGTGAATCGTCATTTCCCTACATTACCTCGTTTCGGGTTGGGGAGAGTTCTGCCCTTTCCTTTTCCTCTCTCAACGTCTGCTCCGGGGAGTTACGACCAGATCAGTGTATACCCGCTCGTCGGCGCTATCGTGATCTATCGGGTTAGCGGGAGTCCGACCGCACGAGGCTCGAACGGGACGCTGCCAGGTCCTTCGTCCATTTGGCTGTGGATACACACTTCTCGTTTATTCTCGTGCATTTCTGCATCAATTTAAATAATTCGAACTTGACTTCTCGGGATTGAACGCCGCCCCGTGTGATGCAACGCGCGCCGACGATCCCGGCCGTCCGTGTCGCATCATCTACCCTACTACTACTAACGTCTTTTGCTTCGCCGATGAAGGCTGCTCGACAATAGGGAACGACATGTCTAGGATGTGACGCCCCGGACGTGACGGAACAGATGACGAGCCGTGACGAACGATGATGTAACGAAATGTTCCTCACCTCACTGTCACGTCATGCGTCCGAGGATTTTCAAAAAAATCCGTCACATACCCATCATGCGTCCATGCTTCCTCGTTCCGTCACGTCACTGTCACCGTGATGGTGTCACCGTAACCGGTGATGGAACTAATAATATTTATTTTTACTATGTTAATAAATTTTAACTACGGTCGTCATCTGTGACGGACCTGTCGTCATGTCATGCGTCCGGGGTACCCTGTCACCGTCACGTACAGCCCGTCACACGTCACCGTCACCGTCATGCCCCATGCATTCTGTCACTGTCACCGTCACATGTTCGTCACGATGATGTGTGACGTGACGGATGCCGATCCCTACTTGACAATGATCAACTGTCAAGGCTGGCATTGCTAAACTGAAATCTTGGTTCTTGCGAGTTCAGCAGTTGGTGGGCCGTCTCTAGTATTTTTTTTTATTTTTAGCAGCATGATAATTAAATCAGTAAAACATTAACCGGACCCATCTAGAGGGAAATACATACCCGGAACCCGGTTCTTCCAGATCCGATAAGAGACCGGATCCGACGTGGCGGCCACGTAGGATAGATGTTTGAGCCTTCCGAAGGCTATTTATTGCCTTTTTTTTTTTCTCAAGTCCCAAATACTCCCAAGAGCGACAGAGTTGAGATCTACAGTTCTTCAGGCCTCTCCATTTCGTCCTTCGCCGAATCGATCTGTTTGGCCTCAAGAACTCTTCAAAAACATGGTATTCATCGTCTCCGAGGGAGATGGGATAATTTATTTCCACAATTTTTGGTGGTTTCGGAAGATCGTTCGGGTTCTTCTGTTCGGATTTTAGTTTATATAGTCGCGTGATTAGTGGAATGAGAATGTAGAAGGCAGGGTACTGCCCGTGGAATCAATCCAATTAATTTTCTTCTTTTTTTTTTGCTTTGCGAGAAGTCAAACGCGCTGAAGCCGTACTTGACGTGCATAAGGAACACGTTGGAGGCGGCGATGTGTCTTCAGGTAGAAAATTCGTGGATTCGTTCCTGTCAGGCTCTAGACCCAGAAATGGGGGGAATCTTTGGTGTTTTTGGGTTGTTTTGTACCTATTGAATTTTTTAGATTTATTTTTCTCCGGCTTCACGAACATTAACCCGTTAACTGTTTCTCCTCCCAATTTTTCCCAGAATTTTCCCTGCCAAGAGGTTGAGCGGCACAATAAGCCGGAGGTTGAGGTGAAGTAAGTTTTTTTTCACCCGAAGTAAGCTTATCCTCGAATTTGTTTCAAATGTTGCCTAATTTATGTCTATTTTCTTTATATTGGGATATTTCAACGATAAGTTCGTGTTGTTTCTTCATTTTTTTGTTCCGTTTGTGGCTATTATAGCTCCACAAACTATCTGATGGGCATTCAATGTTTAAACTTTTCAGGACAAGCCCAGAACTTCTGCTTAACTCTGTAAGTATCTGGATTGAGATCTAAGACGCCCTTCATCCGTCGTCATTTAAATTATGAAAAGAAACCTAAGGATGTTTGTATTTTGATGTGAATTTGTTGACTTCTACTGAAGTGGATTTCTTGTCTGATGCAAAGAAAAAATACGGTTACTATGTTCAATTTTACTGAAAAAGTATATGATAAACGATACTGATGCGCGTCTATCAACATTTTTTGAGTTTCAGAATCAAGATTATAGAGAAGTGCTTCATATTTTTTCTATTTCTTGGATGAAGGTCATAATATGCCGAAATGAGGCCGAAAAGTGCATGATAGAGACATCAATAAATTCTCTCCGCCTGAGCATAAAGGTGCGACGCGATAATGCCTTGATCAATCATTTCTAGTTGCCATCTTTGAATATATGACATCCCAATTCAGCCTGTCATATTAATCACTTAATTCAAGATTGAGATCAACAATTTTATTTTGTATTTTAAGTTTTTTTACGAGATTCCTTGCTCAGGTAAGGCAGACGGATAGGCTTGAAGATCTATTGGCGAAAAAGTTTCTTAGATTTTTATCCATGAGAGCCGAAGCATTCCAAGTTCTACGGAGAAAGCCTGTTCAGGTCAGCGAGAGCCCTTATCATTTCATTACTTTTCCCACTGCTAGAAAGCAAGAACGCAAATTGGTCATTTCTCTAATGTTTAGTATCTCAATTTGTGGGTGAGACCCCCTAATATGAATTCACAGCAGCTACAGAACTCTTCTTTTTCATCGTCAATATCCATCTAGCCACTGAATTACGCGGTAGAAATACGTTGATTTTTTTATTCTTGTACTCGTTTGTTTGTTCGTTGGATCTCCAGCTCATTCCCGCCCCACATGAAATCGTTTATTTCAGGGTTACGATATTAGTTTTCTCATCACAAATTACCACTGTGAAGAGATGCAGAAACACAAGCTTATTGATTTCATCGTACAGTTCATGGAGGTTAGTGTCTCACTCTTTCCCTGCCAAAGTTTCTATTTCTTCGTAGTCCCACGATTAAGAGGATCATTAATAACTAAACTACAGAGTTTTCTCATAATCCAAGTCTGTTTGTTTTTGTTCTGCCAGGACATCGACAAGGAAATCAGCGAGTTAAAATTGGCGATGAGCACCCGGGGGAGGCTTGTAGCCACAGAATTCTTGAAGCAATTTGTATAAACCCCACAAATCACAAATCCCCAACTTCACTGAAAATAGGCTCAGACGGTTCATCTGGTCAGTGCAATTTCCTCTCAATTTTCCTTGGTGGGAAACCCAGAAAGCAAAACACAAAGAAAGAACATGATCAAGAAGAAAGAAACACTCTTGTTCATGCTAGAACAACAGCCCCTTTTTTCTCCTGTCGTCTCTCTGTTGGGGTACGCAGAAAGATCAAACAAGAAAAAAAAAAAAAAAAAGGAGGAAGAACATTGCCTCAGTTCTTGAAGGCCAGAGTCTGCCGCTGGAGGTTCTGGTTGTCTTCGAGCAGGCGATCGTACTCAAGAAGAAGCTCCTCCAATTGCTTCTGCAGAGATGCGACGTGAGCTTCGGCAGCCGAAGCCCGTTTCTCAAGCCCATCAGACTGAGCCTTCATCTTCTTCAAAATCTCCCCCAAACTGGCCGCCTCCCCAGAATCATTAACCTTGAGGGCCCCCAGCTCCTTCCTCAGCTTCTCCATCTCCCTCTCAGAAGACCTCAGATCGACCAGCTTCCCCAAGCAATGGTGCAACCGATCGATCACCAATCCCAAGAACAGCGCGTATCCTACAAAACCAAACCATTCTTGAATCGGATCGAAGTTCCAAGGATGAAACCCTAAAAGATGGAAGGAGATGGAGGCCTACCAGTGAGGGAGGTCTCGAGGAGGTGAGTTCTCCAGAGGACCTGGTCCATGGGGGTGACGGTGCCGAGCTTGGCGCCGCGGTTCTGGATCTTGATGATGCTCGTCAGGCTGGAGAGGAAGATGACCGCCATGGTGCAGGCCAAGGTCTTCATCGTGGCCGGCCCCTTCCCCGTCTTGAGCTGGTCCAGCGCTCTCATGGCGAGCTCCCTCAGCGGCCCGATCTCCACCATCAGGAGGAACGCCATCGCTCCCTCCGCGAACAGCACCAAGAAGAGCAGCGGGATCATCCTCCGATCTCAATCGGCTGTTCTTCGATCCCTGCGATTAGAACGCCTTATCGCTCGAGTTGAATCCGACGCGATCTTGCGGAGGAATGCACATTCTTGGAGATTTGCTCCGATTTGATCGCCGATCGGAAGATGAGGAAAGATCGGAGAGGACGAACTGTGGTAGAAAAAAGCTGGTGGCTGGAGGCGAGATCAGGATTTTTCCGCAGAATCTGATAAACTCTTGGGATTCTCTGCCGCGTTAGCCGAAGATTTATAGTTGCTTTCCGTCAATCACCGCAATTTCAGTTTAGTCCCTTTAAGTCTTGAAAATATAATTTTACTCTGTGCAACTGAGCGCGGATCGTCGTCCCCGTGTTGAGAAACGTTGACGGATGACGATATAATGACG
Organism: Wolffia australiana; assembly: GCF_029677425.1. NCBI lineage: Eukaryota > Viridiplantae > Streptophyta > Magnoliopsida > Alismatales > Araceae > Wolffia > Wolffia australiana. Next base: position 7,538,878 of record NC_135841.1, on the reverse strand, counting down.
GATGTATCAACGTTACCTTCGTCCATCAGTAGTGTTCGCCCAACCGATATCCGTCCGTCATCCGGTATCGGACAACATATATCCGATATCCGGGAAAAAATGGGACGGTGCTGGATATCGGATATCGGTCGATATCCGTCTATAAGGGATTAGACGGATATCGGTATCGGAGGAGGACGAATACGGTATCAGATACCGGATATCGGTTTTCCAATATCCGGATGTCGGAGACTGATACCGGATGCCGGATACCGGTTTTCGATATCCAGATATCGAAAAACCAATATCCGATATCGACCGATAAAATAATCAACCTTTTCACATTATACTTCTTAGTATAAATCGCATTATTCGATTTTGATTTATATTCAATACCCGTTATTATATAGTGTGCAATTTTATTTTTCTTCCATATGAGATGACAGGATTCAAAGTTAACCTAAACTCTCAATCCAGTTATCCCACATGGGAGATTTTAGAAACTTTTATTAGTATATATTAAATGAGGTTGATAGATTATTAAATATTAAAATTAAAAGCTATGTCTATTATCGCTATTTTAAGAGCTTTATATATGTATATAAATTTATTAAGGGTAAATAGCATGGTACATCCCAAACCATGTCCAATATCCGCGGGAGAGTGAGGCGTTCTTGAATAGAGACATAGACAGGGATAGAGGGGAAGGTTATAGGCGATCGTCGTAGATATTGGAGAGAGAGAAAGAGAGTGAGAGGGGGGGTTCCGCCAAGAGCTCGCCGGCCTCAGCGGGCGGCGGCAGAGGTGGTTTCGCCTCTCTCCCGCGCGATTCGATTCGGTCAGGTCTCTCTAGAGTGCCTCTCTCTCTCCCTTTCTCTCTCTATAGAACACCTCTCTCTCTAGAACACCTCTCTTTCTCTCTCTCTAGCCCGCCTCTCTCTATCTCTTCTCTCTCTAGAATGCCTCTCTCTCTCTCTCTTTAAGTTAAATCCTTGGCAGGTCGACATATCCCGGTGATGACGTGGAATCCAGCGTGGCTGCCAGGTGGGTTCCGCCAGGTCAAAATCTGGTCGGAGATCCACCCGGCAGCCACGATGGATTCCACGTCATCACCGGGATATATCACCATCGACTTAGCGAGTTTGGGATATACCGTGCCAAAAAAAAAGCTAAGGTTAACTCGCAGATTTTGGACATGGTTTGGGATGTAACGTGTTATTTACTCATTTATTAATTAATCAGTACGCCTTCCAATAAATAGAAACAAAAATTTCTTTATCTTTCCATATGGGATAAAGGGATTCCGAGTTTAACAAAAACCAGAATCCCTCTATCCCATATGGAAGAAATAAAAAATAGTCTCATGTATATAATAACTAAGTTGTATGACCAAATAATAATATTTTGTGGTATCCCCTTGCCCACGTTACCTTTGCGAAATGTGAGATGCCAGCCGACCAAAGATTTAGGAGAGAGAAATGTGGTTCTAATGTGCTTCTCATATTTTTAGAGAGAGGGGCATGAAAAGCTAGAGCGGAGGGAGAGAGGGAGAGAGGGAGGGAGAGAAGAGAGAGAGAGAAAGAGTGAGAACTAGAGCCAACGAAAGAGAGAAAGAGTGAGAAAGAGTGCGAACGAGAGGAAGAGAGAACCAGTGCGATATCCGGTACCGTCATCTGTCCCCCTGAGACGGAAACGGATGCCGGTTCGGGACGGATACCGGTATCGGATATCGGCACTATATCAGCCGATATCCGGTGTCCTGATATCGAAAAAAAAGGATACCGCTATAGTTCCGGATCGTCCGGGGACGTGAAAGATGGACAGGACAGGATGAAGATCCTCACATGCAGACATTTCAACTTTGTTGAAACTGTCCCGTCCAGAGATTTGCCCATTGAAAAAAAAAATCATCCACGTCCCGACTTGGCCAGTTTCGTCCAGTCCAGAGAAAACTGTCCCATCCCTCGTACCTAATGAAAAAAATCATGTTTTTAAAATTTTAATATACTTAGAAGTTTTTTAGGGAAAAATGAAGGAGATAGAAAGCAGAGGGACATATGTACAATTACTTTTGGGCGGCACAGTTTGCGCGCCCCGAAAAAAGCAGGGACTTTGATGTAGAATGCCAATGAATTGTTAAAGCAATGCCACATGGCAAGATCTCAACCGTCGGAAGCGAATCCGACGGATTTTCGTCCATCCCTTACCGTCCCTCGTCTGAGTTGTCCAAAAGGGATGGTTTTTTCGTTAGAAGATAGGAAAACCGTCCATCGTCCGAGACCTCGTTGATTCGTCGCAGAATGAATTTTCGTCCCCGTTTTCATCCAATCTCGCGGATGGAACGATTTTTTCGTCCTGGGGCGAAAAAACCGTCATGTTTGCCTCCCTGCACTATATCAGAATCCCTACAATTTGTTGTCCTTGATGTCAACTTTGACATCAATCCTGCCTAGAGACTGTCCCCCCCCATTCCATGAGAATGACCTCCCACTTGCTGGAGTATGTGTCACCTGCCACTTGCTGCTTGTATCCCACCGCCACCACTTGAAGCTAGTTGTTGGATGCCTTTCTTTCCAAATTTTTCATGACCTCGTAAGTAAAATATGTCATTTTTGAAAAAAAAACCACCAATAGTTTACACCTTAAATTCCACATCCGATGACAACAGTGTCGTCTTTGTCTGAGTAATCCTTCTAAGTTGATTTTCTATATCAAACTAAGGTGTATGAATGTGGGCAAGACTATGTTTTCACATAGAGGCAAAAAAACCATTCTATCTGGGGCCTCAGATGTTGGACATAACGGAAATCCATCCACTTGATATATCTGGCCTGCCCAGGGCCTCAGAAGTTGTCATTTAACAATGTGTCATTTGGACGAAGGGCGGGATGGTTTTTCATTCCGGGATGAGACAATACAAAAATCATCCCAGACTGTCCCACTGTCCCCATCCTAGACAATAGTACAATTTAAGGGTTGGACATTTAGGACGGGTCAGACCAAACTGAGCCAAGTCCATAAGGATACCATTTTGGGGTGTACCGGTTGGTCGAGCAGGTTTAGGTCCACAATTAAATTGGACCAGAATGGGCAGTAAATTATAAATATTCATTTAACATTTTTTTTGTAAAATTCTAAAAAATACTAAACCCAACTCGCCAAAGAGGTTTCTGGCAAGCTCGTCGTAGCCAGGGATATTTGACTATTAGTGGGCGTCCACTTGATAAAGAGGAGCTCTTCTTCCAAAGGAAGGGTGAAAGAACCCATCGCAACCTCTACCTCTGTCAAATATTTCTTCCTGCTCTATTCGCTAGGACGGTTCTCCTTGAAGAAAGAGAGGTATGGAGGGAGAAAGATAAAGAGAAGCATAGATAGGGAGAGGAGAAGGGGCATTCATTACTAGTTATCAACGTCAACTGAAAAGTTATGTTGATAGTCAATATAAATATCAACAATACTTTTCTTCTTTGATCTTGACTGGTCAAGTTGAACGGACGACGATGACGAGTTCAGTCGTCGCCCTACAAGTATAGTGCAGAAATGCGGCGGTACGGTGTTTTTTCCCAGGACAAAACAATCATCCCGTTCGCGAGACTGGACAAAAACCGGGACGGAAATTCATCTTGGGAAGAACAGATGGGACGGTTTTCCTCTCGTCAGATGGAAAAACCGTCCCGTTTGGAGGTCTGAGACAATGGATAGTAAGGGATAGACAAAAATCTGTCGGATTTGCTTCCAACGGTTGAGATTTTGCCATGTGGCATTGTTAAATCAATTCCTTGACATTCTGCATAAAAGTCCCTGCTTTTTTTCCGGCGCACAAACTGACGCACATCCAAAGTAATAATACATATGTCCCTGAGCTTTCTATCTCCTCCATTTTTCCTTAAAAAACTTCTAAGTATATTAAAATGTTAAAAACATGATTTTTTTCATCAGGTACAAGGGATGGGACGGTTTTTCTCCGGACACGACGAAACTGGCAAAGGCGGGACGTGGACGATTTTTTTCTTCAATGGGCAAATCTCTGGACAGGACAGTTTCAACGAAGTTGAGATGTCTGGATGTGAGGATCTTCATCCCGTCCTGTCCATCGTTCACGTCCCGGACGATCCCGGACGATCCGGAACTATAGCGACAAGTATGGTTCCGGATCGTCCAGGACGTGACGATGGACCGGACGGGACGAAGATCATCCTGTCTGATGTCCGGAATCAGTGAAAGGACGCGAACAAGACAGTTTTTTCGTCCAAGACCTCCGGACGGGACGGTTTTTCATCCGAGTGGACGAAAACTGTCCCATCCATTTGTCTCAGGACGAATTTCCGTCCCAATTATTGTCCAACCTCGCGGATAGGATGATTTTTTCGTCATGGAACGAAAAAACCGTCCCGTCCACGTCCCTGCACTAGTATAGTTCCGGATTGTACGGGACGTGGATAATGGACAGGACGGAACGAAGACCATCCCGATCATCATCCCGTCCGACGTCCGGAATCAGTGCAGGGACGTGGACGGGATGGTTTTTTCGTCCGAGACCTCCGGATGGGACGATTTTTTCCTCCCGTGGACGAAAACCGTCCCGTCCGCTTGTCTAGGGGTGAATTTCCGTCCAACCTCGACGACGGGACGATCTTTCGTCTTGAGACGAAAAATCCGTCCCGTCGCGTCCCGCACTGTACCTACAAGTACAAGAGGAGGGCCAAAGCTTGGGTTTTTGGGGGGGAGAGCAGAGCGATGGAGAAGAACGGGGCGGAGCTGCTACAGAGCTTGGGAGACTTCACGCTGAAGGAGAACTGGGACAAGTTCTTCACTCTGCGGGGAGGGGACGACGCCTTCGAGTGGTACGCCGAGTGGTCGTGTCTTCGAGCTCCGCTTCTCTCCGAGCTTTCTTCCCTCGTCCCATCTCCCGCCGGAGATGGCGCATCCCGAGTTCAAGTTCTCGTTCCGGGCTGTGGCAGTTCGCAGATGTCCGAGCTCCTCTACGATGCCGGTTACAAGAGCGTCACCAACATCGATTTCTCCAAGGTCATCATCTCGGACATGCTCCGCCGCAACGTGCGCGCTCGGCCCGAGATGAGATGGCGGTTCATGGACATGACGGAGATGCAGGTTCTTTCCCCCCCCCAAATATTGCTCTTCGTGAATTTTCGATTCGAATGGGTCTGTCTCTTGCAGAATTGATAAAAAAAAGGGGGTATTTATTGTTGACTGGATCGTTGGGATGGCGAATTTCTATTCGATTCAATGTGGAGAGTTGCTTCTAGATGTAATGTTGGTTCGAAAGGGTCTGTCTCTTTGCGGAATTGATACAAAAGGGGGTATTTATTGTTGAACTAGATCCGTGGGATGACGAATTTCTATTCCATTCGAAATGGGGAGTTGCTTCTAGATGTAATGTTGGTTTGAAAGGGTCTGTCTCCTGCGGAATCGATACAAAAAGGGGTGTTTATTGTTGAACTGGATCCGTGGGATGACGAATTTCTATTCCATTCAAAATCAAGAGTCGCTTCTAGATGTAATGTTGGTTCGAAAGGGTCTGTCTCTTGCAGAATTGATACAAAAGGGGGGTGTTTATTGTTGAACTGGATCCGTGGGATGGCAAATTGCTATTCCATTCAAAATGAAGAGTTGCTTCTAGATGTAATGTTGGTTCGAAAGTCAAACCGTTGGTATTTCATTGGTATCTTCATTGTATCTCTGTAAGATGGGAGGAAGAATTTCTTGTTAGTCAAACCGTAGGTATGTCATTGGTCAAACGGTATTTCATTGGTATCTTCATTGTATCTCTGTAAGATGGGAGGAAGAATTTCTTGTTAGTCAAACCATAGGTATGTCATTGGTCAAACGGTATTTCATAGGTATCTTCATTGTATCTCTGTAAAATGGGAGGAAGAATTTCTTATTAGTCAAACCATAGGTATGTCATTGGTCAAATGGTATTTCATAGGTATCTTCATTGTATCTCTGTAAAATGGGAGGAAGAATTTCTTGTTAGCCAAACCATAGGTATGTCATTAGTGAAACGGTATTTCATAGTTATCTTCATTCTGTCTCTGTAAAATGGGATGGAGAATTTCTTAGAAGTCAAACCATAGGTATGTCATTGGTCGTAGGCATCGGGGATCGGATTGGATCGGATCGTTCGAATCTTGATCAACAGATTCGAACGAACAAAATCCGATTTGAACGATTTGTTCGAATCTTTTGATCGAACAAACCCTTTGTTCGTGTTCGATCGAAAGTTTCGAACGAACAATTTGGTTCGTTCGTGTTCGATTGCCATTTGTTCGACCTTGTTCGAACAAGTTCGAACAAGTTCGAACAATTTCGAACAAATGGCCAGCGGCGTCAGCGACCACCAGCGACTCTCTCTGGCGGCCGCTGGCACCGCTGGCGGTCACTGGCGGCCTCTGGCTGGTGCTGGCGGCTGCTGGCGGCCGCTTGCCGGCTCTGGCGGCTGCTGGCCGGCGTTAGCGGCTGCTGGCCGGCGCTGGCGGTGGCTGGATGGTCGCTGGCTGGTGCTGGGCGGCCGCTTGCCGGCGCTGGTGGCCGCTGGCAGGCGCTGGCCGGCGCTGGCGGCGCTGGCGGCGCTGGCGGCGCTGGCGGCGCTGGCGGCGCTGGCGGCCGCTGCCGGCTCTGGCGGCCGCTGCCGGCTCTGGCAGCCGCTGGCCAGCGCTGGCGGCCGCTTGCGGCTCTGGCGGCCGCTGGTCGGCGCTGGCGGCCGCTGGCAGGCTCTGGTGGCCGCTTGCGGCGCTGGCGGCGCCGCTGGCGGCGTTACCGGCTACTGGCGGCTCTGCGGCCGTTGGCCAGCGCTAGCGGCCGTTGGTCGGCGCTGGCGGCTGTTGGTCGGCGCTGGCGGCCGCTTGCCGGCGCTGGCGGCCGCTTGCCGGCGCTGGCGGCCGCTGGTCAGCGCTGGATGGACGCTGGCTGGTGCTGGGCGGCCGCTGGTCTGGCTGGGCGGCCGCTGGCCGGCGCTGGCGCCATCGGATTCGAACATTCGATTCGAACAACGTGTTCGAATCGGATCTTATTCGAACATTCGATCCGAACAGCCACCTTGTTCGAACAATCCGATCCGAACAGATGCTCAGTTTGGGTTTGGATCGGATTTGAACGGGCAGATCGGTGTTCGGATTCGATCGTTCGAATGCCCGATCCGATCGAACATTCGAACGATCTGTCCAAATCCCCGAAGCCTAATTGGTCAAACGGTATTTCATTGGTATCTTCATTCTGTCTCTGTAAAATAGGATGAAGATTTTCTTGTATGTCAAACAATAGGTATTTCATAGGTTTCGTCACTGTATCTCTGTAATATGGGATTCATAATTTCTTACAAGTCAAACCATATGCATTTCATTGGTCAGGAAGATCCATGTCATATTTGATTTACTTTTTATTAATTTGTTTAGATAGAGAGCTATAATGCATTTATGTTCTCAACAACGAGAATGGTTTCTTTATTTTGCACCTGAGATGGTTTCGCTGATTCATTTCTAGATTCAGGTCATTTGTTCTGTCATTGTGATCGGTTCATGACACATTGTAGCCGTTGTGAGCATGCTTGATTCTCTCGTTACGTTCTATGATCCACCTATGAATGAAGATTCGCCTCCAAATGTTGGCTCTATTAGTAAGTTTGGGCGTTATAGAAGTGACGTCTAAAGTTTGGTCCGCATCAATCGGTCAAGGCCGTTGATGATATCGATTAAGTTTCTTCAATGTTTTGGTTTCATTTTCTTTCTTCACCGTCAAACATTTCTTACTTGAAGGTGGTAGATGGGTTGTTTTTAATCTGCCGACGACGAATTTACTTATTTTGGCCCTGCCCTCCGTTTAAATCTTAAAGGCTAAGTGTTCTTGTTCACAAATTTCTGATTCACGTCCACATCAGTTTGCAGATCAAGTTTTTGATGTTGTGATCGATAAGGGTGGTCTTGATGCACTCATGGAGCCAAAACTTGGGGCTAAGCTGGGTCGCAAATTTCTTAAAGAGGTTTGTGCAAACTAGGAACAGTTGTGATGATTCCTTCCCCAGAACTCAAGTCGCTCTTATATGTTAAATCTAAGTCACTGGGTATGTTCATTTCTCTGTCTAATCCATTTCTAATTGCTATTAGTGTAAGTCTGGTTTAAATGCGCCTTCCCTCTCCATATTATCTATCATAAATATGCTCTATGTGGCTTTTATCCTCGTTGTACTTACTTTCTGTTAGTTATGGAGTCTGACCGCAGCACCTTATTGGGCCACTCAGATGGCCACGTCCCGAATCCAAAATTTTATCGTGGTTTTTACAGGAGTTGTCACATGGGAAATAGTCTCTGTTATCACTTGTAAGATTTAATTCTTCCTACCATTGTGAAATGGGGTGTGGCACTTTCATCTTTGGTTTTCAGTTTCAGTGATATTTTTCAAAATTTAATTATATTTGGCATTTGAATGCTGAGCCCGATCTCATATTTCCAGGTAAAGAGAATTTTAAAAGTTGGTGGCAAATATATTTGCCTTTCTCTCGCAGAACTGCATGTTTTGAGTAAGTTCCGTTTACTTCATGGTGGCAAAGTGTAAATGAACTCTTCAACCGATCGTGCAATAGACCATCATGTTTGAGTTTTATTCATATTAATCTGATTTAGTCAGTTTTCTGCGCCAAAAGAAGTCTATACGTGCATTTCATCTGGAGTCCGTCATTTACATTCTCCGTCAAAATTTGCAGACTTACTTCTCTCTGAGTTCAGATATGGATGGACCACAAAAATTCACATCCTACGTGATAAATCTAAGAGACAGTCTAAATTCCAGACATACATGGTCGTTGCTGTCAAAGAAGGCACGAGCGAGACAATTCCGATTCACCCATCATTTGATCTACGAACTGTAGACTGCTCGACAGATCAGGTAGAAACTACCTTTTAAACCTCGTATTATTTTGTTTTGTCGCAGTTCAATGATTCTATAGACGACAATCTGCAGAATCAATTACTGGTAGAAGCTATCAACCACGAGAACAAGATTAGAACTGGGATTTCTTCTGGTAGTGATGTGACTTATTACTGGGAGGATTTGACTACTGAGGCTAAAGCAAATTTCAAGGGCCTAAACCCTGGACGAAGATCGCGTCTGATACTGGGCAAAGAGGACATTTCCTCTTTTATCTATAGCGCTGTACTTTTTGACGCAAAGCAAACAGCTGATGCATTTGCTTATCGTTGTGGTATATTTATCGTTCCCAAGGTTAGTGCATTTGTGTAATTTTTGGTTGAAGCTAACTTAACGTCAGATTGCTATTTTTCTAATTGTAATATCGCTGTCTTTGAATTCAGAATAGAGCTCATGAGTGGCTTTTCTTCTCTGAAGAAGGGCAATGGATGGTTGTAGAGAGTTCAAAAGCGGCCCGTCTAGTCATGGTTAGTATTGCATTTGGGGTGCATATCTGATGATACTCGTTTGTTGCTGCTGAATCATATGCTTTTATTAATACAGGTTTTCCTCGATTCTAGTCATTGCGCCGCCAGCATTGATGCTATTCAGGTCGCATAATCATTTTAGATCATGAAACATCTTTCTCTCTCTCCATCTCTCTCTCCCTCCCCCCATCTCATATCTAATCTTATGGAGCCCATAAGTGATTCGTGTCTAATCTATGCCTCTGATTGCTTCCAGGAAGATCTTTCCCCCCTCGTTAAAGATTTGGCACCTAATGATAACGCGGATGAGGCTCCAATTCCGTAAGTTTTACTTATTAACTGAATAGGTTTTTTGATTTGTGGTTTTACCATGAAACTATCGTGCTAATTTCATTGATTCACATCCCAGGTTTATGATGGCTAGTGATGGCGTAAAGGAGAGGACCGTAGTGAAGAAGGTTTCAGAAGTTCATTAAAAATGAAAACTTTAATTAATTTAATTGACAGTCTTCGTATTTTAATACCTTTAGGTCACGTCTACCGCCACTGGGCCTATCATCGTTGAAGATGTTATTCTTGAAAATGCTGATGTTGATTCAAAACAGAAAGAGTTGATTTATCGCCGACTTGTGTTTGAGAGGAGCTTTGGCTTGGTCCAATCTGAAGCTTTGCTCACTCGGGACCTCGGAAAGATTGAGAAAAAAACTAGCAGTGCGTCATCCAGGAACAAAAAAAAGGGTGGCCCCAGAAAAGTTGGTGAGCCACCAAGATCAGTCAACGGTAACTTTTTCTTCAATCTCTCATTTTTATTGTTAGCCTGAATATATAACTCTTTTCAGAGGATGATTATCTAAATTTTAGTTTCTCTGTTCTTGAAATATTTATGGACAGAAAATCATCAGTTGACTTTGAATTTTTTATCTGATCATCAATGCGGATTCTGACTTAATCAGAAATCAAATTTGTCCATTTACGTTCATCTCAAACATGCTTACTCTGGGCGTCATGATGTCCTCAGGTTTAAAAGTAATTTTTGGTTCGTAATTTGACTTTTTTTTGTTTTCCTTGTCTGAGTTAGGATCTGGGAGCAATCTAAGGGTGGATCATGGCTTCCTGGCCAGCTCTTACCATAGCGGGATAGTGTCTGGACTTTTTCTGGCTGCTTCTTCCTTGAAAGATGCTGCCTCGCAAGGGAAATTGGTATATCATCTATTTTTTTGGTCATTAACAGTAAGCAAGGCTCTTTTTGGTTATCTTATTTCTTGACGATTCTGTTTAATTGCAGGTCAAAACAGTCATTGTGGGCCTTGGAGCTGGCCTTCTTCCCATGTATCTTCATAAATGCATGCCCTTTCTTGACATTGAGGTACTGTACCCTTACGGTTAAATCCTTACAAATCTGGTCAAGCTTCTAAGGTTTGCCACAGGTTGTTGAATTGGATCCGGCGGTCCTGGAGTTGGCAAGAACTTACTTTGACTTTTTGGAAAGTGATAAACTCAAGGTAATCTCCATGAATCAGCCGATTATCATCTTAATCTCATCTGATAATCATGCTGGTGAATCCAGGTTCATGTTGCTGATGGACTCGAGTTCATCCAAAGAAAACACACTATTGAGGACCCTATGAGCATAGTCATTATTGACGCCGATGCATCCGATGTGAGGTGAATCATTTTAATCTTCTTTGATTGTCAGACCTGGGGCATGGTATCAATGATGATGATGATGATCATGACAATGACAATAGATGATGACAAATCTTCATTGTTATCATCATCTGGTTTCTGAGAGTCGTCATCGTCTGTTGGCGACAAATTACTGATGTCATACTGGCAGTAGCGCCACCATCATCCATCAGTTTTAAAGCCATAGGTAGATTATTTAATCACGGCATTATCTCTGTCATTGTCATCATAACCATCATCATCGTCATTCATCCAAGGTACACATGGACAAAGATAACAATGATGAAATATATTGGATGACGATACGGATAAGGAATTAGTTCTTGTCCTCCAACCCGACTCAGGCCTTTAAATAGTCTTATAGCCTCAGATTGCTCTGTTCATCTTTGCTGCAGCTCCGGCCTGACCTGCCCGCCGCCTGACTTCTTGGAGAAGCCCTTCCTCATCTCTGTGAGGGATTTCATCGGAGATCGTGGGCTTTTCATTGTTAACTTGGTCTCAAGATCCAAACCCATTAGGCAGATAATTGTCTCTAGGCTGAAATCGGTGAGAAAATGCTTCATTTTAAAATTTCTGCTCTCTTTTGAAGTATATGAGCATGTGATACGCGTGGGCTTCAGGTTTTTGGTCGACTGCATACTCTAGAGTTGGAAGAGGATGTCAATGAGGTGTTGTTTGCCATGCCGGTGGGCTCTGTGGAGTCAGAGAAAGACTTTCCTGCTGCTAGATTTGAGGACTTGCAGAAGTTCATTCAGTTGGAGAGAGGGGAGGCCATTGTTGACTTCGCTGGGAAGATCAGGCCTCTGTTATAGCATGTTACACGTGTTAAGTTTCATTTTAAGTACATAGGGAAGTGTGAAAAAAATAGGTAGCAGCTTTTAAGGATTTTCTTACTATTTATATTTATGGAATCTAATTACAAATTAGAATAATTGTAGTTGGGCCACTCATGGAAGCAAATTTAGATGTTAATTTTAATTGTTGTCGCAATTTTAATTTGCCTAAATTAAATAAATTTGTTAAAATAGAAAACTCACTCAGATTTGTATTATGGGAGTGAGGTCGTCTCCATAAGGACATGCCTTTTGAAGTTTATTTAATATTTGAGTTAGGGTGATGGAGAATTCAGGATAATATTACATGTAGTTAAAGATATTAGTTACAGTTGAGTGATGGGAATAATAATAATAAAAGTGAAAATAGTAAAAGATAAGTAGTTAATAAGTGGGACGAAGTATATAACGGATGAGAAAATTACAATAATATGTATAGTAAGGAATAGTAAATGGTGTGAGGGAGAACTAGAGAATAGTAATTCAGGATAATACTTTCTTTCAAAAAAAAAAATGGTGTGAGGGAGAACTAGAGACAGAGAGATAATAAGAGATATTATTTATATATTTTGTTAGATATTAGACAAAATAAAGAAGTAGGATATTGAAGTGAATTAATGATATTATAATTAAGGGCGATGTTATATGTCGTGAAAGAAGTGTAAAAGATTAATAAGATAAATATAATAATAGACTATTCTTAATAGAAGATAAGAAGGTTACTTCTTTAATTAATAGTAACTTGAATATAAGATAGAAGGTACATATAACAAGGATGTATATTAAGATTTAGTTAGATAGTGAATGAGACTTTAATAAGATGGACAAAGTTAATTCATAGGAGTATTTACTTTAATAAGATGTAAGAAGAAGATAAATGAAGAAGGGAATAGAATTATGATAGATAGGGAGAAGAAGATATTATATATCAAGATAGAGATGAATGGAGGAGAGAAGTATATGTACATATAAATATACATGCTTAGAATTTAAGAGATAGGTAAGAGAATAGGGATTATCTTATTTAGAAGGGAATTGAGTAACCAGATAGAGATGATATTTAAGATAGTTTAGTTAACTAAATAGATAAAGAAAAGAAAAAAATAGAAGGGGAATAAGAGTAATTAATAGCTTAATATTCATATTATTAGATGATTAGGAATACCTTTTAATAATAGAATACTACCTATACAAGTCTATATGTTGAATAAATGAATTTTCTAGAGAATAAAATTGGGATAAAATAGAGGAAAATTGTTAAAAATACTTTGTACACAAGACATGTTCGAAGGAATGCCTCAAGGAGGCCAATCCAGAAAAACAAAATGAAAACATGTTCCTCTTCTATTTAGATCAAAGTGTGTGTAATCAATGTTGTTCTTAAACTATTTTTCAACCAATTTGAGCCAAGATCTTATCATCTCTGTCCTGATTCTGACAAGCTGTGGATGGGAACACTGGTGGCCACCCCCAACATCGGTGTGCATCCTCTCTTGTCTTCCTTTTTGCTACTGAAGATCTCAGTCTCTCTCTACAATCCCTAGAGCTGTCCAAGGCAGTTGAAGGTGTCGAAAGAAATGCCACTGCTTTCCCTTGGTTGTTTCACCGCTGGATGGCTCTCCCACTGCTGATGGATTAATTGATTGTAAGATGTCAAATTAGGGGCCTTCGAGCTTCATATGGTTGTCGATGCTGTAGGGTGGCCTTGGGGTCCACATAGGCCATCAGATTTCCCCGGCGATCTCCCCCCCAACCCCTGACTATTAAACGTCGTTTGGGTGATGGTGTTGACGGCCAGGGGCAGAGAAGAATGAAACTGGCCCTGGCCATCCGATCTCCAGCATATGGGGTCCAATGGCTGGGATTAAATCAAAGCCGTGGACCCCTTTAAGTTTGGTATACCCTGCAGCCACATCAGCATCCTTATCAACAAGCATCGTCATCCCTTTCTGTGATTCTGATTCGCCTGTCGAGGGCCTCACCATCCTCATCAGAGAATGCAGCCAATAAAAAAACTTGCAAAATAAAAGAGAAATAAAAAAACTGAAAAGAATAAGAGGATCTCGCTTTCCAATTTTCCTGAAGAAAATTGAACACTCAAGATTATATCAATATACTTAAATCAGCCCATAATGACATAGGGTTCAGGTCGGATTGATCCAAAGCCCAGTCATAATTTATTTTAGTTTTTAAATATTGCAGTCCATTGGGCCGCGATCCTTGTAGTTGCTTCTCACCCCAGCCCATATCAGAAAATGATAGAAAAACAATAGCTCAATAGATCCTATTAGAGAATGGAGTATGAAATAAAATGATCTCTCCTCCACACACTAGCGTGGGCTATCTGTGTTGGGCCTCTACGTGGGCTCCTTGTGGGATTGTGATGGGGTTTGCGCTGAGCACAGACACTTGCCGACTGCCGGTAGGCTTGAATAACATGTGCTCACATGCTTGCAGCTAGCATGGGCGCTGTTGCGCCCTGGCTCAACCCTAGCTGCCCACTTAAAAAACTATTATATATATATATATACACTTTCTTCCTCTGTCTCTATCTCTCTCTTTTTATTTATTTCTTCATCTTTGACTTCATCCATGCTAAATATAACCTGTCACACTAGAAGGAGCATTAAACTCATCACAATAAGTAATGCTAAAACTCATTCTTCATGAAAATACTTGGAGTTCTAAATTATGCAAAAGTTACATTAAAATATATTGTTTTAACCAATTGCTCCATCTAATACATATGATGAAAATTCTTATAAAGATGAAGGTAACATTAATATAATGATGCCAAAATGACCTTCAAATGTGTATAATTTCATGCCTCATTTTGGGTTCATCAGACACCTCATATAATCAGTCAAGCAGTGATCATGGGATGGCAAGAGAAAGTCTGACCACCAAAATCAGGTTACGTCTAGGGTAATATAACTCTATGTCATGGATGAACATGTTTCCTTTGTTAAACTGTAACTAATATGACCATGAAGAAATAATTTGGTATACTTTACACGACCATGTGGAGTGGTATAGAGTGCGACCAAATGGCTGTAATAATTTTCTTATATTTATAGTTTCAAAATTAGATATAATCAATTTCTAGCTTTTCTTCATTATTTCTACAGTGAAACATTATTGTACCATAAAAATGATACCTAAGAATTCTGAGAAATTACAAGGTTAATCACAGGGATCTCTCTAAAAAATTTCATAACATTTCTTAATGTTCTTGTGAATAAAATTTCGTAGATAAAGATTAATTCAAAAGATAAGAAAGATCTCAAACTAGTCAATAAATAGCCATGACAATGTGGATAATCATGGTCATTAGAGGAATTCTAACATCAAGGTCTCATCATCACTCACAATAACAACACTTTGCAATAGCAAAAAAGAGTTCTGGAACCAATCTGATGAATAAATTACATAAAGCCACATGAAAATTAAATGCAAAATATAAGAAAAATATCAGATGAACAAATAAGAGAAGGAAAGGAGGTTCAAATAAAGTAAAATTTAAAGTGACAGAGTTGAGATAAGTATCAAGAAAGGGACTGCCCTTTGTGAATGTGATTTCATTTACAACACAGGGGCTCACAGATGTTTTCAGGCCTCATCTAAGGCTTTTGGTACCTAATGCTCGACCAAGTTTTGGATGCATGTGCAAGGGTCCAGAAACCAGGATAGGAGTTGGCATTATATACAATGACGCTTGTGAATAATATCTCAGTTAATATAACACTATCATTAATAAAAAACTTTTTTTTTCTAATTGGGTTGATAACATGCATATGTTGCATCATACAAGTGGAAATTTATAAATACACACATTCAATATATTAACAAGTCATATGTTATCTACATCAATTTAGAAAATAATATATTTCATTTCCATATATAAAATAATGCTCAGTATAAAAAATAGTGCATATAAGTTTCTTCCATTATATTTCCCTATTATTTATTTAATTTTTTAGGTAAAAGTTAGCCACATTGCTGGGAATATATATTCCCATTTTCAATGATTTTAAGGAAATATAAGAGCCCATTTATTTTTTTGTGGTCAAAGGCAGGTGATGTTTCTGATTTTTGAGAAAAACTAAACATAATAAATTTTGTGGACAATTTGGCTTCTTGGGACAACCATATACTTGAGGACCATGCTTGTCTATTGCAAAGTCAATCCACTTGTAGGTAGGCAAATGATGCATGTTCTGGTAGCTCAATCGAGTGGTGTGACATTCCAACTGGACTGGCCATAGAAGCACCACACCTCATTGCTGGTTCCTTTTTTTACCACTCACTCTTTGTGCTAGGATCCCTGCATTGTCTCTTATGTTCAATAGTTGAATTTATCTCTCACTAATTCCAATTTCAAAGTAAAGTTCTTAATGGTTTCTATGGCGTTGATTTGGATGAAAATGAAATTCACAAACCAAAAGACTGTGAATAGAATCAATACTACATTGAAAACGTATTTGATGAAATAACTTGGGCATGCATGAGATCCATGATTTCTCAGTTTGTCTAGTGAGACATATTGAGCTACTCAAGTGTACATCTTCTAAACATATCCACACGATCCCTAGCATATCAAATCTCATCCTTCATCCTAACAACCCTCATTCATGCTCCATCTTAATCTTTACACCGTCCCAATCACATGAGGAACATAGATGAGTCAAAGGGAGAAGGGAGAAGAAGGTTAGGCTCCCCAAGAATTTTGATGTAGGGGAAATTCATTACGGGCCTTTCCCTATTTATACTAAGTGATATTTTTTTCATAAAACCATGAAACTTAAGCATATCTTTTGATGTCCAAAATACCGTTTGCATGCGACCCTCTAGGCTCATATATCAATCTAGTCAATGACTCTGATGGCTCAATAAACTTTATTGCCATTTCAAATTAATTAACTATATCATTATATAGATTAATTAATCATTGATCGATATAGATTTAACCCAACCGATTAGTCAAGTTTCCAACCCATGGATTACCAAGCAACACCTTATGTTGTAGAAGATTTGAAGGAGTGTATTGACTCACTCATGGAACCTATTGATGGATATTTATGGCTGTCAAGCCAATCACACTACCATGTTTATTTAAGTCCATTGAATAAAATATTTACGTTCATTATTATTTCGTGTGATGTTTATAATGAAGTCCATGGATACGTGCAATGAGTTAGTGAATTATAATGAGATCATAATACAATGATCACTAGTTTTTAAAGTATTCTAAATATTACTATTCGAGGATAGTCGAGACGGACATTGAATTATCTGGATAGAATAGCACTAGCTGATCGTACTTATTCGATAAGAATAGCTGATTCTGTGGTTATTTGTGTGACGACACTAAGGACAGATAGTGGGTGCTCTTTGGAGAAAGAGTTCATTGAATTGATCCCTATGAATCCCTGAATGATATTATACCTAAACATCAATCAAGTTGATTTAAGTCATGGTTGTATAAGTGATCCACTGACCTGAGACTACATTTTGACTATGGCTTACGAGCCTCTAATCATGGGATTCAAATAAGTTATAGATTGGATGTAGTAAGAAACTTGCGGAGATGATTTAGTGGTCAAGATGGGATCATCTGCCCTCGGTATAAGAGGAGATTGACTCAAGGAAGACGATGCAAGAAAATCCCTGGCCAACATAGTGAGGATATTGGAAAAGGCGTTCTCCAATAATCCCCGTTACGCATCAGTACTAATCGAATGACGGATTAGGGTTTGACGATAAACCATGCTCTAAGTCATTCGAGAGTCTCACGCGGATGCTGGATTATACATGTGTGGTAACTGATGACGGTAAAGGTTCCATGAGAGAGTTCGAGACTACTCGGTATCTTCTAGATCACGGGGTGTAGCTTGGCACCCCACGGGCTGGAAACTTAGCCCCCTTCGATTGGGTTAAATCGATCCTTATTTAATTAATCTACATATTGATATATTTAATTAATAAGGTTGGTCAATAAATGTTATTGGGTCATTAAAGTTATTAACTAGAACGATACATGGGCCTAGGGGGTCAGACGCACAAGGTCATAAGGGCATTGGTAGATATATTTTTATTTGGAGGGTTTTTGAGAAAAACCTTAAGTGAAATATAAAGAGGGAAAGGAGTCTCATTTTAAGCTCCCACGCAAGCCTCATTTGAGAGGCCCCCCCCCCCACTCTCTTCAACACTCATCCAAGGAAGAGTGTCTTCATGGTGAGGAGATCTTCTAGATTCTCAAGAAGAAGTGAAGAAGAAGACATGGAGATCCAAGCGCCGAGTGATCGCGTGGACACTTCTAGAGGCCGGACACGTGAACAACTTCAGAACGATCTCGGAGCGGCAAAGTCAAGGGTGGAACGAGTTCCCCAAAAGGTACGACAAATGTTTTGTTTTATAGATCGATTAAGAATTGATCGACCACGCTTTTGCATCCATGGAACGTATTTTTCCATGGATGAACCAAATCACTGAACCCAACACCTGTCTATTATCAATTACCATGTACATATAGTCCCTCATCTGCTCGTCGCTTCTAGGATGACTGAGGGCATGGTAAACTGTAAAAACCGAATTGGTGTTGCAAATTAGTATAAAAGTGCTCATAAATCATCAAAGAACTCTTCTGCGATATTTCAATAATTTGGCCAAGGGTGGATGATCCCATCTGGACCGCCAAATTATCTTTGTGAAGTTGTTGGTACACCCAAACTAAGGCTATTTTGAATTTCATGATTAGGAACTCGAGGCCATAGTCAAAGTACAACCATCTTTCCACAAAACTTCATTCATGGCATAGATCTAATGACTGATTATGCAACCATGATGTGAATAAACCTGGTTGATAGTTTGGTATAATACCATTAAAGGATTCATACATTTCAATTATATAAACCCTTTTCTCTAAGTAGGATCTCATACCTATCTTAAGTGTCTCAACACAAATGGCTACAGGACTAGCCATACTCACCATACAAGTGAGACTAGATAATGTTATTATATCTGGATACTTCGATTTTTTTTTAGTATCTTTCAAATAGGAATATTTAAAGCACATACATTAAGTCAAATCATATATTCATGGACTTTGTTATACGCATCACACGTGTATAATAATGAATATAATGCATTACTAAACAATTAACAAGATGTGGAATGTGAGAGTGGCTTGCCACCCATATACATTTCCATCACTTCTCCTCCTAGGGCATAAAATATTCGCACGCTTTATCCACATACGTTGACACCCCTATGTGCATACTCTCCTAGCAATCCACATAAATTATGGCAATAATGCTTAGTACAACCCATGCTTTCTACATCCACGTAGGTGAGAGCTATAGCACATGGTCGAGTTCAAGATAGCCTAGCCTAACCTCCAGCACAAGGGAAACAGATGTAGTAACCATTTTTGACACTAATCTCAAGCATTCTAGAATTCATGAGTATGAACTAGAGAAAAGGCAAATGATTCTTACTATATGGACATACTTTTGATATTATTTCATTTTCTTATATATGACTCTCACATCTATATATTTCATTTGATACCATTTTTTGAAAATATAAATTCATGAAAAAAGTAGTCAAAATTGACATAGGGTGCAGTCAATGTTGGGTTTTGGTGCTTCGGTTAATGGGCTAGAAAACTATTTTCTCTGCAATGGAAGAGATAATTGATTCCAAATCAATATTTAAAATATTCCACATCATTTGTACCTTGTGGGGAACTTGTTCCGCCCTTTATTTGCTTCCTTGGAGATTTTTCTGAAGTTGTTCACATGTGTATCCTCTAAAAGTATCCACCTGATCAAGGTGCTCTTATATCTCACCATGAAAATACTCTTATCGGATGAATGGAGAATACTGAGAAAGAAGAACAAGGCGGGGCCAGATCTGGCTGGCCTGGGTGCCTGATAACATGCAAATAATCATGATGATTCATGTTTATTTCGTATATTTTATAGCATAATTAAGCTAATTTTATGCATGTTACCATGAATTTTATGTAATTTTCACCAAAAATACATATGTACAATAAATAGTTAATCTTGCATTCAAGTCAGTATATTTTGATGTTTATAATGATTTAAATGGATACTATATTTAAAAAGAATTAATTTGGTTAACATTTCATCCAAAAAGGAGTAGTAGATAAAGAAATAGTTAATTTTGAATTTTATAGAATATATTTGCTATTTTCCATTTTTTAAGGTTAAAAAATGGCAAAATCAAGGCCCACTAAGGAGGGATAATGTGGAACAACTGGTGGCTCTCTTTTCTTGTGGAACAAGTTAAATTCATGCCCTACACGGATGGATGATGTGGCATGCTCTGGTGGCTCCTTATTTTGATGGAAAAACTTAAACAAATGAATGGCTAGAAATGCTCAAAATTTAAATGGCCATAACTGTTGACTGATGGGTAGTTTTGGCTGAAATTTTGTGGGGAAATCTCCCCTTATTTGTCTTTCCATAACCTATGGCTGAGCCTATAAATAAATCCCAAAATTAGGCTCTTCTTGTACTCTTTCTCTCTTTCTCCATTAAGGAGATCTTGTGAAACAAAGGTTTTAGAGTTCTAATTTATGTGTTTTCTTCTTTCTGAAGTGAATTTCTTCCCTCTCTTGATCTATCTTCATGTCTGCTGCAACACGCCAAGGCACCAGATGCAATATAAGGGCTCACGAAGGGGAGATTAGTGCTTGGGAGGATCAAGAAAGAAGGACGTAAGCCCTAGAATTTAATTAGGATTTCATTCCATTCATATTATTTCATCCACCCATTCCACGTTTTCTATATTCCTAATTCCATATCCTTATTCTTCTTATCATATCATATCATTCCAATTTAGGATATTCTTCATCACATTCATTCATTCTTCTTATCATATCCTTATTCCACAACTTTAATACCATCCTAATTGTTGGCTTTTAGAGGCCTTGACATGGATGAACAAATCAAAACGTTCCGCAACAGAAGCCTTGAACGTAATCAAAACGTCATCATTAAAACCATGAAACAAAGTACCTTTACACGGATCACATCCTTGATTTCTTGGATCTTGGAGTGAGCTAAGTCGAGCTACTCAAATGTGCAGCCTCTAGATGTATCCACACAATCCTCGGCATGTCAAATCTCCTCCTTCTAGTTGACGAGCCCCATTATACCTCCATCGTGGTCGTTACACCGTCCTTCGGGTACCATGTATGTATAGTCCCTCATCCACTTGACGCTCCTTGGACAACTCAGGGTATGGTCAACTGTCAAACCCTAATCAATCATCCGAGTTAGTACTGATGCATTCAAAAATCATCGGAGAACTCTTCTCCAATATTTCACTGCCTTGGCCAAGGACTTTGTTGCATCGTCTTCCTTGAGCTGTCATCTCTTATACCGAGGGTGGATGATCCCATCTTGACCACTCAATCGCCTTCGTGTACTTCTTGAGGTACCCGAACTAAGACCGTTTAGAATCCCATGATTAGAGACTCGTTGTCCATAGTCAAAGTAAAACCGTCTGTCCATAAGACATCTTTGGTGTCTCAGGTCTAAGGACAACTTACACAACCATGACGTGAATCGACCTGATTGCCAGTTTGGTATAATACCATTCAGGGATTCGTACGGATCAATTCAGTGAACTCTTTCCACTAAAGAGCACCCACTATCTATCCTTAGTGTCCCCACATTAATGGCTACGGGACCGGCCATACTCATCATATGAGTGAGGGTATGTAGTGCTAATCTTTCCGGATACTTCGATGTCCTTCTCGAGTATCCTTTGAATAAGAATGTTTAGAACGCATGCTTAAAGACTAGTGATCTCCGTATTATGATCTCATCATAATTCACTAAGTCCGATCATGTATTCATGGACTTCATTATAAGCATCACACGTGCACTATAATGAATATGTTGTATTAATGAACATGGAACGAGATGTGGAATGTGTGATTGGCTTGCCGGTCACATATATTTCCATGAATCATACTAATATCGGTATAAACTCATAATTCTTATGAGTAAGAATAAATAATTTATACATATAAATTAATTATTTCTTTCACACTCTTTACAACTAATCCACTTTCTCAACTATTAATTTTCTTTAAAATCAATCTCAATCACTAAGCCTTCTCTGTGGTTCGACCCCTTACTCACCAAATTACATCACTAATAAGTGAAATAGGGTTAATTATAAAATTTATTTCACGAGTCTCAAAATTACACATCGACTAGGTTAACCACCTAAATTTTGACTTATGAATGTCTAAAATTGGTGCCCCTCCCCTATTTATACTTAACCTACATTTTTTCATAAAACCCCACTAAGTAAAAATATATCCATCAATGCCCCTATAATCTTATGTGTGTGAGCCTCTAGGCTCATGTATCGTTTTAGTTATTAACTTTAGTGGCATTATAACAATTATTAGTCAACCTTATTAATTAACTATATCAACATGTATACTAATTAACTAAGGATCTATTTTACCAAATTGATAGGTTAAGCTTCGAACTTGTTGGGTTCCAATCTACACCTTGTTCTCTAGAAGATAACATAGTATTGATTGAACTCTCTTATGGATTCCTTTTTTTTGGGCAAAAATATGGTGCCAGGTACGAGCAACCTAAGTGTTGTGCTCATAGACTGATCCAACCATGCCTTGGATGACACCTAGGAGAGTTTTATATATGTAATGTTAAATGTTTATAAGAGCTTATAGGCGAGGATCGAGCCTAAATATCCCAATTACTCACGGACCCCACTCGCCCTCGCCCATGGCACAACGGAAAAAGATACAATAGCGATACCACTGCATGTTGTAACAAAGACCTTAGGTGCAAACAACTCATTTGTGTCCCCCCCAGCTGGCAACCTTATGGAACCTTAATTGTCATCCATTACCGTATAAGTGTAATCCTTCATTTGCACGAGACTCTTAAATGACTTAGGTTATGTTTAATAATCAAACTCTAATCCATCATTCAATTAGTACTGATGCGCAATGGGGATCATTGTAGGATAACATCTCCTATATTCTTACTACCTTGATCAGGGATTTAGTAGTATCATCTTCCTTGAATCAATCTCCTCTTATACCGAGGGTGGATGATCTTGCCTTAACTTTATCCAAGAAACACTTATTTGAATTCCATCGCAAGTCATAGTAGGCCATCCATGCGATATCGTTGGCGTGTCAATTCAACATATTACTTATATAGCAGTGACATGAATAAACATGTTTGACAGTTAGATATAATACCATTTAGGGATTCATACGGATCAATTCAGTGAACTCTTTATCTAAATATCACCCACTATCTATCCTTGGTGTCTCCACACTAACGACCATAGGAACAACCATACTTGTCGGATAAGTAGGGTCAAAGAGTGCAAATAGATCCAGATAATTCGATGTCCATCTCAACTACCATCTAACATGAATATTTAAAATATATGTTTAAATAATAGTGATTATTATATTATGATCTCATCATAATTGATTATGCCATTGCATGTTGATAAACTAAAAATTAGGGTAAATTTTTGTTGTTGTGGATTGAGTTTGATCAATAATATTTGTAAGCCCTTACTCATGAATAATGTATTTAGTTAGCGATGATCGCATGTCATCTCTGTAGGGAACGGGTCTTAGGGAAATAACTCTTTCAAAAGGTGGATTCTAATGGTGAGAAGGATTAGGTATAGTGTGAGAGGTAGTGAATGGGCAAAGATAGTAATCACGATATAGGTAGTAGTAATTTAAGGAGATGAGATGGGTATATTACTAGTAATGGATCATTATCAAGTGAGTAGGACTAGATGGTATTAAGGCTTGAACAATGGTGGAGATACAATATCATAATTAATGATAAGAAGTAGCTACTTTAGGGTTTACTAACTTAAGGTTTAATAAAATATAGGCAGATGGGAAGACGAGACATGGTCAAGATGTTGGTGTAGGATGTGGTGATTGGGATAGTGAGAATAATGTAGAATGAGGAGTGAAATGAGAGAATAATGGTTTAGGTTTTTTTGAACAAATAAGGAGGATACTCGTTATGGTATCATGATGGTGTAGGTGACATGTAAAATGGATGATAGAAGATGATAGATAGGTATGATGATGAATGGAGGTGATGGATGAGCTGCTAAAATGTGTTAAAGAGTAATAAATATAAGGCAATAGGCTAACCTTAGATCTCTATGTTCTGGGGGGATCAAGGCATCTTCTTTATGCAGATCAACCTCCCCACTTCTCTGTTGACCCTCTCCAAGCACTAGAGACACCAAGTCACCCTTGATGGACCTTCAAAAATTCACTTTCTTTCGATCTGCCTCCCTAGGATGAAGTGAGCTTAAAGATATTTTTACAAAGATTGGGATCTCAATTTATAGATCCAATCATATTGATGTATAGAGGACATTAAGGTGAATCTTCCCTTAAAATTTCTTGATATCAAGCCTTGAAATTGGACGATTCCTAGCCATTGATTTAATCAAAATAGTAGATCATGGTATATATTCTTTAAATATACTATTTAAATAGCTAAGTTGTAGATGATGTGATGGCACCAGCGCATTCCCCTTAAAATCCAATAAAGGGATGACACATGCATGCCACGTGTACACGTGGTGCCATGTGTTGCGCGACACATTGGCGCATATGCAATCTTTGATCAGCTAAAGAGAAAAGAAAAGGTAATCTTTCAATCCTCGCTCCTCAATCTCTATGTGACATTTAGTAAAAAAAAGCAGCCTTTTTTTGATTGGGCCATGTCACATCAGTTAGGATTTAAATGCCATTATGGCATGGCGAATCACAATGCCATACTGGTTTAGGTTAATGGTTAGCTGACGCCAATCATTAATTGGGTTAAATGATTGGTTGTCGACAATCATTATCCCTAATTGTAGTTGGACGCTGTTCGACAAATTGAACAGTGACACTTTGTGTTACGAAAATAAAAGGGTTACAAATATTTTAAAATTAATATTAAATTAAATAAAGGCCCAAAAGTTATGAATAAGTATGTATTTCAACTTAGAAAAATCATATCTTTATGAATTTAATATCGCAAAATTTGAGAAAAATTATATTATGACTA
This sequence comes from Wolffia australiana, assembly GCF_029677425.1. NCBI lineage: Eukaryota > Viridiplantae > Streptophyta > Magnoliopsida > Alismatales > Araceae > Wolffia > Wolffia australiana. The sequence goes on along the minus strand of NC_135841.1, from coordinate 7,513,836 downwards.
AAAAGCTATATTCGTCCAGAATTAGATTTCATAAAATTTCTTAAAAATATGAAAAATTCATAAATTCATAATATCATTCAAAAAATAAAATTTAATCATTTTAAGCTTAATAACACACATAATCAATGTAGTGCAAATAAATATGTAAATATGGTTAGATTAAGCTACTAAAGATGTGTTGATGCCGGACATCGTCGATGGCATCGTCCGATGGGTAATTCACTAAGTTAATGTAAGTACGTGGATGCAAATGACCTAGGTGGAGTGTATGTGCAGGGTCGACGAGTGGGAATTTGCCGAGTTCCGAGCTCCAGAGCGGGCGTCCGATGATGATGACGGTGACCTTCTGACCCTCATTGGAGCGACGACGGTGACTACGTCACCAAACGGAATAATTCAGTAGGGGCTTGCACGTAACGGACGGGCTCGACCCGTACCTAGGAAGACACTCAACTTGTATTTTCTCAATATTCTCTCACCTAATCCTAACCCGAGCGCGGTGGAGTGCAGCCGAAAATATACTGTTAGACATAATATAATGGACGAGCAAGGGGAATGGCGTACCTCGTTGGTGGCGGTGTTTGTTGTCGACGTCTTCGTTGGTGCACAAGACGACGCAGGCGGGTGCGGTGGAGACGGTTCAGCACTAGAGCAATAACTCGGAGATCAGAGGCGAGGAAGAGAATCAGCTACGAGGCAGCACGGGCGCTAACGAACTAACTAGGTGCGACAACACAGTAGTTGGCACGGCGAGCGTGAGTCGACGATGCCTATCAGTGTAGAGCGTGAGTCGACGATGCCTATCAGTGTAGAGCGCGAGCTTCATGAAGGGGTGGCGTTGAAGCAAGGGGCGCAGAATGCACGTAGGCAATGGCTGTAGCAATTGTGGCACGGGCGGCAATGTGTGCGACCAAGAGCATGCGTTGGAATGCGCCGGCTCGGTGAAGCGCTGAGCGGCTTTCAGTGATGCGTGTAGACGGTGACTCAACAAGGGTGCTGGTTGATGCGGTTGGCAGGTGTTGGCGCCAGCTGCCAATCAACCGAACGGTCAGGCGATGGTATTAAATTGGGCAATGGTATTACATCATACAACGGCAGGGCTGGGCATCGGGTCCGCAACTGTACGCAGTCAACACGAGCGCGATGCCACACGGAGTGGCCTACGCACAACGCTGAGTGGCGAAACCACTTGGGCGGCCGCGTGGCAACACTCCACTCGGGCGGGACACGTTTGCTTTGGTCGATCCGGCGTAGTGAACCGTGTGCACTCGGCGGTGCGGTCAACGACAATTAGTGGGGATCTCGGTGGAGCAAATGGAATGACCGGCGATGGTCCGTGGAGATCTAGGAGAGCGAACGGAACACCCGACAGCGATCCAAAGATTCCTCAGCGGTGCAGATGGAATGACCGGCAGTGATCCGAGAGGTCTCAATGAGCAAATGGAGCACCATGCGGCTATCCAAGGTGTTCTCGGCGGAGCGGTGGCAGCGCTCAGTGGATCAGAAGGACGGTGACTAACGGTCAACTTGCGGTGCAACAGGCACACATTGTGCTACCGAAGGACGATGAACAATCCACATGCGGTGCAACTGGCGGCGTTCGGTGGTGCTTGGCAAGCGGTGTGACGAATGCAATGGAGGGCAACTGAAAACGTTCTTTCTTCCGGATCTGTTCTTCCCTTCTTCCTTCTCTTATCCTCCCGGTTCCTCTTCTTCTCCTTCTCCTCTCCCCTCCTCTTCCTTTCATGAGATCTGAACACAGAAACGATAACTTCCACAACTGCAAATTCCAGATCTGAGCAAGAACGTGTGGCTCATCATGGCCTTATATAGGGCCATGATGGGCCCCTTACAAGGAATCCATTAGGGAGGCCCATTAGATGACCCCCCCTTTTACAACAAAGATAAAACTAGAGAAATTAAAACAATGCAAATATAAATGATATAGACGGATACATACACATCACGATGAGTACAATGTACTTGCCGTGACGAACATGAAACATGAAATCGGACAAACGAAAGAACAACGGAGAATTAAAACACGAGCACATGCGCGGGTGTGCATTACCCGGGGTATTTAAACCCGGGCATCTTCACTGATGCTTTAGATGTTTTTAGTATTATTAATTTATAATTTATCATGTTATTGTTTGAATTAACCAAATATTTATGCATTAGCTAATAATTCCAACTTTTGCACATTATGATTATTTTTCACTAACTTCATTGACTTCTATGAAGTCAATCAGTTTTATTTCTGACGAGTATTTTATAGTTCCAAATGTGCAGAAATTTACAGGAATTAGAAGATATCATTATGAGAAAAATTGGAGGATTTTGGGAGCTTAGTGATTATCAAAATGGGCTGCAAATGATGAAACAAAATTGTGGGATTTTAAAGGAGAGACCAGAGGGGCTTGGACCACAACCTGACCTACATTTTGGGCCTGCAAACACATTACAAAAGAAACAAACTGGAAATTACAAGGCAAAGCTCTCAACCCATGGAGAAAAAGATGCAAAATGGCAAGAAAAGAGAATAGATAATGCCCAAAGGGGTATTTTAGTAATTCTCACAATGTATAAACAGACTTTTTCTCCCTCATTTTCCCTCATTCTGGACGTGCTCTAGCAAGTGGCTGGCCAGCAGGACAAGGCATTTTTCAGAATCCAGGTTGTTCAACCTGCTTAATGTAAGTTTATTGAAGTTTTCTCTTAATCTCGTCTCTTGTTTGCATTGAAAAACGCCTGATCCTGGCAAAATATAAGGATCCATACTTGAGAGGAAGCATTGAGGGCTCAGTAAACTTGCATTGAGGCTTTAGGATCTTAGATTTCTACCTTCTCCATCATTTCCCATCCATTTACCCTTAAAATCCATCACTTTCTCACTCTAAACACTAATTTTCTCCACTTTATCTCTCTAAAATAGGTTTTTTCTCTCACTAGACCTTCATCTATATCCATAGTTACTCCCCTAAAAATTTCATAAAAAATCTTCTTCATTTGCTCATCCAAATTCTATCTCAAACTCCTTCTACACTCTCTCTTAATTTTCTCTCTCTATCTCCTCATTTCGGCCCTTTCTCTCTCTATAATATTTTATTTCTCTCTCTAGACGTCCATCCATATCCACAGTTCATCACCACAAAATTTCAAAACAAATCTCCTTCATCTACACCTTCAAATTCCCTCTCAAACTCTCTCTACACTATCTCTTCATTTTCTCTCTCTATCCTCTTATTTCGACCTTTTATCTCTCTAGAAACATTTTTCTCTTACTATAAAATTTCTCCCTTTATCTCTCTAGATCCTCCTGCATTCCCTACTTCAAATCCCAAAAAAGTTGCATTGAAATATCATTTCTTATCCTCTCAAAGCACTTATTTTTTGTCCTCTAGCCGCCATCATGCGGTGCCGTGCGGCACCGTGCAGTGCCTGTGCGGCAGAGACCGCCCTCTGCCCGCCGGTCCGCGCGCAGCCAGCGCACAAGACCGCAGGGCACAGGGTTGTCCTGTGCAGGACTTAGCCAAATTCGGCTAAGTCCTGGCCATTGGGTTAAGCCCAATAAGCTTAAGCCCAATTTGGCTAAGTCTTGACTTAGCCAAATTGGGCTAACCCTAGTGGGCTGACCGACTAAGGAGGCCAGCCCTCTACGGGCCAATCCAGGCCCGCCGGCCCATTCTGCCGCTCCGCCGCCGCCGCCGCCGCTCCACCGCCGCCGCCGCCGCCACCGCTCCGGCGATCGTCGGAGTAGGTAAATTTCACATTTAAAATTAATTACAAAATCGGAAAAAATTGTTTTCTACGTTAAAAAAATCCGAAAAAATTTGAAAAAAATCTAGAAAATTAATATAAGCTATTTAAAGTCATTTTAACACCTAAAACATTTCAAAAAAAATCTCTATTTCTCATTTTAATGCTAATAGTTGTGTTTTTTATGTGAATTAATCCCAGAAAATTCTAAAAATATTTATTTCTGATTAATTTGCTAAGATAAAATAGAAAAATTAGTTTAGAAATTTGAATTTTGTGTTTCTCCTTGTACTTTGGCTTAATTAAAAAAATAGGGAATTCTGAAAATTACCAACAAATCTAGAAACATCTCTTAATCTAAAAAAAATATATAGTATTTTTCACGTTTAAAATCATTTTCTTCATCCCAAGCTTGAGAAAGAATTCTGAAATTAAATTTCTGCCTCTCCGTGGATCGACCCCTTACTTGACCTATATTAATTATAGAGTATTTAAGTGGAAATTTTCATAAATATTGTTGGCTAAGTCTGAATCAAAACAACGACATAAAACTCCTTAAATTTGGACTTATCAACCGGCGGTGATGTTGTTGACAGTGAGGATGGCTGCGATGACGTTCGGTCGATGTCGTTTGGGCGCGCTCCATCATGTGTGCTATCACCAATCGCAGAAGACAAGCTGATGGTGCAATCATTAATGTATCTGACAATTCAATGACTTAACCAAAAACAGAAAATAGGAAGTATCAATGCCGATGATGATGAGAGAGAAAAAGTGAGCCGATGTGATTGCTCTAAATTCAAAATGCAATATCCAACAATTTAGAGGTCGGATTGAGCTGTAATTTTTAGGGATGCTTTGTCTCCCCCTCCTTTTTCTATCCATACCCTTTGATCTAAAATAAAGGTGTGGAGCACTATCAAAATAATCCTTAAGGATCTACGGTAAGCATCTTCGCCTTACATTGTTCTTTCTTGACACCCTCTGTAATTTCATTCACTTTCACTACACGTATAGTCATTCGATCACCTCCATATGTCCTTTGTAGAACATCTTACCACCTTCATGTTGTACCATTAACTTACTAGTTAATTATTGTATTCTACTCGTTCTCTACCCCTTTCTTGTCACTCTTCACGTCATCATTGTTTCATTCTCACATTCATTCGCTCTTCTCAAACCCAATTTATCACTATCTACTAACTACTTAATATCTATATTTCACATCGTACTTTCTCATCAGTTGATTTCGTATTTGGTACATATCTCTTGCCTACTCAAATAATCAGCGTATTAAGAATATCAAATCTTTAATATTCTCCTGTGGGGACGATCGGTAATTTAAAGGATTTGTTACATTTTAAATCAATTAATGATTTTTCATGAGTTTTTCTTATTTTTTAATGAAGTAAAGAGTTTTGTGACATTAATTTCTTGAACAAAATAATTTTATAAGCAAGAAGTATATGGATTTAATTAAATATTTTTAGAATGATAAGATGATTTTTAGGATTTTTGGTAAATTATTAAATATTTTTAGGGGTTTAAAATGGAACTTATTTGATCAAATCCAGTGAGCCAAGTGTCATCAATTCATATAGACTATGGTCAATGATTGTCATCTTCTCGATCATTGATTGAAAAAATTGACATCATCAAGTTACTAGCTGCAACCGATGATTAAAATGTGTATTCCAAGGTTATATACTTATAATTTAACCTCAAAAATGTACATATAATATATATATATATATATATATATATATATAAATTTCACAAAAAATGTGCACTAAAGGGCAAGAAACATAACATCACATTAGTTAATGAAGAAAATTTTGCATTTAATGCCTCGTATTCCTTAATTGTTTTAATTTTCTCAGGTATAGATCATTGAATCTAATTGGGGTAACGATTTAAAGATAGTTTTATGCAAATAACTGGAAATTTATGCGACAATCAAGGACATGTGGCAGCACATTATTTAATAATATTTTCAAGTACAAACTACGATGTGGAATATTTGGGAAATCTGATAATTTGGTGCCGCACTAATGTTCTTTAGTTTTCCAACTTCAAATCATGATATCTAAGAATCACCATTAACATTTTTATTTCATCAGTAAATTCAAATATTTTATTTGTTTATTGTCATTGAGATGAATATTAATAAAGGTTATTGAGGCTTAAAAGTATTTATGACATTTTTTAATGATGTTCCTATTTTTCTCCCTTTTAACATATTTTTAAAAAATTATCTCCTAACTAAAAATTATATGAGTCACTGTATATATCTTTGAATATTAATGGGTTTAATATATTTTTGGAATGAAATTTTAGTTTTTCTATTTTTGGTATTTAATAGAAGTTTATAATGTTCAATTCATAAATAAAATATTTTTAAGTTACAAAAAATATGTTTGAGTTCACTTAAACATTACAAGGGTAGATAAAATAAATAGTTGAGAATGATTCAAGTTAAAATTTTGATATCTGATGATCCAAAGGAGTTTCAACTTAATTTTTAGGGTAGATTTGTTAAATTTATACATAGACCCCCATCTTTGTTAAAAAATGACTCTTAGGTTTTATTCCTAATTACAATTAGTGGAGTGATTTGCTAAATCAAAAGTTTGTTTGGGTCCAGTTTTACGTTATGGTAGAAAAGAGAGATTGAAGGAGTGATGCTATGATTAAGACTCTCAAACAAAAAGCACCACTCGGCCGTTGGGCATGCGACGACAATGTTAGTGTGATATTAATCTTTTTGAAACTCATTTCTTTATCCTATTTTCAAGATTATTGTTTTCAATACCCTACTGACTGCACTACTCATTAGTGCATATTCACCTACTCTCCTCTGTCACCATGAAAAAAAATCACGACCACTTTTTCCCTCACTGACAGTCAACAACACCTATCCACGCCATCATCCCAGCAGTCAGCAGTGACATTTCATTCCTTGGTTCCTCACTTCACGCCACTAGGGTCAATAATCATCCGACACTATCACAACACTCCTAAGGTATATAATTATATTCAATTAGTGTTTTCTAATACAAAATCAAGTGAAATTCCCAAAATAATTTCTAAAATTTGAGTAATTTAGGTCAATTAGGGATGTATGTTTCTCATCATTTAGACATCTTTTGAATTAATTTTCATTAGTTTGATTTTATTAAATTAAATTTAATCCCTTAAAATGTATTAACATCCAAAAAATAATGTGAATAAAAGATTCACTTATTAAATACTTTCCCCTTGTGGATTTGACCTTTACTTGCTCTATGCTTGCAAGAAAAATTTAGATATTGTTGTATGAATTGGAATCCTTAAATGTGTTAATTAATTCCAACCTTTTGGTTTATCAATCTAAATGGATTTATGCTAAAATATTAGGGTCAATCCATCTTTTCTCTCTCTATTTATCTACATCATCTGATCTATAAATATAACCCTCCCATCAATATAAAAGACACCCTTATATATTTTTTATTATTTGGAATTACTATAATTTTTTGCTCATTCAAAATATTTTTTGGTTCTGTTCTCATGTTTTGAGGGAAAATGATTGAATGAGCCATGATCTGATCAAGACACATGAAATAAAAAACACACTTTGCACCTTGCACATGATGACAATGTTCGTGTGATCTTCATCTTTTCAGACTCACATCTTTGTCCTTTTTCCTATGTTATCATAACCAATAGCTTAGGTTTTCACCATTACACATGCTAACTCCACTGCTCATCAGCATGTATCTCCATCGTCAATGTTGACTTCAAAATCTGCATTACTCAACTCTCTCGGCTGCTTTCGAGTGGTATCTGTAGCCATCTCTTCTACGATGGTTACACTCTCCTGCTCACTCTATCCATGATACCACCATCAGCTGTCACACATCACTACTCAAGTGCCAATTAATATGTTTAACTGTAATTAATCAGTAATTCTCAGAAGAAAATTCTATAAAATCCACACTATTAATTTATACAATTTGGAAAAATGAGAATGATTAGGAAAATTCCATGAAGTGAGTGTAGGTGGGAAATCATGAGTTTTATCCTTTAAGAGGTGTTTTATTTCATATTGTGTAACTCCAGCTGGCGATCTTTGGTCATTGTCTAGGGTTTTGGAGAAAATAGGAAAAAAACATATTACACAGATTGTTTCCCCATATTTATGGAGTTACAAGTGGGTCCAAATGTTATTGGGCCCAAAATTGGAAGGAAAGAGATCCAAGTAAAAGATAGAACTAGGACTGGTTGCTTCCAACAACCCCCTCAAGCTGGTGAATAGATACTTCAGAATCCCAGATTTCTCATCAACCGGTTGAAGAGAGATCTGGTCAATGCCATTGTAAGCACATCCGTAGTATGGTTGGTTGACTTAACATGTTCGATATGAACATGTCCTTGGTCGATCTTCTCCTTGGCCCAATGCTTATTTAGTTCAATATTTTTTTCTATCATCTAAGACCACATTATGATTAATGTCGATTGCCGCCTTACTGTCACAGTATACAACCATAGATTTGTTTTGTACCATCCCAATCTCTGCACGGATATTTCTTATCCTCATGGTCTCACTGGTGCCTTTGACCTAGGCTTTATACTCAGCTAAAGCACTGGATAATGCAATTACTGATTGTTTCTTGCTCCTCCACATAACCACATTTCCTCCTAGAAATGCACAGTACCCTGGCGTTGATGATCAATCTATCACAAAACCTCCAAAATTGACAACGGTATACATCTCCACATCGGTGTTCCCATATCGGCTAAAGAAGATTCCATGACCTACAAAACCCTTCAAATATGCTGATACATGAAAGGCTGCCTGAAAATGAGGTTTTCCTTGATTATACATAAATATGCTAGACAACACCACTGGAAAATCTATATCTGGTCTTTGTATGATTCAAATAGATGAGTTTCCTAATTAACCTATGATATTTCCCTATATACACGTGTTTCTTCCTCACAAAAACCCAGTTTTGTATTTGGATAGATGGGTATAAGAGAGGATTTGCATCCACTCATTCCTACTTCGTGAAGTAGATCACGAATATATTTGTGTTGTGAGATAACCATACCTTAGGAAGAATAGGCAACTTCAATACGTAGAAAATATCTTTGGTTTCCAAGTTACTTGATTTCAAATGTTTCAGCCAATTTGATACTCAAAGATAGATTCTCGAGCTCATCATCCCATATAATAATACTATCATCAACGTACACCAATAAACTCGAAGTTTTACCTGAGGTAGAAAGTTCAGAAAAAGCGTATGATCACCATTACTTTGCATATAACCCATGTATTCTGGCAACATGAAAACTTCCCAAACCATGCTCTAAGATACGGTTTCAGTCCGTAAAGTGTCTTCTTTAAATTACAGACTTTCTGCCCTGATTTGGTCTCATAATAACCGGGGGTAGTTCTATATAAATCTTCTCATTTAAGTCATTGTGGAGGAAGGCATTTTTATGCCATAGTGTAACAATGACCGACCCATATTTACTGCTAGGGAGAGAAATATCCACACTGTGTTTAGCTTCGCAATAGGTGTAAATGTCTCTCCATAATAGATCCCATAGGATTGTGTGTAGCCTTTAGCGACTAGGTGGGCTTGGTACTGTTCCAAACTGTCTCCAGCCTTAGACTTCACACTAAACACCCATGTGCAACCAACTGGGTGTTTGCCATATGGTATCATAACAATTTCCCATGTCTTATTCTCGATTAATGCCTCCATTTTAGCAACCATCACTTTCTTCCAATTCATATCCTTAATCTCCACATGATCAGTCATGGGGATTGAAACTGAATTAATGGCTACAATGAAGGATTGATAACCTGGTCTTAGATGAGAATATCTGACCACATTAGAGAGTGGATATCTCACTCCTTAGGTGTATTTTCTCATGCCTTTCCTCAAGGCAACATGCCATCCAGTGCTTTCATTTTTTTCACCCACTATAGGTCCATCCTCAATCTCATCTATCTCTCCCATGGTGTTTTCAACATCATTCATCACCTATTCTCTGTCTACAATAATTGGGAGAGCTTGAGGTGTCTGATCTTCGATTGTAGGTGGTTACCAGATCTCAGGGTGAAAATTCATATTTTGATCCACAATTATGTTTCTTGCTACATTATCATGTGGTAGTTGTGTTACACCTCTTGAAACTTGCACGTATACATCAATCAAGATCCCCTTTGATGCCTTGAAGTAGCTTTCACCCTCATGAAATGTATCATCAATTGACACAAAAAACTTTGTTTTAGGGTGGTAGCACTTGTACCCTTTTTTGGTGTCTGAATAACCCAAGAAGTTACGCTTAGCATATCTGCGGCTGAACTTGTCTTCTAGATTGTGCAAGTGTACAAAAGCTATGCACCCAAATATTCTCAGTTTTAGGTTTGTCTTTCGCCAAGAATGAGGATATAATTTCATCATTAGATCTATAGGGCTCTCATAGCCTGATGATCTGGATGGCGGTAAGTTAACTATATGTATAGCTTTTAAAAAACCTCTCCCTAGAATCACTTGGGCACATCATAATGTATGAGTAGTGATTTAGCAGTAGTGATCACATGACCTATACCCCTCTCAGATATTCCATTATGATGTGGTGTACACACATAAGAAGATTCATGTATCACAACCTGTGCCTTGAAGTATGTGGAAATAGTTCCATTAGTGAAGTCCCTTAAATTACTAGAACACAATCATTTTATGGAAGTATCAAACTGATTCTTCACCATGAGACATAAGGTTTGAATTATTGCATAAATATATGACTTGGATTTTAATAGATATATCCAAGTTAACCATGTGCAGTCATCAATAAACACAATGAAATATTTTGTGTATGTCAATGGTGTAGTAGAAGATGAACCCCACACATCACAGTCAAAAAGAGCAAACAACACTACACTTCGTTCACTTCTCCCATTAAAGGATGAATGTTTATGCTTGGCAAATCGACATGTATCATAGTAAAGATCAACAACATTCATGTATTTAAATAATACTGGGAACATATTTCTTAGCAATTCAAATGACGGATGCCCAAGGCAACAATGCATCAAATTGATTTGCTCCATTTGTTTGCTCCACTTTGGCTCTTGTGTCGCATAGCATGATGTTGCATCTCAACCACCTTCATCGCTGTGAGGTCATTCTTCACTTTACAATGTGAAGCCCTTTGGCTCTTTGCCTTATCGTAAACAAACACATCATCACGTGTCATGAAAAAAAAGGTTTAAATCTTTGACAAGTCTAGGTGGAGATATTAGTTGGGCTTTGAGGCCAAGTGTTGGGTTCTGTGCCTTGGTTTGACCATGAAAAACATGTTCCATGGATACAAAAGCGTGTCGATCGATTCACAATCAATCTTTAAAATAAAATATTGTATGTACCTTTTGGGGAACTCGTTCCACCCTTGACTTTGCTGCTCCGAGATCATTTTGAAGCCGTTCACGCGTCTGGCCTCTAGAAGTATCCACGTGATCACTCGGCGCTTGGATCTCCACGTCTTCTTCTTCAACTCTTCTTGAAAATCTAGAAGATCTCCTCACCATGAAGACACTCTTCCTTGGATGAGTGGAGAAGAGAGTGGAGAAAGGGAGGGGCTCTCAAATCAGGCTTGCATGGGTGCTTCAAATGAGACCCCTTTCCCTCTTTATATTTCTCTTAAAGTTTTTCTCAAAAACCATACAAAGTAAATAATATCCACCAATGCCCTTATGACCTTGTGTGTGCGACCCTCTAGGCCCATGTGTGTGCGACCCTCTAGTGGCCCAATAACATTTATTGACCAACCTTATCAATTATCTATATCAACATATAGAATAATTAAATAAGGATCGATTTAACCCGACCGATAGTAAGTTTCCAACCCGTGGGTTGCCAAGCTACACCTCATGCTCTAGAAGATATCGGGTAGTCTCGAACTCTCTCATGGAACCTTTATCATCATCGGTTACCATATATGTATAACTCATCATCCGCACAAGACTCTCGAATGACTTAGGGTATGGTTTATCGTCAAACCCTAATCCATCATTTGATTAGTATTGATGCGTAATAGGGATTATTGGAGAACGCCTTCTCCAATATCCTCACTACCCTGGCCAGGGATTTTTATGCACCGTCTTCCTCGAGTCAATCTCTTCTTATAACAAAGGCGGATGATTCCATCTTGACCACTCAATCATATCCGCAAGCTTCTTACTACATCCGATCTATAACTTATTTGAATCCCATGATTAGAGGCTCGTAAGTCATAGTCAAAATGTAGTCGTCCACTCATGAGATGTCCTTGGTGTCTCAAGTGAGTGGATCACTTATACAACCGTGACTTGAATCAACCAAATTGACCTTTAGGTATAATACCATTCAGGGATTCATACAGATCAATTCAGTGAACTCTTTCTCCAAAGAGCACCCACTATCTGTTCTTAGTGTCGCCACATAATAGCCACATAATCAGCTATACTTATCGTATAAGTAGGATCAGTATTGCTATTCTATCATGATAATTCGATGTCCGTCTCGACTATCCATCGAATAGGAATATTTAGAATATGTGTTTAAAGACTAGTGATCACTGTATTATGATCTCATCATAATTCACTAAGTCATTGCACGTATTCATGGACTTCATTATAAACATCAAATGGAATAATAATGAACGCAAATATTTTATTCAATGAACTTAAATAAACATGGTAGTGTGATTGGCTTGACAGCCACATAATATCCATCACCAGGGACATGTAGGACATTTTTAATGAGGCCAAGGTCTGTAATTTGTTTATGATAAGGCAATACATATGACCAAACAGACTTATCCCCCTGTCTTGAAGTCCCTTCTGTCTCCTTTATATAGAGTATAATTACGAAACTTAAAATAATAGGGAGTCATATGGTATGTTACACGGGTATCTACAATCTAGTCAGATAAGATATGATCAGGATAGATAGGTAGCTCACTAGCTCAGGCCATGGATGTAGAACTTGTCACGGTCTTAAGCTTCTCAAATTGTTCCTTCTGAGTAGCATAGTCTTCAACAATAATCTTAGGGGCAGTCTTCATGGATTCTTGTCCTTGCTCTCCTTTATCAGCATATTCACTTTATTTGGCTTTGGAGACATAGGCTTGAGCAGGTTTGGGGGTGTCATCCATGTAGAATCCAACGTGTGTCCTTGGTGTGATTCTTCCTCTCGCAATATGAGTAGTGTACATTGAATCTACCATGTGGTTTACCTCCTTCACAGATCAACTTCTTCTTTGATATTTTGTAGTTGTGCCTTCACGTCCATTTGGTGTGCCCTTACTTTTTTTTATTATCTCTTACATATCATTTCGAGAGGTCCCCTGCCTTTCCTCATCTATCACATGTTGGATTGCTTCTTCCAAATCTGGAACGTGTTCTCAATTGAGAATCTGACTCCATAGTCCTTCATATTCCTTATTTAGTCTCATATGGAATCTAAACATACGGTCTAGAAGTGTAGCTTGCCATTCCTCTAGATGCTTTATTAGTATGAGATGATCAATCTCTTGCCACTGTGCCCAAAGTTCCTCAACAAATTCAGTAACTGGCATTCCTCCGTGTACCAGTGCAATTCCTCAGATCACAAGTTCAAAGATCCTCTGTGCATGACTTTTTTCTCACATTGCTTCTGAGTAGATGGTCCCAGATAATTTTAGCTGTCTTTAGGTACAAATATTTCCTGAAACGATTTGCAGCCATGATGCCCAGTGACCATGCATGTACACATGCATCCTCCATTTTCTAGGCTTTATATTTCATACTCTCTGTGTCTATCTCTTCCCTGAGATGATGGACTAATCCTTTACTATCAAGGATTAGCTCTACATACTGACTCCAATCAAGTAAATTGAAGCCATTAAACTTCAATGCTTTAGGGACAATAGGGAAGATTACTTGGCCCACTGACACATGTTCCTCTCTAACCATTTTCAAAATTGTGAGGCTGCTATTCTCAATCTACTTTGGATCGTCACTTCTCCAGAGTCAGCTTTCTACAAACCTGGTTGTGGTCGCTTCTATTCCACCGTCTCCAAGTTAGAGCTGTCCTGGTAGATGCCACTAAGTTGTCCTCTCCACTTTCCTCGACAAAATCGACTATGGACTCTTCAAGGCGTATCAGACCTACTCACCTTGGCTTCATTGCAATATGCTGCTAACCCGAGTGGCCGCCAATCAGAACTGATGGAGACACAGATCATTAAACTCTCAGGAAGCTCTAATACCATGTGGAAATCCAGCTAGCGACCTCTGGTGGCTATCTAGGGTTTTGGACAAAACAGGTAAAACATCTAACACATATTGTTTCCCCATATTTATGGGTTATAAGTGGGCCCGAATGTTATTGGGCCCATTATGTTACAAGTGGGCCCGAAAGTGAAAGAAAAGAGATTAAAGTAAAAGACAGAACTAGGACTGGTTGCTCCCAACGCATAATATACTAGCTAAAGTGAAATACATTTATGATTTAATGTAAATGAAAATGTGATTTTATGTTTAATCTCATTCTCCCACATTATACTTTCATTCAAATGGGAATCATATTAATCAAAATATAAGATATAATTATATTTAAAACTTGACGTTCTTATACTTAGAACTTGAAAATAACACCATAAAAAACAATCTAAGGTATGAAGTATATGTGCGTATGTAACTAGAAGCAATACAACTAACTTGATGTTTATGACATTATGGAGAGTATGTCTTATCGTATGAGAATATATTTATAAAAGTATTACCTTCAAGTTCAAGGATCTTATAATTAGTTAAAGATATATTAATATTAAGGTAAAAAATGATTTACGTATAGACAGTCTCCTCTGCAAGTTTGACAGAGGTGTGAGGAGACTCTCTTTGAAAAGTTTGTATCGCCAGGAAATACAATATGAGATCTGCATTTTAAGAAATGGAGGTTGAAGGGTGGTTTAAATTAATCTCCTTGATTCCGAATGTTAAGAATGTTATTATTCGAGATAATAAGGATCAGAAAGGTAGACTAAGCGGTGATAACTAAAATTAATTATGTAATTAATTTCCCATGAGAAAAAAAATTGGCAGAAAATAAATTAGAGAGTTAATCCGTGGCAATGACGTAAATAATTACTATAATAAGGGTATTGCCTCCAAATATCGTTTTGTAATATTCGTCTTCTTCCTCGCTCCTGATCCTTCGCCGCCGGCTTGATTTAGGGTTTTTTGTTCATCGTCATTTTCTCAAGAGCGTCGTCAATGGTATGTGAAATCCCTCTCTGTCGCGTTTTTGTTTTCTCCTCAGGCTTCTTCAATATCTCCTTTTCTCTCTTGAACGCCGAATTTCAACGTTTCAACGAGTTTCTACTGTTATTCAATACCTTTGTGCGGCCTTTTTGAATTTGATGTTGTATGTCGTGCGGTAAAGATTTTTTGAGTAATTCATATT
Source organism: Wolffia australiana (assembly GCF_029677425.1). Lineage (NCBI taxonomy): Eukaryota > Viridiplantae > Streptophyta > Magnoliopsida > Alismatales > Araceae > Wolffia > Wolffia australiana. The sequence continues at coordinate 7,498,594 of NC_135841.1, read as the reverse complement.
CTGGACTAAAAAATTACAGGCTCCTAAGAAAGGTGGGAGGGCGCCTGTTCCTGTCAAGAAGAAGCCAGTATGACTGATCTCTCATTACCTCTCTATAGTGTTTATACATTTGATTATTTTCTAGTTTAGGCCATTCTACGTTGTTTGTAATGATATATTTCAACTTTTGACTTTGAGTACAGGAGAAGGTTGTAAATCCTTTGTTTGAGAAGCGCCCTAAGCAATTCGGTATCGGGGGCGCTATCCCTCCCAAGAGGGACTTGCACCGCTTTGTGAAATGGCCGAAGGTTGTCCGCATCCAGAGACAGAAGAGGATCCTCAAGCAGCGACTCAAGGTCCCTCCAGCCTTGAACCAGTTCACCAGAACTCTGGATAAGAACCTCGGTGAGTTGAATAGTCGTGATTCTGATCTTCTTTTATCCCCCCAAGATCCATCCATACCATTGTGAAATGCTTTTCTATGACCGGTATCGTCTTCTCTGTATTCGGTTTTTCTTTACCCTTGAATTTTCTGCGGAATAATGTCAATAGGCATATTTGATTCTAAACATTGCACGCTATACAAAAAAAAGGCATCGATACTGAACTGAATTATGAATTTTAGAGCTGTCTATACTGGGCGAGCTTCTTGATTTCTTTTCTGAATGTCGTGTTAACCTATATAAAAAAGATCATGGAAACATATTTTTTGGAATAATCATCTCTCTGACTTTCTTAATTACATTGTAATTTCGTATTTAGTTTCAACTGTTAGAGAGGTAATTAATTTCTATGCAAGTTCTCGGCCAGCACAAACATATTTATTGATTAACGATGAATGATTTTGGAGGCAAGGAATGTGTTTCTTCTAAGTGTTCTAAAAGGTTTATGACTGGTTCTGGTCTCAGCGACCAATCTCTTTAAAATGCTGCTCAAGTACCGCCCTGAGGACAAGGCGGCGAAGAAGGAACGGCTTGTAACGAGGGCCCAAGCAGAAGCTGAAGGGAAGACTGTCGAAGTAAAGAAGCCCATCGTCGTGAAGTATGGTCTTAATCACGTCACTTACTTGATTGAGCAGGTGCACCGTGTCATGCAAACCCCATACTATACTATGTTATGATCATGTTCAATGCTGATGGGGAGTTCAGTTTTTGGCGTACAGAACAAAGCTCAGCTGGTCGTGATAGCGCACGATGTTGAGCCAATTGAGCTAGTGGTGTGGCTGCCTGCTCTCTGCCGGAAGATGGAGATTCCCTTCTGCATTGTCAAGGGAAAAGCCCGTTTGGGAACGGTGAGCCCATTTTTGTTTGGCTTTGAAAGGGTTTAATGGATCATGTCATGTTGGGTTGACGTTGTTTCCAGATTGTTCACAAGAAGACGGCATCAGTTTTGTGTTTGACTTCAGTCAAGAACGAGGATAAACTCGAATTCAGCAAGATCTTGGAGGCGATTAAGGTTTGCCTGCGTTCATTGTTTTCTTCTTTTATTTTTTGGGTGTTCTGTTTCTGAATTGGGTACTGTGTGGGGGTTCAGGCCAATTTCAATGACAAGTTCGACGAGGTGAGGAAGAAGTGGGGTGGTGGAATCATGGGCTCGAAATCGCAGGCTAAGACGAAGGGCAAGGAAAGGCTTTTGGCCAAAGAGGCCGCCCAGAGGATGAACTAGGGTTCAAGTCAAGGTGTGTTGTTTAATGTTATGTTGTTTTTTTTTTCGTCGAAGTCATAATTTTAATCTAGACGGTCGGCTGAACCTTGTTCAACTGCCTTTCTTATCTCTATTTTGTACCCTTCTGGCAAATTATGTCTTTTCTTTTACTGCCCTGGCTATTTCATCACAAGTCAAAATGATATAATGAGGTGGGTCCTAGTTCAAAGGGTAAATTTGCATTATAATGTCCTTGTCTTACAGTGGGTTTTATTGTGCATTCAGTTGATGAATTTCTTTAACTCTTAGTGCTTGCCATTTGTTTTTCTACTAAAATCAGATATTTAGCGAAGATGCCCGAAATGGGGCAGGGGGAGGTTGGGATTTCTAAATCTCTCGGTGTTTATATCACTTCGAATGCGTAGTATGTCTCACATGATAAATTTTCTCGGAGGAACTTGTAATCTTTCGAAGTTTGCTCAAATCATGTAATGTCTGAACATAATAATCGCAATACCGCTCTACCACCCTGATAATTCGTTTTATGCCGCTTTGCACAAATGTATCGATAGAAGGATTCTTATAACATGTGTCTTCTACACAAGTCGAGTAGCAGATAGGGTTGTTCAACCGTGCAACAGTCAACCGTTCCTACTATTGAATCCAAGTTCAAATATTTTTTTTTTCTGAAAATTTAGTTCAAATATTAGACCATATAAAAAAGCCAGCCGCCATTATTTCTTAAAAAAAGCGTAATTCAAGGCGCTGTAGTTATGTTATCCATCTCTTGAGCCTTCATCAATGTTAATGTGGTATCTTTTAAAAAAATATGTTAATGTGGTAGTTAAATGTTTTTTAAGCTCAAATTCGTCTAGTATGGGACCACAGATGTTTTCCATCTAGTAATCAAATCATAACGATTAGTTTCAATTAGATTTACCGCAGCTGACCATGAGATTCTGGATAAGGTAGTTGAATTATGATTCCCTTGCCATGTTCCATTTTTTTGTATGAATGGTTTGGCGTAGTCATCTTGAATGTAAATGAGAGTCTCAGCTAATTGAATCCAGCAGCTATAGTTTTATATAAATGAGAGTGCTTCTGCCAAGAGTTTTATATAAATGAGGTCTAAAAAGTCCGACTTCTTTCATGAGCTCTCTTATTTTTGGTCTCAGACCTTCCCCTTCCCCTGCATTCAGGCACTTAAATTCTTACTGTGGGTCTCGACGCAAGGCACCATTTGTGGGCCTCTGGTTACTACAAGTCCTGGTTAGGACCTCAAGAGTGTCCTTCTGATTCTTTATTGTCACTTGTTTTGCTGTAGCTGTTATTTCCTTCTTTCTATTTTGTAAATTCTTCCTTTGATATTGCCTTGTTGGTATCATAGTAAAGTAATTGTAGTTTCTTAAAAAATGCTCACCAAAGAAGATCCTCATTTCACGGGGGACCCAAATTCTTTTTCAATATATCATATAATTCAGATGTCACACAATTATCCAGGTGTTTTTACTGACAAGTATAAGTTAATGATATGTTTATTATGGTAAGTATGTCTTGAACATTTTATGGCCTATCTGCTTATCCTCACTCGGCCCTTAAACACCTGGTTTAATCTCATCTCTATGAGGGGAGCTGCATTTGGGGTGAGTTGTATACCTCATGTTTAGGGTTTTCCCCAAGGGGGAGTAAATTGAAGTTATTTAATAGGTAATTTTGTAGAATTTTTAAATATTTGTGACATACTGGCTTAATTGAAGAAAATTTATGTCTTCGACTAGTAAATAAAGAAAATATTATGAGAAATTTGATTTCTTGTTGTGAAACAATAAGGCCAAAAATATTCCCAAAATATACAAGTAATATTTAGTAGAGGTATTTTTATTTTTCTAGAATGCAATACTTTGATCACTTTTGCTGTTTAATTGTCATGTGTTCTAATTCCGAGTTATGCCAATTGCTCAAATCTAGCGCGTGTCGGCCTCAGTGCTTGAAGCAGAACACTAAGCAACCTTGATCTCTTGTAGCAGAAGTCTTTTGCAATAGCTTAAGATCTCAAAGGAGTTAGAGGAGAGAGTGGAGTCGAGGAATAAGGTCATTGCATCAATATCATCAAAGGGTTGCGTTGCCATCATTGACATTATATGGGAGAAGACAAGGGTTGATACCAGGTAAAGAAACAAGGCGACGTGTGCCTTGGTAGGGCCGCTCTTGCGCCTTGAGGCCCGCAGCCCCGCGCACCTTCATCGACCCCGCCACTACACCTGTGCACCTGGGCCGGGCGCCGCGTGCCCGTTGGCATGGCGATTACGCACGCCACCCCAGCCTTGAGCAATCACACACACCACCAGCACTTGCGCTAACAACTATCGTGCGGTTTGCTCGGACTTTGCTGTGCTCGATGCCTCAAGCTGGGCGCCGCGCACCCAATACTACGAGTGGCGTGCGCCCCAAGCCGTCTCAAAGCTCACTAAGCGCCAATGCCTTAGTCTCTTGGGGGAATGTCTCTTGCCCCACGACTCGCACACGCGACGTGTGTGATGTCCACGCGCAGCCGCGCGGCTCCCCGCACAGCTCCGCATGCCACACCACGGCACTGCCACCCCCCCGTGTGTCCCGCTCGTGCGTGCTGCGCTTGGTACCCATGCTTGTGCGCTTTTGCCAGCCGCGTGCGGGGCACCCTGATCTGTCGCATAGAGCGCTGATGGACATGTGCACCATCCATAGTGTGTTACCACCACAGAGTGCGATGCCCTGAAAGATCAGGGTTGGGTATCACCACCCTTAGTGCGCTACAACATCACACTAAATAGGACTCAATTGTTAAATATCGTGAGTCAAAATACGAATATGCCCTCTAAGTAAGCACACATGCCTCTGGGCAGAGAAGTTGTCTAATTTGGGGCCTAACACTAAAGCTTACCCTTCTAAAAAAGAAAAACTAAAAGAAACAAAAACCATGATGACAACCAATCAAAGATTCATAAATCTATTAATTCACAAGGATACATGTAAAGATATCTTTAACATAGACCTCTTGAAAGTTGATTCTTCTTTTTTTCTAGACTAAACATTCATAGAATGTGGACTGAGATAAATAATAAAAAATAGAGACATCAGAACAAATGAAGGGGACCGAGTTGAAGAAGAGTCAGCTGATTTGGTTGCAAGAGGCAGAAAAAAATTGAAGTTATTTAGGGTTTCTGTCTTGATGTTAATCTCCAAATTGAGAGCAATGGATTTGTTTCTTCTTATGAAATCTGACCTGCAGGTGTATAGAGAGCATACCGTATTTGCTGGAGGGGTGGCCATTCAGAGTTCATCATCGATGAATTTAAGTCAACATACACCGAGAAAGAACCCTACGGGGCTATTGGCAGCTGAAGTTAAGAATATCATAAAAATCAGTACACTGCAATGGAATTTTCTTCCAGAGATTTGAAGGCATTAACCATTAATCAATCATCTAAATGAGAAAAACCCAGATCAATCCTCATTACTACATGTGTAGAAATACGACAGATTCACATTTCTAAAATAGTTCTGCAAAATCCTCTCCATCACAATACCCATTATAGAAAATCACACTGATATTTAAGCTTGGGCTCATCATTTCTCCATTTACTTATATCAAGTTAGTTAAAATAACACATTTTAGCGCACAAGTTTTAATTCAACAGTCAACACATTGAATTGACACATTTAAGTATCAAAACCTTCAACCCATGAGTCGATCATCAAATGGGTGTTTCCCTTCCATCTGGGGGCCTCTTGGTGCGATCCCCTCTAAGCTGCAACGATCATGGCCGCCAGCTGCTCTCCTACCTCAAAACTCCACAGACCCTTTGCAGCTTGAAGGCCATCCATGGCCTGGTTCTCAAGACGGGCAACTCCAACAACGACGTCATCCTCGGCCGTCTCCTCCTCTGCTGCTCGCTCTCTAAGTCTATGGACTACGCCCTCGCCGTCTTCCTCTCCCTCGACTCGCCCAGCATCTTCTTCTACAACGCCATGCTCAAAGGCTATGCCGACAACGGAGATTACGACCAATGCCTCAAGTTCTATTCTTTCTTGCGATGGCGTTCCGTCCAGGCCGACCCCTTCACTTTTCCCCCTGTTTTGACCTCCTCCGGGGACATGGCGCTGACCATGGTCGGAGAAGAGATCCATGGCGTAGCGGTTAAACTGGGTCTCGACGGGGGCGCTGTTCTGAGGACCGCCGCCATGGACATGTACTTCTCTTGCGGTCTAGCAGACCGCGCTCTCCTCCTCTTTGAGACAGCTACCGACCGCGACATCGTGTTCTGGAACGCGGCCATCTCTGGCCTTGGCCGTCGCGGCGAGCTGGTCCGTGCTCGGGAACTGTTTGAGGTAATGCCTGAGAGAAACACTTCTTCTTGGAATACCATGCTGGGTTTGTACTCTAGGGAGGGTCTGCTTAGACATGCAGAGAAACTGTTCGAGGAAATGCCCAGGAGAGACATTGTCTCGTGGAACACGATGATCTCGGGCCGGTGCGGCGGCGGCGATGTCAATGGTGCTCGGCGGCTGTTTGATTCTATGCCGGAGAGAAGTGTTGTGTCGTGGAACGCGATGATCGGCGGGTATGTGCAGAATTGCCGGTTTCAGGAGGCGCTGGATCTCTTCAGGAAGATGCAGGGGTCTGAGATTAGTCCTAGTGAGGTTACTTTGGTGGCGGTTGCGCAGGCCTGTGCCCACCTGGGGTCACTCTCTCAGGGGAAGTGGGTTGAGGCGCTTATCCGGAGGCGGTGCTTGGAAGTTGACCTTCACTTGGCGGCGGCGATGGTGGACATGTATGGCAAATGCGGCAGCTTGGAGGATGCTCAGAGGATCTTTGAGCAAGCCAGGGGAAGAGGGAATTCTGTCCTCTGCAGCTCCATGATTGAGGTCTTGGCGTCTCATGGCCAAGCAGAGGAGGCTTTTAAGGTTTTTAAGGCCATGCAGGATGATGGGTTGGTGCCCAATGAGGTCACCTTCTTGGGGCTGCTCAAGGCATGCAACCATGGTGGGCTGGTGGAGCAGGGAAGGAGAGTTTGGAAGCTGATGCTGGAGGAATTCGCATTGTCGCCCTCTGTGGAGCACTACGGCGCCATGATCGATCTCCTCGGTCGAGCTGGGCGCCTTACCGAGGCTAGGGAGATGGTCTCCACCATGGTTATGCCGCCGGGGTTGACCATCTGGTCATCCCTTCTGAGCTCCTGTATACTCCATGGTGCAGTGGAGCTGGCCGAGGAGGTGTCTCTTCGTGTCGAAGAGCTTCAACCAGTGACTGCTGGCAACTTGGTTCTGCTCTCAAAGGCCTACGCCATGGCGGGGAGATTGGAGGAGGCTGCAGCAGTGAGGAGGAGGATGAAGGAGGAGGGCATGGAGAAGGAGCCTGGGTGCAGCTCTATAGAAATTTCTGGGCAAACACATGAGTTTCTTGCAGGTGGGAGGGGACCATCCCTGGGGATGGAAGAAAAGTAGGCTTGCTTGGGCAGAGGAGAAGAACAGAGGGGTCTGATAGCATGTGATTCATGCTCTGTAAGATTCTCATCTGTATATCAATTGAAGATAACAGATTTTTCACATGTTATTTACATTAATTTAAGGAAATAAGAATTTCATTTATATGAATGAAACAGAGCTTCAAATGGATATTTTGGAATTTAGAACTCTATATTTTTTGAAAAAAATTGTGAGGTTTTGTGCAGTCAAACATATGTTGACTTTGGGGTTTTCCACCAAAAGAATAAAAAGTAGAGTTAGCAGGTTTTTTTACCACCTCAAGGCAGGTGAGACTGCCTAACCAGCATGACAGCTCAATGGAGAATAGGCAAGTCTGGCCTTTAATATTGGGTGAGACTGCCTAACCAGCATGACGGTGCAATGCCAAAGCAGACCCAAATGCGTTAGACCCTTTAATATTGGGTCACATATTGCGAGTGGAGTTGCACCATAAGATAAGGTCCTGATATGATCAGATCTCAAAAGAATAACAGTCTAGTAATGGTAAATTCAGGGACAGAATAAAAAATAAGAAAAAAAATAAAGAAAGAAAAAAAAACACAGCAGATGAATAGGGGTGTCTGCTGACATAAAGATATGTAAAAACTCATCCCTAAAGTGTAGGATTTGTTTGACTTTGTAATGTCACATATTGTGGCTCTGTAGCAGCCTTAACTCCTAAAATATTGGTGTTCATTTGAGTTTGTATGTGGAATATGTGGCCTTGGGATAGCTATACAGAGAGGAACCTCCAAATTGGAGGAAGCTAATAAGATTGTGAGAGAATAAGAGGAAAGGCTAGAATTGCTGTCACAGCCGACTGTAACAATAAGACTCATAATCTAATATCTAAGACCATTTCACAGAGATCACATAAATCTCAAATGTCCCGGAAAGAACACGACTCAGAAGTGGAAACCAAGAGAGGGACTATACTTCAAGTATTGTGAGAAGATGAATCACAACACTGATTAGTGATAAAAAAACCATTTTAGATCTCATTGTTCATGCAACACTAAGAGCACCACAGTCCAAGAAGAGGGAAGGATGACACTGAAGTTATGGTATCAAAGGAATGCAAACAACGCATAATAATCCAGAAGATTAATTACATATGTTGAAGAAGACATGGAATTATCAAGGTGTAGGAGCTAAGTGGTGGTGATAGGCACAAGGGGGAGGATAAGTGATGATGCATTATATTAGTGTTCTTTGTCTGTTTTTAGATCCCTTGAGTTACAATTATCTTACCATAGACTATGGGACTCATAGTCCCATAGTTCAGCCTCATAGCAGTATAATCAAATCTGTACTTTTTTAAGCAAATGCTACCCATTTTAACGATTACAGATCATGTATGTTAAGCGTGCGACCATTTGTCTTACAGATACTCAATGCATCTACATGTGAGTGACATCCACCAAGTTGACTTCACAAAATTTCCTTGCCTCCCAACTAATTTTAGGAGGGCTCTGTTAAAAATTTGGAAAACCAAGATAGTTGACCTTGTCCAAGCCAACTCTGTCACTCTACCCAAGTCAATCTCTGACTCTTCATGAGTCACCTCTTGACTTACAATGAGACATGCATGAACTATACACAAGTCAAACAAATGACTCTGCCTGAGTCAACAACACATTCATTTGAATATTGGAATATGAAATATTCTTCCATCTCAATAAATACAAAGTAGCTTGCACCACAGATCCAGAATAAAACCAATATTTAATCAAATTTTACAATGATTATTCAAAGATCAATTACCATATCAAAACTACTCAATCTCAATATGGTATTCATTCAATTTTATTCCAATACGATGATTCAATAACTCTTTCAAAATTATCAACCTATAAGATATTATCACTCATCAATTATAAAAATTATAAGATAAGGCCCAAACTTGGGAACATTAAACCAAAAATACTCTCAGTAATAAGGATTCGATTTAAAACAGTCTCAATAAACTTCTCCCACTCCTATAAGTTCAATAAATATAGAATCCTTATCAAATATTTCCAAAATAATGGTATTTAAATATCTCAATATAGCTTGTATAGATATCTCCACTCTTCGTCATTTGATATCAATTTTTCATATGATGTAATTAGAAAAGTTTAATTCAATGCCATATGTGTGATAACACACTAGTTATTACACTAATATCATAAATCATATATGTTTATTTGCAAAAAATGATTACATATAAATGTTATCAATATTAAATGACTAATCTATTTTTAGAATGATATTTTGATTTGTATGTATCATAAAATTATTTTATGGAATTTCTGGGATCATATTTTTAAATAAGAAGTGTCTAAGTTGTAATATTTTTTCAGAAATTTTGACAATATTATTAGAAAATAATTTTATATTAAAAATAATTTTGTAATTTTATGAATATAATATTTTTATAGAACTAATTGAAGGGTTTATGGATCCTTTCCAAAAATTAGCTACTCTAATCATTGAAAAAAGGTACCACTAAGGTCTTACAAATCACAATGCTATAATGGCTAAATACATCAACTTTCCTAGCTCACATTACCTTTATTAATGTGTAGGGACACACATGACAATCAAAAGCTTGCATTTTGTTCACAATAAATGCAGTAAATATGATTTTGAAGCCATATATTGGGTCACATGTCATAAATACCATTTTAACCACAATAAATGTGATTTTGAAGATCTAGAAAGCAAACACATGTGGCCATCTTTTGTTGGCTAAAAGAGAATCAATAAATAAAAAAATCATAGGTTCTCAAGAAAATGAGAAATCATCATAGAGGTAGTTAAATGCATAATTTTATGGCAGAATATTTTGCAAATCAAGGAATTTTCTGACTCATCGGTGATCTGATACATGATAAGGACATAAAATTACAATATCTAATGATAAAAAATGAGTTTTTGGCTGAAATATTAAGACCATCTTCGCCTACCTCACCCATACCCATTCAAATACTCTGATATATATAACCCTATATTTGTATAAAAACCATCTTGTAATTGCTCCAATATTTGCATGCTGAGTGAAAGAAAGTAAATTTGAGAATCATTAACTTTTGTGGCGGAATATATGGCTTTACAATGAATCCCCTGGTGCTTATGTTGTCATCCTCTTATCAATATCAATTAATTGAAATACATCCATTTCTATACATCCATCACATCTAACTCATATGCCTCGTCATTATCATATACTGTGCTCATTCATTCCATTTTTGTAATCATTTATAAAACATTAATTATTACATATATTTATCCTTATCATCCTACGCATCTCACCATACATAAAACATGTCTTCTCATCCCCTGATTACCAATAAAAAATAATTTAATCCCTAATTTATGTTCCTTGTGGAGACAACCCTTTCTCATCACTAGTCATATAATTTTGCCATTCAAGGTATTATAATCTTTATTGATTAACTTAAGTATATGTAATACTATAAAATAGAATTTTCCTGCTTGATAGATGGATGTATTTAAGTGGATGTGAGATCACTATCTCTAACTGAATTATCGTTTTATTTAGTGTAAAACAATATTAACTGCACATCTGGGTTAGGCCTATCTCCATCCCTAGAGGAGTTGTATGAGGTGGAAGCTCCACATACACTTTTGAAGTTGAGCCTTTCCAGAAATGGGACTTAGGGACCAATGTGGATATTTTTTAAGTATGTCAGCTGGGAGGGGGGACTTGGTTTGACTCTGATAGCCTTGATGCGGGAAAAACGACAGATTCAACAAAATCTTCCATGCCTGCATTAATATTTTGAACCTGTCCTCTACTTCAAAGAAAAATTAGGACAGTTGACTCACAAAAATACAATGCCACATTTTCAGAATATTACAGAATAATAAGAGATCAATTTAGATAAATCTTTCATATAGAGAAAATCTAAACAGTTAAACCAAATTACATACTACACAAAATTTTTACTTTTTTCATGTAACCATCACAGAGATGCACTGATGTTCTGAAAGAACTATTCCAAAGGACATATGACTTATCAGAATGCTTGCATACCAATTTAAGATGTCTCTGTCATTTATGTTCATCAAGCAGGTCACATGGAATGACCAGGGTGTTTTCAGCAAGTGAGACATCGAGAATGAAGCCTTCAGAGTATCTTTTTGATAGACAAATCTGTCTGTATGGAACTGTTGAAAGATCAATTCTAGTTCCTTTCATAATCTCCTCCCTCACTGCCTTTCGATCTGTGCAATTAAACAATGTAAACTTACGTACACTCACATCCAATCATAACTTGAAATTTCATTGACTCATTTCCAGAGGATGATGAAAAAATTAATACCCTAAATTGGATTTGATCAATGTGCCACAAAGAGTTTTTATGGTCTTATTGGCACATACCATGGTGAAACTTGAATTGGGGTGAAGTCGTATCAAGGTAGTCAGAGGGAACAATATGGCTGTATTAAATGCTGAGAGATGCATCAATACAATAGATAATTAAATGTGATTAAAATTGGTCATATTCACACCAAATTGATCACAAATATTTCAACACCAGTTCACATATTTTAGTATTACATATCCGGCAATCATTTTTTTAATATTCAACCTTAAAAAATAGAATTTTCAAAATATGTTACGATTCGATTAATCTGATTATGCCAACTTAAGTTTCATCGTAATCATATATAAACTTTTTTATTAAATTCAAAGGTTGTATTCTTAATCAGAATTACAAAATTAGTCAATTTTAACTAAAAATTAGGAAGGCCTTCAACACTCTATTTAAAGGATTAGTGATTTATTACAAGATGAGTAAAATGATTTGAGGCCATATCAATTTACTGAGATAAAAATTAATTAAATATATAAATAAAATTTATGAAAATAATATTAAGTTGAATATTGATAAATTTTAACATAATTCTGAAAGATAAGATTGAGAAAAACTTTCAGAATATAATTTCAATCTTGGTTTTAGAATATAATTTAGAATGAAATCTGATTTAAAATCAAAATAGAAGATACAATTTATGAAGAACTGATTGAATGTTCAATTATTTTTGTCAATGTAAGAGGAAAATTTTCACATAAAAAACTATTGAATAGCCTATATATCCATTTATAGGTTATAAAATATTTTTTAAGGCAAACTGATACAAAGAATGATTTTTAAAAAGAGCTTTATCTCACATTTTTATCGCCAAGTTTCCATTAATATCAGTTGGAATATTGGAAAACTTCCAAAAATATTGAGTCAATCAATATGCCAATTTAAATCTCACGAAGAAGCACATTTGATATTATAAAAGTTTATCGCTTCTCCACTAATCATTGACTAGGTTTTTGACTCAGGAACAAATGATCATATGATGACCATATGGTATATCTTTTCTAGTTATTACTTCTGTGATGGTTAGAGGAAAATGATAATTTCTAGAAGTCTCACACTTCTTGAAGTTTGCACTGATATGTCATAAACTGGAAATTAGGGTTAATTACAAATTTTGAGACTTCTAATTTATACAAAATAGTTATAATTTTCTTCACCTGTACACAATGAGTAAGGGTCAACTCCACATGAATCATGTATTGACTAAGTGAATTTTATGATTTATTTATATTTTTAGGGTTTTATATATTTTTCGAGGAAGCAAATCTAGTTTAATAAAACCAGAATAGTAAAAATTAATCATTTACACTAATTCATCAAAAATAATTTTAGGAAGGTGATGAAATATTAATCATATATAAAATAATTCATCAAAAAAATTATATAATAATTTTAATGAATTTTAGTAAATTTTACTTTAACAGTTGCTTTCCTAGTTCAAAGTGACAAGGAGGTTGGCGGTGAGCGGAAAGTACTGATTTTACCATTGTGAATTATTATGGAGATGGTGGTGGATATGTGTCTATGAGTGCAGGGGCGGCAAGTGATGTGGATTTACTATCTCTAGTGGTGACATAAATGGAGTCAGATGCATGCTAGCAAGGGGCATAGTCAGTGTTGACTGTGGGATAGTGAAAACCCTGCTAAGCCTAAAAGAAAGGATGAATACCTAAGCCTGAAAATGATGAAGATTATGATACCCTCCTCTTCATAAGCCCAGTGGGCTGAGTGGTGCTTCCTCTACATGGGTTTCGATCAGAATGATGCTTCTTTAATATTTTGTTGTCAAAACTTAAGAATTCTGCTTCTATTTTTGTATATATGCCTCTTTGGTTGTCTATCTATTTACTTGTCTATGTGCATGTATATCTATTAATGGGTTAGTTTGCCTATTTTTGCATGTGTTTCTATCTTTTGGTTGGTCTATCTCTATATCTATAGGCCTGTTTTTTCTGCATTTAGAAATGTTTGCTTGTGAATGTGCCTATTTTTTGTATGTGTCTTTGCGTATGTTTCCCTATTTTTGTTTCTGTCAATTTTATTTTTTTTGTTGTTGTATCTCTACGTATGGTTGTGTTTTTTTTCCTTCTTTCTTTTGGTCTATCTCTCCGGCTATCTCTTTATTTTGTGTGTGTTTTGTCTTTTGATCTGTCTATGTGTCCATGTGCATGTATGCACATGTTTCTGTTTTATGTATTTCATCTATATATATCTACGTCTTTCTTTGTGTATAGGGAACGACCCGTTCGGGACGTGATGCCCCGGACGTGATGGGATGGATGACGACGCGTGATAGACAGTGACGTGACAAAATGTTCGTCACGTCACCGTCTCATCATGCGTCGGAGGATTCTGAAAAATTCCATCACGTACCTGTCACGTGTCCCTTGTTCCTCGTTCCATCCCGTCACCGTCATTCTGATGCCATCACCGTCACCAGTGACGGAAATAATGTTATTTACATTACTATGTTAATAAACATAGTAATCTAACTTCTACTTCTCTGCGTCAAAGTCCCCTTGGGTCGAACTTTGATTGTCGAAGTCGAAGTAGAAGTCAGAACTCGAAGTCGGAAGCTCTTCTAAGTCGAACTCGAAGTCGGAACTTCAACCATCAAAGATTACATTGATCTTCTCTGGCAAGTTGCAATTCGTGAAGGAGAAGTGGAGAATTGTGGAACTTTTCCTTTCACGTGGATCTTCTTCTTCGCTCTCTCGCGGTGAGTTGAGCAATTTTTTTTATTTTTCCATGCTATATCCGATCTTCTTCCTTCACATTGATCTTATTCCATGCCATATCCGATTGTACGCTTCAGTCTTCAGTAAAGAAATGATTTTTGCTCTCTGATATCTGTCTCTGACATCCCTATTTCTCTTTCTCCCTACCTCAAATTCTCATACTCCCTATATCTTGGTCCCTCTCTGATCTTCCTATTTCTCTATCCCCAATTCCCCATATCTCCAAGACTCCAATTCTCTATCTTTCTATTTCTCCATCCCTCTCTTATCTCCCTATTTGTCTATCCCCCTATCTCCAATTATCTATCTTTCTATTTCTCGATCCCTTTCTTATCTCCCTATTTCTCTTACTCCCTATCTCCAATTCTCTATATTTCTATTTCTCGATTCCCCCTGTGATCTCCCTATTTCTCTTTCTCCCTATCTCCAATTCTCTATCTCCCTATTTGTCGCTCCATCTCTGATCTCCCTAATTCTCTATCCCCAATTCCCCACATCTCCAATGCTCTATCTTTCTCTCCCTATCTCCAATTCTCTATCTTTCTATCTCCCTATCTCAAATTCTTACCTTTTCTGTCAACAAATTAATTATTACATTCATAATTTCACATTAATAAAAAAATGTATTAAATTTTTTTCAAGAAAAACCTCACTAAATATTTCATTTTTCAATCAAGAACTTAATTATTAAATTACTTATATTCTCAATTTTACGTCAATAATTTGATTATCACAACATATTAAACCATAAGTCACAAAATCCTTCATTTTTCCATCAATATATTAATTTTTAAAATTAATATACTCATAATTTTCATTATTAAAATGTAATTATGAATTTTTAATCCGTAAAAAAATTATTCAATTCTATTAAAGAATGTGACACTAAATCCTTAATTTCCTAGTCAAGAAAATAGTTAATAATTTTTTATACACATTTTACGGCAAAAAATCAATTATATAAATGTATTTAATAAAAAGAATAAAATTATTACCTTTTCTGTCAATAAATTCATTATTAAAATGCATTAAAAATCCATCATGGCCGTCATCCGTGACGGACATTTCGTCACATCACGCGCCCGCAGTATCCCGTCACTGTCACGTCACCGTCACGCCTCACCATCACGGTCACGACCCCTCCATTCTGTCACCGTCACCGTCACGACATCTGTCACGGTGACATGTGACATGACCGATGACGTTTGCCGTTCCCTATTTGTGTATATGTTTATGTTTGTTTGCCTATGTATTTTATATGTGTGTATGTGTGTCTTTATTTGTTTCTATTTGTCTGTATTTGTTTGTTTGCATGTGTTTATATGTGCGTACGTGTGTCTGTTTTTGTTCCTATTTCTCTCTTTGTTTGTGTGTCAATCTCTGTCTCAAAATGTATGTTTTTGTCTATTTTTTTTGTATCTCTTTCTGTCTATATTTGTTTGGTTTTCTCTATGTGCTTATTTGTCTATCTATTTATTTGTGTGACTGTGTTAGTTTGTATGTTTGTTTTTCCACATGTATATGTGTTTTCTTGTCTGTTTATTTGGCTTCATGTGGGCCCTTCCTGCTTCTCATTTTTTTTATGTCTGTCTATTTTTTTGGTTCTCCTTCTCTCTATCTTTCTATGTGCACGTCTATCAGTGTGTCTATGTATATGCTGATTTGTATCCATATGTCTTTGTGTATGTTTGTCTATGTTTCTATCTATTTATCTTCACGTCTCTAAGGCGTGTGCCTGTATTTCTATGGGTGAGTCTATTTGTATGTTTGTATTTTTGTTTGTTTATGTGGTTGTGTGTTCCTTTTTTTATCTATATGTACGTTTTATGTTTGTATATTTGAGTGTTTGTTTGTTTGTCTGTGTGTCCGTCTCTATGTTCCTGTGTTATCTGTATGTGTTTGTGTCTATTTGTGTGTCTGTGTGCATTTTGTTTGTTTATCCATATGTTTGTCTCTTTATAGGAGTGTTTTTTTATCTTTCTGACTATCTCTGTCTACCTCTGCATTTTTGTTTGTTTTTTTACTTTTTGTCTATTTCTGTTAGTGCTAATTTTTCTATCAATTTGTGAGTTTATATGTTTGTTTATCTATCTGGGACCCTCTTTGAGTGCTTGAATTCCTATCTGTGTGTATGTATTTGTCTGTCTATTTATCTCCCCATATTTTTTTTCTGTTTTGTTTGTTTGTCTTTCTCTCTGTGACTGCCTGTGTGTCTATATGTAGGCATGTATGTGTGTGTAGTTTCTGTGTGTCTATCTGTCGGTCTGTCAATCTGCTTCTTCGTATTATCTGTTTTTGCATCTGTATGTCCACCTTTCCATCTTTTTCTGGGCTCCTTTTTGGTTTTCAATGGTTCCAGAATTTTTTAGATGTAAAAATGGGTACTGAGTTATCGTCTAGTCCATTTTTTGCTCCAAACTCTTGCCAAAGGGAGTCAAAAAAACATTTTATGGGTTCCTTGTTCGTTCTTAATTGTCCTGGAATTTTTTTATAAGAGAATTGCAATTGATTCATCTTGTAGTCCATCTTTCTTTCATAACTTTTGCCAAGGGTTGTACTGCCAATGAAGTTCCCGGGAGGTCACCCATTCCAAATTGCTCACGTCTTGGCACACTCAACTGTTGAGTTTCCTACCACTGTTTATTAAGCCCGTATTCTATCTCTTTCACTAGCCATCCTTTCCATTTTTTTATTAAAAAAATAACATTATTCATTGAAATAAAAATCTTTCCGCACAGGAAGATTATCTGTCACATTACGACAGAGACATGATGGGGAAGGATGAGAAGGGATTATGTTTATCTTTAGTCTACACTGTACTTTCCTCATTTTGGATTTTCTAATGTGTTTGTATCCAATCCTGAATTTTTTATATGGCGTTCTTGCAGTTTTCAATTCATTCTTGCATTTTTTTGGTTCTTTCTCCCTCCAAACGTCATGACGCCTTGAAGATTTGTTTCTTTTTTTTTTCTTTTTTTTTCTGTACTTCATCTTATCATAACGTCTGAAATAGCCATGCCAAGGTGTTTCCTCGGATCTAGGAAAAAATGGATTGCAACAGATGGAAAACTCTTTGCTCCAAGAAAACAGAAGAATCCTATTGATTTACACCATGGAAACAGTAAAACTCAGTAGAAAACGGTAAATTTACCGGAGGTTTGGTGAGGCTTCCAGGAAAGAACACCCATCTATTTCCCACGTTCTTCACCTGCCTTAAAAACAAGTACACATCTGTTCCCATATGTTCTGATAACTTTTGACAGGTTGGCTGTGATTCTGTGAAGAAAAACGCTGAGCTGTTTTTCTTGATCAGGAAAAACTATGGACGGATCGTTCTGTCGATCAACACATTGTTTCGATGTGTCGGTGATGCAGATCAAGTACAGACACGTGATGTAGAGAGAGGTTGAAGCCTTTTTTCACGCGCTGAATCCGCCATTGATGAGAAACTCCAATTCCATCGCTTTTTTCCTGCAGTTCTTCACGGCAGGTTTTTAATGAGCAAATCAAACACTTTGCCGGGCTGTGTGGTTGATTGAGCTCCGCGCCGCCCACCGGCCCGCGGTCGGTCAACTCTCTCTCCATCTCTAAATCTTTATCTTTCTATCTCTGTCACTATCATCATCTCTCTTCTGTTTCACCGGTTGTGTGGGGGGGATGGGCTTTTGTCGGATTCAACGTGATGGCATATGCCGCTGCGCCATCCATATCTATCTCTTTCTCTCTCTACCTACCTCTCTGTCTCTCTCATCAAGAACCCGTATAAGTAGCCGCCGCGTCGCGGGGAGTCTTCTGTAGTTGTGTGTGTGGCAAAGGTTTGAGAGAGATAGAGAGGGAGGAGAGATGTCAGGTGGGAAAGAGAGAGGTGGGTCTAGAGAGAGAAAGGACTGGCTGGAGAAGCTCGTCCACCCCGTGAAGAGGGCCTTGGTTGCCGTCTCTCCCCGCAGCGGCGCTGCCGGAAGAAAGAACGGTGAGATTTTCTTCAATTCTTCTTGAGATTTTCACGACCCCAGGGTTTCTCTCTCTACCCTCTATCTCTCTCTCTAAAGATGATGATGATGATGATGATGATGATGGGCAGGGATGGGGATTCAGAGCCTGGAGGACGACGTGCAGGGATGTGGGTATGAGGATGTGCAGGTGATGTGGGAGATGCTGACGGAGATGGAGCAATCCACGGCTGCGGCCAGGCGCCGGAAATGAACGGCCCAGATCAGCCGCAGCCACTCTTTCCTCCTTGTTTCTCTCTCTAGCTTAGGGCGGCGGCCCTGTTGTAAGATGAGTCGACGGAGATCGGCTTGTTCTTGCAAAGAAGTGGCTGTTTTAGAGCCCTTTTTTTTTCAAACTTGTCCACTGGTCACTGTTTCTCTCTAGCAGAGGGCAGCAGCCCTGTTGTAAGATGGGTCGACAGAGATCGACTAGTTCTTGCAAAGAAGTGGCTGTTTTAGAGCCCTCTTTTTTTTTTCAAACTTCTCCATTGGTCTCTGTTTCTCGCTCCAGCAGAGAGCACTGTTGTGAGATGGGTCGACAGAGATCGGCTAATTTTTGCAAAGAAGTGGGTGTTTGAGAAATCCCCTTATTTCCAAACTTCTGCATTGGTCACTGTTTCTCTCTCTAGCAGAGGGCCGCACCCTGTTGTGAGATGGGTCGACAGAGATCGGCAAGTTCTTGCCGAGTAGTGGCTGTTTTAGAGCACCCCCTCGCTTTTTTCCCCAAACTTCTCTATTGGTCACTGTTTCTCTCTCTAGAAGAGAGCAACACCCTGTTGTGAGATGGGTCGGAAGAGATCGACTGGTTCTTTCAAAGAAAAGGATGTTTACGAGCCCTTATTTTTTTAAAATTTCTCCAGAGGCCATTGTTTCTCTCTCTAGCAGAGAGCGGCAGTGCTGTTGTAAGATGGGTCGACAGAGATCGACTAGTTCTAGCAAAGAAGTGGCTGTTTTAGAGCCCCCTTTTTTTAAAAAAATTCTCCCCAGACCATTGTTTCTCTCTCTAGCAGAGAGCGGCTGCGCTGTTATAAGATTGGTCGACGGAGATTGACTAGTTCTTGCAAAGAAGTGGCTGTTTTAGGGACCCTCAGTTTTTTCAAACTTCTCCACTGGCCACTGTTTCACTCCACCAAAGACTTACATTATCCGAAAGGTCAACGCAGCATTTATGAGAAGTAAGAGAAAGTACTAAAGTGGGAACATAGGAAAATATAAGTTATACGGCTGGCCTGGGGAGATTATCAAAGAGACGAGTGGCTGTTCTTCCCATAATCCAGTCCACATCGTCGGAGGTCAACGGAATCTGAGCCGCCGCTTCCAACACCGCTTCCTTGGCTCCCTTGTAACCACATTCTGGAACAACAAAAGGGAAATCGCTGCGCAAACCCAAAAGTCAACGCTCAACTCAGAACTACAGAAACCCATAATTACAGATCAACAAAATTCATACAGAAGTGAATATTATAAATACATGTAGAGAGAGAGAGAGAGAGCTTGCCTTCCCCACATTATGCGATGGGGACCAAAAGAGGAGACTGCTTGAGAGAGGAGATTGGCCATGTCAGAGTAAGGGAAAGGTCTCTTGGAGAGGCGGAACAAGGCGCTGAATTTGACATATATCTGCGTCAGAGTATATGTATTAAAACATATATCTGAATTAACATATATCTGAATTAATATATAATGGCTCTATTAATATCCCAGAATGAGGACCACCGGCGTAAGTGTATTAAAACACCATGTGGATATCACTTCTGGTGGCTTCTTCTTCCAGCTCATCCGTGAATACCGCGTGGTCAAACCCCCACTTAAATGCAAGTGATAGATAGAGATAGAGAAGAGAGAGTTACCTGAGGAAATCCGTAGAGGGAGATTGGAAAGAGAGAGAGAGGGCGTTACCTGAGGAAATCTAGAGAGAGAGGGAGGGAGAGAATTCCTTGGGGAGTCTAGAGAGAGAGAGATTTACATTGGGGAATCTAGAGAGAGGAGGGAGAGAATTATCTAGGGAGTCTAGAGAGAGATTTAAATTGTGGTAATCTAGAGAGAGGAGGGAGAGAATTATCTCGGGGAATCTAGAGAGGGAGAGATTTACCTTGGGGAATCTAGAGAGAGGAGGGAGAGAATTATCTAGGGAGTCTAGAGAGAGAGATTTACATTGGAGAATCTAGAGAGAGGAGGGAGAGAGTTATCTGGGGGAATCTAGAGAGAGAGAGATTTGCATTGGGGATTCTAGAGAGAGGAGGGAGAGAGTTATCTGGAGGAATCTAGAGAGAGAGAGAGAGATTTACCTTGGGGAATCTAGAGAGAGGAGGGAGAGAATTATCTAGGGAGTCTAGAGAGAGAGATTTACATTGGAGAATCTAGAGAGAGGAGGGAGAGAGTTATCTGGGGGAATCTAGAGAGAGAGATTTACCTTGGGGAATCTAGAGAGAGAGAGTTACCAGGGAGAATCTAGAGATAGAGTGGGAGAGAGAGAGAGAGAGAGAGAGTTACCCTGGGGCACTAGCAACAGTAGCAAGAGAGAGAAGAGAGAGAGTTACCTGGGGGAATCTAAAGAGAGAAAGTAACCTGAGGGAATCTAGAGAGGAAGAGAGAGAGAGAAAGAGAAAGAATTACCTGGGGGAATCTGGAGAGAGAGAGAAGCTCAGCGAAGGCCAAACTCTCCTTGCCCCTGACGTGAAACAAATTCATATCAGATTATGAATGATGGTGCGGTCAAAATAATAAAGCCCATCTATAAATGACCCACTCTTCTGGCTTGGTGAAACCCATGTGATCAATCAACACAACTGTCGAAGGGAAATTCGTGCAGAGCTCCTCAATTTCTGAAATATGTAATCCAAGGCCCTGAAAATGAAATATCATTTGGATTATGACTGAATACCTCATAACCAATAGTTGAAATGCCATTGGAGAATATCACGAACCTTCATACACATGAGTCCAACAGGCACATTAAGTTCTCCGGCTTTAGCGAAGAGTGACTTGCCTATTTCATTCGTCATCTGCAACCATCATACAGATATTTTTCCAACAAAGTGAGGAAGAAAATTCCAAAAAAGAAATTAAAACAACGATGGCACCTTTTGACCTAACGGCCATATGTATGGATTAAAACGAACGGCACGATATCCATCCTGAAAGATCGAGATTGATTGAATATGTCAGGCAAACCTAAAAAAAAAAGACGCGGTTCAGTCCTCATTGGAGTGACCTTCAAAACCAATTGCTCTAGCAGGGCGACTCCGCTACCACTGTCTGAGGGGTTCGCAAGGCAACAACCAATGAACTTGGATGGGTATTTCTTCAAGACACTGAAAAATTATCATCTAAAACCTTCAGACCTGCCCGATCCAAATATTTTTACTGATTCCTTGGTTGAAAATGCCGGGGTTTGAATAATACTTATTTTCCATTTAAAAAAAAAACTTATTTGCGTCACCATCCAAAATCACATGATATA
Organism: Wolffia australiana; assembly: GCF_029677425.1. Lineage (NCBI taxonomy): Eukaryota > Viridiplantae > Streptophyta > Magnoliopsida > Alismatales > Araceae > Wolffia > Wolffia australiana. The sequence continues at coordinate 7,476,894 of NC_135841.1, read as the reverse complement.
CAGTAATAAAGTAACACACAGATATCAAGAAGCCACAGGCTCTTTCAGCCAATCGGAAAAATATATTTACTCTGATCAAAACGGCTGAAAAGAGTTGCAATGATTCAAATACCACAATTACGGTAATACTGACCTTGTCACATAAGAATGGTCAAACAAGTGATTAATTGGCTGCACAATAAGTGCTCCATCAACACCTGCTTCATCCATGCACTACAGCGATTGGCAAAATGTAGAAGAATGAGAAACGGAAGGATATGAGATATAGGAAAAATAAATTAATAATAGAAGACGATGAAAGGACAAAGACACCATATCCCCACTCAAATGTAAATAAAGTACCATTCATTGGCCATTTATGTTAAATATAGATCGACATTCAAAGAACCGATCTTATACTGAGGAATACATTTTCTTCGAGTCAATTCTATATTTAGGCAGTGAGAGTCCTTCCCGTAAACAGCTATGCATCCGCCTTTATCAGCTCAATTATCCACATTTATAAAGAAGTTGCATCAAAAACAGTTTTGCATCAATTTCCAAAAAGGCAACAGACATTTTTTTTGTTAAAAATAATTATTAATCTTTTCAACAGTATAAAATAACTGATCAGCTAAAAGAAGACGATACTTGAAAGAAGTGTGCATTTTTATAGATCATATCAGCTGCCACTGCCAGCCAGTCTCCTTCCAATCCATAATATAAGTGTAGTCTTCTGCTACTAACCTGACTTTATATCTTTCCAGGGTTTCGTCTGTGCTTTATTTTGTGGTGAACAACAATTTGCAACCAACCAGTTTCTTGCTGGCATCTGTGAATTAAGTTCACATGCGTCAATCTTCTTTGATGTCTTCTTTTATTTATGAAAAAGCTTATCACCATTTCTCATTTTATATTATCTCAAGTTTTCCTGGGAATTCTAACTTCATTCATATTTCTCAGGAGGGTTTAAATTATTATATCTCGAGAATTAAAACTATTTATCTGATAGAGGATGTAACTCCAGCAGTTTCTTAATCCGCCCCATTGCGAAATCTGCCAACTAAATTGTTCTTAACAACTGGATACCTCTTCTGCTGCAGTATCTTCACTTAGATGCCAAACAAAGTAAAATTCAGACGTGTTGTCAACTAAACTACAGGTACAGATGTTTATGAATAATCAATGGCATATTGTGATAGGGTCCTAACTCAGACCTATCATAAAGAGAAAAGAAGATGGTACCATTCGTTGAACATATTGGAGTCTACATTTATCTCTTCAAGATAGGAGGTGGTGGGAATCCTACATATAAAAAGAGACAGATCACCGAACTGGCATCAATTCATTTCTCAAGAAAATGACTCAGTCTTGGCGGTAGCCGGAGATCTTCCAGCTCAGGGGAAAGAAACGTCAGATTTGGCCATCGCTCCTGTCTCTTCATCTCAGACATTACATATTCTCTACCTTTATTACTCACTCAATCCGATCAATGGTTTCATCTACAAACATCTTATGGAATACTGCCATTCTTGAATTGTGGGAAGGAAATTTGGCTTCCTTGGTGGTGATTCTTATAAGATCCAGGGTCGAATCATATTGCTGAGAGAATCTTCCTCCCTCTAAACCTGCTTTGTACTTAGTCGATTTCCCTGGTTGCATAGTACTTAGTCGTACTGACCAATGCAAAACCAACTTATTTTCCAGGAGGAAGAGGCACTAGCCAGAAAGAATGTCAAGTTAGATTCCTATCGAATAAGGGGGAAGAGAAAGGTCCAAACAGAGGAGGCAGGAATCAACCGCTTGAAGATACAGTAAAAGTAGAGATGATCACCAGGGCAGGGGATCTTGGGTGTGGGGAGGGAGGGGGGAGGGACCAAGCTCATGACGAGGAGGGGTTGAGTCAAGAAAAACTTATTCACTCTTGGCTTCCCCCCTCAAAGGACGGGTTTGTGTGATTTAAATGGAAACAAACACACAAAAGAAAATGACCAAAATGACTTTAATGGGCAAAAGTACCAGAGATACCCTACGGGAGAGATGACTACATTAGACATAATCCTCTTAACGTATACCAGAGCTGTGTTTTCGGCTGGAAGGTACTCTTCCTCAAACCAATGGCTAAACCCTCTTCCAAACTATGATGATAAGAATGCATGGATTCTGGTGCTTCTTCATCAATCAAATAAGGTCTAGAGTCCGAATTTTAGGCAGACAGCACTCCCTAACTTGGTTGACATTAAACAATACCCAATCATTGCCGTGAAATATATAATTCCAGCCCATGATTCTAAATTGGAATTACAAATTGATGTGCTGATAATTCAAATGATCGGAGACCACATCCTTGTCATAATAAAAAGCCCTTTCATCAAATATAGAATTTCATTGACAAAGAACTTTGTGTCGGAGGATGATGATATCTGTAGACTTTCTGGGTAATGTACCCAACAAATAGTCTTTCAGTGGCTCTAGATCCAGGTTCGTGAAGTCATACGAAAGAACAAATGAAATGCAACTTAAATTATGTGGCCTTAAATAGGCATGTAAATTGGCTGTATCAAGCAGAGCTTCCAAAACCAATATTTGAGATGGCATTCAATTGATAAATAGACTGCAGCGAGTACAACATCACTCCACAGAAAACCAGGAACATTTGCTCGTAACAGATGACATCAAGTAACATCTTTTGTAACAGTTTTCAAAAGCAATATTTGAGGTGGCATCTCTCTCTCTCTCTCTCCCTCTCTCTCTCTCTTTCTCTCTCTCTCTCTCTCTCTCTCTCTCTCTCTCTCTCTCTCTCTCTCTCCCTCTTACAATCTTCTCCCCTTCATTTTTTTTGAGGGGAAAAAGGAAGATCGCTGGTTGCTATATTTCTTTCTCAGTAGGGAATTTTTTTTTGGGAAAGAAGCAAGAAAGTTTAAAATTGTCAGTGTGGTTAAGTAGATTCATTCCCTAGGATTTTGCAGTTATGATCTATTTCATATCGTTACTTAATTTTTTGAATACCGGCATTATGGTTTTGGTCAACGGAAATCAGTCTTCTAGAGTATCGATTTAACTTGTTCATTATCAGAATCATTAAAATTTAAAAGTAGATGACATTTAAATGGTAGACGAAGCTTGTACGGAAAGAAGTTACGATATGAAATAGATCATCATTGAAAAATCTTAAGGAATGACGCCACTTAACCACACTGAAAATTTAAAATCTTACTGAGAAAAAAATTAGTCAAAAAACTACCCATCTTCCCACATGGAACTATTTATGGTATAGTGTAGATTATTTATTTAATATGAATTATTAAACATCCTTCGATGAGTGAATTCTTAGGCAAACGCATACATTCCCCCCAATAGATAATCCATTCTGTGGTTAGGCAACGAGCCCTTCCATTAACAGCTAAGAATGCAGCTTCATCTGTATCATACGTAACGGAAAAGCACATCGGAGCCAATTTTGCTTAAATCTCCTTCACACTAAAATGAAATAACTTTAATTATAAAATTATATTATTTTCAAGAGTATAAAGAACTAAAAGTAAACCATAGTTACATAGAGGACGAACTTCGTAACACAAGCAGTATGGATTTGATCCTAAATATAAATAACTGGGTACAGTTACAAAGCCCGATAAACAATATTTCAAGATCTTACAGACAAATGAAATAATCAGCGTACCCATTTTCCACAATTAAATTAATTTTTCATGCTAAACATGAAAGATACTGATCAAGATGTTCATTTGCTCACTCAACGCCAATCCAATACGAAAAACCCCAAGTTCGTATAGTTAGAGATGAAGACATGCGTCTTCCAAATATCCAGGAGAAGTTCTAGGGTTCACCAGAAATGCTTCAGTTAAGAGCTATAGTAACCTGCAGCAGAAAATCGACATGGCCGGGAAGCGTAGGCTCCTGCCCTGGATGGTAAGGGTACTTCAAAGCCTGAATTTGACAGAGAAATAACACATCGAATCAAATTCACACAATTGGGGAGCCACAGCACACCACTCACCTCCTCGGGAGAAGCCCAGACATGAAGATGAGAATCGAAGGTCTTGAAAGAGGAGGTAATCGACGCATCGATCGCCTTCGCGGTAGACATTCTCCTTCTCGACCGCGGTCGACTCCTCGACGAGAAAACCTTGCTGGAGAAGAAACACGGTAGACGCGTCGCAGCGACGCTAACGGCCATTGATACTCTTCAAGCTTCTTCCCACACCCTTCACTCATCTAAACTTCAGGGACGGACGACGGATGACTTTTTATGACGGACGGGACGGGCTTGACGTTTCGACCAATCGTCGTCCGTCATCCGTTCTGACTGAGACTTCTGGTCGTTGACGAATACGATGACGGTCTTCGTAGCAACCGTCCACAGCCAGCCCCTGAGTTTCCCATGTTGGCAGAAGATGGGATGGGACAGAACCTAAACCTCAATCCGTCATAATCTTGCAACTGGAAAGGATTACCTGATCCCGTTCCGTTCCATCATCAGACAGCTCAATTAGTCAATTATGAAGGATGAAAATCATTTGTCCATTCCGTCAATCCTATCATAGGGTTCCTTTATAATTTACTCACTTCAGTAGTCATCCGTCAACATCGTCGGACTATGAAGTCAGACTCTTCATCAATGACAAGTTTATAAAGTGTATTATATTGGTTGATCTTTATATTTTATATGTCATGTTTTAAGTCAGAGGAGCATGAAAATTTGGTGAAAAATGGTCTTTCTATCGGAAGAGAGACGTACCAAATATACTCGAGACTAGGGTTCGTCAAACATCATCCGTTGCATCTTTCATCACAGTGACGGAGGCATGACAGATGATGTGATGGTGATGGTTGATGTTTAGGGAGGCCATGACGGTGACGGAGTAGTGGTAATGGATGACATGATAGTGACAGATGGGCTCGAACAGTTGACATGATGACAACTTTGGTGAAGGATTTGTAAACGATGGAAAATACGCTCTTTTCTACAAGTTTTAATTAAAATTGACTTTTCTATGAAGTAAATAAAAAATAAAAGCTCTCTCCCTCTCCCTCCCTCTCACCTCCTCCTCACCCCCACCCTCTCCCTTTGCTCTCTCTCTCGCCCTCTCTCTCTCATCTCTCCCCAACCCTCTCTCTTTGCTCTCTCTCTCACTCACTCTCTCGCCCTTCCTCTCTCTCTCTCTCTCTCTCTCTCCTCTTCTCTCTCTCTCTTACTCTCACACTTGCTCTCTCTCTCTCTCTCACATTCTCCTCCTTCTCCCTCCCTCTCTCACTCTCGCACTCTCTCTCTCTCTCTCTCTCTACTTCTTCTTCTCCCTCCCTCTCTCACTCTCGCACTCTCTCTCTCTCCTCCTTCTCACTCTCTCTCAATCACACTTTCTCTATCTCCTTCTCCTTCTCACTCTTGCACTTGCTCTCTCTTTCTCTCTCTCTCTCTCTCACTCTCGCACTTGCTCTCTCTCTCTCTCTCTACTTCTTCTTCTCCCTCCCTCTCTCACTCTCGCACTCTCTCTCTCTCCTTCTCCTTCTCACTCTCTCTCAATCACACTTTCTCTCTCTCCTTCGCCTTCTCCCTCTCTATCTCTCACTCTCGCACTTGCTCTCTCTTTCTCTCTCACTCTCGCACTTTCTCTCTCTCTCTCTCACTCTCGCACTTTCTCTCTCTCTCTCTCTCTCTCACTCTCGCACTTTCTCTCTCTCTCTCTCTCACTCTCGCACTTTCTGTCTCTCTCTCTCTCTCACTCTCGCACTTGCTCTCTGTCTCCTTCTCCCTCTCTCTCTCTCTCTCTCGCACTTGACCTCTGATGGAGGACCATCCCGCTGACTCCGGCCCCACCCGTCGCCAGCCCAGTCGTGGAACCCGAGCCGACGTGAAGAATCCACAGTTCCACTATCAGGTTTGATGAGGGGCATCGTCGTCTCGCTACGTGTCCAATGTCTGGGTGCAAAATTTTATGGTTTTATGTTTTCATTGTTGTTGGACTGACGGGAGTTCCCTCCTGCGCGAGTACCAGCCTCCTGAATGTTTCTGTTCTTTGTATTTGATTTAGTGTCTTCTTTAGGGGAAGAGAACCATGTTGGGTTTCTCTTCTCCTAAAGAGTCCTCTTAAGGAAAGCCCAATAGGCTCTCCCTTAAGAGCCCAATAGGGCCACCTTCCCACAACTGCCACTTCCCCAATAGAAGAATAGAAGAGTAGATGTGGAGGGATAAAGTTATGGTTGAAATTTCAAAATTCCAGATCTCGTTTATGTTATTGGCAACTAATTTTTGGTTGTTCATCGTTCTACCCTGTTGTTGAAGAAGAAACCATCGAGGAGGAAGAAGAAGCAACATCTCATCTATTTCCCAGTGTTGAGAGTTGACAATCGCCAGATCCCCTCTGCGTCGACATTCGGCCGAATTGAACCTCTGTATCTCTGGGAATCTGATCAACCGTGAACGAATCAGTCGGTGACTTAGCTGCTCAAATTCAAGCCCCGTCCATCAGCTTCAAACGGAACCGTCCTCGAACAGATTTTGTCTTCAACTTAGAAGTTATCACTGTTGAGTCGTCAATTTGTTGGAATACCGAAGAAGAAAAGCATCCTGAAGAAGGAGCCTGTTTTGTCATGTTCCCCTCTGGTTAGATCGATTCAGAGGAATCAAAGTTTCTTAATTCCATCATCGGACAGCACCTTGCCGCTCATTTTCCTATTTCTCAGCATCTTTTCTTTTTTTCTCTCAACTGCTTGCTCCTCAATTCTACCGAACCTGCACTTGTGGACTCATTATTTTCTGTCATTCGGCCATCGATTGCATTTCTCCATACCTCCAAAACTTCCTCAGGTGTTAATTATCCTCATATTTCTCCACATTTCATCCTCCTGGTCGCCGATCTCAGAATTTCCAAGTGCTATAAGCGCCGCAAACGCACCCTTTTGGAGTCCAAGTCGTCGGATTTCCCATTGCCCTTGCCTTACGTCGTTGGGTTTGCTTGGGCCTCTTCTCCCTTGGAAGTTCAAACGATCATCGGATGGGGTGAATGGAGGGACGATGAAGGCGTTCTAAACATTGAATTAACTGCTGAATCAGAGTCATAGAGGATTCTATTGTGGCTATTTTCCTGAAGAAGCTGAGAGCCCTGATAGCACAACTACAATCGGATTCGAAGACGATCGGCCGGCCATTCTACTTAGCAGAAGCTCTTGGAACGATCTACTGTGTTACTGGAACGACGAGTCCAGGTCACATTCCCTCTTCCTTCTCATTTTACAATGTTATTTATCTCTTTGAGTGCCGATTACCGACTACTCTTCTGCTATGAGAGAGAATCTTACGAGAATTATAGGATTAGACACCATATCTGTTTTTTTTCAGAGAATTTCTTGACGGTGTCGGGCCTGATTGAGTATGTTGATGGTGTGGACGCTCTTGGACCAGACGTTCCCCACTCATCGTCTTTTGAACCATTTACGTTGATCATTGGAACCTTGATTAAGATGAAACCCGTATCGTGTCGTATAGTTGATCTATGTCTCGGATCATCGACAATCAATGTGCTTCTCGTTATTATTTTTCTCGAATAATCTTAATATTCCACGTCATTAACATTGCATTTTGTGTTTATCATTGATAAATTGCAAATTAACAGGATTAATTGATGAATTTTACATTATAGTTATGTGCTTTAATGACCATATTTGCATGTTATCATATTAAAATGAAGATAAATAACTTATACTTTGATTTTAGTATTATCTCTAATTTTTTATCATTTTTTTACATGGTAATTAACCTCATTTCATTGAATAAATATTTTTTAAAGGGCCCTAACTACTTGGCTAAAGGTTGGTAAGGGGTTTTCTAATATTTCTGGAATTTTTCCATATTTGTTTATAATTTTCTGACCATTATTTAGTCAAGAAATGACGTTGAATTAAAAGAATTGATATTTATTAATTTATTTAATATTTAAAAATGAATTTTCTATTAAATAGGTGGCATCACGTCATTCGCGAAAATTCGCGAATGATTAGAAGCGTCAGAATTATTGAATGATTAGCTCATTGTGGCATCGCGAATCGCGATGCCATAATGAGCAAATGATTTATTCAACAATTAACGTGGCACAGGCGGCGACAAAGGTATGTTTTCATTTTTAATAAATACCTGCGTCGGTTAGCCGCATGCATTAAATGCACGCGACAACCAACACACGCTTTATATGATGATTCTTTGTACATGAATCGGTTAGCTGCATGCATTTAATGCACACGCTAACTGATGCACGTGTGTTAAAGAATAAAAATTACGCGCGCTTTTAATTATGAAAGCCACAATCGGTTAGCGCGTGCATTAAATGCACACGGCAACTGACACGTGGGTTAAAAATCAAATATTGCGTCTGCTTTTGTCGTTTTGTGTTTTTAAGAAAAATAAAGAGAAGGGACGACGTGGCATTTTTATAGCCATTTAAATACAGGAATCGCATTCAAATCATTGTGTGCGGCGGATGCGGACAACCACGTGTCGACACGCGATCCAAGGGCGCGAAAACAAGGAAAAAGAGGCTCAGCCAATCAGAAAAATCGGTTTTTCTATATAATGAAATGATCCTACGGCCTAGATTAATCTGCAGTAAAATGGTGATATCTTGAGCTCTAGCCGTCTGGTTGGGCTGCATGTTTGTCTTTTCCTCTACAATCCCTACGTTGGATCTTTAAATAGAGGTCTGGAAAGAGCAAAAATCACTTTTCTAGCTCTCTCAAGGATTTGGCTAGGAAGGACACAAGAGTTGCTTTGGAAGTCGACAATTCTTGATTCTGCACTCAAATCTGTAAGTTTCTGATTTGTATTTTAACCTTCATCTTGAACGATTCTGAAACGCCAAGGCATGGGCGAAATGCACATGCCCTAGAAGTGGTTTTGAATGAAATTAGCACTGCATCTTGATTCTGATTCGAGATCTGGTTTTTACTCTTTTGATTCTACATTAATTTGGAATATTTCTGTATTATTAGATTTTTAATTTAGCGTCGGATTTCACCTTTTCCCCAGTTTCTTCACTTTCTCTCTCTAGGTTAATTTGTCTAGTTTCTCTCTCTAGATTTCAATTTTTATTGTTTGGAAATTTAATTTAATATATAAAAAACCTAAAAACAAAATTTGATTCAAAAATTCATTCCTCTTGAAGTCCAATTTAAAAATCCTTTCTTGATTATTAAATTCCCAATTTTAATTCATAAAAATTGTCTTAAACTTTTATAATAATTGGGAAATTAATAATCCGAATTAATCTGATCTTATAATTGAAATAATTCTATCTTGAGTTTTTTGACCGAAATATTTAAAATCAAAATTAAGTTTTTTACTTGATTTTGATTGATTGAAAACATTATTAAGCATGATTAACGTTTATTAATTGCAAAATTAATTCATCTTTGAATTAATTCATTAAAATTGGATAAAAATTCTTACTTGCTGCCTCCCTGCAGTTCGACCCCTTGCTTTCTCTATATTCTATATTTATTGATTAAGGGTATTCATAAATTTTATTGTATAAGTCTAAATGTCAAATCAACGACATATTTACATGCATTTTTAGGCTTATCAATTGGCGCTGTTGCCGGGGAGGCACAGTTTGAATTTTAAATAATTCATCAGGAATATTCTGTTCTAGAGTGATAAAAATTTCTATATACATTCTTGAATTGAAATTCAATTTTGCATTTATTTTTTGGGAATTGTAAACGTATAGCGGAAATTGCAAAAATTGTCATTTCTCTCTATCTTATATTTGATTTTTCTTGTTCATTTAAGCTGATTGTCTTGCTATTTGTGTGTTTGATGTTGCATGCACAGTAGGAGGTCCTTGAACCTCTATCTAGTGAACCTTGAGACAATCAGTAGAAGTCCTAGCCTTGATAATATTTTTGAAATCTCCGAAGGGGAAATCAACAAATTTGTGAGAGAATGGAGGATAACCAAAATTGTAGAGCTGAACAAGGAATGAGAAGAATGAGATTGAGAGATTATTCTGATCCTGTAGAGAATGAAACTACCCTAAAATTTCTGCTACTTTACCTAAAAATGTTAACTTTAGAATTGACCCCAACATGGTCAATCAATTACCTACATTTTATGGACAATTTAATGAGGAGCCTTATGAGTTTTTAGAATAGTAAAACCAGATATGTTCTGCTTATAGTTATGCAGGTGTTCCTCAGGAAATTCTCAAACTCAGGCTATTTCAATTCGCTTAGAAAGATAGGGCCAAAGAGTGGTTCAAAGGAGTTGGTCAAGAATTTCAATCCTGGAGTGAGATGCAACCTAGTTTTTTAAAGAAATTCTATTCTTATGGAAAGACCACTTCAATTAGGAAGGCTATAAGAGATTTCTATTAAGGAACTAACACCCTTGGACAGGCATGGTAAAGATTTATGTCACTTACTAGGAAGTGCCCACGTCATGGAATTCCATCTCATGAATTAGTTCAAATTTTTTATGGTGGATTGAATGATCACGAGCGACACCTAGTAGATATATCTAGTGGAGGAATGTTCCTTGACACTCATGCAGATGAATCCATGAAACTTATGTAAAAGTTAGTGGAAGATTGGACATGTCGTCAAAGTTTTTCTAACACCAACCGAAATGCAAGTCCAAAGCATGGAGGAATCATTGACGTCAAAGTAGTTGAGCCAGAGATCAGAATGGATAAATTGGAAAGAGACATGAGTAAGATTGGTAAAACAATAGAAGATATGAGTAATAATTTTAAATCTTTTTTGCAGGAAACTAAAGGGAAGGCGAATACATATGAGGACAACAATTCCACTAACACCCCTTGTTGTTTTGTTCTAGTGAAAACATTCTGATGAATCTTGTCCTATGGCTGAACAGGTTAACGCATTTGGGAGACAATATGCAGGACATACTCAATGGAATGCAAGACCTAATCAGAATTGGAGCAAATGAGGAAACAACAACTTCGCATCAAAGCAATTTGCTCCGCAGCAATATCCGGAAAATTTTCAAAATTTTTCTAAGCCTTTTACTCTCATCCTAACAACAATAACGAAAGCAATAACTCAAATTTAATGGATTTTATCAAGGAAATGCAGGAAGAGAGAAAGAGCATGCATGAAGAAAGGAAGATGTTGATGTAGACCTTAAAAGAGCACAAAAAAGAAATTGAAATACTCAAGCGAGGAAAAGGCGTTCAAGCACAGCAACCTGCCTCAGAATGAAACGTAAATCAGAAGAAATCCTTCTAAGAGAAAGCCATCCAAGTTAACTCCCTACCCAGCCTAATATTAATCCGAAGAATATCATGTTGTGTGTAGGTAGGATTTTAGAATCATCATGTTTTGTATCTTCCAAAAATACTAATGAATCTTGCATTAGTGAAAATAATAATGTTGCATCATGCACTAGTTTTACGAATAATTTTTTATATAGTTGTGAAGAAGATATGAATAAAAAAAATAAGGATGAGCAAGTGCATGCAATTTCAAATCTTAGAAGTGGAAAGGTTTTGTTGGATCCTCATGAAAAGGGTGTAGGATTGCATGAAGCTAAAGAGAAATAAAATGGAGAGATGGAAAGTGATCAACAAGATAAGGTTTGCCAGGATGAGGAAAGGCATCCAAGAATGGCAGACCCTTATCTAGTTGATTATAGACCACCCATTCCATTTCCTAGTGCATTAAATATAACCAAGCAAAAACCAGATAATTCTCATTTGCTTGAAATATTTAAAAATGCAACCATAACTATTCCCCTTACTTAGGCAATACAAAATATTCCTTACTTTGCAAAATATGTGAAGGAATTGTGCGCCCCTACTAGGAAGCAAAAAAGAGTACAACTTTATGAAAATATTAGTTCAATTCTATTGAATGATATTCTTAGAAAAAGAAGAGATCCAGGGGCTACTCTCATTAAATGTGAAATAGGAGGAATGGTTTTTAGCAAATCACTTCTTGATTCAGGTGATAGTGTTAACATATTGCCTAAGGCTTTGTATGATAAATTTAAATTTGGTGAACTTGAACGTATTTTTCTTGAATTACAATTCGCCGATGGATCAATTAGGCAACCTTATGGAAAATTAGATGTTATTGTGAAAGTAGAGAACTGTAAATTTCCTGTTGATTTCATAGTTTCAGATATGAAAATAACAGGAAATTTGAGCCATGCTCCTATTATTTTAGGTAGACCATTCCTAGCTACGGCAAAAGCCACAACGGATTGGGATAAGGGTATTATGGAACTCAAAGTAGGAGATGAGAAAATTGAACTATCCATCTCAAAATTAATGAAATACCCAATAGACACAAGTGAGGATATTTTTTTTTTAGGGTTGGTAGAAGAAGACAATTTTGATTTTGATCCGTGCTCTTATGATTTATTTTCTTGTGAATCTAAGGAGTATTTAAATGAAAATTCATCTGTGCCAGCAAATATTTCATTACATTCTGAAATTGAGCTTAAACCTTTACCTTCGTCTTTGAAGTATGCTTATTTAGGACCATGCAATTCTTTTCTCGTAATTATATCATCATTGTTATCCTCTGAAAAAGAATTAGAGATTTTAGATATTTTATCTACTTACAAATATGCTATAGGATGGAAAATAGATGATATTAAGGGCATTAGTCCAAACATTTGTGAGCATAGAATTTTCTTAGAAGAAAATTCTAAAGTGACAAGACAACCTCAAAGGCGACTCAATCCGCACATGTTGGAGGTTGTTAAGGAAGAAATCATGAAATGGCTAAAAACTGATTTCATATATGCCATTTCAGATAGCCCAAGGGTAAGTCCTGTACATGTAGTACCTAAGAAAACTGGAATAACAGTGACAAAGGATGAGAATGGAAATGAAGTTCAAACTAGAGTGGCTTCTAGTTGGAGAGTATGCATAGATTACAGGAAGCTTAACTCGATAACAAAGAAAGATCATTATCCATTATCATTCATTGGCCAGATTCTTAAAAGACTTTCAGGTCAAAACTTTTATTGTTTTCTAGATGGATATTCAGGATATAACCAAATTGAAATTAACAAAAGTGATCAGGAAAAAACAACGTTTACATGTCCAGTAGGTACTTTTGCATTTAAAAGGATGCCTTTTGGGTTATGCGATGCACCAGCTACTTTTCAAAGATTACGACTGCTATGTTTTCTGATTTAGTAGGGGATTGCTTAGAAATTTTTATGGATGATTTTTCAGTTTTGGTTCATCATTTGATAGTTGTTTATCTATTTTACCAAGGTGTTGAAGATATGTGTACAGAACAATCTGGTGCTAAATTGAGAGAAGTCCCACTTCATGGTTGTAAGAATTGGTGGCCTAAAGAGCCAATCAAAGTACATTCTTGAGTTTATAGTTAATTCTATCGAGACTCTTGTTTTCATTATTTCTATATTGTACATATATGATTAATGAAGTCCCAGGTAATGTCCATATGTTTGAGTGAATTATGAAGAGTTCATAATTTAGGGATCACTAGACTCAAAGGACATTAACCTAAACAATCCCATTCGAAGGAAGTCTAGTAAGGGACACTAGATATTCCGGAAAGAGTGGTGACATCTTTCATGATCACTTGGATGATGATAATGGCCGTTCCCAATAGCCATTTGTGTGATGACACTAATGATGGATGTCAGGTGCTTCTTGGTAAGAAGAAGTTCACTGTATTGATCCGTATGAATCACCTGGATGGTTAAACATCTAAGTCAACCAGGAAGATTCATGTTGTCATAGTATCAATGGTCCTTTGACCTAAGGTATCAAAGATATCTTGTGATGAAAGTTGTGCTTTGATCATGTTGACAAAGGCTTCTATTTAGAGGCCCGGTATAAATATGATTGGGCACTTCTAGAGTATCATGGAGGTAATTGAATAGCGATTAGGAATCATTCAACTCGATGAATAGAAGTTATGGTCTTACTAATAGATTGCAGTGAAGCTCTGGCCAGAGTAATAAAGGAGATTCCAATGATGTGATTCATTGGAGATCTCTTATGCAATCATATTAAAATTGATTCATATGATTGGGATTTGACTGAACCACCATATCCCAGATATCAATCATGAGATCATTAATGAATGAAGGACTATATTGATATGGTATTGATAACAGAAAGGTTTTCATGAAGCAAAATGCATGGATGAAATTCATTTGTCTTCTAGGCCAATGCAAGTGAAGCTTGTCCTTATGGCATGGCAGGAGACTCAACTAACCAATTAGGTTAAATTGGTCAAGGTCAATTAAATTATAAGTGAGTTATGAATTTAATTGACTGGTAAGTTGATTGGATGATCATCAACTATTAGAGTCATTAAACTAGAATGATAAGTGAACCTATAGGGTCACACACATAAGATCTTATGAGGTGAAGTTATAATTAATTGATGGCATAATGGAAATTAATGCCAAAGGACATGTGGAGAGCCTATTTAAGGAAATGTGGGCCTGGGCACAAGCAACCAACTCCAGGTCGAATTTGGTTCTCTCTCTCATCTTTTCTCATCCCCTTCCTCTCCTACTCACTTGGAATTGGAAGAATTCCAAAGAGCATGCAAAGGAGAACAAGGAGGGGTCAAAGAGAAGGATCTGTGAGAGCACCAGTGAACTCACCTCCAAGGGAAGATCGTGTGGATACCGGTAGAGGCCAAACACAAGGGAGGCTCAAAAGTCCATCATCTTCTTCAAGAGGAAAGCTTCTTGGATCAACTTCAACCATTTCATCATTACCAATGGCAATGGTATGTTATTTATTTGCTTTATGATGGAAATGTGTTTCATACAATCATACTATGAATAGATGATTGTAATCCAGTTGAGTTTGAGGTTCAAGAAAAAGTTTCAAACCCCTAGAACTCATAAGAGAATCATAGAACGCTTCCGCTTAAGTCAAGTTTTTGACCAAGTTAGATATCAGAATTCTTTTAAATGGTATCAGAGCATGAAAGTAGACATCACAAGCTTTCCAAAACATCCAAGATCATCAAATTTGGATTAAAATTGGAGGAGTTATGATCATTTGAATTGTTGTGGCAAAAATGGCGCGCTTGGCGCGCGCAGCCTGGCGCACACCGCTGTGCTGGCGCGCGCCGCGGCGCTGGAGCGCGCGCGCAAGTGGTAACAGCGCATGCGCAAGGTAACCGCCAAGGTGGCGTTACGCGGCGTGTCATAAGATAACACGCCGCTTAGTGGAACCCGCACACTCCAATAAAAAAAAAAACCATTTTTTTAAATTTTAAAGGGGCGTGGGCCCCACGGTTATATTAAAATAACCTCCACCATGCCACGTCATGTCGCGTGGATAGCGGTCATTCGCGGACAATGGCGTGGCATGGTGCCACATGGACAGATGATGTGGACGGTGCCACATCGCCGAAACCCTAAATTTCAAAAAAAAGGAAGGGGAATGTTCTTCCCCAAATTGGGGATTCGATCCCGATCAAGATTGATCGTTAATATTTTTTTTTTTGTTTTGTTTTGATTAATCCTTTTGAAGGATTAGTCGATTGAATCTGATTCAATCGATGAAATCAAAAAAAAAAAATAATAATGGATCGCGGGATTAAAATCCCGCGATTTGTGTTCTTCCATCCGGAAGAACATTGTGTGAATCGAATGATCGCGAGAGAAAAAAAAGGGTTTCAATCCATTAAATCGTTAATGGATTGAGAATCGAAAAAAAATTTGTTTTGTTTTGGCGAATCGCGGATCAAATCGCGATTCAGTTCTTCCGTCGGAAGAGCGAACAATCATCAAAAAATAAAATTTGATTGATTGTTTTGATTTCATTAAGTTGTTAATGAAGATCAGCGAATTTAAAAAAAAAAAAATTTAATTAAAACACGAGATCGCAGATTTTGAATCTGCGATCGTTAAATGACAAACTGCTGCGCGGTGAGCACGCGAGCAGGTGCTGCGCGTGCGCGCGGCATGCGCGCGCCAGCGCTGCGCTGCGCGCAGCGCGCCTTGGCGCTGGCGCGCAGCGCGGCGCGCGCGCGCCTGGCGCCCAGCCGCGCAGCGCAAAGCGCAGCGCGCCTGCGCCACGCGGCGCTACTGCAGCGCGCGCGGCAGCGTGCACAGGCACTATGCGCAGCGCACGCGCACTGGCGCAACTCGCGGCGCGCCAGTCGCCCAGCGCGGTGCGTGCAGGCGCTGCGCGCGATGCGCCACGGCACCGCGCCAGGCGCTGCGCGCGGCGGCGCGCGCGCGCATGCGACTAAGCGCGCGCAGGCACAGCGCGCCAGCGGGCACAAACACCAAATTAGAAAATTTTAAAATAAATTTTTATGATTTATTGTTTCAATTTTCATGAGATTTTTCATTTGTGACTTCATTGTTAAATGAAAAATGTATTGTTTTAAAATAAATCCCTCAATTTTAAAATCAATGACTTAAATGCATGATTAACAAATCTTGCATGGTCCTCCTATGTTATAATCAATATTACATCTTGTGCATTGAGGGAATGATTGGAGTTACCCCAAATTCTCTTCCTAAGTGCTTGATGGTAATTATGATTAAGTATGTGATACAAGGCTTAACGATGAGGTAGCATGAATCTGATTGGAGTTACCCAGGGTTCTTGTGAACTCATCGGAAAGCAAGTAACATGGGTATGTCTTGACTGAAATCGATGGTTGTTTGGAGCTACCCCAGGCCATTCGAAAGTAAGGGACCGAATATGATTGGATGTCATAGGTGTATGAATCTTATGAGATAAGTTCCTCTGGAACATAATGTAATTGTTTGGAGTTACCCCAGATTACATTATGAGAAGGAGGATTCCGATCCCACGAGAAGATAATCAGAGTCTTGAGTAGAAAACATACTATTGAGGTTATGTTTCTTAGTGGGAGAATTAATGATTGAATTGACTATTTTTCTGCCTAATATAAATTTGTATGGTTTTCTCTATGTTTGATAGGATACCATGATGGGCCCTAGTCCTCTACGAGGGATTATGGAATCGCAAAAGTTGTGGGTCCAAATTTAGCTGACTGGCCGTAATCTCAGAATCATTCTGAAGAGCGAGCGCCCGTCTCTATGTCCTTGATGAAGATGAACCGAAATGCCGCCAGCGGTGCCCTGATGAAGAACTTATGAAGTTCGAAAGATACAAGCTAGATGTTGACATAGTTCAATGTTACATGCTTGGAACCATGTCAAATGAGTTGCAAAGGCAACATGAGGACATGCACCCTCGGACAATGTTGGCTCACTTACGTGAATTATATGCCAAGAATAGCCGAACAGAACGCTATGAACTTGCAAAGAATTTGTTCCGAGCAAGGATGCCCGAGGGGTCTTCGGTAGAAGCTCATGTTCTTAAAATGATCGGACTCATTGAAAGAATGGCTTCTTTGGGTTTCACATTCACTCCAGGACTTGATATCGATCTCATCTTGCAATCACTCCCTAAGACTTTCTCCTCTTTTGTTATGCAGTATAACATGGGCAAGTATGAAAATACTCGCTCGGAACTCCTCAATATGCTAAAGGAGGCTGAGGGAAACATCCTATCGGATAAATCCCAGGTTCTTCTTGTTGGTGAGACTAGCAAGAAGAAAAGAAAGCCCAATTTGAACTTTGTAAAGTACAAAGGGAAGAAAGCAAAGAAGGAGAACCTCAAAAAGAGGAAGAATGCTAATGTCTCAAAGGACAAGGGAGAATGTTTCCATTGTGGCATCAAAGGCCATTGGAAGCGAAATTGCAAGAAGTATCTTGAAGAGATGGCCGCCAAGAAGAAGCATGCCAATGCTTGGAGGTAAAATCAATATGATTGATTGTTACTTGTCTTCTTGTGATTGTTCATTGTGGGTAATAGATACCGGATGCACAACTCACATATGTAATGACATGCAGGTGATGACAAGTAAGCGCAAGTTAGCGCTGCGGGGAGATGGTGATGCGGCTTGGCAATGGGGCAAAAGTTGCTGCTATGCATGTGGGAAGAGCCAAGCTATCATTATCTCCTGATTTCTCGTTTTCATAGATGACTGTTATTATGCTCCGATATCGTATCGAACATCATTTCAGTTTCATGTCTCGACCTTGCTGGTTTCTGTTTAACCTTTGGAAACAAATGTTGTTTGATTTACTTTCAAAGTAAATTGGTTGCTACAGCTCCTTTAGTGAAAGGGTTGTATCTTCTAGACACGTCGAAAAAGCGAAATAAATCTAAATGTGACTTCTAAGAGAAGTGAACATGAGGTGAACCCACTTATCTATGGCATTGTAGATTGGGTCACATTAGCACAAAAAGAGTTCAAAAGTTGCATCAAGACAAAAGGTTGGGTGAGTTTGATTATGAATCATTTGACACCTCTGAACCTTGTCTTATGGGCAAGTTGCCAAAGCAACCTTTCAAAGGAAAGGGAACTCGTGCTAATGACATATTGGAACTAGTACATACTGATGTATGTGGTCAATGTCCACACAAGCAAGGGGTGGATATTCCTACTTCATCACATTCACGGATGATGTGTCAAGATACGGATATGTCTACTTGATGAGACATAAATCCGAATCCCTTGAAAAGTTTAAGGAATATAAGCTTGAAGTAGAGAAGCAAACCGGGAAAAGTATAAAGACTCTTCGATGCGATCGGGGGGGAGGATACTTAAATGCGAGTTCACCAACTTCCTAAAGGATAATGGGATCCTTGCGCAACTTACGCCTCCCTATACCCCACAATTGAATGGAGTTTGGGCGTAAATCGAACTTTGTTAGACATGGTTCGATCCATGATGAGCGCTGCCGAGGCACCACGTTTTCTATGGGGATATGCGCTGGAAACAACAGCATATTATATCAACATATTGCCTAGAAAATCCGTATCTTCTTCACCTTATGAGATTTGGTGGGAGAAGAAACCAAGTTATAATCATATTAAAATTTGGGGATGCTTGGCTCATGTTAAGAAACATGGTCCGAAGAAGCTAGAGTCTACTTTTGAAAGGTGCATGTTTATTAGTTATCCTAAGAATTCTTATGGATATTATTTCTATCGTTCTCAAGAGCAAAATGTTTTTGTCTCGAGAAGGGCAATTTTCTTAGAACAAGATTTCATCTTGAATAAGAAAGTTGGAAGTAAATTTGAGCTTGAAGAAGCTCAAGACCAACAAACGGAATTGAGATCTTCAGAAGATTCTCAATTGACAGAATATGTTGATCCCGATCATAAGAACCACGAAGGTCTACAAGGGTGACTAGAATCCTGACCGATACATTGGACGTATTGATGTAGAGGATGAGGAGTCAATCACCACTATGAGTGGAGATCCCTTGAGCTTTAAAGAAGCTATAAATTGTTCTGATTCCATGAAATGGAAAGAAGCTATGGATTCTGAAATCCAATCCATGTACACCAACCAAGTTTGGAACTTGGTGACATTCCAAAAGGTAAGACACCCATTGGATGTAAATGGATCTTCAAGAAGAAGATTGGTGTAGATGGATCCGTTGAGACTTATAAGGCCCGGCTAGTTGCGAAGGGTATCGTCAAAGGCAAGGAATTGACTATGGCGAAACCTTCTCTCCGTGGCAATGATTAAGTCGTCACGGATACTTCTTGCAATAGCTGCATACTATGATTATGAGGTATGGCAAATGGATGTCAAAACAACTTTCCTTAATGGAGACCTAGAAGAGGAAGTGTATATGACACAACCTGAAGGTTACACATCCAAGTCCCATCCAAACAAAGTATGTCATTTGCGTAAGTCCATTTATGGACTCAAACAAGCTTCAAGAAGCTGGAACAAGAAATTTGATCATGCGATCAAGACCTTCGACTTCATTCAGAATGGAGATGAACCTTGTGTGTACAAGAAGACTAGTGGGAGCTCCATTACTTTCTTGGTATTATATGTAGATGATATTCTTATCATTGGGAATGATAAAGTGATGTTGAATTCAGTGAAATCATGGTTGTCTAAGAACTTCTCCATGAAAGATCTGGGAGAAGCAACATATGTATTGGGAATACGGATCTATAGAGATAGATCAAGGAAGTTGCTTGGATTAACACAATCCATGTACATAGACACGATAGTCAAAAGGTTTGGCTTGTCGAATTCCAAAGGCGGGTATCTACCAATACGCCATGGAGTTAAATTATCCAAAAGGGATTGTCCAAACAATCCTGAAGAGATAAAAGCATCTGAATCAATTCCTTATGCTTCGGCTATAGGATCGATTATGTATGCCATGTTATGTACACGACCAGATGTAGCATATGCTCTAAGTGTTACGAGCAGGTTTCAATCTAATCCAGGTTTCAAACATTGGATTACAGTCAAGAATATTCTTAAGTATTTGAGAAATACAAAGAATGATTTTCTTGTTTATGGAGGAGGTGAACTCAAAGTTCAAGGATTCACCGACTCTAGCTTCCAGTCTGATCCAGATGACTCTAAGTCAACATCTGGATTCATTTTCATGTTGAATGGAGGAGTTGTTTGTTGGAAGAGTTCCAAACAACCAACAGTTGCTGATTCAACTACAGAGCGGAGTATATAGCGGCTGTTGAGGCGGCTAAGGAAGCGGTATGGTTAAAGAAATTTGTTTCTGACCTAGGTGTGGTTCCTTCAATAGAAGAACCCATTCCTTTATTGTGTGACAACAATGGGCGATTGCACAATCAAAGGATCCAAGGTCTGGACCAAGATCAAGACATGTCTTGAGACGCTTCCATCTCATTCGTGAGATCATAGAGAGAAAGGACATAGTCATACAAAGGTTGACACATCTGACAATGTGGCAGATCCATACCAAGCCAATGACGAAGAACGTGCTAGGCAGGCATAGAAGATCTATGGGTCTCAAATGCAAACCTGATTGGTTTTAGTCAAGTGGGAGATTGTAAGAATTGGTGGCCTAAAGAGCCAATCAAAGTACATTCTTGAGTTTATAGTTAATTCTATCGAGACTCTTGTTTTCATTATTTCTATATTGTACATATATGATTAATGAAGTCCCAGGTAATGTCCATATGTTTGAGTGAATTATGAAGAGTTCATAATTTAGGGATCACTAGACTCAAAGGACATTAACCTAAACAATCCCATTCGAAGGAAGTCTAGTAAGGGACACTAGATATTCCGGAAGAGTGGTGACATCTTTCATGATCACTTGGATGATGATAATGGCGTTCCCAATAGCCATTTGTGTGATGACACTAATGATGGATGTCAGGTGCTTCTTGGTAAGAAGAAGTTCACTGTATTGATCCGTATGAATCACCTGGATGGTTAAACATCTAAGTCAACCAGGAAGATTCATGTTGTCATAGTATCAATGGTCCTTTGACCTAAGGTATCAAAGATATCTTGTGATGAAAGTTGTGCTTTGATCATGTTGACAAAGGCTTCTATTTAGAGGCCGGTATAAATATGATTGGGCACTTCTAGAGTATCATGGAGGTAATTGAATAGCGATTAGGAATCATTCAACCCGATGAATAGAAGTTATGGTCTTACTAATAGATTGCAGTGAATCTCTGGCCAGAGTAATAAAGGAGATTCCAATGATGTGATTCATTGGAGATCTCTTATGCAATCATATTAAAATTGATTCATATGATTGGGATTTGACTGAACCACCATATCCCAGATATCAATCATGAGATCATTAATGAATGAAGGACTATATTGATATGGTATTGATAACAGAAAGGTTTTCATGAAGCAAAATGCATGGATGAAATTCATTTGTCTTCTAGGCCAATGCAAGTGAAGCTTGTCCTTATGGCATGGCAGGAGACTCAACTAACCAATTAGGTTAAATTGGTCAAGGTCAATTAAATTATAAGTGAGTTATGAATTTAATTGACTGGTAAAGTTGATTGGATGATCATCAACTATTAGAGTCATTAAACTAGAATGATAAGTGAACCTATAGGGTCACACACATAAGATCTTATGAGGTGAAGTTATAATTAATTGATGGCATAATGGAAATTAATGCCAAAGGACATGTGGAGAGCCCTATTTAAGGAAATGTGGGCCCTGGGCACAAGCAACCAACTCTAGGTCGAATTTGGTTCTCTCTCTCATCTTTTCTCATCCCCTTCCTCTCCTACTCACTTGGAATTGGAAGAATTCCAAAGAGCATGCAAAGGAGAAAAAGGAGGGGTCAAAGAGAAGGATCTGTGAGAGCACCAGTGAACTCACCTCCAAGGGAAGATCGTGTGGATACCGGTAGAGGCCAAACACAAGGGAGGCTCAAAAGTCCATCATCTTCTTCAAGAGGAAAGCTTCTTGGATCAACTTCAACCATTTCATCATTACCAATGGCAATGGTATGTTATTTATTTGCTTTATGATGGAAATGTGTTTCATACAATCATACTATGAATAGATGATTGTAATCCAGTTGAGTTTGAGGTTCAAGAAAAAGTTTCAAACCCCTAGAACTCATAAGAGAATCATAGAACGCTTCCGCTTAAGTCAAGTTTTTGACCAAGTTAGATATCAGATTTCTTTCAATTGGTATCAGAGCATGAAAGTAGACATCACAAGCTTTCCAAAACATCCAAGATCATCAAATTTGGATTAAAATTGGAGGAGTTATGATCATTTGAATTGTTGTGGCAAAAATGGCGCGCTTGGCGCGCGCTGCGCGCGGCCTGGCGCACGCTGCGCGCGGCCTGGCGCGCGCTGCGCGCGCAAGTGGTGCGCGCATGCGCGCAAGGTAACCGCCAAGGTGGCGGTTACCGCGACGTGTCATAAGATGACACGTCGCTTAGTGGGGCCCGCACGCTCCAATAAAAAAAAAACCGTTTTTTTTTTAAATTTTAAAGGGACGTGGGCCCCACCGGTTATATTAAAATAACCTCCACCATGCCACGTCATGTCCGCGTGGATGACGGTCATTCGCGGACAATGACGTGGCATGGTGCCACATGGACAGATGATGTGGACGGTGCCACATCATCGAAACCCTAAATTTCAAAAAAAAAGGAAGGGGAATGTTCTTCCCCAAATTGGGGATTCGATCCCCGATCAAGATTGATCGTTAATATTTTTTTTTGTTTTGTTTTGATTAATCCTTTTGAAGGATTAGTCGATTGAATCTGATTCAATCGATGAAATCAAAAAAAAAAAAAAATAATAATGGATCGCGGGATTAAAATCCCGCGATTTATGTTCTTCCATCCGGAAGAACATTGACGGCGGATCGAATGTCTCTTTCCAATTTATCCATTCTGATCTCTGGCTCAACTACTTTGACGTCAATGATTCCTCCATGCTGTGGACTTGCATGTCGGCGGGTGTTAGAAAAACGTTGACGATATGTCCAATCTTCCACTAACTTTTCCATAAGTTTCATGGATTCATCTGCATGAGTGTCAAGAAACATTATTCCACTAGATATATCTACTAGGTGTCGCTCCTAAAAAAATTGAACGGATTCATGAGATAGAATTCCATGATGTGGGCACTTCCTAGTAAGTGACATAAATCTTTACCATGCCTGTCCAAGGGTGTCAGTTCCTTGATAGAAATCTCTAATAGCCTTCCTAATTGAAGTGGTCTTTCTATAAGAATAGAATTTCTTTAAAAAACTAGATTGCATCTCACTCCATGATTGAAATTCTTGACCTATTCCTTTGAACCACTCTTTGGCCCTATCTTTTAAAGCAAATTAAAATAGCCTGAGTTTGAGAATTTCCTGAGGAACACCTGCATAACTATAAGCAGAACATATCTGGTTATACTCTTCTAAAAACTCATAAGGCTCCTCATTAAATCGTCCATAAAATGTTGGTAATTGATTGATCATATTCGGGTCAATTCTAACGTTAACATTTTCAGGTAAAGGAGCAGAAATTTTAGTGTAAGGTTCACTCTCTGCAGGATCAGAATACTCTCTCAATCTCATTCTTCTCATTCCTTGTTCAGCTCTACAATTTTGGTTATCCTCCGTTATCTCACAGATTTGTTGATTTTCCCCTTCGGTGCTTTCAAAAAATTATCAACGCTAGGACTTCTACTGATTGTCTCAAGGTTCACCAGATAGGGATTTAAGGACCTCCTACAGTTCTTGCAATGTCAATCACACAAATAGGAAGACAATCAGCTTAGATGAACAAGAAAAATCAAATATAAGATAGTGAGAAATGACAATTTTTGCAATTTCCACTATGCATTTTAAATTCCCAAAAATAAATGCAGAATTGAAATTCAATTCAAGAATGTATATAGAAATTTTTATCACTCTAGAACAGAATATTCCTGATGAATTATTTAAAATTCAAACTGTGCCTCCCCGGCAACAGCGCCAATTGATAAGCCTAAAAATGCATGTAAATATGTCGTTGATTTGACATTTAGACTTATACAATAAAATTTATGAATACCCTTAATCAATAAATATAGAATATAGAGAAAGCAAGGGGTCGAACTGCAGGAGGCAGCAAGTAAATTTTATCCAATTTTAATGAATTAATTCAAAGATGAATTAATTTTGCAATTAATAAACGTTAATCATGCTTAATAATGTTTTCAATCAATCAAAATCAAGTAAAAACTTAATTTTGATTTTAAATATTCGGTCAAAAAACTCAAGATAGAATTATTTCAATTATAAGATCAGATTAATTCGGATTATTAATTTCCCAATTATTATAAAAGTTTAAGACAATTTTTATGAATTAAAATGGGGAATTTAATAATCAAGAAAGGATTTTTAAATTGGACTTCAAGAGGAATGAATTTTTGAATCAAATTTTGTTTTTAGGTTTTTTATATATTAAATTAAATTTCCAAACAATAAAAATTGAAATCTAGAGAGAGAAACTAGACAAATTAACCTAGAGAGAGAAAGTGAAGAAACTGGGGAAAAGGTGAAATCCGACGCTAAATTAAAAATCTAATAATACAGAAATATTCCAAATTAATGTAGAATCAAAAGAGTAAAAACCAGATCTCGAATCAGAATCAAGATGCAGTGCTAATTTCATTCAAAACCACTTCTAGGGCATGTGCATTTCGCCCATGCCTTGGCGTTTCAGAATCGTTCAAGATGAAGGTTAAAATACAAATCAGAAACTTACAGATTTGAGTGCAGAATCAAGAATTGTCGACTTCCAAAGCAACTCTTGTGTCCTTCCTAGCCAAATCCTTCGAGAGAGCTAGAAAAAGTGATTTTTGCTCTTTTCCAGACCTCTATTTAAAGATCCAACCGTAGGGATTGTAGAGGGGGAAAAGACAAACATGCAGCCCAACCAGACGGCTAGAGCTCAAGATATCACCATTTTACTGCAGATTAATCTAGGCCGTAGGATCATTTCATTATATAGAAAAACCGATTTTTCTGATTGGCTGAGCCTCTTTTTCCTTGTTTTCGCCGCCCTTGGATCGCGTGTCGACACGTGGTTGTCCGCATCCGCCGCACACAATGATTTGAATGCGATTCCTGTATTTAAATGGCTATAAAAATGCCACGTCGTCCCCTTCTCTTTATTTTTTCTTAAAAAAAACACAAAACGACAAAAGCAGACGCAATATTTGATTTTTTTAACCCACGTGTGTCAGTTGCCGTGTGCATTTAATGCACGCGGCTAACCGATTGTGGCTTTCATAATTAAAAGCGCGCCGTAATTTTTTATTCTTTAACACACGTGCATCAGTTAGCGTGTGCATTAAATGCATGCAGCTAACCGATTCATGTACAAAGAATCATCATATAAAGCGTGTGTTGGTTGTCGCGTGCATTTAATGCATGCGGCTAACCGACGAGGTATTTATTAAAAAATGAAAACATACCTTTGTCGCCGCCTGTGCCACGTTAATTGTTGAATAAATCATTTGCTCATTATGGCATCGCGATTCGCGATGCCACAATGAGCTAATCATTCAATAATTCTGACGCTTCTAATCATTCGCCGAATTTTCGGGCGAATGACGTGGATGCCACCTATTTAATAGAAAATTCATTTTTAAATATTAAATAAATTAATAAATATCAATTCTTTTAATTCGAACGTCATTTCTTGACTAAATAATGGTCAGAAAATTATAAACAAATATGGAAAAATTCCAGAAATATTAGAAAACCCCTTACCAACCTTTAGCCAAGTAGTTAGGGCCCTTTAAAAAATATTTATTCAATGAAATGAGGTTAATTACCATGTAAAAAAATGATAAAAAATTAGAGATAATACTAAAATCAAAGTATAAGTTATTTATCTTCATTTTAATATGATAACATGCAAATATGGTCATTAAAGCACATAACTATAATGTAAAATTCATCAATTAATCCTGTTAATTTGCAATTTATCAATGATAAACACAAAATGCAATGTTAATGACGTGGAATATTAAGATTATTCGAGAAAAATAATAACGAGAAGCACATTGATTGTCGATGATCCGAGACATAGATCAACTATACGACACGATACGGGTTTCATCTTAATCAAGGTTCCAATGATCAACGTAAATGGTTCAAAAGACGATGAGTGGGGAACGTCTGGTCCAAGAGCGTCCACACCATCAACATACTCAATCAGGCCCGACACCGTCAAGAAATTCTCTGAAAAAAAACAGATATGGTGTCTAATCCTATAATTCTCGTAAGATTCTCTCTCATAGCAGCAGAGTAGTCGGTAATCGGCACTCAAAGAGATAAATAACATTGTAAAATGAGAAGGAAGAGGGAATGTGACCTGGACTCGTCGTTCCAGTAACACAGTAGATCGTTCCAAGAGCTTCTGCTAAGTAGAATGGCCGGCCGATCGTCTTCGAATCCGATTGTAGTTGTGCTATCAGGGCTCTCAGCTTCTTCAGGAAAATAGCCACAATAGAATCCTCTATGACTCTGATTCAGCAGTTAATTCAATGTTTAGAACGCCTTCATCGTCCCTCCATTCACCCCATCCGATGATCGTTTGAACTTCCAAGGGAGAAGAGGCCCAAGCAAACCCAACGACGTAAGGCAAGGGCAATGGGAAATCCGACGACTTGGACTCCAAAAGGGTGCGTTTGCGGCGCTTATAGCACTTGGAAATTCTGAGATCGGCGACCAGGAGGATGAAATGTGGAGAAATATGAGGATAATTAACACCTGAGGAAGTTTTGGAGGTATGGAGAAATGCAATCGACGGCCGAATGACAGAAAATAATGAGTCCACAAGTGCAGGTTCAGTAGAATTGAGGAGCAAGCAGTTGAGAGAAAAAAAGAAAAGATGCTGAGAAATAGGAAAATGAGCGGCAAGGTGCTGTCCGATGATGGAATTAAGAAACTTTGATTCCTCTGAATCGATCTAACCAGAGGGGAACATGACAAAACAGGCTCCTTCTTCAGGATGCTTTTCTTCTTCGGTATTCCAACAAATTGACGACTCAACAGTGATAACTTCTAAGTTGAAGACAAAATCTGTTCGAGGACGGTTCCGTTTGAAGCTGATGGACGGGGCTTGAATTTGAGCAGCTAAGTCACCGACTGATTCGTTCACGGTTGATCAGATTCCCAGAGATACAGAGAGGTTCAATTCGGCGAATGTCGACGCAGAGGATCTGGCGATTGTCAACTCTCAACACTGGGAAATAGATGAGATGTTGCTTCTTCTTCCTCCTCGATGGTTTCTTCTTCAACAACAGGGTAGAGCGATGAACAACCAAAATTAGTTGCCAACAACATAAACGAGATCTGGAATTTTGAAATTTCAACCATAACTTTATCCCTCCACATCTACTCTTCTATTCTTCTATTGGGGAAGTGGCAGTTGTGGGAAGGTGGCCCTATTGGGCTCTTAAGGGAGAGCCTATTGGGCTTTCCTTAAGAGGACTCTTTAGGAGAAGAGAAACCCAACATGGTTCTCTTCCCCTAAAGAAGACACTAAATCAAATACAAAGAACAGAAACATTCAGGAGGCTGGTACTCGCGCAGGAGGGAACTCCCGTCAGTCCAACAACAATGAAAACATAAAACCATAAAATTTTGCACCCAGACATTGGACACGTAGCGAGACGACGATGCCCCTCATCAAACCTGATAGTGGAACTGTGGATTCTTCACGTCGGCTCGGGTTCCACGACTGGGCTGGCGACGGGTGGGGCCGGAGTCAGCGGGATGGTCCTCCATCATCCTCCTAGGGTAGGAAGAACTCAGCTCTGACGAGTTGAAGCTAAGGATATCTTCAATGGGTTGGACGAGCTCTGGTCGATGCTGAAGAAGTTTCGCTTCGAAGATCCACGTGTCATCTGAAGAAGGTCGATTGTGCCAGTGCACTAGGAACTTGCGATCCATCCGCTCCTCTGTAGTGTTAATTACCTCCTCCAGTACCGACCAAACGTGCTTATGCTTCATTAAAAGCATGCCGCAACTTTTTATTCTTTAACACACGTGCGTCGGTTAGAGCGTGCATTAAATGCACGCGGCTAACTGTTTCACATGCAAAGAATCATCATATGAAACATGTGTCGGTTGCCGCGTGTATTTAATGCATGTGGTTAACCGATGAGGTATTTATTAAAAAAATGAAAACATACCTTTGTCGCCTCCCGTGCCATGTTAGCTGTTGAACAAATCATTTGCTCATTATGGCATCGTGATTCGCAATGCCACAATGAGCTAATCATTGAATAATTCTGTCGCTTCCAATCATTGGCCCTAATTTTTGGGCGAATGACGTGGATGCCACCTATTTAATAGAAAATTCATTTTAA
The DNA here is from genome assembly GCF_029677425.1 of Wolffia australiana. Classification (NCBI taxonomy): domain Eukaryota; kingdom Viridiplantae; phylum Streptophyta; class Magnoliopsida; order Alismatales; family Araceae; genus Wolffia; species Wolffia australiana. Next base: position 7,448,217 of record NC_135841.1, on the reverse strand, counting down.
ATATTAAATAAATTAATAAATATCAAATCTTTTAATTCGAAAGTCATATCTTGACTAAATAATGGTCAGAAAATTATAAACAAATATGGAAAATTTCCAGAAAAATTAGAAAAACCCTTATCAACCTTTAGCCAAGTATTTAGAGCCCTGTAAAAATATTTCTTCAATGAAATGAGGTTAACTACCATGTTAAAAAATGATAAAAAATTAGAAATAATAGTAAAATCAAAGTATAACTTATTTATCTTCATTTTAATATGATAACATGCAAATATGGTCATTAAAGCACATAAATATAATGTAAAATTCATCAATTAATCCTGTTAATTTGCAAGTTATCATACCTCCCCACTTAAATCATTGCTAGTCCCTTAGAAATGTACCATTATTCCTTTAGATGACTTCTTCATCCATCAATCCTCATTCATCTGCATGAAGTGTTAGAATTATAAATAACATGCTCAAACAAAACTCCCCTCGACAATTTGGATTCTACCTCGTCAGGAATATGGGTACCATCCCTCTTGGTTTTGGGTAGAGCTAATGAAATGAGATAGAAAGAAGTACTTGTCTCCAGATATTACACTATGATCCAAAAGGTTCCTCACTGCACTCTTCAAGTGGTGGACCTTTCCCCTCTCATATAAAGGCCACTCTCTTCCGGGTAGCGACTACTTATTGTTAAATTTCTCCACTAAGTTTCCTCCTACTATACGATAAAATCTAGAAATTCTTCGCCTCCCAGTTAGCACATAATATCAAATATTGTGATGGCATGGTAAGAGAATAAGAATGAACGAAAGATAGAACACTCAAAGGGGAAGAGATGAATTTTGAATGAAAGGTTCCATCAAGGATATATCATTTCAGGTTGCCTTCTCCCAAGACTTAGATGAATGAGAAAGAAATATAAAGAAAGAAATCATGTGTGATGCCCTCAATACATTCAATAACTTGAAACAAAATTAATGTACTAACAATGGCTATCACAAAAATCCCCCTTTTTTTTTTTAATTCCTCAGATTTTGCTTGAACTTGAGGACCTTCTCTTTTTTTTTGTAAGGGGTAAAGAACATACTAAAACATTGTGAAAGAGAAAAGAGAATAGAATTATCATTGACTCTAATGAGGGCAGTATGCAAAATCATTGAAAAGAAGAAGAGGTAATAAGAAATTGGAGAGCGAAATTAGACAGAAATGGTGATAGAGATGGGATAAAGGTGATCCCATGGAAAGGAAGATAGAATGGCTTCGGAGATGGCTACCATCCATGAAAGGCATATGGCATATGGTATAACAAATAGGATGGAAAAATGGAATGGCATATAGAATGGCATAGTGGAATGGCATATGGAATGGCATAGTGGAATGGCAAGGTAGATGGAGAATCAAGAAAAGGAAATTCTGTGCTTAAAGACCTGGAGAAATGCCTATCTTCCACCCTAAAGTAAGATTGACTCAATGAAAGAATAAAAACATTCGAGTAGGATCGGCTCAGTGAATGGTGGCGCACTAGGGGTCCTCAATTCACTCAACTCTCTACCATTTTGAGTCATAGTGCTTCAATCCTTTGATTTTCCTACCCCCTACACACCCACTAGATACCCTAGCCATTCAGAAATTGACTCCCACATCATCCAAAATCAAGGTTTGTTTTATTCTTGCATGATCATGATCCGCTATATAAAGCCAAACTTCCCTACATATATAATTCGAATTCATGGATGAAGAAGGTCTCCTAAAGGTGGGTTTTCAATTATACATGGAATTTATATGACAAAAACCAAACAAAGGCTTGCACTCCTAAGCACATGAAATGTTCTCCCCCCCCCCCACTAAAATTTGCAATGTCCTCAATGGATCACAAATATAATTCAGAAATTCAGAATTGCAAGCATGTGTAGGCGTGATCTTTGAAGAACTTACTAATGGTGAGCCGACATCTCGTTATGTGTGTGACTTGTACTTCTTATTCTTCTTTATTCCTGGAAAAAACTACAAACTGAAAACAAAACAAACAAAAATTAAAGCTAGGAATGTAGGTTAATTCCCACTATTTGGAAAATGAAAATGCAATAAAGAGAAAAGTTTTAGAATCCAAATCCTAAGTTTGTGCTTCCTGTTCGGTGGTTGCGATCGGTTTTAACAATATTGTTGCTGTGGGTTGTGATAAATTTTCTGCTTCCACATTCGGCTTTAATCGCATGCCATTCACTGTGAACTCCTTCCCTGTCTTAGGATAAAAAATCAAAACTGCTACATTATCATATATGTCAATAATTGTAAATGGTCCATCTCATCTTGATTTTAACTTCCCTAGAAAAAGTTTCAACCTTGAATTATAAAGCCATACCTTTAGATGTTTCTGAAAATGTTTGCGGTTAATGTTCTTGTCATGAAAATGCTTCATCCTAGCTTTATAAATTCTTGAATTTTTATAAGCTTCATTCCTCAGCTCCTGGAGTTCGTGCATCTGCAATAAACGTTGTTTTCCTGCTGCATCTAAAGAGACATTAAGTTTTTTAATAGCCCAATAAGCTCTATGTTCTATTTCCACCGGAAGATGACATGCTTTACCGAAAACAACCCTATAAGGAGACATCCTAAGGGTGTTTTGTAAGCAGTTCTATACGCCCAAAGTGCATCATACAACCTACTTGACCAATCCTTCCCATCAGACTGAATAATCTTTTTAATAATCTTCTTAATCTCTCTATTTGAATTCTCAATTTGACCATTGGCTTGTGGATGATATGGGGTAGTGATTCTATGTTGAACCCCATATTCTTTTAGCATGGTCCTGAATTATGAATTTATGTTGAACCCCATACCACTTCTAGGGCATGTGCATTTCGCCCATGCCTTGGCGTTTAAGAATCGTTCAAGATGAAGGTTGAAATATAAATCAGAAACTTACAGATTTGAGTGCAGAATCAAGAACTGTCGACTTCCAAAGCAACTCTTGTGTCCTTCCTGGCGAAATCCTTGGAGAGAGCTAGAAAAAGTGATTTTTGCTCTCTTTTCCAGACCTCTATTTAAAGATCCAACCGTAGGGATTGTAGAGGGGGAAAAGACAAACATGCAGCCCAACCAGATGGCTAGATCTCAAGATATCGCCATTTTACTGCAGATTAATCTAGGCCGTTGGATCATATCATTATATATAAAAAAACTGATTTTTCTGATTGACTGAACCTCTATTTCCTTGTTTTCGCCGCCTTGGATCGTGTGTCGACACGTGTTTGCGCACTTCAAATGGCCGCAATCATTGGAAAATGATTCGTCTCTTTGAATGGCTATAAAGAAGCCACGTCGCCCCCTTCTCTTTATTTTTTCTATAAAAAACACAAAACGACAATTAAGCCGCAATTTTTGTCTTCCTATAGTCGATTCCCCCGTGCATTTAATGCACATGACGAATCGATGCTGCGAAGTCAAAAATTGCGCTTGTCAGTTAGCGCGTACATTAAATGTACGCACTAACGACTAATAATAATGATAAATGCACGAAAATTAAAAGTAAAATTAAAAATTATACCTTTCTCTCTCGCTGACCGCGCCACGTCATAAATTCTGAACTAATGATTGGCCCATTATTTCTCTTTCTTAATGTTTAAATAATAGTTATCCACTTATTCGCCCGAATGTCGGGCGAATGACGTGGATGCCCCTTGATAATTATATAAATAGTTTATAAAATGCCAAAAAAATAGAATATGTATTATTTAAATATTATAAAATCATTTCTTAACTAAATATTGGTCAGAAAATTATATAAAAATATGGAACAGTTCTAAAAAAATCATAAAAGCCCTTAACAACCTTTAGCCAAGTATATAGAGCCCTGTAAAAAATATTTCTTCAATGAAATAAGGTTAAATACCATGTTAAAAAATGATAAAAAATTAGAAATAATAATAAAATCAAAATATAAGTCATTTATCTTTATTTTTATATGATAACATAAAAATATGATCATTAAAGTACATAAATTTAATGTAAGATTGATTAATTAATCTTGTTAATTTGCAAGTTATCATACCTCCCCACTTAAATCATTGCTAGTCCCTTAGCAATGTACCATTATTCCTTTAGATGACTTCTTCATCCATCAATCCTTATTCATCTGCATGAAGTGTTAGAATTATCAATAACATGCGCAAACGAAACTCCCCTAGACAATTTGGATTCTACCTTGTCAGGAATATGGGTGCCATCCCTCTTGGTTTTGGGTAGAGCTAATGAAATGAGATATAAAGAAGTACTTCTCTCCAGATATTACACTATGATCCAAAAGATTCCTCACTACACTCTTCAAGTGGTGGACCTCTCCCCTCTCATATCAAGGTCACTCTCTTCCGGGTAGCGGCTACTTATTGATCTGAGAATTCGAGAATCCCACGACTTCGAATTGATCTGATTGTTTGTACGTAAGCATCAAATCTTTTGTCCCTTGCAAATATCTTAGAACCTTCTTGGCAGCTTGCCAATGCATGAGTCCGGGGTCACTTTGGTATCTACCAAGATATCCAGTGATGAAAGCAAGATATCCAGTGATCCAGTGATGTACACACTTGGGCATCGTTGAGAGATCCAACAATAGCAGCATATGGTTTGTCCTTCATAGCCATCTTCCTCATCGGAATGAGGACCTTCTAGCTTTCTCAGTTTGTCGGCCTTCACAATAGGGGCCTTTCTTGGAGAAAAAGTTTTCATCACAAACCTCCGAAACACATTTGATATGTAGGACCTTTGTGATAGTCCTAGAGTGCCTAGGGATCTATCTCGTTATATTTGAATTCCAATTACAAAGTTGGCTTCCCCATGTCCTTCAAATCAAAATGGTTAGATAGGAAATCTTTGGTCTCCGTTAATAAATTAGAACTTGATGTACCATTGTTTGGAAGCTTGCTTCAGCCTATATATAGATCTATTCAGCTTACAAACCATATTTTCTTTTCCATTGACCTTAAAACCTTGAGGTTGCAGCATGTACACTTCCACCTTTAATTCTCCATTTAGGAAAGCTGCTTTTACATCCATTTGATGTAGCTCTAAATTGTAATAAGGTACTAAGGCCATTACTATTCGCAATGAGTCCTTTGATGAGACAAGAGAAAAGGTCTCTTAGTAGTGAATACCTTTTCTCTGTGTAAACCCTTTTGTAACAAGTCTGGCCTTATACTACTCGACAGTTCCATTAGGATTAAGCTTCATCTTGTAGGCCCACTTACAACCAATTGGTTTCTTCCCTAATGGTATATCCACAATTCCCCACACTTGATTGTGATCCATTGATTCAAGCTCCTCCATCGCTTCAAACCAATGATCAAAATTTCTAGAACTCATGGCTTCTGAAAATATATTGGGGTCATTTTGCCCCTCACTTATATCTTCACCTGATAAGTACACCACATAATCTGATGGAATTGCTTGTCTTCTTTGTCAAGTAGACCTTCTTAGGATAACCTCTTGACCTTGATGCAGATTTTCATCTGATTGAGGTTCCTCTGATGGTTGTGTTTGAGGTTGTTCATGGACTAGCACACTCACTCGTAGAGTATCATCCTTTGTTGGAATAATAATTGACAAATATGTGCGAGTCAATTGAGGATGGTAGATACTAGTGTTCGACGTATCATGATGAGGTTCCATGCAATCTTCTATCGACTCCTCAAAAACAAAGTCCCTTAGTATATTACCACTAACACAAACTTCCTCTAAGAATATGGCCGATCAAACTCAACAATGATAGTTGTATATGTAGGACAATAGAACTTGTAGCCCCTTGACCTCTCTAGATTGCCAATGAAGTAAGCACTGACTGTCCTTAAATCTAGAGACCTCTCATTTGGATTGTAAAGCTTGACTTCAGTTGGGCAACCCTATAAATGCATGTAACCTAAAGAAGGCCTTTTACCAGTCCATAATTCATAAGGAGTTTGCCCTACAGACTTGGTAGAAACCTTATTTAGTATATGCATGCATGTTCTCAATGCTTCACCCCACAATGAGACTGGCAGGGTCGAGTGACTCATCATAGCTCTAACCATTTCCTTAAGTGTTTTATTTCAGTGTTCAGCTACCCCATTCATATTGGCCTTGGCTGGCATTGTGTAATGTGGTACTATGCCATGTTCCTTTAGAAAATAACAAAAGGTCCTGGCATGTGTCACTTATTTGTGTATCTACCATAGCACTCGCCTCCTCTATTAGATTGAACTCATTTGATGGATTTACCCAGTTATTTTTCTACATTTAATTTGAAATCTTGAAACATCGCGAAGACTTCAGATTTCTCATAGATGAGGTATAGATACATGTATCTGGAGTAATCATCTATGAAGTTAACAAGGTATTTTTGGCCAGTGAAGAAAAGATCAAAGGGTCCGCACACATAAGTGTGAATCAAATCTAGAAGATTTTGGCTTGTATTAGCAGATTTCTTGAAGGCATTGACTGCCTTAGCCTTTATACAATCAACATAATTGTAAAAGTTATTGAAATCTAGGGAACTTAAAATTACCTCCTTCACTAATCTTTCCTCTCTTTCTTGGGATATATGTGCCAGTCTCTTATGCCATAGAATACTAGAATCTTGTGCAACTTTTGTCCTCTTAAGCGAGCTAACCAGAGAAGTGGGTGATTCAACTGAAGTTTTGTTAAGCTTGAATAATCCATCTATTATCGTTGTACAAATAGGAGTATTTCCCCTCATTAAAGACATTCTATATGAATCAAAATATACTCTCTAATTGACTTTAACTAGTTTGGTTACAGAGATCAAATTTCTTTGAAAAGATGGAATGAAAAAGAAATCTTTCCAAATAAAAACTTCTCTAGCGTCCATGGTGAGGCGATGATCTCCCACATATTTGACATGCGACCGCATCCTATTGCTAGAAATGTCGAGTGCTTTGCTTTCATTTGGGGTTTGCTTTGCTTGAAATCCCTACAAGGTGGTTGAAATGTGCACATAGCACTGGGGAATCCACTAACGCGGTTGAGGTATATATGCTGTATTTGATTCATACGTAGTTATGAGGCAATATTGCCTGAGTGACGCTTGGCAAACCATGCCTTCCTCTTAGTTCAATCTTTCTTGGTATAACCGAGGTTTTTGCAGAAGTGACACTTCACCGTGGGGGCCAACCTCTTGGCTTTTGTGTGTCCCTTTGCTGCATGGTTGTTTGTCTGCAAGGTTCTTGCCTATTGGTTCTTATCATCGTGAACAAATAAGTTCACGTTGTTCATCTTAGACTCAAGCATACTAGCTGATTAGCATTCCTCCTCTTGGACCCATTTGACACTTAACTTGTTAAGTGGCCATAGTTTCTTGACCGCATTGCGGGAGATTTTGAAAACATCAAAGGTTGTTGGTAGCATTTGTAAGATGTAGTGAACCACATATTTCTCCGGCATGTGTATGTCAAGCTCGGCCATTTATGTGACAATGTCACACATTTGCATAATGTCATAGACACTTCCCTCTCTAGTATGGCAAGTGTTGCTCAATATTTGAATAAGCGCTCCAGCTTTAGCTTTCTCATTTCCAACAAATTTTTTTTCTACAATGTCTAGATATGTTGAAGCTAGATAGTCCTTAGGTGTATTGCGCAAGTAAGGTCGTCTCCACAGGGACTGGCCTTTAGGTATATATTCAATAAATGAGTTTTTATTTATTAAGACATAATAATACTAAAGCTAATAAGTATAAAAAGATATAAGTAATTAGTAAGTAGAGAAAATATTAGTTTAATAAGGAAGAGAGACAAGATATTATACTTGAAGATGGTATTAAAATAGTTAGTGAATAAGTATAGAATAATTAATAAGAGTAATTAGTAACAAGTGGGAAGAAGAATAGAATTAGAAATTTAATAGATAGGGAAAGATTATTTAATGAAGATAGGTGAGATAGAGAAGTACTTATATATATATGTTAAGAAGACATATATGGAAATATTTAAAGACTACCTAATATTAATATACTAAGTAGTTAGATAGGTACAGAAATATTAGAAGAGGATAGATAGAATCGTACTAGTAAGTAATAAGTATATATAGTAGTATAAGTTCGTTTATAGTAGTATAATATTTATTCTATAGTTAGTATATCTATTCTAGGAGTTTTATATTTTTATATATTTTTATAGTTAATTTTAGGGTGTAGAATGGGTTATTTAGTCGAACACCTTAGAGGTGTTCGACCAAATGCCCTAGACGGGGTAGAAATAGGAGATAATATAGCAATTATATAGTTTATATAATGTTTATATGATTCTTATATATTATATATGTTTATTATAATCAATTTTATAATCGATGGGTCAATTTAGTCGAACGCCCTAGAGGTATTTGATAAGCCAAAAATAGGGGTAAATTTTGCAAGAGTTTAATCCCTTGTCGTTGTCAATTTTGGCTTATACAATAAAATTTATAAAACCTTAACTTAAGATGTATAGTGATAATTAAGAGTATTGTCCAAGGGAAGCTAGTAAGGAATCCAATTTGATGATCTGCTTGAGTACTTTAACCGTAATTTAATCTTCAATGAAGATCAAATCAACCTAATTAGACAAGGAAGTTAGAAAGGGGGATAGAAGAGATGAGAGGAATAGAAGAAATAAGGGGCTCTAGATTGGCTTCTTTGATCCAAAGAGAAGGGTCAAAGGGGTCAATTAGAGAGGTTGAGAGGGAAATTTTGATTTGATTTGGTTGGTTTTGTAGGTTTGATAATTTAGAAATAACTACACTATTAGATAATAAAAGGGGATAATTTAGTATCCTAAAAATTAAATTTTTTGTGTGTATTTTCCTAATGTGCACTTGGAATAGCTAGGTAAATCTCTCAATCTCTCCTCTCAATCTCAGTAAGGGCTTGTACATTTCACTCAAGCCTAGCGGTTTAGAAGTTCAGATCAAGTTCAAGAAGAACGATGAAGAAATTCAACTAAAACATCATCCAAAGTACACTAAAAATTCAAATACAATGAAGAAAAAGGTACCAAACAGGTTGATCCAACCTGGAGCTCCTCTCTGTCTTGCAGCTGTGATAGAGCACCATCCAGAATGAGCTCCCCTCTTGAAATTCAGCTTTTATACTGGTTACATGGTAAAAATTACCATTTTATCCCCATTTAGTTATTAATATTTATCTGCCAATGTATGTTTGATCTAAATTATCCAACCATACAGATAGAAAGAGGAGGTCAAGATGAGCACATCCATAAAAAATCATCTCAATCAGACTTCAGGATCAAAAGTTATGAATAAATGAATTTCGACCAATCTTAGCCATTGGATTGAAATTCATTTATTTATTGATTTTCTTTTTTAACACGCAATGATGTGTCGAATGCTGAATCGCCGGCGCCATTTAAATTTGTTTTTTTTGGGTTGAATCTGTGCATGCCATGTATCCCCTGGCGAAAATAAAAATACAAAGAAAATACTAGAAAAAATATGTGTTGTACATTGAGCACGCATTTTACTGTGTGTTTAACACAGCATCAGCAAATGGGAAGATGCCACGTCACCGCCCGTGAGTGCACGTTGTATGCGCTGTGCAGGCGGTGAACTTACCGCCCACTGGCCCCCCTCATCAAGCGCCGTCGGATTCACATCCGATGGCCGAGAGGAGGGCACGTAGGTCGCTCAAAAAATTGCCTTGACATTTTGTATGTGAGTCCTTCATAAATTGAGACTTTGCCTTTTAACCCCGCCCAGAAATAATTGTGTATATGCCCTTCCGCATTTTCTCTCTTCCAAATTTTTCCTGAAATCACAAAATTACCATGCCAATTTGCAATTAAATCCCTGCAACTTTTACCTAATTATTTCCATGCCCCTGCCAAAATGACCGAGAGCTGTTTTTAGGGGTATAATTACAACACAAATTTATGAAAAATCCCTCAAAGTTATTAAATTACTTTAACATTCATTTTATCGTTATAAATACATCCTTTTCCACTTTAAAAATTCATTTCTTCCTCAAATAAAACCCAGAAAAATTGGAGAAAATCCTAAAAAATCCTAGAAAATTCCAAAAAATTCTATAAAATTCAGTGATTCATCCCACACTAATTAACCTCAAAATTAAAATTTAAACCTGCCAGTTTCATTTAAAAATAATTATTTCAAGCTTAAATAAATCCCAAAAAAATCATAAAATTAACAGAAAATTAGGGGAAAATCAGAAATCAATTGGAAACATTAATTACATGTAAATATATGATAACAAGCCCATTTTAATCTCGTTAAACGCATAAAATTGTGCTAAATTGCTTGAAATAAAGACTGAATTTAGGGTATTATCAGTGTTCGACCAAATGCTCGACATAAAATCAAGATGTAAGAGAGATATGTATTATTTAATTCATAGTATGTTTTTTATTATATATTTTATATAGATTTATAAGAGGGAATCGAATATCAGTGGTATTTCTGTCGAACGCCTGTGAGGTGTTGGACAGAATGCCCGACAGAAGACAGACTAGAGAGAAGGAATGTGATTTTGAATTTCTATAATGTCGATATAGTCTAACTTAGATAAATTGAGGAAATCATCATTAAACACGTGAAGTGTTCAATGAAATGCCACATAGAGTTTGCGATAAAAAATTTTGATCGAAAGCTTGAATCTAACTAAATTTAACTAAACCTACTACATCCAGAGTATGAATTAACCATAGAGCTTCATCAACATACCTGAATTGCCCAGATTCAAAAAGAAGGGGTGGCGGCGCCGATCGCCACCTCCGAGCTTCGGTTTAGGGGTCCCCTTTCTCTTCTCTCCGTCCGGTGCGCATCCAGGTGTGTTGTGACTGCTCCCAGTGCCTCCCAGAGCTTCTCAAACTGGTAGGAGGTTGACACGATCCTCTTGCCGCTTTCGCCACCGTCGGACGGGTCTCCCACCATTCTTAGATATCAGTTAGAAGATGGGATGAAATGGGGGCTCTCGGCCCCTTTTAATGGTCTGGGAGAGACCTCCCACACTATCCTATGGAGGAGGAGGGCTCTAGGTTTCCTGTGAGACCGTTGGATCGTCCCACGGTCCCCCCCACCGTCTGTAAACGACCTCCAGCCGGCGGCGTCGACGACCAGGGGTGAGGCTGGTTGGAATTGCCCCTAGCCGTCCGATCATCCCCAAATTTGGGTTGACGACTGTGATTAAATTGCAGCCGTGGACCCATCCGGATCAATGTACCCCTCGCTTTGCCACGTCAGTAATCCCCGTCAGCCATCCTCATCATTTTCCTTACTTTTGATTCATCTGCTAAGGGTCCCATGATTCGCGTCACCCTCGCCAGCCAATAGGAGGGCCTGGAAAAGAAAGAAAATATATGTTAAATCAAGGACATAGATCTCTACCATCTGATCTTCTTTAAGAAGATCGGACGGATGAGATCGTATCCGTCTACTTAAAATGGCCTGAAAAGATGTGGGCTTCAGGCTGGGTTGGCTCGAAGCCCTTTCTTACTTTCTTCTCATTTCCTTTAGATCACGACCGGTTGGGCCGCGACCTCTTTAACGTTCATCGGCCCGGCCCAATGCGAGGGTAAAAAATACAGTGGGGAATCTAATCCAACATGGTAGGTTTCTAAAAGTTGGAACACTATATAAATGTCAGTTGGATTAATATAATGAATTCAAATAAAAGCCATACCTCTCTTCAGACTGTGTGATCCTCATGGGCCCCTTTGGGGGCTCGTGTACCCCTCTTGTGGTCTGCTTGGGCTTGCCGGCCGGGCACGCTACCTCTGCCGGCCGCGGGTGGGCTTGAGTACCCTGCGCACTTGCCTGCTGCAGCTGGCTTGGGTGCTGGTGCACCTGGTCGGCTCCCTAGCCGGCCCAACAATACCAATTTTTATTCGGCCGGCTCCCGTGCCGGGCCAACAATACTCTTCAATATCATTGTATATGTATTTTATTTGTCTTCTTCCTTCTCTTTTTATTTATTTATTTCTTCGTCTACACTAACTTCACCCCCACAATAGCATAGACTCATTCTAAATAAATCATTACAAATATTTAAAGTCGTAAAATATGCATAAAAATGACATAAAATGCATTATTTTATAACCTGCTGTATTTAGTGCATGTGATGCAAAATCTTATGAAATTGGATAAAATACACATTAAATTATCCCAAAATGACTTTAAAATATGCATAATTACATGACACATTTTGGGTCTATCAATAGGCCCCGTGCTTAGCAGGTCGCGCTAAGGTGGCAGCCCAAATGGGTTGCCCATGTGCTGACCCTATGGGACCTGCCCTTAGCCGATCGTGCTAAGCGGCAACCCAAATGGGCAGCCCAAACACAAGCCCTAGGGGGCCTGCCCTTAGAGAGCCGTGCTAAGCGGGATCCAATTGGGCTGCCTAAGTGCTGGCCCCTTTAGGGTCCTGTGCTCAAGCACGCATGAGAGGCATTCAAGGAAAGTCCCAAATAAGGTTGTCATCGTCAGAATGGCGACGACGACCTATAGGGTTCCTCCAAATGCTTCCTGTAGGTGCCATGAGAGCGAAACATGTAACCTTAGGCTCCTTGGATCATCTTCGGAAGCTATGGACCGGCTATAGCAAGCCTGAGGCTCCCTCTAAGGATTATAGACCTGGAATACCAGGTAAGCAGCTCCAGAACAAGGTATTGGTAGCCCTAATATGCATACCTTTTATAGGGACGAACCATAACCTCCCCCTAGCACACTAAACCTTAATGTGTAATCGTCTCCCATGGAAAAGATGACTTTGCCCTTACATGAGGCTAGTCAACAAGGTCCACATCCAACAGGTCCATCAAGTGTGTTATTGGTTTTTTGAGTGCTCGGAGAGGATCAAGAAGTGGGGAGGCTGAACTGCGTTATTAAGACGCTTTGATTCTGATAGAATTTAGGGATCGAAGGTTAGCCTCTTGCCTTACATTGGTCATTCTTCAACACATTTAGGTGATTCATTTATGATCCATATATATTTTCCATATCCCTCAACACCCATCATACATCCCTACATGTCATCATCTACCATCCACCTCATGTGTCACCTATGTCGTGACAATCTCGCCACATGTCCTCCTCTCCATTTGTCTAGGAAAACCAAAACCACCATATTTATCTAACTCGTCACCGAACTCCTACTTCTACAACCTTCACCACCAGGCTTTACCCCATCAGTTCTTCCCCATCTAGCCTTCATACCCTCCTTTATTTTATTAAACCCCAAATTATAACACCCTAAAATCAAATATTCTGTATCATTAGTTCTTGTTTCGTCTTATCATCCCCCCTTCACCGTACTCTCTACTTTCCACTCGCTTCAATCACATCCACAACTCATGCATTACTCATCCCACTCTTCTCAAAAAGGAGTAATCCCAAACACTTATCACTACCTTCATCGTAGCGCTACCTCTTAAGTGCTACATATCCCTCCTTGTCATCTCAGATTCACCCTATAGAGAGAGCTACTTCCCCAAGATATGTTCCCTGTAGAGACGACCCATGCTCATCTCTATCTACATAAATTATTCATGAGTAAAGGTTTATAAATAGTATTGATTAAACTCAAGTTCAAGACGACTTAATTTTACCCTTAATTTTGAGTTTATCACTCTACTATTAAATTAAGATGTACCTAAATGTCTCTAGGGTGAAGCAGAACTTTTAATAGTGCATATTATTCACATATTGTCATCAAATAATTTAAACTATGAAAGTCATCTCGATCTGATGGTGAGACATTTTTCTTTACCTCATTTGAAGACTAATCTCATTCCAAGAATATTTGGATGTGTAGTAATTGTTCATAGGTACCATCTAAGGGATGAATTCAACTCTATGGTGGTCAAGTATGTATTTCAGGTTTCTCTCAAACCTAGAAAGGCTATCAATACTTCCTCCCTGCAGCAAGAAGGTTATTTTATTTTTGCTGATGTCACGTTTCATGGAGTGAAATTCTTCTCCACACTGGAGAGTTCTACCAACGTGTTCCCCCAATCCAAGTGCATTTATCCAAATGGATGTAATCCTCCATACTCGGTCTAGGAAACTGGTGGGCAAACAATAACTAATAACTCAAGTGACTCTGAGAAGGTTCTACAACCAGGTGACTCTCAGAATCCATTATTGTCTAACATAAGAATTCTCATGGAATGTGAAAACTAAGAGGAAGAATCAGAGGATGGCAACCAACCTATAGTTTCTGCAGAAGAAGATGGCAGCAAATGGCATATTGGTTTGAGAAAAGGGAATATACCTTGTACTCAAAAAGAGAAATATTCCATGTCAAATTTCAGAACATACCAAAATGTTACACCAGAGTTATTGTTTATTTTTAGTGGCACTAAACTCTATGTGAATGCCAAATTGTGACAGTGTGCCATAAAATATGAGAATTGAAGGAGAGCTATGGATGAAGAGATGGAGGCATTGCTGAAGAATGTTACATGGGAGATTGTGACTACTCCCTAGGGTAAAAAGTATGTGGGATTTAGATAGGTATATACAGTGAAGTATCATGCAAATGAATCATTGGAGAGATACAGGGAATGGCTTGTAGCTAAGTGTTACACATAATCCTATGAAGAAAACATTTGAAACAGTTGCAAAGATCAACACCATGCATATCTTACTCATCTTGGCCATTAGTTTGGATAAGAAGCTGTATCAGTCTGATGTTCAGAATTCCTTCTCCATGGAGATCTTGATGAATAAATTAACATAGAGCTGCCACCTGGATATTATGAACAAGAATCTGGACACAAGGTGAGTAAGCTGAAGAAGGCATTGTATAGCCTAAAGCAGTCACCATGTGCCTGGTTTGGTATGTGTTTTTACATTATGAGAAACATGGGATACTGTGAAGGTACTGCTGATCATACAATGTTTGTGAAGAATTCAAAGGCAAGAAATGTTTCCATAGTTATTATGTTTGTAGACGACAAATTAGACATTTGAGAGATGAATTTTAGAATCACCGACCAAATGTTAAGTTGTAATAGACATTTAAGAGAAAGTCCTAAGGATGACTGAGATCATTTGTGGGCATAAACATTTCTGACTCAAATGGTGGAATTTTTATTTCTCTAGTTGATATTTTCTTATCAGTTTTGAATCGTAATGCCTGTCATGGGATGTGAAGTGCAGAAGGAATGAATAAGGTTATGATAATAAATAATAATAATAACAAATGTAACCGCTCTTGCTTTCACTTACAAAATGAACCGGCCTTTTATTTTATACCTGTGAACCAACATAAGTATATGCTTGATTTGCTGAGCGAGATGAAGATGGTCAAGTGCAAGCCATCATATGTACTAATCAATCCCAATACAAAAGTGGGTTTTTTTTTAAGAATACTCACCAATAAACAGAGAAAAATATCAGAGGTTAGTTGACAGCCTCATCTACCTGAATGATACACAACCGGACATAACATTTGTTTTTGAGTATCTAGGTCAGTTCGTGCATAGTCCCTGAGAGACACATTGGCAAGAAGTGTTTAAGGTTCTTTCATACCTGAAATGAAGTACAAACCATGGACTCTTCTTATATAGAGGTGGATGAACCTATTTGGAGTTATTCGTGGATGTAGATAATGGAGGATATGTGGTTGATTGACAATTTACTACGGGTTATTGTGCTTTCCTTGGTGAGAATTTATTCAACTCAAGGAGTAAAAAGCAAGTTGCAGTCGTATGTTCAATTGTAGAAGCAGAGTATAGATCAGTTATTAAAAAATAATGTGTGAAGATATACTGATCAGGAATCTGATTGAAGAAGTTGGAATCTATCTCACTAGCCTAGCTACTATGTATTGTGATAGCAAGGCAGAAATTGATATCACATATATCTAGAGCGTCATGATAGAAACAAGCATGTTGAAATCGATGGGCATTTTTTAAGAGAAAAAAATGATCAAGGAATCATCTAGCTGTAGCATGTAAAGCCGATAGACTAGGTGCCATATAAGTTGGCTAAAGGGCTACCTAGAACATTACTATCTTGGCACAGTGATAAGCTGAGCATTAGAAGTATATACGCATCAGCTTGAGGGGGTTGTCTTCCCATACCAAGTATTTCACCTATTTGGTTATATACCCTTATGAGAGTTGCATGTAAGGTCTTCTCAGAAGGCCTAGTAAGGACCACTTACTCAATGGCCCACATGGTAACCCTACACAATAAGTAGGGAAACCTCATTTTTTAAGTAAGAGAATATGTTGTTTTCCCTGTTAGGTTTTCATGAGCACCACTCCGTATGTGACACTATCTATCTAGGAGTCAGCAGCTCCAAGAAATGTCAGAAACTTTATCATTGACTCCATCAATCAATAGGATTTATGTTAAAAGAATAGCTAGAAAGAAATGAACATGCACCTTGTACTCATCATGAGACTTAGTGGTTAGGAGTCAATCTATGAACAAAGATAGTTAGGATTAAGTGTGTGTGTTTGTGGCCAATATTAAATCCAGATACAAATGTGTCGATAGCTAGGATTTAATATAGAACTACATGTTATGGAACATTATAACATCTAGGACAAGAACATGAAAACCTTCCATTATAACATTGATTGTATTTTAGTATAAATGTAAACATACTTGTTTTGAAATAATTTTTCAAGATATAATGATCTTCTAACAGTGTTTCTCTCTCTCTCCCCCCACTTTCTATCTCACTTTTTTCTTCTTGTCCTTTCAAAGCTTGGTAGATTCTTAACATGGTATTAGAGCCATCAATGATCAAGATGGCCACAGAAAATTATGCAAATCTATAGTGATTGTTATCAGCAAGTTCATCGAGTCAAGTTCGTGTGACTACAGCTAGACAAGTCCTAGCGATACTTCCAATAGGAGCCATGGTCTCTTTGAACCTCAATGCGACAACTACAAATTATGGAGAAGTTCATTTCTGCCTCTTCTAGACAGGCATTACCTGCTATATTTTACAGTAGGTATCCCTTCACCAAATTCCATCGCATGTCCACAAGAAAATATAACTGAAAATCCTACATTCAAGATTTGGTGGAGAACTTAGCAAAGGGCAGCTGCAAATATTGCATTCAATTCTCTCTAAAGCTGTGATTCCTTGCATTAGCAAAGCTAAAATCATCAAGAGAGATACAGAAGAAATTGGAAAGTACATTCTTGAGAAAGAATCTATCTAGATTCTTAAAATCCATTGAAAATTCCATAGTATGGATAAAGGTATGATGACCACTGATGAATATGTTAAGCATTTGAGATCATGTCATTGAATCTCTTCACCTTCTTGGGAGGTCTAGGAACCGAGAATGAACTATTCATTGTTAACATCAAAGATATCATCAATCATCTGAAAATTGATGAAATTGTGATCAACCTAGAAGCCAATAATGTGCACCTGATGTGTCACTGACAACAACCTTCAAAATCAGAGATACCAACCATCAAAATACTCCCATAGAAGGGAATACAATTATGGTAGGGGCCGTTATCAAGGATGAGGAAGAGGTAGAAATAATGATTTCAGGCCTGATATCAATTTTTTTTTCTCAATTTGGAGGTTTAACGAGGGTGTATCTGGATATTTTTTCAACAAATGTTCAAATTTAACAGAATGCCACTGATAACAATCACTATAGATATTCAAATAATTCAACACCTTAATCAAACCTCATTAATTCTGCCAAGCAGCAAGCCTGGTTTCTAGATAACAGATCAACACATCATTTGACTTCAAATCCAAGTTTTTTAAGCCTGGTTTTTATTCATCTAGTACCTCTAAATCACATAAAACTTAGGCTTCACTCAACTAATCATACTTCACAATAATGCTTGGAAAACATTCGGTCTGATTTATGGGGAGTGCACCTATCTTGTTTGAGTCATTATTTTAGTTATTCATTTGAGTTACTATGTGAACTATGCCTTATATCATTTGAGTTATTCTTATTATTTTTTGATATTATTTCAGTAAGTTTACTTGGATCTATCCAATTAAAAATAAAAAACCTGTCAAACATATTTATAAAGTTCCAAAGACGAGTAAATCAGTTTAACTCTAAGATTCAGTGCTTTCAATCAAATTGGGAAGTAATTATAATGACGAGGATGTAAATCCACGAACATTCGGTCTGATGTAAATTTATCATGCATCATTTTATGCATTTTGTGTGTTTATTTTGGGATACTAACCCTATTTGACTTCTCTAAAGTTAAATGGTTTATTTATCACATTTTGGATGAGTATTTGTATGCAAGAGAATAATAAATAGATCGCACTATGGTAGTAATTATAATGACGAGGGCTTGACACGCCATCTATTTTAGCATGGAGCTAAATCAAGATTTTTGCTCCCCTCGTAGCAGGAGGCTACCAGAAGGGAAAGGAGAGGTGCGAGGCCCATTCCCACCATTTTTGAATTCCTGGGAGTGTCATGGATGGAATATTCAAGCAAGGAATGTGGTGGTAACAAGTCTAGCACCACCTGACCCAAGACATGCATGTGACAACTGGGTTTGTGTGAAGATTCAGACCCTTTTCAAGCTTGTTATCTCTTCCATACTCACATTAGATGTTTTTCATTTCTTAGTTTAGTTTGATTTAATCAAAATAAACTAAGAACATCCAAAAATCACTCTCATATCTCTTCTTCCATCATTTCTCTTTGATTCCTCATTTCTATCATCAATCTCACTTCAAAAACCCTGAAAACACCACCTCTTATACCTAATGATATAATATCTATATCTCCATATTCTCTGCCATACTCTCATCTTTCCACAAGTTCTCATTGCTCACCTAAAATCACCTTCTTATAGTCATAATATTTCTCTCTCATCACATTGAAATCACATAGTCTCATCACCTAGGCTCCCTGAGGATCTCGACCCTTGCTTACACACTGGACTAACTGATTATAAATGTATTGCATGACACTCAAATCACAACAATGATATAATTAAAACACTTAAAAATTGAGTTTATCAACTATTAAGTCCTGAAATGATGCATTTTATGATCATTGAGAGGCTATTCATACATAAGAAGCTTCCTCACACTTTGATCCAAGTACATTCACTTAAACCAACACAATTTATTGACTACTCTAGATTGTTATCCTAAACCAGGGGTCATCTTCAAGAAAAAACCTCCTCAAGATATCTATCTTTAGGAGGGTGTAAATCTTGAGTCGCATCAAACTAAAACTTCTACTAAGTTTGACATGAGATTAGCTCACTCTACAATAAAACACCCTATATCACAGTTTCATACAGTTGACAAAATAGATATAAGTGTACCTAATTCACTCATCATTACATGCAAATAAGAAAATTGATGCAAGCCATGAATTCTGACTTTCAAGCAATAATTCATAATTAAACTTGGAGTTTGGTTCCACATAATACAAATTTTCATTCCCTTGTATGCAAATGGGTGTATAAATCAAAATATAAACCAATGGGTGACATTGATAAAGACAACACACATCTAAATGTAAAAGGGTATAATCAACAAGAGAGTTATGATTTAAAAAACAACTTTTAGTCTGGTTGTTCAGCATACCACGATCTGATTATTGTTTTTGGGCATAAATGGAGGCTTAGAAAACAAATTTGGAAGCTGAAGCTGAAATAAATTTAAAATTGATCTATAAAACTTTTTATACCTTGTGGAAAACTTGTTCCACCCTCTACATGCTCCCAGAGAGTGTCTTGAAGCCGTTCACATTCCTGCCCTCTAGAAGTATCACATAATCAGAGGACTATTGTATATCATCTCCTTCTTCTCAAACTCTTCTTGATGACCATGTTGATCTCCTCACCATCAAGAAGTACTTGTGGAATGAGTTTATCATAAGAGAAAGAAGAAAACAAGGGGCTTAGATGTGGCTGGCATGGACACCAAAGATGGGTATCCCTTTATTTATAATGATTAGGAACATTTCACAAAAGTCCTTATTGGTAATAAAGTCCTTATTGGTAATGTATGACTTCCAACGTCCTTTAATCTTTTATGTGTGACCCTATAGGCCTATATAAATCTAGTTAATAAATTGAAAGGTACACTATCATTTATTGTCCAACATTATTAATTAAGTATAACAACATAAATATTAATTAATCAATGATTGCTTTAAGCCAATCGATAGGTCAAGTTTCCAGTCCTTGGGGTGTCAAGCTACACCAAATTCTCTAGAATGTATAGAGTAGTGTTTGAAATCTCTCATGGAACCTTTGACGACATCAATTATGGCATTTGTATAATCTTTTGTTCACTTTTTGAGACTCTCGAACAATTTAGAGTATAATTAGCTGCCAATCCCTAATTCGCCATTTAGTTAGTACTGATGTGTAATGGAGATCATTTAGTTAGTACAGTAGATGCACTCTCCCACCAAAAAGGACGGGAAAGCTTTGAAACATCTCCTTCGATATCTAAAAGACAGCATTGTCAACATTTTACTCATTCATCAAGATTCATATTTAACTGTGAATGCCTTTAGTGATGCAGATTGGGCAAATGATTCCACTGATAGAAGATACTCCAAAGAATTTCTAATTTCCATTAAAAAAATCATCTCCTAGAGCTCAAAGAAGCAGCTCATAGTTGTTCAATCCCAGCACAATAGTTGAAAAGATGGCTTTACCCAATATTTCTTTTCTCTGGATTCAATATTTGTTTAAGGAACATCAGACTGAAGCTGATTTGCCTCCAATCCTCTTGTGTGACAACATTGGAGCTACGTGTCTTGCCGCATATCTGGTGTTTGATGCAAGGTTGAGACATAAAAAGTTCTACTTCCACTTTTGTTGGTAGCAAGTTGCGGCAAATAATATTCAGATATGCTGTATCAACTGTGAAAATTAGCTAGTTGAAGCCCTGATGGTGATCTCCAAGACTTGATTCACAGTGCTACAAGAAGAGCTCAACATCTCCATTCCCCCGTTGCTTGAAGGGAGGCAGTGAGGAATACACAACTAGAAGCATTTGAGTAGAAAAATTAATTACTAAGAATTAATTTGGTTTACTCTATGGACCTATTCTTTAAACTCTCCCTCTTCCTATATATATCTCCCTTGCACTAACTCGCCCTCACCCTCACTCTCTCCATCTCCCTCTCTCTCCCGTTCTCTCTGGCTCTCCTTTTCCTCACTCTCACTCTCCGTTGATCTTTCTTTCCCTCATCTTCTCTCTCCCTCTCCTTCTTTCTCCTGCCATCTCTCCCTCTCTCTTTCCCCTTCTCTCACTCTCACTCTCCTTCCTCTCTCCATCTCTCTTTCCTTCTCTCTTGATTTCCCTCTCTCTATCTCTCTCTACCAAAGTCGCTATCCAAATCTGGGTTCAATGTACTCAAAGGCAAGCTCAACGTCTTTGAGCCACTGTTGTGCTTCATGGGGATGTTAAGTGAATTAGCAACTAAGGGATGATCAGTAGTAAAATCAACCTCACGAAGCATCACATGGGCCAATAAGATTTAAAATAAGACTAGTGAGTAAAACCCTATACTGATTCTGAGAATTAGTGGCTAAGATTCAATATAAGTTTAAAGATAGCTAGACAAAAGATAGACGATAATGATTAAATCTGGATGGGATATAGTTCAACGGTTGGGATTACATCTTGATGGAGAAGTTATATTTAGTCATTACAGCTAAGGATTTCTATCAAAATACTTTCCTCTATTATTGTACACCTAAAAATGATAATCTTGGGTTGCTTGGATCACATCCAATATCTTTTCATGATACTCATAATACTCATGACACTCATGGATATCTACCAGATGTATGCAATCATACTCATAGCAAATAGAGAGATATTGATTCAAAATATGTTAAAAATATGGAATATAATTCCATCAAAACATTGGAAACTGATCTAGCTCACCAATCTACTCTATGTCCTTTGAATAATCAATCAACATCCCTTGATACATGATTAATCCAAACTGAAGCCTTACATGTCTTAAAAGAAGTTTTGCATCATCCCATAGATATTAGCTTCATTTTAGAACAAATTTATCATTCATACCCCAATTGAGCTAAATAACACATTTTATTTTCATGCAAATTGTATTTTAGCATTGTAATTGTAGTGAGCAAAGAGAGAGAAAGAACGATAGAGAGAGAATGGTGAATAGAAAATTAGGGTTTGATCATAAGATATGATGTCCTCATACAACTTATTCAAGAGGAGAGAGAAGAGATAGAATGTGGGCCAAGAATAGGCCCATTAAGGGAAGAAGAGAGATATATTCCAACACTCCCCCTCAAGCTGGAGCGTGGAGATCAAACATGCCCAGCTTGCCTCTAATAGTCTCATATGCCATCCCGACCAACGCCTTCGTAAGGATATCTATGAGTTGATGTGCATAAGCAACATGAGGAGTACAGATATTACCATCTATGACGTACAGTGGAATGAAGTGGCAATCAATCTTGATATGCTTGGTCCTCATGTGAAAAGTGTTGTTGCTGGCGATGAAGGTGGCGGCTTCATTATCACAACACATCTTCATAGGCAAGGGAGGTGGAAAACCGAGTTCAGTGAGAAGGGATCTCAACTAGAGCATTTCCGATTTCGTGTCCGCCATGGCCCTGTACTCTAACTCGGCACTAGAACGGGAAACGACAGATTGTTTCTGTGATCTCCATGTGACCAGATTACCCCCAACCTAAGTGGCATAGCCACCATGAGACTTGCAATCCTCCCTATCGCCCGCGTATCCTGCATCAGAATAAGCCTCAACATGTAGATGGCCATGCCTCTGGTACAATAGGCCTTTTTTGGGGGCTCGCTTAATGCAGGCGAGAACACGAGATACACCGTCAAGATGTACCACACGAGGAGCTTGCATGAATTGACTCGATATATTCACTACATACGCAATATCAGGGTGTGTCACGATTAGATAGAGAAGCTTACCTACAAAACGACTATACTGGCCCGGGTCCTCCAACAATGTTCTTGCCTTATCCCACCAATCGATGTTTGTCTCCATAGGAGAAGCCACGGGCTTACAACCGAGCATACCCGTTTCTTCCAAGAGATCTAAAGCATACATCCTCTGGCATAAAAACATATGTTCAGGGCGATAAGAAATTTCAAGGCCAAGGAAGTACCTTGGTGGGGAGAGATCACGCGTCACAAAATGCTGACGAAGATAAGCCTTGGTCGTAGAAATTCCAGCCTTGTCATTGCTAGTGAGAATAATATCATCAGCATAGACATCCAACACAACGGACCCCATAGGAGTCCACTTGCGCGTAACTATGGGAGCTGAGACAGTGGAGATGAAGCCATAAGCAAACAGCAACGTGGAGAACTTGTGAAACCAGGCACGAGGGCCTTGCTTCAAGCCATAGATTGCCTTTTTCAAGAGACATAACATAGAAGACTCCCCCTAAGCAACATACCCAAGAGGTTGCTCCATACAAACTTTTTCCGCTAACTCACCATAATGGAAGGCATTTGAGATGTTGAGCTGATGAAGAGACCATGCCTGATTGAGTGCCACCGAGAAGAGGACCCGAATGGAACTGAGATGGGCCACTGGAGAGAAAGTCTCAGTATAGTCGAGACCATAGGCTTGGGAGAAGCTGTGAGCGACAAGCCGTGTCGTGTACCGGGCAATAGTACCATCAAGATTGTACTTGATGGAGTACACCCACTTACAAGAGACAACGTTGGTGTCGAATGGACAGGGCACCAGCTGCCATGTGTCTCGCTAAAGAAATGTGGCATATTCTGCATCCATAGCCGCCTTCCACTCTGGTACCTACAAAGCTTCAAAATATGATTTGGGAATTGACCCAGTGATAACGGGAAGGGCAAAGGTGCGATAGTAGGGGGAGAGACGAGCAGAGGAAACATGATGGCTAATAAGGTGTTGAGTACATTGACGTGTGCCTTTTCAAAAGGAAATAGGAAGGTCAAGGTTCAAGGGAGGAGAAGCAGGTGCGGGTGATGGAAGTGTGGGGGAGGAGGATGTAGGGTAAAGGTAGGCACAACGGGCTCAAGAGCAGGAGAATGTGTGGTGAGTGGTGGAGAGTCCGGATCAGAAGAAGAGTCGGCTGGGGTGGTGGAAGAAGAGGGAGCAATAGCAGAATCGAGAATGAAAGCCGTAGGAAGCGGAGTGAGAAGAGGGCCTCGAGTGTCTTAAGAAGTCACAAACAAGGATGAGGGAACAAGGGGTAATGGTGTGAAGTATGGGACATCCTCATGGAAAGTGATATTGATAGATGTGATGTAGCGGCGTGAAGAGGGAAAGTAGACCCGGTAACCTTTCTGAGTCTTGGAATAACCAACGAAGACACCCTTTAGAGCATGTAGAGCGAGTTTGGATAAACCAGGGGTGTGATCTTGAACAAATGTAGAGCAGCCAAAGACTCGAGGAGGTTAGGGGAATGAGTCTGCACTAGGATGAAGCCGCCGATTGGGAACAGCCCCACTTAAGGCAGCAGATGGAAGGCGATTTGCCAAGAATGTGACAGTAAGGACTGCATCAGACCATAGATATGTGGTTACATGCATACCAACCAACATGGTATGCACCATAATCAGGAGATGTTAATGTTTCCGCTCAGCCACTCCATTCTATTGGAAGGTGTAGGGCAAGTCGTTTGATGGATAATCCCTTTGTCTAAACAAAAGGTCTCCAAAGAATGTTGTACAAATTCTAGGGCATTATCCGTATGAAGTACCTTCGGGGTGGTAGCGTATTGTGTAATGACCTCCATCACAAATTGTTGAACCGTGTCTAGGACTTGTTTTTGGCTCTGAAGAATGTAAGTCCAGATGCATCGAGTGTAGTCATCGAAGAAGACAATGTAGTTTCTTCCCTCAAAAAGTGAGGTGTGTTGTGCAAGGCCCCATATGTCGCAATGCACAAGATCAAAAGGTCGAGCGGAAGGTATGCCGGTGCATGCAAGATATGATGATCGATGATGTTTCCCTAGTTCACATGATTCACATTTAAAGGAACACACATTAATCCATGTTAAAGCTTCTTTAAGTTTTGCAAAACTTGGATGTCCCAAATGGCAATGCCATAAAAAGGAGTTTTGGGAAGAACATTGGGAAGCAGACAACAAAAACAAAGCAAGTAGTCCAGCTGATGGCGAAGCAAGCATGAACTCATAGATTCCTTGTCCATTCTCACGGCCTAGTCCAATCCTCTACCCGTACAAAGATCCTGGAAGATGTAATGATAAGGATAGAAGAGAACAACATAGTTAAGGGCTTCGGTGATGGCACTGATGGAAAGCAGGTTTGTGGGAATACCGAGGACGTAAAGGACATTGTGGAGTGCTATGGAAGATGTTGCATGAGTGGTTCCTGACCCCTTTACAGGATATGAGCGACCATCAGCGATGTAGACGTCAGGGTGTGAGGTGTCAGGGAATACGGGTTAAAGATGGAGGAGGTACCCGTCATATGAGACAAAGCTCCTGAGTCAATTATCCAAGTCGTATTAGAAGCTGAGAGGACGGACATACCTGGAGTGGATGAGCTTTCTCCGGCATAGGAAGCTAGACTTGTAGTGAGAGAAGCCACACTAGTCGATGCACCTGGTGGAGCGTGCCAAGCGGATGCGTGGGAAGCCTGGAGGTATGCAAGCTATGTAGGTGAGACCGAGATCTGGTAGCCTGCAGCAAATGAGGCGACAGCTGACATAGTGGACATCATAAAGGGGATGCGGGTGGTGCGGACTTGCCCCCATAGGCGACGAGTACCCATGGGGGTTTCCCAAATTCCTTCCAACACTTCTCAGAGGGATGCGTCAGCTTCCCAAAATGGAGGGAAGGCATTTCGGGGCTTTCCGAAGGTAGGCCCCTTGCCCAAGGGCTTCGGGGGACCTCCAGATCCGCTAGATGCATCTAGGGCAGAGATGTCAGGCGAAGGTGTAGGAGACAAGGTAGCCACACTATCATGAACCGGGAGTGCTACAGAAAAGATATCCTCGATGGGCATCACAGAGAACCAGCAAGAACTTGTTCGCATATCATATGGATGAGCTCGGGCTTCAGCCCACTCAGGAATGCACTAGCCCGAAGCTTGTCTCAGAATCGAGCCAATGTGTCGGAATCAATAGACGGAGGCTGATACACTACTATATCGGTAATGATGGACTCCATTGCGCCATAATATTCATGGAGTGAGCGTGAACCCTGCTTGCATGCAAATATATCCTCTTAAAGATGAACAATCTTACTGGCATTACTCTTGTTGGCGTACATCGTCGCTAGTCGCTGCCATAAAGCACAAGTTGGGAGAGTCTGACTGATAGGTTGCATGATCTTGTTGTCGACACTCTGACACAACCACGTACACACAGCTGATTTAATGTAACTCCACTCGGCATTGGTTGGATCTGACTCAATCGGTGGAGAATCCGTTAGGTGATGTCGAAGTCGATGAGCATTCACGAATTCCAAGAATGGAGTCGACCACGAACTATATTTTTTTCCGTCGAACGTATATGCCGGACGCATGAGAGCCGTCATGATCGAGTGCCTCACAGGAGTTGGGCCAAGGGGAGCCATTTGGACGGAAGATTCTGCTTCGTCCGCCATGAGAGAGGTGATAGGTGATAGAGACAGCTTTGGAGGAGATAGGAACGCCACCTATAAAGATGCCACCGGATAGAGATGCCGCCTGGAGAAGATCGCCGACTAACAATGGGACTGCTGGAGAAAGGCTACCGCCTGATGAAGATAGGTGCTGCCTGGAATAAGCACCGCCGGATGATGGTTGGATGCAGCAGGAGGAATCGCCACAGGGAGCTTTTTCGCCAAAGAAGACGCGGTCAAGGAGAAGCGCCTCTGATGCCCTCTCGATGCTCTGATACCATGTAGTGAGCGAAGACAGAGAAAGAATGATAGAGAGAGAACGGTGAATAGAAAATTAGGGTTCTATCATAAGATATGACGTCCTCATACAACCTATATAAGGGGAGATAAAAGAGATAGAATGTGGGCCAAAAATGGGCCCATTAAGGGAAGACGAGAGATATATTCCAACTTTAATATTAATGGATTCAATTCTTCTCGTTATTATGTTATTTTATTACAAGGCTGAATGTAGTAAACAAACATGTTGCTTAAGGAAAGTCAAGCGCGAGTGACAACATCAATTCAAGCCAACCACAAGTGGATTAGTGCAACAACCCTCAAGGCCACTAGCACCCAACAAGTGTCTTTGCCTAGGCAAACGCCACCAAGAGATCCCACACAAGCCCATTACTAGAGCCCATAACAAAGAACACGGCCCAATGATGCGCGGGAGAAGAGAAGTTTTTCATTTATTCAAATGATATCCTTAGTCAAAATTTAAATACATGTTTTGCTTTTTGAAATTATCAATACGGGATAAGTTCTAACCCCTTCCTTTTAGCCCTGCATTAGGCCACGCCAATAGACAATTATGGGGATCACTACCCAATGGGCCACAGTCTTAAGAAAATTACAAAATATGATCGCATGATCAAGCCAACCTAGGCCTAAGCCCGCATCATAACCAGCCAATTTTCAAATTACATTTGAATCTCGATCGTATGATCTTCATAAGGAGATTAGATGGTTCATCTCTCTCTTTTGCATTACTTTATTTTTGGCAGCCTCTTATTCATTGGCAGCCACCAAGGAGGATGGTGGGCTTTCTAGATGAACCAATTAGAGAGGGAACTATATACATGAACTATGCTGATTGGGCGCACAGGGGTATATGAAAAACTCAAAATTAGGATAAATTTATATCGTTGTGAAATTGAGCTTATTCAATAATATTTAAAAAATCTATAATTGTAAAATAATTTACTTAGCTCATGATGAGTAAGGGTCTTCTCCATAGGGAACGCATATTAAAGAAAGACTTTTTCGATCAGGTGAAGTCAAGAAGATGAGAGCTGTCACGGATAGCGTACGAGCTACTGAATGGGTACTGATAGTGATTATGATAGAGGCTGGAGGAATTTAAGAAGGACGTGAAGCATGTAAGTACTAGCAGTGGGTCTTTGGGTAAGATGAGAAGATCAAGGTGGACGTGAATGGTAGTGTGAGGACAAGATGATAAGAATCAACTTCTTTAGGGTATAATAATATGTAAGAGTATGGAGAGATGGGAAAGGATGAAGATGATATGTAAGATGTGGTGTAATGCCCCAAAATATGTTGTATTCCTGCATAGAGGCCTATGTGTTAAATGTTGAGGACATGTACATATACTTGAACTCAGAAGTGGAGATTGAGTTTGTACACATGAACACCACGCATCACGGGTGGTAACACCTGACCTTGATTTATTAGGTCTGTTAGGTGCTTGCGCTCGTCGGTACGTAAGCGCAGCATATCAAAATAGGCCGCATGTGCAAGCCATGGGCGATGCGTGTGCAGGCCATTGAGGACGTACACACTCAGGCCACGTAGGTTGTACGGTAGAGGCGTGGGTGCTGGGCATGGAAACTGCACGAGAGTGAGAGCTATGCATCATGCGCACGTGTTGCGCTTGTTGTGTGTGTGGGTGTGGGGCGGGAGGCATTCTGCCAGGACACTAAGGTATTGGCGTAGAGAGCATCGAGGCAGCTGCAGGGCGCATGGTGCCCCTACAAGCAGTGCTGCGACATGGGGTGCCAAGGCTTGGGGCGCCTAACATGTTGGTGCTAATGTGGATTGAGAGTGGAGGTGTCAGCACGGTTGCTAGTGGCGTGAGAAGTGTCAAGGTTAGGGCAGACTGGCCGGTGTGCCTGGATCCATATCCCACAGGCGTGTGGTACCTCGCCCATGGGCACGCTTGTAGCAACGGTGTCAGCAAGCACATGCATGGGGCTGTAGGCCTCAAAGCATGAGAGCGCCACTACCCAAGCGCATGTTGCACCTCGTCTCGTAACTTCGGTATCATCCCTCGTCTTTGCCCATGTAATCTCATTCCTTATAACACAATGACCCGATCTATGTATGGGGTCTAGCCCTACCTTCTCTCCTTAACCTCCACGCAATCCAAAAACTATCCCAAGAGACTTTTGTCGCATAAGCAAAGGGTGCTCAGCGTTTTTGCCCAAGCGTTGAGGCCCGCACGTGTTTAATCTGAGGATTGTTCTTAGGCCTGGATTTGACCGTGTAACATGTGGTGATAGTGATGGTGAGAATGAGAATGATGATTAGAATAGAAGAGGTAGCGATATGTGTTTGCTTATACGGAATGTGAGAGATAGGTCATGAGATTGTCATTATGTAGGGACACGTGAAATGAATGATATATGCGGATGGATAGAGAAGATGACAGGTGAAGATGGAGGCGGATGAATGATAGTGATGGATGATGATGATAAATGAACTACCTAAGTGTGGTGGAGAAGACTCAATGTAAGGCAAGAGGCTAACCTAGATCCCTATATTCTGTTGGGATCAAGGCATATGTAGATCAACCTTCCCACTTCTCTTTTGAACTTCTCCAAGTACTAGAGACACCCTCTCTAGGAGGAAGTGAGATTAAAGATGTTTTTTTATAAAGACTAGAGGTTTAATTTATAGATCCAATCATATGGTTGGATAGAGGACATAAATAGAAAGCTAGCCTCAAAATTTCAGCTCAATCTAATTTCTGGATCGTCAAATATAAAGCCTGGAAGTTGGACAATTCCTAGCCGTTGATTTAATCGAAAGATTTCCCTCCTCGTCCTCGTCAGCACCGTCAAGTCATTCGGTTTAGCTCCTAAGATATATGACGTTCTTAATCCTTCCTTTTCTTGGTCTTCTCCGCTAGAATAAACTACTTCGTACCAATCAAGATCACAAGTGCAACTTCAAAGGAAACAACTATGGTTCCCATCTTGATCATGATCCATTCAATATCGGGCCTGCTTTGTTACCGGGAACTGTTAAAGAATTATTCTTAAGTTATTTGCTTCACCCCTTCTTTGTGTATTTATATTTTACTTCTTAAAAAATAAAAGTCAAATTATTATAAATTAGAACCTCTATCTAATTGATTAAAAGAGGGGGATAATGTGGCTTTGCAGGCTCCTAGACCCAATCGTCGTTCCGTATTTTTTTTCTGAGGGAAGGTTCTGCAATAAACCATAATTCTACATCAATCCACTTGATGCGTCCAACCTCTTGTTCGAAAAAAATTGCATGAGCCCTAACCGATACAGATACTGGTGGTGTGGCTTTGATTACATGCTCAACAACAAGACATACAACCTATGACGTGATGGATTTCCACTCTTAAATGGGAGGGAGTGGAGTTTGACTTCTACACTTTTTCTGAAGCTGAATCTTCATTGACTAGTAATATGAAGATGAATTGACTTCCTAACATGAAGATTCAACTTGACTCTGCTCCTAAGCACCTTCAGATTTAGATGAATTGTCTTCGTAACATGAAGATTCATCTTGACTCTGCTCCTAAAGTTGCGCCTTCATTTACTGCTTATCATCTTCCATCTCCATCACTCCTAAAGTCATGCGTCTCTTATGGTCATAAACGATCTTGCTCATAAACTCACGTCTTTAAAAATATATATAAAGTACTAATAATTATTATGATTATCATAATAATGATGATAACTATATTGTTATCCAAAGAGATAGATATTTTATTAAGGCCATTAAATACATGATATAACAGCGTGTAGTAAGTAAGATGGACTAAGCTACTTAGGATGCTTTCATCCTGGCATGAAATGTGATTATTAGTTGAGATTCTTCCTCATTATCCGTGATCGACGGCTCTCGTATCATCACGTATCACCCTGGAAAAACAAAAATAGAGAATAACAGTATATTAATATTGGATTAACTATATTGTTAAATATCTAGCTCATAGGTGACGTACCGTGCCGCATCAGCCATTTTCCTTTTTAATCCAATAAGAATCAGGCACGTGTACACCACATGTACATGAGGCTACCATTGTTGACCAGTCAAAGAAGAAATAAAACCAATTTTTTTATCCTCTCCTTGGTCTTTGTGCAGTATTTATTACAGAAAAAAAGCCCTTTTTTATTGGCCCACATCCCCTTTGCTAGTAAAAGGTAAAAAGAAAGTCATTAGTCTTAAATTCCATTATAGCGTCGCTAATCGTGATGCCATAACGGCTTAATTAAATGATTAGTTGACGCCAATCATTAACTGGAATAAATGATTATCCCTAATTCTAGTTGGTAGCCATTCAACAAATTGAACGGCGACACGTGGCGTTGCAAAAAATAAAGCAATTAAAATATGTTCTAAAATTCATATTAAGTAAAATAAAGGCCTAAAATATAAAAAATATGTATTTCGACTTAGAAAAATCTTATCTTTACGAATTTAATGATTATCTCTCTAGCTCTTTCTCTAGGGAGAGAAAGAGCTAGAGAGAGAGAGGGAGAGAGAGCGAAAGAGAGAGAGAGAGAGAGATATGGAGAGAGAGGGAGAGAGAGAGAGAGAGGGAGAGAGAGCTAGAGAGAGGGAGAGAACTAGAGAGAGAGAGAGCTAGAGAGAGAGAAAGTGCGAGAGTGAGAGAGAGGGAGAGAGATAGAGAGAGAGAAAGTGCGAGAGTGGGAGAGAGAGAGAGGGAGAGAGCTAGAGAGAGAGAGAGAGAGAAAGTGCGAGAGTGAGAGAGAGAGAGAGAGGGAGGGAGAGAGAGAGAGAGAGCAAGAGAGAGATAGAGAGAGAGAGATGGAAATCCCTAAAAGCCCTAAATTCAGGAATAAAACAGGTGAAGTGTGCAGGAATTTCTTAAAACCAAGGGGAGGTGTTTGCAGAACTATACGCCACAAGTTCGTCCATCGTCATCCGTCCATCCACGTCCCGTCCCTGGACGTGCCGAACCGGACTACCAGTTGCAAAGCACCACCAAGGTCCACAAAATCAACGGTCAGGATCGCCGCAATCAAATCATCGGCAGAAGAATCCCGTCACCGCGCAGTGAAGTTACCGCAACGAAATCTTTCTTTTATTTTTATTTTCGCCCTTTTTCTTTCCCGGCTTGGAGGTCGAGGGTTCATCCTTAAGAACCCTCTGCTTCTTCTTCTTCTTCCTCCATCGCGAACGAGAAGGGAGAGCGATGGAGGACGCCAACAACGCAATGGCGCAACACCAACAGATGCTTCATCAACAGCAACAACAACAACAACAGCAGCAACAACAGCAATTCCTACTCTTGCAGCAATTCCAACAACAACAACAACGGCAACATC
Organism: Wolffia australiana; assembly: GCF_029677425.1. Taxonomy (NCBI): domain Eukaryota; kingdom Viridiplantae; phylum Streptophyta; class Magnoliopsida; order Alismatales; family Araceae; genus Wolffia; species Wolffia australiana. Next base: position 7,416,043 of record NC_135841.1, on the reverse strand, counting down.
TACTGCAACAGCAGCAGCAGAAGCAGCTCTTACTGCAGCAGCAACAACAACAGCATCAGCAAAATCAACAAAATCAACTCAATCTCCAGCATTTGCAACAACAGCACGCCATTTCAAGGTTTCCTTCCAACATTGACCCTCATCTCCGATCGCCCGCGCTTCGGACCCTTCATCTTCAGCAGACTCAGCAGCAATCGCAGCCGCCAGTGCAGTTGAAATCGCAGCAGAATAGCGGGTCTGCGCAGCAGCGCGCGGTCCATCAATCGCATCCGCAGCAGCAGCCGAAAATGGGTGCAAGTGTCGCGGTGAGGCATGGAAACCGGGTGGATGTGGATATGGCGCAGCAGGATGCGTATAAGGTCTGCAACCCTGATTTCAAACGCCCGTTTTCCAGCCTTGAGGACGCTGTTTCTAGGTAATCTAGGGTTTCTCTCCCTTGCCATCTCCAATTTCCTCTCATTTCATTTGCGATTTCTTCGTGTTGTTGTGAAAATTAACTGAGACGCATTGGTGTAGCTTGTTCAGTCATTCGTTCTAAACTTTTGATGTAGAATGTCGGAGCGGCCCTCGCATTGGCTTCTCTAGAATAAGGATTTTGTTGATCTCTGGTCGTCTTTTTCTTATGCCGTCTGTGCGTTAAGATATCTTAATGCCGTTGTGATGTGTTTTCATCTCCCTAATTGCAATTTAATTGGTGTTTAAATGCCGGGATTAAATCTCCGTTCTTTTTTGTTTAAGAATGTCTGGCCAATTATTCGTGTAATACCTTGGCATCTTGTCAGCTTTGGAAGTCCAAATTAGATTGATAAACAATTATTGAAGAGTAGGATTGAAATATTTTCTGGCATTATTTTTTCTTCTGTGAACAAAATAATTTATTCTCACGTATTTGTAAGCCTCGTGTAGTTGTTAATTCGGAATGTCTCTGAAAAACTTTTCTGAAATGCCTTCAAAGGAGTTACTTTTAAAGACAAATTGATGCACATGACCCTCATCGGATGACTGAGCACTATGAGTTTGTTCTGCCGCATTATGCGATTCCCTTTTCATTCGTGTTAAAATTGTTGTGAAATCATCAATATTATATTAGGCCTTGAAGGGACACTAAACAATTCCCTTTTCACTCGTGTTATCATTGTTGTGAAATCAACGCAAGATATTCGCCCTTGAAGGATCATTTTGTTGGAGGCTGATCTTCCTGCTTCCGGTGTATCATCTGGTGTTGTACGCCTTCATGCGAGCTTAACCAAGAAAAAAATTATTTATGTTGTATTTCTGTCACCAGTCTTCTGTTCACTATGAATTTTTTTGTCGCAAAAGCTATTAATTTGCCTGGTAGTTTTTTCCAGCACGTCACTGTAATCACCACTTTGTTTCCGTGTTCGATATGGGAACAGTGCTGTCTCGGAGTGTTCTGTGTAATTGTGATGATAATTTTATTTATGAAGTACTGACCACTATCTGCGGCAATATATGGACGTTTATGAGCTAAAACCATATATCCACATGTTTGGATATATTTCATCCTGAATTGGAAAATTGAGAAAATCCAGGATGATTTTAAAAATCCAGGGCTGAGGAAGGATTTCGTTGCTTAGTGGACCCAAACGGGTTAATTTCCATTGTAAATGATTTTAAAAATTTAAATAAAATTATAAAGTTTGTTTTTCGCGTAATAAATTTAATCGTCAAAACTGATGCGAACTGAGTGAGCCTCTGTGGAACTTTGAAGACTAATTCATCAATATTTTAATCCATTCTTTCTTTAAAGAAAATTATCTACTCATTTAATCATATCATTGATTTTTTTTGAAACATTGATCAAATCAATTGTGAAGGGAATTACTTTTGAATTATGTTTTCAGTATAGATTTTCTTCTTGATTCTGATAAATTGGAAATCTGATTAGTTTTCTCCAGCGGGTTGACCCAGATTGCTGCCGCTTCACGGGAGTTACTTTTGAATTATGTTTTCGGTATATACTTTCTTCTTGATTCCGATAAATTGGAAATCTCATTAGTTTTCTCCGGCGGTTTGACCCAGATTGCTGCCGCTTCACAGGAATTACTTTTGAACTATGTTTTCAGCATATACCTTCTTCTTGATTCCGATAAATTGGAAATCTGATTAGTTTTCTCCGGCGGGTTGGCCCAGATTGCTGCTGCTTCACGGGAATTACTTTTGAATTATGTTTTCAGTATATATTTTCTTCTTGATTCCGATAAATTGGAAATCTGATTAGTTTCCTCCGGCGGTTTAGGCCAGATTGCTGCCGCTCCACGGGAATTACTTTTGAATTATGGTTTCAGTATATATTTTCTTCTTGATTCCGATAAATTGGAAATCTGATTAGTTTTCTCCGGCGGTTTGACCCAGATTGCTGCCGCTTCACGGGAATTACTTTTGAACTATGTTTTCAGCATATACCTTCTTCTTGATTCCGATAAATTGGAAATCTGATTAGTTTTCTCCGGCGGGTTGGCCCAGATTGCTGCCGCTTCACGGGAATTACTTTTGAATTATGTTTTCAGTATATATTTTCTTCTTGATTCCGATAAATTGGAAATCTGATTAGTTTTCTCCGGCGGTTTGACCCAGATTGCTGCCGCTTCACGGGAATTACTTTTGAATTATGGTTTCAGTATATATTTTCTTCTTGATTCCAATAAATTGGAAATCTGATTAGTTTCCTCCCGTGGGTTGACCCAGATTGCTGCCGCTTCACGGGAATTACTTTTGAACTATGTTTTCAGCATATACCTTCTTCTTGATTCCGATAAATTGGAAATCTGATTAGTTTTCTCCGGCGGTTTGACCCAGATTGCTGCCGCTTCACGGGAATTACTTTTGAACTATGTTTTCAGCATATACCTTCTTCTTGATTCCGATAAATTGGAAATCTGATTAGTTTTCTCCGGCGGGTTGGGCCAGATTGCTGCCGCTCCACGGGAATTACTTTTGAATTATGGTTTCAGTATATATTTTCTTCTTGATTCCGATAAATTGGAAATCTGATTAGTTTTCTCCGGCGGTTTGACCCAGATTGCTGCCCCTTCACGGGAATTACTTTTGAACTATGTTTTCAGCATATACCTTCTTCTTGATTCCGATAAATTGGAAATCTGATTAGTTTCCTCCGGCGGTTTGGGCCAGATTGCTGCCGCTCCACGGGAATTACTTTTGAATTATGGTTTCAGTATATATTTTCTTCTTGATTCCGATAAATTGGAAATCTGATTAGTTTTCTCCGGCGGTTTGACCCAGATTGCTGCCGCTTCACGGGAATTACTTTTGAACTATGTTTTCAGCATATACCTTCTTCTTGATTCCGATAAATTGGAAATCTGATTAGTTTTCTCCGGCGGTTTGACCCAGATTGCTGCCGCTCCACGGGAATTACTTTTGAATTATGGTTTCAGTATATATTTTCTTCTTGATTCCGATAAATTGGAAATCTGATTAGTTTTCTCCGGCGGTTTGACCCAGATTGTTGCCGCTTCACGGGAATTACTTTTGAACTATGTTTTCAGCATATACCTTCTTCTTGATTCCGATAAATTGGAAATCTGATTAGTTTCCTCCGGCGGGTTGGGCCAGATTGCTGCCGCTCCACGGGAATTACTTTTGAATTATGGTTTCAGTATATATTTTCTTCTTGATTCCGATAAATTGGAAATCTGATTAGTTTTCTCCGGCGGTTTGACCCAGATTGCTGCCACTTCACGGGAATTACTTTTGAACTATGTTTTCAGCATATACCTTCTTCTTGATTCCGATAAATTGGAAATCTCATTAGTTTCCTCCGGCGGGTTGGCCCTGATTGCTGCCGTTTCACGGGAATTACTTTTGAATTATGTTTTCAGTATATATTTTCTTCTTGATTCCAATAAATTGGAAATCTGATTAGTTTCCTCCCGTGGGTTGACCCAGATTGCTGCCGCTTCACGGGAATTACTTTTGAACTATGTTTTCAGCATATACCTTCTTCTTGATTCCGATAAATTGGAAATCTGATTAGTTTTCTCCGGCGGGTTGACCCAGACTGCTGCCGTTTCACGTGGTGGCGGACTACGAAGCAGAGGAGGATGATAGAATGCTCGAGAGCGACGCAACGGGGCAGGCGCCGTCACGGCTGATGCAATGGGACAACAACATCATGAGTAGGTTGCAGGATTTCGTTGGCGCCTTGGAGAAGCAGGTGCTGGCCTTCAATGTAATGACCAGGAAACGATCATTGGGGGAGTTCAGATCCGAGGAGCGGCTGATGCTAGAGCAGGCCCAGATGTATGAGGAGAAGCTGGCCATCTTAAGGCTTAGGTCAGAGAAAGAGAGGGAGGCGGCCGAGGCGGCAAAGATTCAGATCGCCATGGCCCAGGCGGAGATGATCGCTCACACCACGGCGCCAGCGACAGCTGCTGACGAGGGCAGCAGCCGAGAATGGTTTGGCGGTGGCGGCGGCGGCGGCGAAGGCGATCGGAGGGAGGAGGAAGAGCAGGAGGATGACTATCTGAATGATGGCAATGAGGGAGAGAATGGAGAGACTGGGTTGCATGACCAGTGGCGAGAAGTTGGCGGTCTTGATCTCAATTCCAGATGATCATCTCTCTCTCCTCATACATAGAAGCTGTCTAATTTTCTTCTCTCAATGCCAAATCTCTCCCTCTTATCACTTTTTGTACATCTTCTCATGAGTTCCTCCCAACTCCTGAGACTGATTAGCTCACAATGACCATGGGCGTCTTACTTAACCGCAAAGTTAATGCAGTTATCTCCCAGAATTGTTCATCATTATTTCTAAATAGACGTGGTCGTTCTGTTCTTTTTGTGCGAATTGTTCGTTCTGTTCGGTTTTTCAAACAGAACAAAAACGAATTCGAACAAAACGTCGCACAGACCCATGTCCGGTGCTTTTGTTTGCTTTGTGCGAATTTTGTTCTACTTTTGTGCGAATGTGCGAATTTTGTTCCTTCTGAAAAAAAAAAGAGAACAGAACAAAGAACAAGGTCCTATGCGTATCTTCTGTGTGAATTTTTTGTTCGTTTCAAACGAACAGAACAGAACAACCGTGTCTATTTCTAGGCCCCTGTAGTTATTCAAAACTGTTCATCATTAGGTGCATTGATGTATATTTAGAGCGTGGGGGAGAGAATTGTTTATAAGTATAGAGAGATGGATGGAACTGTTGGCCATTGTTTCCAAGTGATTCATTTAAAGTCAACGCTCTTATCCGACCAGAACTATTGATATTTGCCTGTAAATATAGGAATTGGCGGGTAGAGAGATAAGTAGAGAGAGAGAGAGATGATAGAGACAGACAGAGAAAGAGACGTGCCCTTGGAAAGAGGGATTCTTCTTTAGACCCACATCACAGTCTCCGCCCACGTTCTCGCCATGTGCTGCAGGCAGATTCGATTTCCTCAAATGATTTACGATTTCTCCTGCTCAATCCCAAGTCAACGCTGTTCATCAAACGAAGATTTGCAATCTCTAACATTCTTTAAACTTCGTACCCGCTTTAATGAACAATAAATACAAAGTAATCTGCCTTTCCGCAGAGAATAACGTGGCAACATGGCATGTGGCGAGCCAGGCGGCGAGATTATCTTTCCCAGACGCTTGTCTTTCTCTCCCATCTCTTCTTCATATCCTCGTTCATCCCATTCCCATCATACAAAGAACAAGAGAGAGAGATACACGAGAAGGAATAGCGAGAGAGATTGAGACAGAGATGGAGATGGAGAAAGTGACAGAGATAGAGCTTGTCTTTCTCTTTATCTCTATCTTATCTCTCTCTTGTTATTTGTTAGATGGGAAGGAAATCAACGAAGATATGGAAAAGAGATGGGAGAGATAGAGACTAGAGAGAGAGATAAAGATAGAGAAAGTGATGGAGCCTGTCTTTCTCTCCCATCTATTCTCCATATCTTCGTTCATCCCACTCTCATCTAACAAAGAACAAGAGAGAGAGATACAGAAGAAGGAATAGCGAGAGAGATTGAGACAGAGATGGAGATAGAGATTATCTCTCTTGTTCTTTGTTAGATGGGAAGGGAATCAACGAAGATATGGAAAAGAGATGGGAGCGATAGAGAGAGAGATAAAGATAGAGAAAATGATGAAGCCTGTCTTTCTCGCACATCTCTTCTCCATATCTTTGTTCATCCCATTCCCATCATACAAAGAACAAGAGAGAGAGATACACAAGAAGGAATAGCGAGAGAGATTGAGACAGAGATGGAGATAGCGACAGTGACAGAGATAGAGCTTGTTTTTCTCTCAATCTCTATCTTAATCTCTCTCTTGTACTTTGTCAGATGGGAATGGAATCAACGAAGATATGGAAAAGAGATGGGAGAGATAGAGAGAGAGATAAAGATAGAGAAAGTGATGAAGCCTGTCTTTCTCTCCCATCTCTTCTCCATATCTTCGTCCGATCCCATTCCCATCTAACAAAGAACAAGAGAGAGACATAAAGATACAGATAGAGACAGAGATGGCGTTAGAGATAGAGATCTATCCCTCATTTGATCGAGGGCCGACGTATCTGAACTTCTCCAAATCTTCATCACAAAAGTCGATCACACCGACCAAAGAACTAGCTAAAATCAAGAGCCAAGGGGGGCATGAACAACAAGAGAGAGAAGCGTATATACTTTTCCCAAATCTTCATCACAAACGCTGATTACATCGAAGATAGAACAAGCTGAAATCAAGAGCAGAGGGGGGCACCGTTCCCGGCGGCCCACGCCGTCCGCATGAACAACAAGAGAGAGAGATACACGCAAAAGGAAGAGAGATACATGGTGATCTCTATCTCCTCTATCTCTCTCTAGCATTTGATCTCGGAGCTGACGAAGGGGAAGTCCTGGGGAGTAGTCCAGGCGTATCTGAACTTGATGGTGGCGCCGCGGGAGAGGGGACGACCGCCGTTGACGAGGCAGAGGGTATCGTCAACGGTCTTGATAGCTCGCGGGTCAACGACCATGACGCTGCTAAGGCCATAGCAGCGAACCATAACCTTGGCCTGTGAACATGGACATCCGTTTTTCACCGTAACCTCGTACTGAGGCTTCCCTTCGACTATCTTCCCCGTCATTACTTGCTTCACCACCATCGTTTCTGGCCGGCAGCCAGCCGCTGGCGCCCCTGCAGAGAAAAACCCAGGTGATCAGAAGCATGGAGAGAGAGATATGGATGAGATAACAAGGACTGAGAGATGGGTAGGTGAGAGAGACATGGATGGATAACACGGAGGGAAAAGGAGAGAGAGATGGGTAGGTGAGAGATACAGATGTGGATGGATAACAAAGAAGAGAGATGGGTAGGTGAGAGATAGAGATGTGGATGGATAACATAGGAGAGAGATGAGTAGGTGAGAGAGAGATGTGGATGGATAGCATGGAGGGAAAAGGAGAGAGAGAGATGGGTAAGTGAGGGAAAGACGCACGGATGGCTAAGGAAAAAGGAGAGAGATGGGTATGTGAGATACAGACAAATGGATAACAAAGAGAGAGGTGGGTATGCGAGATAAAGACACATGGATGGATTACATGTGCGAGAAAGACACATGGAAGGATTACAAGGAGAGAGATGGGCTTGTGAGAGAGAGATGTGGATGTTAGAGACATGGGTGTTAGAGTAGAGAGATGGGTATGCGAGAGATAAAGATATGGATGTTAGATGAGAGAGATGGGTATGTGAAAGGTGGAGAAATGGGAGGGAGGATACGAGATGGGTATGCGAGAGATAAAGATATGGATGGAGGAGACGAGAGAAGAGTATGTGAGCGAAAGAGATAACGATGGATAACATGGATGGAAAGGGAAGGAAAAGGATGGATGGGGAGAAGAGGGGATGGTTATGCGAGGAGAGAGAGATAATACCTGGGGGGAGGATGAAGAGGAGGAGAGCAAAGGCGAGGATGGAGAGCGCCGACATGTGTGAACGTAAGCCTGAACTCTGAAGGGGGAGAGCGAGAATCGCGGTGGGATTGAAGATTGAAGAATGCTGTGACAAATTTGCAATGTGTGGTGGGTTTATATAGGCTGATGGGAGGGCCAAGGGTGAGGTGTCTTAGCCCATGCGGAGGCGGCCCCTGGGAAACTGCCGAAACCATCTCCAAAACGAAGGGCCCGTGACCTTTCTCATTCATTCATTTATTCATACGTTCATTCATTAATTCCATCTTCGGCTCCATCACCGTCATCTTCATCATCATTATCATCCTCTTCTTTCCTCGATCTGTAATTCCTTTTGTTCCTCATTATGTTATTCATCATCATAATAACCATCGCTATCACCACCGCCACCATTATCATCGTCATTGGCTTCCCTCTTCCCTTTGTCTTCTCTCCTCCCCCTTTTTTTAATATTTCGTTCATTATCATATTCTTCTTCATCGACAGTATCATCATCACCAATTTTTGTTATTCTAGTTTCACCTTTCTTCCCATTTTCATTCATCATCATCATCATCATCATCTTCTTCCTCTTCTAGGTTGACCTTTCTTTTTCCTCCGCCTCCTTCTTGAATATTTCGTTCATCATCATATTCTCCGTCGTAATCCGCACCATCATGACCAATTTCTGTAGATTCTAGTATGACCTTTCTTCCTTTTTTCATTCATTATCATCATCATCTTCTCCTTTTTGAATATTTCGTACATTTTCATTCTCTTCATCATTATCAGCAGCATCATCATCCTATTTTTCCTCTGTGGATATTTCGTTCATTATCTTCTTCTTCATCAGCACCATCATCATCTACTCCTTTCTGCTTTGATTCTTGCTGCAATTACCCATGTTACAGAAAACAACGAGCAAAAATAAATAAAAAAAGGTTTATGTTCTCTTTGGGCTGACAGCAACGCCGTACTCTTTGAGCCGTTCATGCATCCAACTTATAAAAAGTAGGAAAATAAAATAAAGATGGGTAACCTAGAATCTACAAAAATTGGCGCCATGGCAAGTTAAGCCACAGGAATCTTAGGTTCCCCCAAGTTGACGAAGGCCTCCGCACGTGCCAATCGAGCGGTTGCCGTGTGCCAAGAGACAAGGTGGTCCATGAATGTATTCACATACTTTCCTCTATCATTCTGCCCCATAAATAAATACTTATAAGTTTCTACATTAGGGAAAAAATTAACAGGAATGCAACAAATGTAGATTTTAACATACCCGGGTATCCAAGTAGTAAGAATGCTGGGTGGTTTTAAGTTGGTCGTCGGCAAGAACACAACCAAAAAAAAAATAAAACCGTCAGTACAACAGAATAATTGTAAATTGGAGAAGATTAGAGGATGATGGGCTCACCTCCCACACGTCCAAGGCGATGATGGGCTGCAAAGGGAAAGAAGAAGAGTAGAATGGTAAGTTGAACATTCTGAAGAAAGGAGGGATCAATCAAGCAAATGACTCATTTCTACTAACAATGTCACCCCGGACTAATGGATTCACAGCATTTGATGATCTGACGACCGCTAGCTTCTTCTCCTCTCTTTTCACTGGAGGATTAAGATAAACAGAAAGTAGAATTCCATTTCATTTAAGGCGTTAAGAAGAAAATGTATAACTGATAAGAAACTTGATTTAAATCCCTGAGAAGAAAGAGAGTAGAGGAGGGATTGTTCAGAGTCAAGGGGAAGTGGCCGATCCAAGTTATGACTTGCCTCTTCATTCTTGACCGGCAATCTAAAGGGAAGGCAAATTTTTTTAAATGAAAGAGGAAAACCAAACTAGCAAGAGAAGACCAGAATGCCCTTTATGGGCTAAAATGCCAAAGATACCCTTAGGGGGTTAAGGATGGTATCATATGCTTACAGACAAGCCAAACCCAGCCTGATCCGAAGAGTGACATGGCAGCACCCACAAAATTCTCCCTGAAATTCAAAAAGGAACCGAAGTCCTTCTCAATCTGTTGGAGGAGCCCATCTTGGGGCATGTGACCGCCATCTGGTTGCATCGACTCCCAGAAGAAATTGTGGTTCCACACCTGGCCAGAAAAATAGTAACAAGGTTCGATTAGATATACAGATAGACAATTAATAAATAGACCGTAAACCCTAAACCCCAAACCCCAAATCATAATACCAAAACTCTAAACACTAAACACCAACAACCATAAACATTCAACCTAAACCCAGGACCCTAAAATCTTTAACCTAAAACCTTAAACCCTAAACCCTAAACTTTGAGCACTAATTCTGAACACAAAACTCTAAACTATAAACCTTTAAGTGAAGGTTTTGAAGGCGATGCCTGTCACGGAGTTTAAAAAAATACTAGAATAAGTTTATCACAAAGTTCTTCGAGAATGAAAGGAATAATTATCGCTAAGGTTATATAATGGTTCGACTTACGGTTATCCAATGAAAACCCCATGCGCTTAAATGAAGATCGCTTAATTCCTATGAAAAGATGATGAACGAATGAGGTCGCATGCATTACTTGGGCCGCATTGTTAAATTCTGGCAGTGGATTTCCATTGTTGTATGTAACCTTGACCAGTTCCTCCAGAGTCAGCCCGTACAACGAGCTGTCGGCGAGCTGCTTGTTCAAATTGTCCACGTAAGCACGATGATGCTTTCCCCAGTGGACTTCCAGCGTCCTCCGGCTCATATGTGGCTCCAGAGAATCCTATAAACGGCTTTTGTGAGAGGGGAATTCTCTTAATTTAAACAAAATCAGATTCAGAAACAATAAAAGTATTCTCTCACTAGTTCATATGGGGGGGTTGTCAAGCCATAGAACGCCACAGTCTTGGAAGCCCTGCGGCACCCGCATGACTCCTGATACTTTTTCTTCTGATATCACAAGAAAAAACCAACATTTGAGTTCTAAATGGCAGAAAAATAAAAATATAAGAGCATTCATCATTGGGTAAGAGAACTTTTTTTTTCCCTAGAAAGGTGATTCTTACCCGAAGAGAAAGATAGAGAGAAGACCCGTTTATCCTCAAACCTTGGGCTTGTGGGATGGTAGCAGGATGGTGGTACGAGAATTTGCTCATAGAAAAAAGCTGAAACCCCATTTTTTCTCTCGGGAGATTCCTGATCACAATGAAGAATAAGAAACGAGAGAGATCAAAACAAGCGGAATAGCTCAACTTTTAAACAAAATTAGAGATCGACAAGAACGTAGGAATTTTATATCTTCATCATTCCAATCTTTCATAAAAAATATATGCATCACTCCAAGTTATGATCCGTTGCAACAATGAAGTATTGTTATGACTATATGACTATACTTCAGCTCGGCCTCATACTGTTTCTTTCTTTCGTTATGATGTCTGAAAGGTAATAGCAAAAGAGACAACTGCAACAGACGTGCCTCAAACTTATTTTACGGCAGCCTGACATTAGGATAGGAAAATATTCAGGATAAACTAAAGCTAGACAAATCAAGAACACAAAATATAAGATGCTTTTGCCAAAGTGAAGAATTCGACCCCAAACATAACTGAAACTCTACAACGAACGCAGATTGACATTAAAATAGAGAAGTAGAAGGCCGCAGTTGTTCCCACAGACTGCCAAAAGACTATTTATATTATGTTCTACTTCGGCCGGGGATCCAAGCTTGAGGAACGTGTTAATGAAGTGGTAACAAACACGACCCGCCAAAGAACTCCAGAAAAATTGCAAGAAAACTCATCGACTAATTGAAAACCCACCAAAGAACTCCACAAATTCGTGATGAAAAAAGGTTTGAAATTTCGGAAAGTTCACGGATGCCGGCGGATTCACGAGGAAGCGTGCAGAATGGATGACCAGAAGTGAAAGAACCCATTCAGAGCTCAAGAGAGAGAAAGTAAACCTGAGCGTGGCGTCGCAAAATGGGTGCGGAAAACTCCTCGCGAAGGTCTTCAAACAGGGTCTGTACCGCTTCCATCCTCTCCTCCCGCACTCTGCTCAATATCCACTTCTAGCGCAGTTAATTAGAGAATTTAAAACGATGTAATTAGGACAAAATACTGTATTAATAATAACGGTTCTATAATGGGCCATATGGGCTATCCATTAAGAAATCCTCTAGCACGCCGATGAGCTGGGCCGTTCTGTGAGGGATTTTTGGTGGGCCTCACTTAGCTGCTCGTTAACCTGACTGTTCCTCTATTTCTATCTCTATCTTTATTTTTCTCACTATCTCTATGACTATCTCTCTCTATCTCTATTTCTCTCACTATCCCAATGACTTTATCTCTCTATCTCTATTCCTCTCGCTATCCCTATGAATATCTCTCTCTATCTCTATTCCTCTCACTATCCCTATGACCGTCTCTCTCTATCTCTATTCCTCTCGCTATCCCTATGACTATCTCTCTCTATCTCTATTCCTCTCGCTATCCCTATGACCGTCTCTCTCTATCTCTATTCCTCTCGCTATCCCTATGACCATCTCTCTCTATCTCTATTCCTCTCACTATCCCTATGACCATCTCTCTCTATCTCTATTCCTCTCACTATCCCTATGACTATATCTCTCTATCTCTATTTCTCTCACTATCCCTATGACTATGTCTCTCTATCTCTATTTCTCTCTCTATCCCTATGACTCTCTCTCTCTCTATCCCTATTTCTCTCACTGTCCCTATGACTATCTCTCTCTATCTCTATTCCTCTCACTATCCCTATGACTATCTCTCTCTATCTCTATTTCTCTCACTGTCCCTATGACTGTCTCTCTCTATCTCTATTTCTCTCACTATCCTTGTGATTGTCTCTCTCTCTCTCTATTTCTCTCACTATCTCTATCTCTATCTCTATTTCTCTCTCTATCCCTATGACTATCTCTCTATCTCTATTTCTCTCTCTATCCATATGACTATCTCTCTATCTCTATTTCTCTCTCTATCCATATGACTATCTCTATCTATCTCTATTTCTATCACTATCCTTATGACTGTCTCTCTCTCTCTCTATTTCTCTCATTATCTCTATCTCAATCTCTATTTTTATCACTATCTCTATCTCTATCACTATCTCTGTTGCTATCTCTATCTCCATCTCTATCATTATCTCTGTCACCATCTCTATCATTACCTCCATCGCTATCTCTATCTCCATCTCCATCATTATCTCTGTCACTATCTCTATCTCCATCGCTATCATTATCTCTGTCACTATCTCTATCTCCATCGCTATCACCATCTCTACCTCCATCTCTATCATTTTCCACATCTTTATCACTATCTCTATCGCTATCTCCATCTCGATCTCTGTCTCTATCATTTTCTCCATCTCTATCACCTATCTCTATCTCTATCATATTTCCATCTTTATCTTTGTGACAATCTCTATCTTCATCACTATCCCTATCTCTATCTCCATCTCCATCTCAATCTCTATCTCTATCTCTATCTCTATCATTTTCTCCATCTTTGTCACTATCTATATCTCTATCACTATTTCCATCTTTATCCCTGTGACCATCTCTATCTTTATCACTATCTCCATCTTTATCTCTATCATTTTCTCCATCTTCATCACTATCTCCATCTTTATTTCTATCATTTTCTCCATCTCTAACACTATCTCCATCTTTATCTCTATCATTTTCTCCGTCTCCATCACTATCTCCATCTTTATTTCTATCATTTTCTCCATCTCTTACACTATGTCCATCTTTATCTCTATCACTATCTCCATCTCTATCACGATCTCCATCTTTATCTCTATCATTTTCTCCATCTCTATCACTAGTTCCATCTTTATCTCTATCACTATCTCCATCTCTATCCCTATACCCATCTCTATCTCTGTCCCTGTCTTTATCTCTATCTCTCCATCTGCCTCTGTAGTATGTATCTATCTCTTTCGTTTTCTGTGTATGTGTATGTCTGTATCTCTATCGTGGTGTGTATCTATCTCTCTATTTACGCCTCTTTTGGTTTTCTCTCTCTAGCTCGGCCGACAAGGTCGATCCGGGCGCATCTGGCGAAACATCCAATGAGTCCTCCGCCGCAGCCGCCACGTGGCAGACTGCTCGGATCATCCTCGGCCCCCGCGGGGATACCCGCGCAGTAGAGAGAGAAAGAGCGAGAGAGCAACGAACAGAGAGAGAATAGTGACACTCTAGAGAGTAGAGGGAAGTAAGAGAGACACTACTGTGCGAGATCTAGAATCAGAAAGAGAGAGAGAGAGAGAGAGAGAGAGAGAGAGAGAGAGAAAGAGAGAGAGAGAGAGAGAGAGAGAGAGAGAGATAGAGTGGGGAGAGAGAGTGGGGGAGAGAGAGATAAAGGAGGCAGAGAAAGAGGGAGAGATAGAAGAGAGAATGAAGGGGAGAGAGAGTTATAGGAGGCAGAGAAAGAGGGAGAGATAGAAGAGAGAGAATGAGAGAGAGAGAAAGTTAAAGGAGGCAGAAAAAGAGGGAGAGAGAGAAGAGAGAATGAAGGGGAGAGAGAGTTATAGGAGGCAGAGAAAGAGGGAGAGATAGAAGAGAGAATGAAGGGGAGAGAGAGTTATAGGAGGCAGAGAAAGAGGGAGAGAGAGAAGAGAGAATGAAGGGGGAGAGAGAGGGAGGTAGAAGAGAGAGAGGGAGGGAGAGAGAAAGATAGGAGACAGAGAAAGAGGGAGGGACAGAGAGAGATAGGAGACAGAGAGAGAGAGGAGAGAGAGAGAGATAGGAGACAGAGAGAGGGAGCGATACGACACAGAGAGAGAGAGAGAGAGGGAGAGTGAGATAGGAGACAGTGAAAGAGGGAGAGAGTGAGTTAGCAGACAGAAAGAGAGTTAGAGAGAGGGAGATAGTGAGAGAGAGAGGGAGAGAGTGAGTTAGCAGACAGAAAGAGAGTTAGAGAGAGGGAGATAGTGAGAGAGAGAGAGAGAGAAAGAAAGAGAGGTAGGAGAGAAAGAGAGGGAGAGGAAGAACGATAAGAGAGAGAAAGGGGGGGAGGGAGGGGGCACGTGAACTAATCGGATAAGATACGGCTACTGATAAGCCAGCCCCTGGCAGCTCCCTTCCCGGTCCCCTGTTCCACAACGTGAAGCCGGCAACCCCACCACGGACACAGAGAAAGAGAGACATATCGTGATATCGACATCGAGAGATATCTAGAGAGAGAGATAGAAAAGAGACTACTACACCCTTTCTCAAGAGCAAGACCTGATAAGCCCAAGACTGTACAGCAGCTTCCCGGACCGCAACCGCACCAGGCTGCCCAGCGACGACAACCGGCCCGACAGCGCCGTCTCGCCGGCCGCGCCCGGCCCCTCGTCGACCACGCGCAGCACCGCCCGACCGACGGCGGCTCGCACCGCCTCGACCATCTCTCCCCGCACCCTCTTCCCCGCCGCGTCCGTCACGTAGAACACGTTCGCCGCCTGCGACCCCCTCGTCGCCACCTCCGCCCTCGTCACCGCCAGCCCGTTCTCTCTGAATATCCTCGTCACGTCCGACAGCAGCCCCGCCCTGTCCTCGCACCTCAGCTCCAGCCTCATCCCCTGCTAGAGAGATACATCCCCCCATTTTAGAGAGAGACATACCATCCATGCCATCCATGCAACATGAATTGTTTTCTACCTCGCAGCTACGCCGTCGGATCGCCGCCTCCAGACAGCGGGCCAGCCTCTGCCGCTCCCCCTCCGAGCTCGCCGCTGCCCCGTCCACGTGACGGATGTAGAACTCCTGCGAGGTTCGCGTCAGAGAGGAGAGAGAGATGAGCGAGGGTAGAGAGAGAGATGAGACCTGGTGCGCCTCCGGGCCCTCGGCGAAGACCGTGCCGTGGTAGACGACGTAGCCCATGTCCGTCAGCGTGCAGACCGCGTCGAACAGCAGCTTGGGCCGGTCCCTGCACCGGACCGTCACCACGGTGTAGCCCTTGTCGGGGCAGCTCCCCACCGTGACCAGCGGCTCGCCCTGGTCCGAGCCCGGGCTCGCGAAGTCGCGGTCGGCGTACATCATCTGGTGCAGCCGCCGGGCCAGGTGGGCGCTGGGCGGCGCGGCGGCCGCGGCCGCCCCGCGCCAGTCGCCGCCGCCGCGGAGGACGTGGCGGAGCCGCTGCTTCAGCTGCCCGAGCCGCGGCCCGTCGCCGATGGGCTGGCCCGTGGCTCGGTCCGTGATGTGCACGACCGAGGCCATGCGCGAGTTATGGGTCCAGATCTCGGCCGCCACCACGTTGCAGCGGAGCTCCGCCAGCACGGCGAAGATCTCGGACAGGAGCCCGGGCCGGTCCAGGCCGGTCAGCTCGATCGAGGTCCGGTCCGCCGCCGTCTGCACCCCCACGGACCCGCGCGCCGACCGCGGTCCCAGCGACTGGCTCGCACCCAATTCAAACAACGTCAGTTTCGGCTCGAGCCGGCTCTCCAGACTTAGTCTAAACCTCACCTGCTTGATCCGCCCGATAACGGCGTCATCGCAGAGCTTCTTCCCGTCCTGGTCCACGACATGGAAGACTGCGCAGAAGAAGAAGAAGATGATGACGATGACGATAAGGGAAGGGAAGATCCATCGCCTGAGACGAACCGTCCATGAACCATTCGCCATCGGATGAGATGTATGCGCGGGTGACGGTGAGATTGAGGTCGGTGAGGACTTGAACGACCTCCAGCAGGCTTCCGTGCTTGTTCGTGCTATCCACCTGTTTCACCAAGGTTTACGCGGAAGTGAGAGGAGAGAAGAAGGTGAAGACGCCATTGCCGAGCTCCGGAAGAGA
The DNA here is from genome assembly GCF_029677425.1 of Wolffia australiana. NCBI lineage: Eukaryota > Viridiplantae > Streptophyta > Magnoliopsida > Alismatales > Araceae > Wolffia > Wolffia australiana. Next base: position 7,399,392 of record NC_135841.1, on the reverse strand, counting down.
ACCTTGATTAGAGTAGAAGTACTGCTCGCGGCGTTGTCCACCGAGACCCTGAACAAAAAAAAATCAAAGTCCTTTGGTGGAGAAGCTCGGTCCGGAGTTGTTTTATGGAAATTGATTGCGTTAGATCACCTCGGCGGGTTCATTCGGATGACGAGCTTCTCGTACTCGTCCTCCATGTCCCAGTTCCCTGTCTGTAACCTGCAATCCAGAGCCTTAGAGGGAGATAGAGAGAGATCTTGAGAGCGGAGAGGAAGAGAGAACTGGGTATTGCAATCCAGAGCTTTTGAGAGAGATCTTGAGAGTGGCGAGGAAGAGAGAAGTGGGTATTGCAATCCAGAACGATAGAGAGAGAGATGCTGAGAGTGAGAGGAAGAGAGAAGTGGATATTGCAGTCCGGAGCGATAGAGATAGAGAGAGGATATCGATAGTGGAGAGGAAGAGAGAAGTGGGTATTGCAATCGAGAGCGATAGAGAAAGAAATATCGAGAGCGATAGAGAAAGGGATATCGAGAGCGGAGAGGAAGAGAGAAGTGGGTATTGCAATCGAGAGCGATAGAGAGATATCGAGAGTGGAGAGGAAGAGAGAAGTGGGTATTGCAGTCCGGAGCGATAGAGAGATATCGAGAGTGGAGAGGAAGAGGTGGGTATTGCAGTCCGGAGCGATAGAGATAGAGAGAGGATATCGGCAGCGGAGAGGACGATAGAAGTGGGTATTTATAATGGGGAAAAGGTAGTCCTTTACCCTGTCAAAATCTGTTTTTTTGACAAGAAATCTTATCTGGGGAGAGGGGTAAAACCGAGGAACGTAATGGTGAGGCGCGTGGCGTGCTTACTCCGCCGAGAAGAGGGGAAATATCCGGCGAAAGAGAGATCAGAGATCTTGGGCAAAAGCTTCTCGCCGGCAGCAGGGCCGCCGCAATTCAATGCGCGGTTGACGGCGCTCTAGGCCTTATGATTGATTGACCTGATTCTCCGTACGCACAGTCACCCCACGCCGTACATTGTTCGATTCTATCCTGTTTCTCCCTCTCGTTTCTTCTCAGAGAACCATCGGCGCCGCCGCTGAGTTTTAATCATTCAAGCGGAATAGCAATTTTATTGGTATTGTAACAATTGATGTCTAATGTCCGTATCCAAACCTTCGGACTACGGCAGATGCGAATATCCGTCTCGTATATTTCTATTAATACTGGATATGAGTTGCTACAGTACCCACGTCCCAATATCAGCTGACTTCTTTGCCTCACAAGTTCGATAACGATGTCGGGTATCGGTTTTGTTTATATGCGACTTATCAGTCGAAACGTAATCCAAATAACTAGTCGTCTTTCTGTGAAATATATAAAAATGTCATTGAGCTTTTGGACATGTGTTTCTTCTCTGTGTGAATAATATTAATTATTGTTAAAATAAGTAAACAGTATTGAAAACTTAAGAGAACGGGTGAAATCACACTGAAGAAACACATGGGTTATTTATTATCCCTATCCGACCTTTGTTTTTACTATGCCTTTGTGGGAGAGGTTACGTGGTGCTTTCGTATTTCTTTTTTCTGTCATATGTGACAATACGTCCTTAAAAAATCGAAATAAATATTTAGATCTTGGATACATATATTTTTGGTACAAGTTTTGATATCCACTATCCAGTACTGGCATCCACCATGTCCTGAGCCCTACGATAACCATCCCAAAATGCAATATCCGGCAGATATTCGATATTCATCAGACATCAGATATCTGAAATTGTATCGATTTCTGACAGACACGCTAATTGTAACGACCAATACCCAGTATCAGCATCAAAACCTCAAGAGACATGCATATGCAGATATCATTATCATATATTAGTGGTTTAACAATAGTTATCAGGTGTCAGCATTTGGGACGGGAGAACAATACGGGTAGCCATTAAGCTGCAACTCCTCATTACACAAGCACTGTCATCGTCCTCATCCTACGATTTTCTCACATCCATCATCTGTTCCTTCCCTTACAAAGTTACACTCCCCAGTTGTCTGTCTTGATAAAGAAACAGAAAATGGAACGAAAGCTTTCGTGCCTCTCGTTTTTTCATTAATTGCGGCCTGTGATTGCCTCTATGTATACAAACCACCGTCTCTTTGTTTCGTTGTCCATTCTGTCCAGCCCCTCAATGGAAATGGAACTAAGCTGCACTACTTCGTGACAGTTGACAACCCAAAATGCCATTCAAGAACGCAAAACACAGCCCTGCCCAAAATTGTGGTGCGATGGACAAGAAAACATCTCCTCGGCCCCGAATTCCATAAAAGTCTATTATGGTTCAGCTCAGCATAGCATTCAGCGATGGGTGGACAAATTCTACCGCATAAGTTTCAAATCTTCTGCTCTGAGAGGATTTTCCAATCCTCTACCTCTGTCAATCTCTCGTTGTCTCACTCTCTATCTCTCTCAATTTCTCTCTCTCCATCTCTCTCACTCTCAATCTCTCACTCTCTATCTCTCTTACTCTCTCAATTTCTCTCTCTCCATCTCTCTCACTCTCAATCTCTTACTCTCTATCTCTCTTACTCTCTCAATTTCTCTCTCTCCATCTCTCTCACTCTCAATCTCTTACTCTCTATCTCTCTTCCTCTCTCAATCTCTTGCTCTCTCGCTCTCTCAATTTCTCGTGAACTCATTCTCAATCTCTGTCTCTCCCTCGCCTGCTACACCATGAGAGAAAAACTACATTTGATCGCCGCCGCTGCCGCAACCAGTCTCAAGCCATGCCACCACCTCCGCCTGAGTCTGTAAGGACTCTCTCGATCTCTCATTTATGCACTCTCACTCTCTCGTTCTTGCATCCGCTAATTCGAGCTCCCACTCTATCAATCTCTCATATTTCCTCTCATCCTCACGTCTCTCTCTCTCTCTCACTCGCTCTCTCAATCTTTCAATCTCTCATTCTCTCACTTTATATCTCTCTCAATCTCTCGTTCTCTCACTTTCTAACTCTCTCAATCTCTTGTTCTCTTGTTTTCTACCTCTGTCAATCTCTTGTTCTCGTTTTCTACCTCTCTCAATCTCTCATTCTCTCGCTATCGATCTCTCTCTATCTCTTACTCTCCATCTCAATCTCAGTCTCTCGCCCCACTCTCTATCTCTGTCGCTCTTTCAATCTCTCGTCTTCTCGCTCACTGTCTTTCTCGCTCTCTCACTTTCTATCTCTCAATCTCTGACTCTGATACACCAATGTAGTATCAATGAACTATTTCCAAATAGAATCCAAGAATTCACTAGAATCCACCCAATGCGGGTCTGAACTCGAACAGGAAAGAATATAGAAAGACGATTTGGGAGACGGTCGATGACCTTTGACCGGCTAGCTTCATGTGCGTTCATTGGTATTTTCTTGAAAAGGACGTATTGATCCTTCCCCTTGAAGTCTCAGCTTGTCCTCAAGCTAAAAATAACGAAACTCTTTGCGAAAACGGTGTGCATGTTCCCATGTTGCTTTAGTGGTAGGGAGACGAGTCCACTTGACCAGTACTTCTGCGGCATTGGGTGTTCGTCTGAATTTAAGGATGTCTTTAGGGTACACCTACCATTCATATTCATAAGTTAGGCACAAGGGAAGCGGCTGAATAAGCTGGTGATGATTGCCCATTGCTTTTCTAAGGAGAGATGCATGGAAAACTGGGTGTAGGGTGGATTGGGGGGGTGGATCCAAGCGGTAAGCCCTGTAGCCCCTATTTTTTGGAGTATTTTGTAAGGTCCAAAAAATTTTGGACCAAGTTTTTCACGTCTTTCTGGATCAAGACTTCATCCTGTAGGGTCTCAATTTCAAGTTGACCTATTCGCCTTCCTTATATTCTTAGTCTCTTCTGTGCTTATCTGCTTGAGCTTTCATTCGAGATTGGGCCTGTGCCAAATGCTGTTTCACGGTAATAAGAATGCTTTCCCTTTCAATTAGGTGTTTATCAATGGAATCAAAAGGTGATGGTGCTGATCCATAGCGAATCATGGATGGGGGATCTCTACCATACACAGCTTTGAAAGGTGTTGCCTTGAAAGAAGTATGATAGGAGGTGTTGTAATTGGATTCTGCCCAGTGAAGCCAATTTTTCCATCTTTTTGGATTCTCAGAAGTGTAGCATCTTAAGTAACATTCCAAAACTCTGATTGTGACTTCTGACTGTCCATCGGTTTCAGGATGATAAGATTAACTGAATTTTAGACATGTGCCTTGAAGATGATGTAGTTCGTTACCGAAATGGCTTGGAAAGAGATTGCCTCTGTCTGAAATGATTGAGTTGGGAATGCGATGAAGTTAGAAGATTTCCTTGTTAAATATGTCTGCTATAGTATCTGCTAAGAACAAGTTTCAATGTAGAGGCTGTATTTGCTCAAGCGATCCACGACCACCATGATTGAATCAAATCCTTCTGATTTAAGAAATCCTTCAATAAAATCCATGGTAACATCTTCCCAAATCTGGTTGGGTATAGGTAAGGTTTGTATTAACCTGGTTGGCGAGAGAGTCCAAGATTTTTTCTGCTGGCAGATAGGACATTGATTTACATATATCTTGATAATTTTTATCATACTGGGCCAGGTGACCTGTTGAGAGATTCTTTTGAACGTTCTATGAAATCCTCCATGTCCATCTATTGTTGAGTCATGAAATTCCTGTCAATTTTTTGGATTAAGGACAAATTTGATGGTAAAATAATGCACCCTTTATAGAGTAGGAGACCTTGATAGATAGTGTAGTCAAGGTGTTTCCCACTATCACACTCTATATCTCTTATTATCATTCCTAGTTTAGGGTCATTTCGGACATCTTGAATTATTTTTATTTTGTCCAACCAGTGTGTTACTGAAATTGAATTGTACTCCCTTTGGATAATTTGCAGATACCTGGACAAGGCGTGAGCCCCCACATTCTTCTTCCCAGCCTTATATTATATATTAAAATCATATCCTTGGAGTTTTGACACCCATCGGTGATATTGGATTGGTACCTCTTTCTGATCTGATAGGAAGCGTATGATAAATTCATCTGTGTAGATGGTGAGTTTGTTGAACATCAGGTAGTGTTCCCACTTGTGAACAGCCCATACTACTGTCATAAGCTCCCATTCATATGCTAATTTGAATTGTGTATGACAATGAAATGCTTTGTTGAAGTAGGCTATTGGGTGGTTCTCCTGTAGCAGTACTGCTGCTATTGCTAGTTCAGATGTGTTTGTCTCAGTGCTGAAAGGTAGAGAGAAATTAGGTAGGCTGAGGATTGGAGTCTCTGACAGTGGTTGCTTTAATTTGTTAAATGATACTTCAACTTCATCTTCCCATATAAAAGAGTTCTATCAGTGGTTGGGCAATGGCATCATAATTGGATACAAATTTTCTATAATCCCCATTCAACCCCAAAAATCCTCTCAATTCTTTAAGTGTAGTGGGGGTCTTCCATTGGGTGATGGCATCAATTTTAGATGGATCAGTCGAAACTCCATCAGTAGAGATAACATTCCCAGGAAATCAATATACGTGCAGCCAAATTTGCATTTCTTGGGATTGATATGAAGATGATTTTTTTAAAGTAATTCAACTACCACATCAAGATGTTGTTTATGGTATTGAGGATTTCGGCTATATATCGATATGTCATCAAAAAACACCAGTAAAAATTTGCAAAGATGTTGACAGAAAATTGAGTTCATAAGAGCCTGAAAGGTTTCAGGAGCATTTGACAGTCCAAAAGGCATAACTTTGAATTCAAAATGACCATAATGTGTTTTAATGCAGTCTCATGGGGTGCATTCGCACTTGATAATACCTTGATTTCAAGTCAACTTTGGAAAAAATAGTCATCCCATGTAATTCTTTTAAAATTTCATCAACCATAGGTATTGGAAATCTGTTTGGAACTGTCATTTGATTTAGAGCTCTATAATCAATGCAAAGTCGAAAGCCGACATCCTTCTTTTTGACAAACAGGGGTGGACTTGAAAAGAATTATTGGAATATTGAATAACATTTAATTCCAACAATTCCTGAACAAGTTCTTCAAGGATGTTTTTGTGTATATGGGAGTACTTGTAAGGTCTCTTGTTGACAGGTTTTGACACTGGGATCAAATGTATCTGGTGATCACAATCTCTGATGGGAGGCAGTGTATTGGTTTGCTCAAAGACAAGAGGGTAGTTTCTTTTTCTCCAATGAAGGCAATGATCAAGTGAAAGAACATGTACCTCATGAGGATTGGTAGTCTGCTGCCCATTGATAATATCGATATGTTGAATAGACTCCTTCCACTCTTGGTGTGCTTGGTCGATATCAATTATAAAATCTCAAGGAATTTAGGTTTGAATCAGCTTGTATAGTATGGATCTGATTTTCCCAATAAATCTTGAGCATTAAATGATGATAATTGCAGTGGAACCATCCTAGGGTCTTCAGCCAAGGAATTCCCAAAATCATGACAACTGCCCAATGAAAAAGGGATAAAATTTAGCTTGAAAGCAAGTACTTGGAAGGTTGTAGGAATATTAAGACAAATTCGTCCGGTTTGTCTGCAAAATCCATCACCTATAATAATGCTGAATTTGTGATATGGATGAATCTGAATGTTAAGCGTATGGATCACTTGTGGACTGATAAAATTATGGGTGGCATCCCCATCATTTAAAATCCTTACCCTGTGGTAAAAAAGTATTCCCCATTACCTGAAGGATCCATGCTTGGGACATGTGAATGGTGTTGTCCCTTGGATGGACATGAATTCCCCGCTATAAAGAGGTCCTTCATCCAATTACATTAAATCTTCCTCTGTAATCGGCTGGTCTTCTTCATCTACATCTTCTTCAAGCATGTAGATATTTAACTTCTTTTGGCATCTATGAACAGGTGTGTACCTTTCATTACAATTATAACCTAAGCCCTTTTCTTTGCAAAAATTCCTCAATTGATAGTAGAGTGATCTACTTCGTGTTTCTCCTTTGTGGTATCTCATTTCTGACAGTATTCTGAGTGATTCTGGTCTACTGATTCTAACAATGACCCTCCCCTCTTCTACTGATTCTAATAGATGGTCCTCTGATGATTGTTGTTGACAACCCTTGGAGTTCCTACTACCGTAAGAGCCTGCTGATCCTGCTCTTCAAGAATTGCTAAGTTGATTTGACCTTCTACGGAGTAATCCATAATTTCTTGTATACCATAAAGTCTATATTTATTCAACTCTAGTCTGACCTCTGGCTGTAATCCCCTTAGATATGCAGTTTCTTGTATATCTGATGGTAAATGTGAAAGGAAATCGTCCAGATCTTCAAACTCCTATCGATAATCTGACACTGTTCCCGTTTGTTTAAGGTTCATAAGCTGAGTACACAAGGACCGTGAAGAGAAATTGTACTTCTTTTTGAAATGTTGACGAAAAACCAGCCAATGGTCAAACCCAAAATTCTCTTCGGTGTATATGAACCAACCTTGGGCTGGCCCCTCCATTTGTAGAGAAACCAACTACAACTTTTCTTCATGTGTCAGTCTCTTGATTCTAAAAAATCATTATACACAATTCAGCCACATTTGTGCATTCGATCCATTGAAATAAGGCAAGTCTCCCTTGCAAAAGAAAACCTTCTGTTCGGATAATGAATATTGATTCATTTGAATGCGGCCATATCTTGTCCTATCCCTTTGGACAGCTCTCAATGTGGAGTAGGGATTAGCTTCTTGCTTGGAATTCATAGCTTGGAGTTGCTGTAGAATTCCAGATAATACTTCAGCTGGAACAGGAATATCATCGCTTCTTGATTTCCTCTATCTTATTGATCTCCCATGGCGATCAAAACTACCAATTTTGCCCTAGCTCCCTCCCGAACAGATCGCTGCTCTGATACCAGATTGATACACCAATGTGTTATCAATGAACTATTTCCAAATAGAATCCAATAATTCACAATAATCCACCCAATATAGAATATAGAAAGAATATAGAAAAACGATTTGGGAGACGGTCGATCGGGACGGCTCCTCCTTCCTCCTCGGCGTAGTTCCTCCTCTAGATCAGCGGCCTGGGTCCAGCTGCTCTAGTCTTCGCTATCTTCAAGAAGAAACGATACCTTTCCCAATGTCTCCCGTCTTATTTATAGGGGTTTGCCCCCTTGGTCAGGTCGTGCGGTCAACGGGCCGTTGATCGGCTAGCTTCTTGTGCCTTATTTGGTATTTTCTTGAAAAGAACATATGAGACTCTCTCTCTCTCAATCTCTCGTTCCTTGCTTTCTTTCGCTCTCAATTTCTAGTTCTCTCACTTCCTATTTCTCTCACCCCTTCAATCTGACCCTCTCATTCATTTTCACACTCACTCTCTCTCTCTATCTCGCTCTCTCACACTTTTGTTTCTACTCACTCTCTCACTCTCCCACTCTCCCACTCTCCTTCTTTCTCACTCTCTCACTTATCTACTCTCTCATTCTCTCACTTCTCACTCTCTCACTCATCTACTCTCTCATTCTCTCACTTCTCACTCTCCCCCTCTCTTACTTTGTCACTCTCTTACTCTCTCAAGTCTCCCACTCTCTTCCTTATCACTTTCTCATTCCTTATCATTCTCTCTCTTTCTCACTCTCTCTGATGCCGAACATCGTCAGGGACGTCGTCTGATCGGGTATCGAGACGTTGCTCTGATATCAAGATGATGTCGGACGTCGTCAATGACTTTGTCCAACGGATAACTCCCTAAGGGATTATGGAACTATGTGAATGCAGTGTCATAGGCGGATGTACGTGTAGGCCCCGACTCGTGGGGATTCACCAAACTCCAAGCTCTGGAGCGGGTGACCAGTGATGATGACAGTGACCTTCTGAGCCTCGTCAGAGCGACAACAATGACTACGGCATCGAACGAAATGATTCCGTTGGTGCTCACACATAACGGACGGGCTCGACTTGTACCTGGGAAATCACTCAAATCGTAGTTTTCAAGATATGAACTCTCACCTAATCTAACCTGAGCGCGGTGCAGTGCAGCCAAAAATATACTGAAGAAAGTAATGTAACTGACGAGCGAAGGGGAACGACGTACCTCATCGGTGGCGACGTTCGTTGTCGAAATCTTCATCGGGTACGGGCCAATGCAGGCAGGTCGGCGGAGGTGTGCCAGTGTCAGGTACGGCTTGTCTTGACTGGCGGCGATGATGCGGCGCAGGAGCGTGATGTCGGAGAACAGAGGTGAGGAAGAGAGAAAGCAACGGCAAGTCAGCTCAAGCGTACGCCTGGGCTCGGCGGGCGCGCCCTAACGATGAGGCGGCGCAAGAGGAGATAGGCACCGGTTGCAAACAACGACATGCGGCATGACGGCAGGGTCAAGTCCGTTCTACGGCCGACGGGTAATGAGGAGGCTCAGTGAGGCGCGTGACCCAGCAGGTGGCGCACGGGCTAGACAAGTCCGACTATAGTGGCGGCTTCTAGCGATGTCAGTGTTAGCGGCGGTCGGCGCAAGGCATAGTGCGGGTTGCGGGACGCAGGGCATAGTGCTGGCGCGAGTGTCAGCAGCGACAGTTGCGGGGTCGCGGTGCATGGGTCAAACGTCGGTAATGACCTGCATGAGTTGGGCAGCGTGGCGCACACGGTGCCGCGCACAACCAACGGCGGGTTGGAGTCTCAGGTGCACTGGCAGAGGACACGTCCCGCTGCACTATCTTGTGGGCATTGTGGTTAGCCGGGGCACTGAATACGGGTCAACGGTCGCCGGGCTGGCTGAACTTCAATTGGTGTAACACTACGGTGGGGTGCCAAAACGCACGCGGCAGTGGTGAGAGTCCAGGTGCACGACTGTGCGAGAGCAGTAGGGCAGCGTAGCCGGTTGGGCCCATCGTCGATGGCTCAATAGACATTGAGCGAGATACGCCCGCGAGGCGCAGGCGCGAAAGGACCTCATGGCGTAGCCGGAGACTTGCACCGGCCGCGCGAAGAACGATAGCACAACGTCACCAGTTGGGCCCATCGACGATGGCTCAACAAACGTTGGGATAATCACGCCCGCGAAATACAGAAGTGGAGAGGACCTCACGGTGCAGCTATGAGGTTTACACCGACCGCGTGAGGTGCCAGCCACACAGCAGGGTGAAACCGGCAATCAAAGATGTCCCGGAAGCACCAGTATGGAAGACGACATCGGCTGTACGCGTGATGCAACTCAAGGTCGAAGGCGCATGTTGTTTTCCCCCTTCACCCTCGTTTCTCCTTTCTCCTCTTTCTTCTCTCTCTTCTTTCTCGCCTCTCCTCCCTCTCCCTTCTTCTCGGTGAGACCAAACTCTGAACAAAAGCTTCAAAAATCGATAATCTGGTCTGATTGGCTAGCGCACCATCATTCCCCTTATATAGGGGCACGATGGCCCTTATTAAGGGCAAGGGAGCCTTTAGTAAGGGTACTTGTGCCCTTACTAAGTGGGGGGGGTGGGTCATATACATAGGACCCCCCTTTAACACAAATAAAAATACATGTTTGACTAGTACATTGACGACACGAAACGCGACACTACGAAAACACGGAAAGACACGTGACGGACACGAACACGATACGAAGAACACAAATGTGCGAACATGATAAAATGATGAACCAAACGAGTACGTTCCAACGAAAATCAAAACGGAAAAAATACGGACGTGCTTTACCCGAGGTATTTGATCCCGAGTGTCTTCACTTGCCCCTTGGCGTGCCGGTCTTGTCGGACGTGAGCCGGCGTGGCTGTCGATGGCCTGGTGCGCTCCATCACTCTCCCTGTCCAACTCTCTAGTTATCTCCCACACATTAATTCACACTCTCTCCTTAACACATTCTCTCATTCTTCTCACTTTCTTTCTCACTCTCTCATTCTCTCACTCTTGCATTCACATTCTCTCCTTATTCATTCACACTCTCTCCCTCTTTTATTCTCGCACTCTTCTCACTCTCTAGGTCTCTGATTTTTTCCTACTCTCTCACTCAGTCACTCTCTCATTCTCAAACTCTCTCTCTCTCTCACTTTCACTCTCTCACTCTTATCACTTCTATTATCACTCCCACACTCCCCCCCTTCTCCCTCTCACTCTCTCCCTCTATTATTCTCTCAAATTATCACTCCCTCACTATCTCGTGCCCTCCCTACTTTTTGTTTGGAAGTTGTATTCTACTTTAAAGCATTATTATTTATGTTTTCAATCACGATGAAGACGGTTGCTTCTCTTGGGTACACAAGACAAAACACTACTTAGCATGCGAGGGAACATTCAAATGAAGTCTAATTAGATGCGATGAGACGACCAAGTGGAGTAAAGGCGAACAAATACGAGAGAGGGAGACCACTTTCAGTGTAATCAAAATAAAGGGAAACATCACATTCTCTTATTTAGAGTTACATTATTCTCTAAGTGCAGCAATTGCAAGCCAAGTCGGAGTCGCTTGTAAATGGAAACATCATATTTCTTATTACTTGACTTATTACGTTCTATAATGTTCACTTGAAATATTATTCATTGACTGACTTTTTAAGTTCAGTAGCCGTTACTATAGTTTCGGACCGTCCGGGGCGTGGATGATGGACGGGACCGGACGAAGATCATCCCGTCCGACGTCAGGATATTTCAACTCTGTTCAACTCGTCCCGTCCAGGGATTCATCCAATTTAAGAAAAAAATCGTCCCGACTTTGTTAATTTCGTCCTGTCCGGAGAAAAGCGTCCAGTCCCTCGTCACGGATGAAAAAAAACATGTTTTAAAATTTTAATATACTTTTCTAATTTTTTTAGGAAAATATGGAGGATAGAGAAAGCATAGGGACATATTTACAATTACTTTAGGGCGGAAGAAAGCACGGACTTTGATGCAAAATGTCAAAGAATTGATTAAGTCAATCAATGAATAATATTTCAACCGTCGAAACGAATCGGACGGATTTTCGTCCTCTTACCGTCCATCGTCTGAGACCTCCGGGCGGGACGGTTTTTTCGTCAGACAGGAAAACCGTCCCGTGAGTTCGTCCCGAGACGAATTTCCGTTCCGGTTTCGCCCAAATCTCGCGGACGGGACGTTTTTTTCTTCATGGGACGAAAAAACCGTCCGTCCGCGTCCCTGCACTATAGCCGTTACAACTTCTCTACAGGGTTCGAGCTCAGTTCTTCCGGGAAGATGGGAAGGAGACGCGTTCTACTTCACAACGCCGACGAGGACGAGGACGAGGACGATCTGCCGGTCGAAACCCTAATCCGCTCTTGTCCAGCTCCATCTCGCCATGAAGAACCTCTCGAAATCTCAGATGGCGAAGACGAGGTGTTCGTCGATGTTCCAGACGCCTTCTCTCCCCCGGCGGAGAGAATCCACGATAATCTTCGCGAATCGCCGCGGACAATGTCAGCAGATGTGGACGCCCAAAGCGCCAATGGTCGGATCGATCTTCTTCTCCGAAACCTCGGCCTCAAGCTGCGTAGAGAGTGGCTGGACTCTTGTATCGCCTCTCTGTTGGGATCTCGACCTGGGTTTCTTGCCATGGAAGATTCCGCAAAGGCGAAGCTCTGTTTCGAGCAGTTCCTCTTCTCAGATATGAACTTCTCGGGCGGTGGCGGGCTTCCGGGAAACGTTGGCGAAATGCATGGGATAGTCTTGGAGGGGCCCTTCGTCTTGCAGGTTTCCATCTCTAATTATCGACGAGTATTGTGGTTTTGCCTGATTCTTTGCTACATTGGGTTCTCCCTGCGGTTTAAATGTCTTGATCATTCTGGCAAACAATAACCAAAGAACATCATCTTGATAGGTGGATCATAAGTCAGAATTATTTCTATCTTTTCTATCTCCATTTCAGTCTTGCCCTTTTCATCGACCTAGGCATCCAAACCAAGGAGAGGGGAATCCCACATCCCTGAAACATATGAGAATGATAATTTGGTAAAAATACCTAGATTTTGCTAAGGAACTAGCTTTTAGTTCATTCTTAAGCTTTCATATGTTTCAGGTGTTTGTGTCAAATCACTTTCGACCAGAGGAAAAATTGTATTGACTGAAACTGAGATAAAATTCGTGGATTATGGGTTGGGTTCAACCGTTTTAATGATTTTTGGATATTTCGTTTAAAGGAATTTTCTTCTTGGCTTGTGGTCAGGTTGATGAAATTGTGAACATTAGCGCTCCGCTCCGAGAGAGGTATAATGAAACGCATGCAGGCTTAAAACGCTGCCTTAAACTCTCGCTGACTGATGGGGTTCAGAGAGTTTATGGCATGGAGTATAGGCCAGTCAGCCAGATCAAAGTTCTTGCTTCTTCCGGCTTAAAGGTTTCTTATTGTCTCCTTTTCTCAACATGATATTCATTTCGTTGCTCTTTTATTCGTAGCTAGTTTGATCTTGAAAAATGTGATATTGATATTGTAAAATGACACGTGATCGAGTGCTTCAGCCGTATGGGTTATCGATTTTGAAATGATGGGATTTGATAGATGTATTTTCCACAATAACATCAACCTCATGATGACTTTTTCTGAAACTGTGACTTGGTTGAGAACTCCATAATTCACAAAAACATTATCATCCTTTGTCCTTGCTGATGACCAGTGTTATTCTGGAGAAGAGGCTCGCCATCTTGTTCACCAACTGCTCCATCACAGCCTTCCAAGTGTGTGAATAGTTGAAAGATCTTACTTCAGTGATGAGCGAATCACATGACTCACTGATCTAGAGGGGTAGGTGGAGGGATATCAAAAACCTTGCGGTGGCATGGAAGCTGGTTGAATTTTCCTGCTGTCTTCCATCGTATGTTCAATTTTCCTGCTGTCTTCAGATATGGCTGTGGAAAAAAAAGTGCTCTTCTAAAAGTTGCCTTATGCCCCATAGAGATTGTTGCATTTTATCTATCGTATGTAAGCTTTGTCTCCACGTTCAAGTGCTTATGGGCATTGATGAAAGCCATATTGTTAAAGAAGGATGAACCAAATCCTAAGATGTTAAAGATTGTCAATGTTTGGCCTTGAACAGAGAGGATCGAAGAGGCAGAAGAAGGGATAGTCAGAAGAAACAACAAAGAAAATAGACGTGCATGTCTTCCGTTTAGGTTGAGTCATATATACAAAGGGGTATTGGGCTGAATTAAACATAGCCAATATGAGCTTACAATGGCTAACCCAACGGCTAGTACATCAAATAGTGTGCTACATGGGAACAATCCCATGACATGTATTCCCGATTACCATATATATCTTTTGTTAACAGAGTTAGTGGACTACAGTTTTAGTCATGTTTTATGGTAGATGCTAAAATCCCGTCAAGTATCGGAGTAAAGACATTCAAGCATTCAAATTTAGGCATTGTGTTGATTATACTTTTGTAGCATTCAAGGTCATTTATGGCTATTTTATTCTTTGATAATGGTTTTTAACTCATCGAAATACGAGTCTAAGTATTCAAGTGATTTGTCCTCTAGATTGCCTTACGTAATGTACACATACGCCATGGACTTTTGATGCTTGTTCCTGAAGCTGTTGAAGTTTTGGGAGGTATGGCTGAAGAGTTAGAGGCGGCACGTGGAAGATTCATGCACGAAATTAGTAAACCTCCTAGAGGGAGAAGGTGCTCTCTCATTTTCTAAAGAACTTGCTGAAATAATCATTAATAGTTTTTTGAAATAGCTAAAAAAATCCTTTAAATCTTGTTTTGGACACTTTAAATGTGAGAATATTCGTTTGTTCTGAAATCATTCATTTTCTGTCTTTTCTTCAATTACTCTTCTTGCAGGAAAGAACCCACTCTTCCCCTAAGTAAAAGAGCTTCTCTTGCAGCTTGGCCATCTGCTGTTGATGATCGTGTTGACATGGGAACTCTTGAAATGCAGAATAATATATGTATGATGCAACTTTATCTTCCGTGTACTATTTTTTTTTTTTTCTCTCTGACTTTGTTTTATCTTATATTGCCGGACTTGGCACGTACCATGCTGCGCTCTAAGACTTGAGGCTGTGTAATGGTGAAATGCACATTAGTCATATTCTGCGTGAATCTTTCTCGTTGAATTTCCTTTTCTTATCCTTTTTCATGTATAGGTTGGTCTTTTTCTCCATTTAGTAAATGAAGAATTTCTCTCTCTTTTTAGTTTCTATAATATTTCCTTGGAGGGGATAATTCTCCTTTAGCAGTGACCTTTTTTGCTACTCATTACATGCCATGTGCAAGACGGGCTGAGTCAATACCATGAGTACACCCTTCACTCTTTGTTAGTTCATTTGCTCTTTTTCAATTCAAATCTCAAGTCTCCAAAAAGTTGTTGATATTCTTTGCACTTTCATTATTTTCCTTGTAATAGGGACTTTATAAACGAAGATACAAGGAAATGATTATGATGGTTCTAACACAATCATTCAGCTTCACAAGGAAAGTGAAGGGGTCTCATATCGAAACTGAGTTTCTGCTTCAAAGGATATTCTCGCTTGCATCCGGAAGTTTCATCTCTTGTGGAAATCCCCAGTATCTGGCATCAATCCAGCCAAAACAAGTTCAAATTATTGTTATTACAAGGTCTTATAGTGACAGGGAGGCACAGTATATACTCTCAAGTATAACGGGGAAGCTACAGTGAAAAGGATACAAACCATGTTTATTAGCTGTCAAGCCACTCTGAAACAGTACACGCGATGTAGTACTACTACAATCTGGTGAGAAACTGGTGGGCGGAAAATGGGTACAGGGTAGAGGTATACTCAATCTCACCTGAAACTTATGACAGATTATTTATAGAGATTGCCATCAGTTTCTGAGTTAAATACTATACTGTTAAGTCCAACTTGTACTCAAAGATCCTTGAAGAACTTGTAACAATGTCTTGAAGTGCAACCAATTCTATTTTCACTAGTTTCTGGTCAAGTGTGGTAATTTTACCTGTTTGATGTAAAGAAGGTCTTCCTCAGAGACTCAGAAAAGAAAGTGACCGTGTCTACACTCCAAGGCTACAATTTTTCAGACCAAGGATTATTAGGCAGGCTAAAGAAGGGATCGTTTGGTCTCAGGACCCACCTCAGGCTTGGCTTCAGGGGTTCTCTCATTGTACGAGGCGCTTGGTTATTTCAAAATCCATGGAAATGTCACACTATTTGGAAGAATTTGAGGCCTGAGGCTCCAGATTGGATTTTCAGGGGGACATGAAATAATCTTCTCAAAGTTGTTGCCAGAATTCAAATCCTGGTTCTTGATTTTCTTGTCCTCAAACAGCTGGTGGCATATTTTTCTATAATATTTCACCTTCGAAGTGAGTCTCACATGGTGCCTCTCTTCCTCCTTGCAAAGATGTGTTGGAGCTTTTTTAGGTGGGGGGGTTCATGTCACAGTGTCTTATTGGGATGTTGATCTACCTGAATCATTATCTCGTTTGTGTAAACAGTACTCAGCCAAGTAATGAATGAGCCGAGGAGACATCTCCAGGCGACCCATAAAGTATTGAAAATACATTTAGCTACAGTTCCTTTGGAAATGGTAGATCTTTGGTGCAATACGAACGGGTTGATCCTAGACATGGTCGTGCGGTGTGGTGCAAAAATTCGCAGCGAGTGTGTGAATTTTCGCACGCACAAATTGGGCTGTGCGGTGCGCTTTTGTGCGCAATAGCGCACCGCACTTATTCGCACACTGTTGAAGAGGGTGGGGGGTTGGAGGGGGCGCACGCGGGGAGAGGGTAGGGTGGGCGCGGGCGGCCGGAGAAAGGGGGGGGCAGGTGGCGGGGTGGTGGGGGGCGCGGCGGGGACGGGAGGGGAAGAGGGGGCTGCGGCGGGGCATGGGAGGGGGAGGGTCGGCGCGGCGGGTGGGGGGTGGGGGGCGTGTGCGGCGGGCCAGGGGGGTGGAGAGGGGCGGAGACGGCCGGGGGCGGTCGGAGGGGGCGCAGGCTAGAGGGGGGCGGGCGGCCGACCGGTAGACGGGGCAGGGGCAGCGGGGACAGGTGTGGGGTGGGGCAGGTGGGGGCAGGGGAGGAGGAGGGGCGGGGGAAGGGGATGGGAAGCCGAACGACCGGAGGGGCAGACCGGCAGACGCTTGGTGGGGTTGGGGCGGGCGCGCGAGGCGGGGCAGGGGGGGGGGAGGGGGGCGGCGGTGCGGCGGGCCAGTGGAGGGGGCTTCAAAATTTTCGCATAACGCAAAATTTTCGCACCGCACTGACCCCTGTGCGACGGACGGTGCGGTGTGCGAAACTTGTGTGCGAAAGATCGCACAAACGCTTCGCACATGCGGCCAACCGCACGAGCGCGATCCGCTCGCATGGTTTGGCATATGTCTAGTTGATCCATATCATCTTGAGCTGGTGCTACCCTTACCCAAGTTCCATAGTTTTGTGTCCACTATCGCAATCATGATTTTGCTACCCCACAGGTAATGGAAAAGCCCTCCCCTTTTGCGTCAGTTGTGGGCAAGGAGGGATTTGAGCCCACAACATCGTGGTTCGTAGCCATGTGAACTAATCCTCTGAGCTACAGGGCCCACCCTATATTAGCCCGTGCGATGTCTAAAGTGGAATATGAATATGTATATATATATTTATACGGAAAGAGGAGGTAATTCAATGACAGTATTCACTATTGCTGACTAATCAAGATCTGTTGCTGAATGCTATTAGACATGAGGCTATTTCTTTTTTATTGGAGGGAACGACATAACCCGGAGGAACACAGCAGAGGAAGGGGTTTTTATCAATGACCCGATGTATTTGGGAGGGTTTCTGGACCATGGATGTCCTTTAAGACTTCAAGAATTCTCTTCCAGAGAGTGTTAAGTGATTGGATCCCAGCCGAGATCGTATCGAGAATGTGTTGACCCTGGCGGAGTGGACGATGCCGAGGGGACGAGAGTGGGCGGGAAGCGGCGGAGTGGGCGTCGCCGAAGAGAACGGGCCTCGACAGAGTGGACATCATCGAGAGAGAGAGAGAGAGAGAGAGAGAGAGAGAGAGAGAGAGAGAGAGACTACCGAAAGGAAATTACAACTTAGCAACTCATGTCCTGCCTCCAACGAGGGGGATACATATTTAAAGGGAAATGCAGAGGGAATGCTAAAGAGGATAAGATCCCGCTGGCGTAGCAGGTAGAATAACCAAAG
Organism: Wolffia australiana; assembly: GCF_029677425.1. NCBI lineage: Eukaryota > Viridiplantae > Streptophyta > Magnoliopsida > Alismatales > Araceae > Wolffia > Wolffia australiana. Next base: position 7,381,333 of record NC_135841.1, on the reverse strand, counting down.
ATCACCAAAAATATATCGTTCTAGTAAGAACAATTGGATCCAGTGGAAGAATGATAGAAGAATGAGGGGTAAATGTCTAGAACAGAGGTGGAAGTAGAGAGAGAACTGAAACAAGAAAAGAGTAAACCAGAGCAAGACTGGTTTGGTTCTTGCTCCACTAGCCAGGAGGATCTCCCGCCAGCCTTCTCGCCCAAGCGACTTCAACTTTCTTCCTCCCTTTCTTGGCTTCGGCCCTTATTTATAGCTCCCTTTCCTGCTCTTTTTATTCAAATCTTCCTACGTGACTTTATTGAGCTGCACGTGTGACGACCCTTCTCTTGTTCTTTCTTTGGTAAGTCTTCATGACGTTCTTATTAGGCGATAATGCCCCTCGTGGGCTTATTAGACGGAGTGGATCGTAACATTAAGCTGTACTGAAACAACATTTCTGAAAATTGCTGACATTCTGTTAGGATACTGAAGAAATCTCCTTGAGTATCGTGTCGAGATAGATCTAGTAAAAATGTAATTCGATCCAACTAGAGAATTCAAGCTGAGAATATCCTCAAAGAGTCTCTAGGACTCCAATACAATAATACGATTGAAATTCCCACGATCCACGGTGTGGATAACCACGGGCAGGATAACTGTGTAAGAAACAGAGAACGGAGAGAAATCCGCAGAGAAAGGGGATAGATCTCCCTGTGACGAGGGGACTGTTCTGACCGGATCGGTCCAGCACCTGCGCGATGGAGAATCTCCGTCGACGAAGTCAGGTACCACTTTCTTGATGCCTTCATCTTGAATTCTCCTCTTATTTATAGCCTTGTGTCCTCCTCATCTGAGTTGCCCGTTTCCCACCTTATTTCAAACCATCCCGCACGTGGGATTAGTTCGCATGTGCCAGGGTCCCGACCTTTCTTTTCTTCTTTTGGTAAGTTTTCAACGAACGTTTATCTCATTCACAGATAGATTTCCTAGTTCTATCTTCCAATAGATGGTGTCTAAGCTAGGCATTGATAGGATCCCCAGCCCCAACATGCTTGTGGCATGAAATATCTTAACATTTCAAAAGGAAATGTTCTTGTGATTCAGCAGAGATAAAGAGGGAAACTGAAAGGGAGATAAAATAGCGTGGATGAAGAAGGCTACTCACGTAAGATTCTCTTTCTGGCTATGCAAACTCTGCTGGTGTATCAACATGGCCCGACATGTTGGGCCAGGAATGACGAATGGTGGCCTATTTCTGCACCTGCCTGGTCCAACTCACGCTTGCCATAGACCTGAACTGGGGTCCCAAAGCACAAGAGAACTCTGTCATAATGAAAGAGAACTCAAAGAGAAGAAATCTCTCAAACGGAAGAAAGTTAATCAAGTCTGCCTTAACAGATACACTTTATGTTTTATATAACCTCCCAGAAGAAGAAACTCAAAATGAGCAGAATTAGACTAAAAGGAACGTCCCTTTCACCCAAACGATCATAGAGAATGTGTTTTTGCAATGTTGGCAGTTCTTGCTAGTCAGACAGTAGCAAACTCTGATAAAAGGTGTGTCAGACTGGTCTGGCACATCTAAAATGTCCTCTAAGAAAATACCTGTCTTACAAGAGTCAAATGAAGGATACTAGGGGCCATTTTCTGAAACCTAGTTCCCAATGTGGATAGCTTTCTCAAATGGTGAGTTATAAAGAAACGACACCAGATACGTGAGTTGTTCTAAAACGATAATTAAAAATATAATACATCTCCGAAGATTATTTTGAACAGGAGACATATAATATGGGCATGTGTCTCCTGAAAATTATTTATTCCACTTGAAGTAGACTTCGAATCTCCTGATAATTCACTCTTCCCTCGGAAAGACAATAACATGTAATTGATATTTATGCCCTCATGTTTGGTTTGCTTTTGTCTCATCTTATGTTTTGGCACTCTCATCTAAATTTTATACTAATTTATCAGCTACTTTCGCCACCCCAAGTGGAGGTACTGGCATCACCCAGATGGACGGGCATGCTTCTGTTCCATGCATCAGGGTGACCAGTTCAGAAGAGCGTGCTTCTGTCAATACAAGGAACGTGGATCAGCTTCATGCAGCAGCTGTGGATGGGAACTCCTTGACGGGCGATTATCAGAGAGTTAATCGCTCCCCGAGCACTGTTGCAGGAGATAACACTGATTCTGTGCAGAATCTAAGTTCAAATGATCATTCTGGCATGGATGGAGTTGATGTGGTTGTTGACGCTGGTCATCCTCTTATTTTAAGTGAAGAGAGAGAAACTCCTTTTACTTACATGGCCTGTTTCTTGGCAAAGAGGGCGGCGAAGGGCGATAACTTATCGTTTGTCCGGGGGAAAATCAAGGTTTATGGCATTACTCTTTCCTTGAGGCATTATTATTTTACTTTTTTTTTGTTTGGGAATTCCATATCCATGCCGAAAAATCCCCATCTAAGACTAAGAGCTTGAAATGCAAACGGCTAACTTGAATTTACTTCTGACGGCCCTCTTTTTTATTGGAGTCTTTTGCTCATTGAGTGTTTCTTGGTAATTAATTCTTGTGCAGTGCTTCTTGACGGGGGTAAAAAGTTTTAATTTCAAGCATCGGAGCTCCTACGAGCTTCGAGTCTATGTTGATGATGGAAGCCTCATTTCCGAGATCTTCATTGATCACCGAGTAAATTTCTCATTGGCAAAGCCCGCCACTGTTTCATATTTTTCGTGAATGAAAGCTAGAAAACTTTGCATCAGGTAGTAGAGAAGGAGATTGGCCACTCTCCAGGGGCTGTCACCGCTGCTCTTTCTTCTCCTGACAAAACAATCTCCTCAAAAATGAGAGATGTCATGAAAGGATTCCAGCTTTTCTTGATGAAATTCGAGGTATTCATTCAAACTCTTGTCTTGGGTTCGCTCAAATTTTATTGTCTTATAGTTTAGGAAAATTCAATGCCAGGGAACTATGGTTTTGGAGATGGGACAAGGCCAGACAACCCCTTTGGCAGTCGAGATGAACCAGGGTTTTTCTTCGTCTTATGCATGGCCACTACTCGCACGATTGAAAACATTCGCTGCTTCTCTGCCTCTGAGATGAGAGTAGATGATAATGCACAACCACATTATGGGCTTCATCCATGGTAATATCCAATCATAAGCCAACAACAGGAAGCGGTAAAGACGTTGCTTGAGATGAAAATTCCATCAACTTCTCAGCATAGTTATGTGATAAAGTCATCTAAATTGCATCAAAATCCGGAGGAAACTCACGAGCCTTGCTTTCTAAGCTAAGTATATCAACTTGATGCGTTTTATTTACTCACCTGGTTGGGTACACATCAAAGCGCAGATACATGAACATCGTCTTCCGTCAGTGGGGTTCATCGGCGCTGAGGTCGCCCCACCGCACGTTGTACTTGGCGGCAAGGTAGTGGGCACCCACCGGCCCACGGCTCCCATATGGGTAGAGCTCTGGTGCAATCTTCTTCTCCTCCAGATCTCTTAATAATGGTGTGAAGAGCTCCCATGCAGCATCCAGCTCGTCTGATCGAATGAACAGCCGCCTCTCCCCTTCGATTGCATCCAGTAGTAGCCTCTCATAGGCGTCAGGTATTTCCTTGGAATATCTGATGACAAGGAGCAGATATCAGTGAAATATTCATGTGCACTATGGTGTTTCATAATGCCTTTGGTAAACTACGATGATCTAAGCCACCAATGAAGGTGATGAGCAGTCATTGTCCCCATCATTCATCCTCGCCACAATGACGAAGATGACAATATCTTCATAGTCTATCGTCCCCTGAAAGGACGGCGATATCATCATCATCGTTTCTTGCCATTGCCTCTTTTTGCTCTCTAAGTTAACCTCACTCAAAAGACAAGAGTGAAAAGAGAACATTGGTAAGAGATTGTATGCACCAATGACAATCAGTGACCAGTCATTGTTCCCATCGTTCATGCTCCCCAATATATTCTCTTGTCCACAGATAGGATGGCAATGACATTTTTTTCTTGGCATAGTCTCTTGTCACTCCTGTTCTGTTAAAGTCAAATGATGAGAGGCATGGCGAAATTGTCATTGTTATTTGCCTGCTAAACTCAAGCTGCAAATTTGTTTTCAAAAAAAAAAATATCAAGCTGCAGACAATAGTACTAGTAGCCCTCATACCTTGCTGCATAATGAAGATTGAGATTGCTGCGGTCGAGTCTCATGCCAAGGCCTGGAATTTTGTTGTTTATTTTGAGATATATAGCCTCATCGGGCTGTACCCGTATCACGAGCTCGTTCGTGGCACGGTCCAAATCAGTGCCAAAGCTGCGCTTGTATAGATTACCAGGAACATGCCTGAACTGTACTCTGATTTCCGCCCTGAACAAGAAAACCCATAAAAAAATATAGCTTTCCCCATAAGATTGTTATCAAATAGCTACCTTTTGGTGTGCAAAGCTTTGCCGGCTTTCATGAGGAAGGGCACCCCGTCCCATCTAGCATTGTTTATGAAGAGCGCTGCCGCAGCAAACGTCGGCGTCACGCTGTCCTTTGGAACAGTCACATCGTCCGTATACGCCGGATACTTGATGCCACCCTTGCTGTGGCTTTTGTACTGTCCTACCACCACGTTCTCTAGCTGCAACGGCTTCATAGAACGCAACACCTTCACCTGAAAAAGAAAATAGCAGCAATACGTTGATGATTTGTTGTTTTTTATTCTATTTGTAATTAAATTTTAATGGTCTAAGGTTGAGTTAATCCAACTCCAACCTTCTCATTCCTTATATCCTCTGCGTCCATGCTGACTGGGGTTTCCATAGCAAACAATGCAAGAATCTGAAGAAGATGATTTTGCATTATGTCCCTGATGATCCCATAGCTGTCAAAGTATCTGGCCAGATCAAGGAAGCCGCAGTTAGACACTGTCAGGCATTTATATATAGATACACACATATATATTTTTCGAAAAGAAACATACACACCCTCCCCGCCCTTCTGTGCCAAAGTCTTCTGAGAAAATGAGCTGCACATTTCTTATATACTGCCTGGACCAAAGTGGCTCAAATACAAGATTCGAGAAGCGAAGAACTGAGAGATTTTCAACCAGCTCCTTCCCCAGGTAGTGATCAATCCTGCGGTCGGTAGCAGCGATTGCAAAGGAAACAATTAAGGCAAAAAACATTCAATCCTGAAAAAAATATACAAGAAAGGAAGGTCACCTGAAGATCTGATCCTCTACCAAGTAATGTTTCAGGCCTCTGGTTAACGCGGCGGAGGACTCTGAGTCTCTTCCAAAAGGTTTTTCCACTATAACCCTCGTCCAGCCATTAGAAGAAGATGCAGATGTGCTGGCACACCTCACCACGTCAATGAACACATTAGGTGGAATTGAGAGGTAGTAGAGGCGGTTCGCTACCTTCCCAGCCTGCAGAAACAATTACCATACGTCTATAGAGTTGAATGGGCCTGCTTACAAACGAATCCGATTATGAAACTAACAAATAATTTTTATTTTTGAAAACATATGAAACTAACAAATCATATTTTATGGGGATCTTCTTATCAGAGATTTCAGGTAACTCAATATGGCCTCATACAGATCAAATGAAGGCACAATATAGAAGAAAGGGTCTGTCTACAGAGCCTAAGACCTGATACGATCCCCATACTCTAATAGGGGTAAGCTGGTTATCTCAGCTCGCTGAGGGCTCGTATCAAGAACTCTGTGTGCTCACCTCATGCCCCTTGAGTTTCTTATCCAGCTCGGCAAAATTCTCTTCGGAGTCGTACTGGCCCGAATGGTAAAAGCATCTTTTCAGAAATTCTTCCATTTTATCTCCGCAATTCTCCCTGCTCAAGAAAATAAATGTAAAAAAACTAACTCGATGTCGAATACATTAAAAAACATTGTCACGTTTCATATTTTAATTTTTAGTTGGCATTACTACATTTCTTACTTAGACTACCAAAAAGTAGAGAAAAAGATGGAGGACCTACGATTTTACTTCAATGAAATTCCGTCCAATTACTCGACAATTACTTATTTCTCGTTTCCTCAATTCAATCAAGCACTAAATCTTCATTGCTTTTTTTGGTAGAGTTCCTACGCTTTGTGAGCGACTTGTTATACCGTGGATTAAAAAATCGAATGAATTCACGTATGAATCAATTTCTATCCTACCTTTTATCGATTCTGCAGGTGAGAGTTTGACCGACAAGATTCCTCAGCTCAGCGTCAGTCATCTTACTTCGAGCGTAACCGTAGATAGTGAAGTGCTGCAAACATGCAGATCAAACGGGTAAACTCCTCAGCTAGACTGAAGAACAACCATTAAATTATAAAATCCAAGGGAGTTGGATGCACCTTTGGAAGGCAGCCCTCGTAATAAAGGGCGAAAATTGCAGGGAAAATCTTTTTCCTGGCAAGATCCCCGGATGCTCCAATAACAGTGATGCTAATGGTAGACTCGCTTCCACCCGAGTCAGAATCTCCTCCAGCCATCTCGTAGTTCTCCTTCGACGACAATAACGACCCATTTTCAAATTTCTTGGAAGGAGCTCTCTTCGGCGACGGTGCGGGCACAGTAGCAGCTGCCACATCCCAGAAGCAACCCTTTCAGCATATCAAACCAAAAAACCCCCCAAAAAAAGCAGAATTCAAGCCCAATTCTCCCTCAATAATCAAAGAAATCACCTTCTTGCATGCGAACGAGGGAAGAGCAGCGGGCTCGATTCCTCGGCCAGTCCCGTTCTCCAAAGGAATTAAAAGAGGAAGAAGAAGCGAATTGGGTGCGGCGAAGGGGAGGGTAACAAGGAGACGGAGACAGACGAGATTTAGGGCAGGAGAGGGCCATTCTGGGCGGTAAAAACTTCAATCTTTGCCTCCTCCAGCGGTGTAGAAATTGGGAATTTGAGCTCGGCGCCTGCAAGAAGAACTGATGAAGGGGGACGGGCAAAGGGGTCAGAGAGGGACCTTTGGAAACTCCGACGGGGCGCTTTAAGCTCTGTTGGTCGACGCCATGGCCATTGCCCCTCGAGATGTCGGAATCGGCGCCCTTTTTAAAGGACCCGCCAAAGATATTAGACCCCATCTGGGCTGCCCCTTGGCCCACTACTACACTTTTCTTTTTATTTAGGGTTAATAGCGCGAAATATCCCAATTTTTAGGGTCAAAAATCTGAGATATAACCTAAACTTTTTTTTGGCACGGTACATCCCAAATTCTCTAAGTCGACGCCGACATATCCCATATCCCGGTGATGACGTGGAATCCATCGTGGCTGCCAGGTGGATTTTCGGCCAGATTTTGACCTGGCCGAATCCACCTGGCAGCCACGATGAATTCCACGTCATAACGGGGATTCCACCTGCCAGGTATTTTCCGATAAGAGAGAGAGAGAGAGGCATTCTAGAGAGAGAGACAAGGAGAGAGAGGTGTTCTAGAGAGAAAGAGAGGCATTCTAGAGAGAGAGAGAGAAATGGAAAGAGAGGCATTCTAGAGAGAGAAAGAGAGGCGCATTAGAGAGAGAGAGAGAGAAAGGGAGAGAGTGGCCTTGTTCCTTGACTACGATGGCACGCTCTCGCCCATCATCGACGACCCCGACCGCGCTTTCATGTCCGATTCTGTGAGTTTTCTCTCATTTCCCTGCTCGTTCCCTTCTTCTCTTCTCTCTCTCTAGAATGCCTCTCTCTCTATAGAGCGCCTCTCTTTCTCTCTCTAGAATGCCTCTCTCTCTCTCTATAGAACGCCTCTCTTTCTCTCTCTAGAATGCCTCTCTCTCCCTTTTCTCTCTCTCTCTAGAATGTCTCTCTCTCTAGAACGCCTCTCTTTCTCTCTCCAGAATGCCTCTCTCTCTCTCTCCTTCTCTCTTTCTCTAGTATGCCTCTCTCTCTCTTATCAGAAAATACCTGGCAGGTGGAATCCCCGTTATGACGTGGAATCCATCGTGGCTGCCAGGTGGATTCCGCCAGGTCAAAATCTGGCTGAAAATCCACCTGGCAGCCACGATGGATTCCACGTCATCACCGGGATATGGGATATGTCGGCGTCGACTTAGAGAATTTGGGATATACCGTGCCAAAAAAAAGTTTAGGTTATATCTCAGATTTTTGAAAAAATTCGGGATATTTTGTGCTATTAACCCTTTTATTTATCCTCCAGATCTTGCTTACAAGTTACAGCCACTGATTATGACTAATCAGACACCTTCATCAATCTCCATCATCAGCATCATGTTTAATCCCCTCACAAGGTTCCACTTTAGGAGAATCTAAATGGAAGCAGGCACGACATTAGGAGCGTTACGAAGTAAACAGACTCTGATATAGCGGAATGACCAGAAAAAAAAAGTGGCATGGGTATCAAGGCGTGTATCAAGGAATTTTGGGTACCCATTAAAATTTAATCCGTCTTCATCATGGATATGAACCATACCAGAGGTATCAGCGGCTCATTTATTTAAGTGTTAGATTTAATTGGTACCCTTCATTGAGGGAATTAAAGATGATGCTAATGATGATATCAAAAAGCGTTTAAATGTTTTTTATTTAATTATTTCGATGAGTATTGGATGAGAACCATCAAGATGAGGTAATTCCAAAACTTCATGATTAGAAGCATACAATAACAAAGCTGAAATCCTTCAAATTCAAGTAGGGGTCAGGTCTTTGTGCATCATTGAGTACTAATATTGTTGGAAAATTTATGGGATTCATTTGCTCATTTGACCAATAAGGCACAAATAATGTGAACATGATTGCATACATTAACTATGGTTCTCATAAAAGGTACAGATTAAAATATGCCTGGTGTTTCACTCTCCCTTTGGCCCATGTACCATGTTAGCTGTTGTGATCTAGGCTGAGCTAGCTGATTAGGTTATCATAGTCGCCTAAGGTAACTCGCCTATTTTGGTTTTTGTTTTCAGAAATATATCATTCTCAACACATATTTGAACAGTTACTAAACTATTCAATCGTGATGTTAATAATCTAAAAGGTTATGGAAAATATGTAGACATTAAGTGAAAATTATCTGAAGATTCAGCAAAATGAAGAAAAACTAAATGTCAAGAAACTCCAAATCTAAAATTCATGAAATCCAGCGCTTGATTGACTATATACAGACATGTTTTGTAGAATATAATATAACGCTTGATGCGGCACAATCATTCACTTATTGGACTAATTTAGTAACCTACCTATTTCTGCATTTGGTAATATTGAAAAGACTGAAATTATCTATTAGACTAAAATAATTTATTTTCTTACTAAAATTTTAAAACATGACATTATTTTATGACTTATTTGTTCAAGAACTAATGAATGTCAACACACATTATATCGATTTCAATGACAACCTATTGATGCATGAGATGATACGGGAAATTAGAAATTAAACCCTAAGTGAAACACGATGGAATTCTAACCACATGGAATTCTCAAAGTGTGCGATTGTGAAAGACATTGAGATTGCTCCAATTATTAAATGACTGACAATGATATCTCAATTGCCAATGGAAAACGAGGAAGTTTCGACATCGATGATGATGAGAGAGAAAAAACGATGATGGAGATTAGAATCACAATGGTAGAATATTACATCCTTAGTCATCGTACCTTGTGGAGACGATCTTTATTCATCACTAACTAATTTATATAAGTGAAACAGGTTCATATTTTTTATTTATTAAAATAAAAAATACTAATAATGAATTAAACCCTAAGTTTGAGCTTTTCAATACCCTAATGAGAAATAATTGAGTTCCCTTAATCACCTCTTGCTTTTCTCATTCTTTCTGTCAACTCTATCCCCCTCTCATATTTTTTATTGGCAAAAAACAAGGTGCCGGACACGGCCGTAGCTCGATCCAACCATGCCTTGGACGCCACCTTGGGAGATTTTATATATTAAGTGAAGTGCTTATAAGTGTTTATAGGTGTGGAGTGAGCGTAAACATCCCAATTATATCCAGATCCTACTCGCCCACGCCCATGTTGCAAAAAAGAAAAGGATACAAAGGTGATACCGGTGCAGCTCCTAGAGAAGGCTGCGAGAGCCCATAGCATGCACAGGTCCCATGGAGGTGGTGATGCATGGAGTATAAGCGGTCCAACGCCATCATTAGATATCATTGTGGAGGTGCGTAAAGGGTCAACACTTAGACGAGAGGTTGCACACTCCCGCCTCTAGTGCTCCATGTAATACGTCACTCAAGAGCGCTATCATTTAATAGGATGCAATGTGTGCAGTGAGCGAGAAAGCCACCTGAGATGACGCCAAGACACTCAATGCGATGGCAGCCGCAAGCCATCTGATGAAGGTCCTGCTAAGTGATGAATAGTTAGGGGGTGTGAGAGCATACATAGTTGGCAAAGGCATACGTTGTGTGATTCCCCTCATGTAATCGATGACGAATGTTGGCCAAGCTTGGGCAACATCGCATGATGTCTTGCCAAACTCTCTAGAGACGCCACTGGGAGTATGAGCGTCCACAGGGCATGTTGAGAAACAATTGAGAGTTTGATTCTAGGATAATCCTGTGAAGGTTTCACTGCTCGTAGAGGAGCAAGCCATCACGTATCACCATAGTTTCAACTGTTGTATTACTCTAAATTCTATAGAAAGATGAGAAAGCAAAAATGGTACTCCCTGTGGGGTCTTGTAGGATACCATCTCCACCTGTTGGGTCCGGGCTCCTTTGGCCGCACCATCCACATTGAACTTTAGAAAGCATACTGACGGTGGATGCTGGTGGACAATCTGCAATCGAGTTGTGATGGAAGTCAAGGCCGTCAGGATTCCCCAGGTAAATTGTCTGTAAGTGGGGAGGACTGACAATGGGCGATACAAGATGGTGTGTTCTCCATAGCCATTGCTTGACGCATTGCGTGACGTCCAGTGCGCTCATTGTGCGTAAGTGAGGACACCAATGGTGAGTAAATTGGCCAGTAGTCTATAGCAATCTCATTATGGAAGAAAAGGTGTTCCACAGTCTCAACCTGAGGAGATATTGGGCAACAATGGCAATTTGAACTAAGTGAGTGACCAATATGGGTCACCTAATCATCAATATGGAGGCCACGGAGCGTGAATCTCAAAAAGAAGAATGAGACGCGAGTAATAATCATTGGATGCTAGATGCATCTGCCCCAAATCTGTGTAGGGAATCTATCTCGAAAGTGATCCCAATAGGAATGACATGAGAAATTCCTTTCAAGTATAAGTGTTTAGATAGGGTGATCTAGGGAGGTCCCTATTGCAGTATCCATAGCCTGTAGTAAGGAATCTAACTGAAGGCCATGTTGCTCCCACAGGATGTTCCCGGTAAGTAACTATGTCATAACAACCATTGGCTATGGTAGACAAAGTTAGGGTGGCAAGCTAAGGGTATATCAGCGAGACAAGTATCATACCAAGTGCTGATTGTGCCATGTCTAATGTGTCGACATGTCACATTAGGTATATCTAGTCAATGGCGTTTCCAATTGTGCCACCTTTTTTGGGCATTGATATTCAACTCCCTACGAGCCCACTCGCCGTACTCGGGCGATATGAAGCTCCTAACAGGGAGCTTGTGTTATGCATATGCCACATAAGCTTCTTTTGAACCATGTCTTGGACGTGTTGAGGGTCCCCAATCCATAGACCCCCCTCATATGTCGGTCAACATGCTTTTTGCCAAGAGACCCAATGGTGTCTATGCCTTTCCTCAAGGTGACCGGACCATAAGAAATGAGCACATAGGCTCTCCACAAAGTGAAGAACAGAGATCAATGATGATTATAGTGCTAGGGTATGCAATATGATGCTCATGAGGACGTGTTGTATGACTTGGATGCGCCACCAAGGGGATAAAAAGTGAAGTTTCCATCCATCTAGTTTCTTTCTCATCTTGGCCAACAAGGCATCTGATGCAGGACGACGTCGAGAGCGTTGTCCGGTCGGCACCGAGTATTATGGCTCGGTACCGATAAATGATAAAGTATTGGATAACGGCGGTGTCGTCGTCCAACGGTTAGCCCTAACGGCTATGTAACTACGATGCAGTGAAATGCCCTATGTGTCGTACATGCAGGCTCTGACTCGAGGGAGGCGTCGAGCTCCAAGCTTGGACGGGAGTCACCGGGTGACGGCGGCAGGGGCCTCTCAAACCTCATCGGAGCGACAAGGGCGTCTACGGCCGAACGAACTCAATCCATTGGACTTGCACGTAATGGACGTACTCATCCATATCGGTAAGACACTCAAAGACGTAGTTCTTCTCTCGTTTGACCTCACTCACCTACCTAGCCCGAGCACAGTGGAGTCGGAACGAAAATACACTACAAGGAGTAAATAAACAAGCGACGGTGAGTACGTCGTACCTTGTCGGCGTGGCTCGTAGTGCGGTGCTTCGTCGATGGTCGGCGTCGGAGCGGTTTTGATGAAGGGCGTCGGAGAGATCACGACGGCTCGACGTGCAGCAGATGGTGCCGGAGCATTTCTTAAAAATCGGACGTTAAGGACTCGGTCGTAGGGGACGTTTCGAGCAGCCCGATGGTACAACACTCGGGGGCACGACAAAAACGTCTTGGAGCGGCAATCTCAAACAACGGTGGGCGTCTCAGACGTCCCGAGCCTACGCGGTGGCGTCGCGGAGGCGGGCAGAGTGGCTGCGCGGGCAGCAGCGGCTTCAGGCGGCTGGCGCGTGGGCGGAGCACGCGGCACAGTGAGGGAGGTTGTCGGCGACGCGTGCGCGGCGGCGCGCGCGGCGCAAGCGCGCGGGCGGCGCGGGCGGCGCGGTGGCGTCGCAGTGCAGGAGCACGGGCGAGGCGCGCGGCACGGGCAATGCGAGCGAGGCAAGGTGAGGCGCAGCGCGGGTACGGCGGGCGACTACCGCGGTTGGCGGCAGCGCTGCGGCGGCAGTTGCGCGGGCAATTTGCGCGGCGCAGCGCAGCGGCGCGGGTGCAGCGGCACGGGCGTGGAAGCCCTGTCGCGGCGGGTGTTTGCCACGGTAGACGGCAGTGCGGCAGCGCAGGCTCGCGGGCGACGGTGGTCGGCCGGCGCGGTGGTTGGCAGCCCGATCGGCGGCGGCGGCCGGCTCAACGGCGTCGGCGGCGGATTTCCTTCTTCCTCCCTTCCCTCTTTCTCTCCTTCTTCCTCTTCCCTTCTCCTTCTTCTTCTCCTCTTCTTCCTTCTCTTTCTGTTCTTCTCAAACGAGGAAGGAGACCTGTATTCTGCTCGAGAAAATGCCTCAATGAAAAAAACAGGTCTAAGGAATTAGGGCGCCCACCCTTTCCCTTATAAGGGGGGAAGGATGGGCCCCTAATGGGCCAAACGGGGTCCTTTTGGGGAGTCCTTATAAATGGGCTCCCCCATTACAAAACAAAAGAAAAAACACTTAACAAAGGGAAATTAAGGGGGAAGAAAAGGGAGGGAAAGGGGGACAGGCAAGGGGAGAGGGTCATAGGACCGCCCTCCCCCTTGCCGACTAAAACACAGACGGATGAACGTCGCGAGCGCAACAAAACACAATGAAAACTAGACGGACAAAAAGGGGATAAAAGCAAAACAGGAGAGAAAGATAGACGAAAAGCGGGAAAGATAACCGAAGCAAGATCACCCGGTCTTCAACATCGCGGGCGCGTGGCGCGGATGACGTTGATGACGATCCTCGATGGCGTGCGCAATCAGCATCAAAATAGTGATGTCGTGCGGGGCCGAGAAATATGGGACATCATAGATAATCGAAAGGAAGGCATCCTCGTGAGTATCGAGTATATTGTTAGACGATATGTGAGCGCTTTATGGTAGTGGATGGTCTGACCATAAAACTACTATTTGAGGCATTGACAAGCTAGCTGGAGGCTTGCTCGTATGCACTGAGTACACACATAAGCCCCTTAATGGATTTTTTAGATCCATTAAGAAAAATAATAACATCATCTGTGAAAAGAGAATGTGAGATGATCGGCAACCTCTTTTCAAATAATATGGTTGGATGAGTTCTCTCTATGATAGCTCGTATTACCATGAAAGCCAGCTAGGAGCACATATTTACTCTCTACCCCTACTATTTTTCTACATAAGGAATGATCATTATCGATTTCATACTCTTTACATTGTGATGAAAAATATGAGTTGTGTAGTTCAATATATTAGATTTTAAGGTGGGAAGAATGTAATTGATATTTTTATATACTAAGATGATGAATATGAAGTATATATAATAAAGTAAATATTGATGTGAGAGAGAATGAGAAATAGAGAGGAGGATGATAGAGTGAAGAGGTGATGATGGGGATGAGAAGGTGGAAAGGAGATGGGTAAGTGATCTGGAAAGGTTTAATAAGTGATGAATGTGAGGGAAAACGATGCATGGAAAATGGAGATGGAGCTAAACTAATAATGATGATGAAAATGAAATAATGTAACAATAGCATACTAACCCTAGTTCCTTATCTTCATCGATAAGTATTACAAGTTGATATGAAAGGTTTAAGAAGTGATAAATGTCAGGAGAAATGATGATATGGAAATGGAGCTGGAGCTAACCTAGTTGAGATGCTGAATTTGAAATAATGTTGTAACATAAGCATACTACCCTCATTCCTTATGTTTTTCGGTAAGTATTACAATTTGCAGATGCAAGTGAGCTCCTCTTCTCTCTTTCTTCTTCTCAATCATCCAAGACACCAAGAAGAAAACTTGATGGATCTATCAACTCAATATCTTTCAACTGCCTACAGATGTAGGAAGCAATTTTAAAGATGATCTTTAAAATATTGGCTCATCATCTTATAGATATGAGGGCATGGATGGAAAAAGGGGATATGTATGAAGGTTCCCTAAAATTTAAGCTCAATCGTTCATCAAGATCATTTGTATCAAGGTTTAAATTTTGTGGAATCTGGGGGCTTGATTTAAATAAAATATTCTCTCTCCTTGTTTGTGCCTCTGCTGTATCATTTTTAGAGTTAAATGGCATTAGCTTATCTGAAGATAATTTGGAAATGATTGGGTCATATTTTTAGTGTCCTCAAACTATGGCTCGGAAAATCCCCCCCTTCCAGTGCAAAATGAGATATGTGTATAAGAAAAATAAATATGAAATGCTTGATGCGGCATTGTGTCATTGAATTCCACATCTACAAATTTTCTTTTTATCAAATCATATGAGACCACATTATTGTCAAAGTTAAAATATAATTTTCATGATTGACAGAATGAGTCCGTAGTCATCACAATGCATGTCGCGAGTGCTATGTCAACATGGTTATCCTTTTCAGCAAAGACTCAATGACATATTTTTTAGCAATACTTTGAGTTGCAAGAAATTTATCACAGGAAAATCACATTTATCATGATTTAAATCGCATATTTTTTCTATTGCCGAAATGACCCAACACATAAAAACTACTCACCTTGGAATCACCATAATGACATTTTTTTGCAATCATAAACTGCAATAACTATTGATGGAAATGCTGATCCATCCTGAAATTTGGGTATTTCCTTCTCTACTGAATTTCATAATGATTTCCTTTGTTCCTGTGTACCTTCTTCAATACCACATCAAGTGGCACACTTAGATGATATGAAATTCTATGAATGTTAGAAATAAAGTTTGCTTTCAATAAAATCCATAAATAGTTACCAAAAATATATAAAGGATGGCCTTCATGACAAGGTTACTTACAGCGTGAATCTTGAGTAACAGTATAAATGTTTCAATTTTCTGATAAAACTTAAAAAATAATTCAATTTTTTTCCAACAGATGTTACATTTTTTTTCCAACAAATAATTCACTAAGGGGTGAATTCTGGGGCACAATCTTGTTCTCATTAAAAATTCTACACTCCTGCACCAAAAAATACAATTCTCAATCTTATGGATATGAGATGATTTTGTAAATAAATTTGGGTTCAAAAATTCCTCAAAATATCCTGTAAATATTTACATCAGTCCACATCTGATGCTTTATTTTTGTACTACATTTTTTATTGATAGAGAAGAAATTATGTGATATTATGGCTAAATATGCACATATGGCTTTGAGAGTAAAATGGGAAAGTATGTAATTTTTATAAAGCCAACAATCAAGTGTATTTAATATGAGAGATAAAATAGGACAAAATACCTGCTCCAATTTTGAAGTGACATAATTATGAATTTTCCAATCATTTCATAAGCCATAAAATGTAAAACCAATAATTGCATTTACTCATTGAATTTAACATAAAAATATCATTTACTTTTTTAGGTATATGAAATCATCTTCTTTTAAACAACACAAATCCATCGATATATATATATATCTATATATATATATATATTTATATCTATCTATCTATATATATATATATATTATATGCTCTTATAAAATAATCCATTAGTTCAGATATAAATATGTAAGATAGGCCAATAACTCAAGGTTTGCCATCGTGTTTCGCTAACCAAATGGTGTCTAATGAACTTAAACAATTGACCAATAAAAATTTGACTTTCAACCTTAGAATAACATTTAATGCCCAATTCTCACCTTTCAGGTGACATGAAAGATGGGCCTCTCGCCTTTATTTATTTCATTTTAGTTAAATTATATTTTTACAGATCTAAGACAAACCGAATCCTTATATTTTCTCATGTAGTGCGCTTATCATCTTGATAGCTCCATGGTCTCATCTAAATTTATCAATTCCTTATTGTGTCTCATTTAGTTTGTTGTATCATTCTTTTCATGCACATATGGGATAAATCTACTTAAATATTGGACACAGCTTATCATCCACCTGGAGACTGGCTAAAATTAAAAAATATCCATGTAGTGCGCTTATCATCTTGATAGCTCCATGGTCTCATCTAAATTTATCAATTCCTTATTGTGTCTCATTTAGTTTGTTGTATCATTCTTTTCATGCACATATGGGATAAATCTACTTAAATATTGGACACAGCTTATCATCCACCTGGAGACTGGCCAAAAAGTAATGCTAGAAGTTTCATTTTTTAGCTTATAATTTTTAATTTTAATTCATGGATAACTGTAATTATAGACTTTATCTTATGGGGAGTTAAAGGTACTTGGATAAATCATAATTATGACTGAACGAATTTTTTCCTATCATTTTTAAATTTCGCCATATTTTCTATGCATACCTGTTTTGACTCATATTTTTATCTTTAATTTAATGGATTTCACCTTTGCTGATATGTTTTATTTTTTAATGACTAAAATATTCATTTTTTTAATCTATAAGTTTTTTGGTGGTCCATAATTTGAAAATCCCATCTCACCATTCTTTTATATTTAAACACTTCCACCTGAATATATTTTCAGGCTAATTTTTAGACTCTAAAATCCAAATAAAATTAAAAAATATATTTTAACTTGTGAACTCATTTCATTCCAAGCTTAGAAAAATTCTGAAATTGAATTTACGCCTCCCTGTGGATCCACCCCTCTCTTACCCTATATAGTATATAAGGGTAAGTGGAATTTTTTTCTTAATTATAAATTAGATCAGTGATGCAAAAACCCTAAAAACATTCTATAACTCATTAACTTACCTTTATTATAGTTAGTAAATACGAAAAGAACCTAATTCTCCCCCTTGTTAAGTCACATCTTAGCCACATAAAACCATTATTTATAGTTTTTTAATTATCATGAATTACTGGATTTTATGAATGAAAAATATATGCTCAACATTTGATAAGAAAACTTAATAACATGAAAGCATATCCCTCTTTACGGAAAAAAATATAAATTTTCTAGTTGACTAAGTGGAGCCCCATAATAATCTGTTTTACTGACCTTTGCCTTTTGACATCATTTTTCTAATCAATTTCATGGGATGTCCTTGGTATATGTTTTACTAACTATATTATTATAGACTTGTAGGTTTTCAAATTTTCATTTTCAGGATTAAACTTGTAAGTCATTAGTCCATAATCCAAATGACCGAATTTTTACAAGTTACCAATGACTTTTCATCTCAATATTTATTCAAATTAAGTGTTTTGGTTTTTATTTCTCTATCTGATTTATTTAATCCATATTGAGGCATCATTAACATGATGCTATATTTATTTGGTTAAGTGACATTCATAAAATTTAGTAACTTTGTTAAGATCTCCACAAATCATGTAAGATAAGACATGTTTGGTATATTTATAAAGTGATTAATTTATTATCCCAGATAAAAAAACATACTACACGAGAGCATCTAGACACGCTTGACTTATAAATGGTATGGATCATTCAAAGTAAATATGCTCAGTTATTGCTGATCATGAGGCCCCATTTGATGGACGATAATTTTAACATGCAATGATGGTGCTCACACTCATATTGGTTTTTACAGTTGTGCGCATTGTCCACAGGACTATTGTGGAAAACATTGCCATTGATTGACCACTACTGATAAAAGTTTGGCAAACCTGCCGACTCTGCTCATATCATAATCATTGTGACTACATGCCCCGCACGATCACTTATCATGACCATCTCCTTCATGTTATTTGTCTATGGAAGCAGTTCTAAATGGTGACATTATTGGCTCACTCGATGACTTGTCTCCTCTATGTTGCCCACAAGTACTGTTCTTGTGGCCGTTCATCTTGGCTCTTGGATTATAGACTTGGGGATTATATCCAAGTGTCAGGTACATCCAGCCTAATCCCATTTTTTGAAGATTTAAATCCCTCATATATTTCCAATTATGGGATTGTCTTCTCATGGGAGAAGGCATGGTCCCCCCACTTTGTTATGTTATTTGTCACAAAATTTCCATCAAGTGTTCTATCTATTTGTCCTGTTACCCGTACCCTATTTTTCCTTTTTATTATTCCATTCCATTATATGGTTAAATGGTTTGATGAAAAGCAAGATGATTGGTTTCATAAGTTAAAATAATTGCAACATATATGACTTGTCCTAAATCTCCTGGATTCTAAGCTGTTCTCCTTAATAAATTTCTAAGTTGCATCTCCTTTGGCATTGATGGCTTTGTCATCGCACTATTGGGAAGGCTTTTGAATGAATTCATCGGGTTTTTATTTCCCTTTTTGATTCTGCGTTGTTCTAGTTGGGGAAACAGTATCTGTTCCTATGTGATGTTTGGGTACCAACTCATTTTGGCTTCCATATTGGGTTTTTCCTACTCAATTATATTTTTTATGATTATTCTAAACTTTCAGGGGTCTATATTCTTAAATACCAGACTAATATTATACTCTTTGTTTTCCAGTTATTTTAGGCATGTTTTTAATAGAGAATTATCTTGATATATTTCATATGCACTGGCTTACCATCCTGCATCTTCACACATATCAACTGTTATTATCTTTTTCTTTGTAAAGTAACCTAGGATTTTTAAAACTAAGAAATGAGGTAGGGAAAATGGGAGACAATGTTTTTGACAGCTTATGCTAATCCTTAATGGTGTTAGATGGTATCTATTCCAAGTTGGTGATGTGCCCTACCCGCATTTGTGTGAATGTTCCCCAAGTAATCTCTTGGAAATAGTGATGAACAAGGATAGCAAAAATGGCAAAAGTTGGTGAAGCTTTGTCATCCTCGACCCCCAATGTCTTCCATGGCACCACAATGCTTGACCTACTTCAACTTTACCCCTAAATCCATCTTATTATGGCCCCCAAAGCCTTAACTTGACTAACCACACAGATCTAAAAAGAAATGAATCAACGAATTTAATCCAAAGAGAATCATAGAGGAGAAGAGGACTAGAGGCAAGAGCAACCACAAAAAAGGAGGTATTGCTGGAGGGAACTCATAATAACATCTACTAATTGTTGTCTCCGAATTAGCAAATTTATGAACTCAAAGAATGTTCATGTTAAAATCCATGACATTTTGCCTTGCCTTTAATGGTTTGGCCTTTGGTTCTCAAAACTAAAAAGTCTTCTTCATTAGTGCACCTAACGAAATTATTTCAACTCATATGGATTTGTAACAGAATATTTGAAATCAAATTGAATCAATCTCTTAAGTTCAATCATTTCGCATTCTTAATCAACTATTTGATTCCTCCATGTCCAAGTTCAAACCCTTGTAACTCTCGTAAAACACAGCCAAAATATGTGATTTCAAGTTCTATGGATTTGTATGAGTGTTAACACTAGTTATAAGTTGTAAACATCTCAAAAAATCAATGTGACGATATGAAAATCATTACAAGGGTCGAGGACGGGAAAATTCAAAGACCAGCTTTCTTTCCTTTGTATCTTGAATCACTCTAACACTAAAAACATGATTCACAATCCTTTTGACTTTGGTTGATGTTAGCAACAAATATCCTATGAAAGAAATGCTGAAAACCTTCTTGATAATTACTTCAGGGAGCAAAACATGTCTCTAGCTTTTGGATTGCAATTTACAGAGGGTAAGGAGAAAGGGCCTTTTAAATTAAGTCATACAATTGTATATATGGACTTAATGATAACGTCAAATTACATCAATGAAATTATAGTTTTTGGATTTGCACTAGCATTGTTCACCATTTAAAGGCTAAGATGATAGATTTATGATTTATTTTCCTATGTTCTATTTCTATATATTTTATTTATTTTTGAGACTAACCCCACTTGACTCTTTAGAGTCAAGTAGATTTTTCACATCTTCTTAGAGTTTTTATCTGATAAACAGGACATAGGTAAATATAATGCTGCATTTGAGATACAAATAGGATGAACTTAGAAATAAAATGGATGATGAGAGGAGGCCCCATACACAAGAAGCCCATTCTAGAAGTCCACTCAAACCTTCTTAAAGACCGGGTCAACTAAAGGCAAGAATTGTAGAACTCACCCACAGTTTGAATTTGAATGGTCTGTTTTCAAATCTGAGAAGGAGGGCACGTGGGTCCAGGCTTGAAATCAAGAAATCCTAGCCCTCCAATCCCTTGTAATTAAATCCAATGTCTGGAAGAGTTAGGCCACTTCTATTTATTCTCTTCTCCCCTTTTTTTGTATCTTATCTTGGATTTCTGCTCCAACTTGTTGTGCATTAGAGTTCTTTGATCCATTATTGTTCTAAAAAAGTGTGAGAGTTAGAGTTCAAAGTAGGAAAACATTTCAGAGGATATCCTGGACTTAAATCTTTCCAACGCATCAAATGACACACAAAAAGTCCTCCTGTAGCCAAAGTTACATCAATTTTCGTCTACTACTCATTTCTACTGCAATTTTTGACCTAAGGTTCTATTTATCTTTAAAATTTTTCTTGCCCTAGAAAATTAGTAAAAGTCATAATAAATTATTAGAAGTTATAATAAACAACATAAATACTTATTTTATTTATTTAAAATAGTTTTGACTAGTTTTCTATCATTTAGTTGATTTTCTCTTTACAAAATAGTTAAAAATCCAAAAATATATAAAATCACGAAAGAAAGTTATTTAAAAATATATTTGAATTAAAATTTACTCTCTCATTACTTTATCCTTCAGGATTCGACCCTAATTTACCCTCTTCTAAGTAAGGAAAATTTTATAAATAGTGTTGCATAAATCATAGCCTTAAACGACTTATTTAACCCAAATTCTGGTTTATCACTTACAAATTCAAAAGGGCATATTCATAATTTATCAAGAGTCCAATATTGATATGTGTTGATTATGACTGCATAATATGAAATAAAATCCTCTTAATTTTTAATTTTATATTTATAATTTTGCCATAGATTCAAAATACATCTCAAGTTTTAAGAGTAAACACTAGTCAGTTTGCCAACGACCTCAACTTTTAAAAATCTGGAAATTTTAGTCAGGTTTACTAGATAATTTCACTAAAGATATCACCATTGGATAGTAATATGTTCAAGTATTCAATAGCCAAAGGTAGTAATCAGGAATTTGACAAAGTTACTAAACCAATCAAATTCAGTCACATTCACAAAAAAGTTGAACAATGTTAGAGAATCATTTTATCTTCATGTCATAGAAAATTCAAGTCCTAAATCAGTGATTTTAATTTTTCACCATATGATCAAACTAAGTAGCATTTTAATAACTAAGGATGATATTTGGACTTCACTTTCAACCAGACAACTAGCTCGCGGATGACCAAATGTGCTTGATCACAACCCCTATTAAGGCATACATTACTTCAAACATTCAGCAAAATAAATAGTGAATGATTTCGCTACAGTGTCCATAAAGCCTAATCTTCATCAAAACACATAGTGAATCATTTTACTAAAATGCCCACATAGGTGTTTTGGAACACAATAATTATTGTTTGCTTGACAGATCATGCATCCTTCAATTTAAAATTTGTGTCCCTAATTATCTTTGACGTGATCCCCGTTATAATTCATCCAAAGCTATACTAGTGAGAAACTAGAAATTGGGTTAAAATATGTTGTTTTAAGTCTCAAATTTATGCAAAAATATTTATAATCAATTCCTTAATATGAGGTAAGGGCCAACTTCTTAGGGATCAAGTAATGAGATTGTAAATTATGGTTAAAATACATTCTATAATATTTTATAGGTGTTTTTAATTTTGGGATTTAAAGATATTTTATAGGAAGAAAATTCAATATATCAAAAGGGAAAATAATTACAAATATTTTACATAAATGAAAAATAAAAAATATATTTAGGAAATGATTATTTTAAATGCATTCTTAAAAAATCGAGGATTTTAAGAAAACTTTATGATTTTTATTATAAAAATAATTAAAAATTAAATACAAATACCTTTGATAAGCTTTGGGTTGGTTCAGAGTAGTTTTCTTTGTGCACTTGTATTTTTGGGTCACATAGTTAGTTTGGTAATTTGAAATATGTACGATTTGAAGTAGACTCCAAGTATACCCCGTCATAGGTCTAGTTAACCGACTTCAGATCGATGGTTCCACAAATGATGACCCATCTGTTTGGTTGAGACTATATTAGTTGCTGCTTGGGGCACTCCAGGAAACATTTGGCAATATGTTCAGTTGGAAGCAATCTCTCCAAGTATACACCATCATAGGTTTAGGTCACCGAGTCAAATCGATAGTTCTGCTGATTGTGATCCATCCATTTGGTTGTCATTGTTGGGTTATGGGGATATGGTTGTGATGCATGAAAACTTATTTTCATTAGCGAAAGCATTATATCATTTCATAATCATCTATAAAACATGTAATGCTATGAGTACCTTTTGGAGAACTTTTTCACCCTTGACTTGCTTCTAGGGAGATTTTCTTCAAGCCGATCAATTTCTCAACCTGTAGCAGTATCCACGGAACCAAAAGGTTTCTGGATTTCCTCTCATTGTTCACCAATTTAAGGCCCAAGAACATTTATTGACCAATCTTATTAATTAACTATATCAAAATAAATAATAATTTAGAGAGCATCAATTGAACCCAATCAATAGGTTAAGTTTCTGGACCATGGGGTCCCAAGCTACACCTCATGCTCTAGAAGATATATAGTATTTTAACTCTCTAATGGAACCTTTTCCATCGTCTGTTACAGTACATGTATAATCCTTTGTCCGCACAAGACTCCCATATGACTTAGGCTATGGTTATGTTAAACCAAAAAAATACCCAATAAGCATTATCTCTCCGTGAAAAGGAGGTGATCCAGCCGCACCTTCAAGTACAGCTACCTTGTTACGACTTCACTCCAGTCACTTGCCCCCGTAATCTTTTAAAGGATGTTCTGGCTGAGTTATTTCAGATCCATGGTTTCTTGATTCATAAGGGGGATCAATATAGAAAATCTTATCCAATATTCTCACCACCCCAACTAGGGATTTAGATGCATTGTCTTCCCTGAATTAGTCACCTTGTATACCGAGGTCAGATGATCTCGTCTAGAGCATATAATCATCTCTATGGACCTCTTTCTATATCTGAGTTAAAGCTTGTTTGAATCTCATGATCAAACATTCGTAAATTATAGTCAAATAATTCCATCCATGAGATGTCCTTGGTGTCTCAAGTCAGCAAATCACTTATACAACCATCACATGAATGAAATTGATTGACGTTTGGGTATAATACAGTTTAGTGATTTATACAAATCAATTCAATGAACTCATTCTCCAAACAGCATCCACCATTTGTTTGTAGAATCTACACACTAATGGCCACCAGATCAACCATACTTATCGCATAAGTAGGATCATATAGTGTTATTATATCAGGATAATTTTGTGCCCATCTCCATAATCCATTGAATAGGAATATTTATAATGCATGTTTAAATACTATTGACCACTATATTATGATCTCATCATAATTCACTAAGTCATTCCATGTTTTAATGGACTTCATTATAAACTTCACACTCGAATAATAATGAATAAATATTTTATTCAATGAACTTAAATAAAACATGGTGGTGTGATTTGGCTTGATCTGTTATTGAGTCAGCCACTAACTGTAGGCAATGTGGTTAAAAATTGGTAATGACTGGAGGCCTAGCAGAGGTGAGTTTCAAGGATGTGCAATACCTTATAATGACTCTAACTTGGGCTATAATTCAAAGCCTTGGACACATTTGGTGGCATTCAGGTTGGGTTATAAGGCCTTGATTGATGTGAAGCTGAATTGATTTGAACAACAGAAGATGAATAACAAAGCTGTAATATTACTTCTAAAATGATGATTGAATCACTGGTTCACAAGTCAGACCAGTGATTTCTTAGTTCCCCACTATATGAATTGAGCTTTTTATGTGTGTAGCCTCCATACATATCCACACTAATAATGTCCTTCATATTGATGAACATTGTTATCACTCCACCGTCATCAATAGCAGTCTTGATCATGTAAAAAATGGAGAGGAACAAAGGGTAGAATATTCATGAACGTTAGAGCCTTGGACAATTTTAGAATGGTAAAATTTTTATGGGCTGATAACATGAAATTTTAGTGGCTTAATTGAACCATATTTACATGTTTATTTACATTAAATTAATTATATGCATCTTAATAAATCTTAAAATGATTAAATTTGTTTCTAGACAGATATTCTTAATTTTATGCATTTTATTTACTTTTTGGGATTTTTTCTGACGTCTAATTCTGAAAGGCTATAAAGTTTTTGGGTTAGATTATAATTTTTTAAGAATTTTTTGACATTAAATTTTTAAATATATGATTTTTCTAAGTTGAAATACATATTTATTTATATGTTTGGGTCTTTATTAATTATACATTTTAGAACATATTTTAGCGCATCTATTTTAGCGACACCACGTGTCATCTTTCAATTTATCGAACAACAACCAACAACGATTAAGCATAATGATTGGCGTCAGCCACTAATTCACCTAAGCTGGTATGGCATGGCGATTAGCGATGCCATAATAACATTTAATGATAACAAAGTTTCTTTCTACATTTTTTTTGAGCAGGGTAACTTGAGCCAATGAAAAAGAAGAGCTCATATTTCAGAATATATGCACACATAGGCCAAGGCATGACTTTTAGAGATTTTAAATTTTTTATTCAAGCTGAGTGGTCAACATATGCGGGGAAACTGCATGTCACCCACCTGATTGGATGAAAAAGGGAAACAAGCTTACGTGGCATGTGCTGATGTGATGCCACATCAGCTGCAACAAAAGTTATTTGACAACATATTTAATTAATATATAGTTGTCACCTATTTTGGCTTTTTCTCTTGGTGCCATGTGGCATGACGAGAGTCGTTGATTGCAAATGACGAGGAGGAATCTCAACCAATCATCACATTAAATGCTCAAATGAGACAAAACCCTAACCAAAAAATGTGATAGTGCAGATGAGAAGAAGGATAGATAAATATTTTGATAAAATCAATGGCTAGGAATCATCCAACTTCCAGGGTTAAGATCGTTGCCCGACGATCCAAAACATGGATTGAGCTGAAATTTGAAGGGAAGTTTTGTCTTTATTCCTCTATCCATCCATATATTTGTAGAAAACAAATATAAATTGAGCCGTTAATATTTGTAGAAAACATCTTTATGCTCATTTCATCCCAGAGAGGAAGATTGAAAGAAAGTGAAAATTTGAAGGTCCATCAAGGGTTTCTTGGTGTCTCTAGTGCTTGTAAAGGTTTAAAAGAGAAGGGGAGAATTTGATCTGCATCAGAAAGGGGCCTTAATACAGGCAGAATATAGGGATCTATGGTTAGCTTCTTGCCTTATATTGAGTCTTCTCCATCACATTTAGGTAGAGCATTCATCATCATCATCATCCATCACCTATATCTATTACTATCACTCATCCACCTCCATCATCATCCATTATCAACCCTATCTAACATCCACTATCATCTACTTCATGTCTCCTCCTACATTATTATGGTCTCATCATTTATCTCTCTCCTTCCCTTTTACAAAACATATATCACTATCTCTCCTTTTTTTTACCATCGTTCCACCTTATTTTCACAATCTCAATCACTGCATCCACTACCAACCATGTCACTACCACCGTCATCATCACGATCTGATCTTGTCTTCCCTCATTCCTACATTATAAACCCTAAGTTAGGTACCTCTTATCCTTTACTCCCAGCTCGTTTCTTGTCATCGTCTCACCCCACCATCCACGTCCACCTTTATCATCTCATCGTATTCTACAATCCACTATTAGTACTAACACGAACCTTTACCACCTTCTTAAATTCCTCCTACCTCTATCACAATCACTATCTTTACACATCACTAGCTCGTACGCGATACGTAACTCGTCTCATATTTTCTAATTCACCCAACCGTGAGATTTTTTCCGTAATATATGTTCCCTGTGAAGACAACCCGTACTCTTCACTAGTTAACTAAATTATTTAATGAGTAATGGTTTATAAATCTTAGTGAATAGACTCAGTTTCATGACAAGAGAAATTTTTTTACATTGAGTGAGATCTTTTTATAAAATCCCTAAAGTTAAAGTATATCTCTAATGCTCAAAACACCATTGGCATGTAACCCTCTGGGCCCATGTATTAGTCTTGTTAACAAGTCCAATGGCCCAATAACATATATTGGCCTTACATATTAATTATCTATTAGTTAATAATTGATGGATTTAAAATAGTGTATGTGTCAAGATTTCCACCCCTAGGGTGACAAGCTACACCTCATACCTTAGAAGATACATAGTGTATTGATCCACTGATGGAATCTTTTTGTCCTCGGTTATCGTAGTAGTTATAGTACCTCATCTGATTAATGCTCCAAGGACTACTGAGGGTATGGTCAACTATCAAGCCCTAATGTGTCATCTGAATTAGTACGCATTGAAAAATCATTGGAGAAGTCTTCTTTGATATTCCATTTCCTTGGCCAATGACTTCATCACATCGACTTATTTAATATATAGATGGTATATGATCTCATCTTGATCCAATTCAACCTTCACCCAAAATAAGGCTTTTTAGAATGCCATGACTATGCACTTTTAGGTCATAGTCAAAGTAAAACTATCCATTCATAAGACATCTTTATTTGTCTCATGTCAAAGGACTACTTCCACAATCATGATGTGAATCAACTTTATTGACAGCTTGGTAGGATTCCAATGATTCATACTAATGAATTTTGTGAAATTCTTCCTTTGAAGAGCACCCACTATTTATCTTTGGTGTCTCCAGACTAATGCATTCAGGATCGTTCGTACTCATCATATTAGTGGGGCTAGATGCTATTCTATCTGTATACTATTAGGTCCTACTTGAGTATCCTTCCAATAATACTATTTAGAACACATTCTTCAAGACTAATGATATCCGTATTATGATCTCATCATAGTCCACCAAGTTGAATCATGTATTAATGAACTCCATATACATTGCACTAATGAATTTAGAAAGAGGTGTGTAATGTATGATTAGCTTGGAGGACACATATATTTCTATTAGTTTGAAAGCTTAATATATAGGATACTATGGAATATTTTCTGTTGCAAATGAAGAGAAAATTCAAATGAAACAATAAAGGACATTGCACAAAACTCATTGTTACTTCCTCCCAAGGGATGACTGATTCTTTTTCTTCAACAATCTTGATCAAACTTGGACCCCCTCTCCCACATACATGTTTACTAAGAATATATCAAAAGACTAAGATGCCAACATCCCTTCATTCCCATATTTGAAAATGGAGTTTTCAAGATTAAATAATGGATTAGTTTCACAATTATTGCCTCTATTTTACCTGACTCATAAAAAAAGAGTAAATGGGCTTGGCCAATGAACTTATTTGTTTATTGAGACTCTTTAATGATCAGGGGAAATGACATGGGTCTGTTGTTATAGTCTAGGACATGGTTTGGTTTTTTTTATTTCCTCCCATTTGCATCCAATTTACCATTTTATTCTCCTAACTCCTACATTTTAGGTATAAATCCAAGAAAATGTGATAATAGACATTTGACTTTAAGGATTCTAGTGGGGTTAGTCTCAGAAATCAATTAGATACATACAAATAGAACTGAATCAAAATTTTTATAAATTTGTCATTTTAACCTTAAAAACTGAATAGTGAAAGGGGAAACCTAAAAATAATTTGCAAAAGTGAAGTATAAAAGCACATTTTGATTGAATAAATGTATTTTTTTCATCTAGTGGTATATTGGTTCACCGGGCTTAAAAAAATGATTATATAGAGATGTTATGATCACTGGTTTGCCCCAACTCCATCCGCGCACATTTTCCTTAGCCATAAACTTTGAATAGAGTAATTGTTATTTTAATATTTTAAATGTATTTTTGTATCCCAACTCAACGAAGCATTTTCTATAAACTTTGAGTATGCAACTCATGACAGACTCCAAAAGGTTTTTGTTCTAAAATGAGCTATTGTGTGGCATGTAGTGAGGCCCTTGGGCATAATTTGATAAGTTCAATAAAATTATGAAAACATATCTCATCGATAAAAAAAAATACAATGACATGGCCCATGGTACATGCGTTTCCATGACGCACATTAAATGTGTTTTGAGTACTTCGTTTTTTTTATTTTGAGCTACACGTGTAATGTTGGGAACTGTTGATAGGGAATAGTTAGTAAATTATGAGCCAATCATGCAAATAAATATTTAATTATTTTAAGGATGTGAAACCCCCAAAGTGATGGGGGGGTACACTGATGACAAGAGGTAATACTTGCATAAAATTAACTACCAAGATTGAGTTAACCTCAAACCTTTTGTATCTATTGACTTATAAGGCTGATCGAGCTGAAATTTTGAGAGAAACTTTATGTTTCTACCTTGTATTCATCCTACCCTCTGATACATTAGTAGAGGTGTAAATTTCTATAAAATTGGTTGACAAACTTTACTGATATATTTATAGGCTTAGTGAAACAAAGCGAGTTGGATATTTATCAAGGTTGTTTTTATGTCTTTGCTGATTCTGGAAAAGCAAACGAGAGATGAGAATCTCACCTGCACTCATAAATTAATGTGATTTGAGCGGAACATGAGGACCTAGGGTTAAGTCTCATAGAGTTACATTGTTTCATATTCATCACCAATATATAGATTTATAAATTCATCCATTCATCCAAATTATATGGTCTATGGGTTTGAAAAAACATTAAAAAAATAATTTACACATAAAAATGATAGAAACCAAATTGGATTTAACTAATAAAATAAGAGATCATCATATCACCTTGTATGGAACTGATTGTACTCCCCTTTTTTCCATAGAAAAGTACCTTCGCTCTGTTCATCTATTTGGCCCCTAAACGTATCCCCAAAATCACTAAAATGATGAATTTTCCTCCTAAACTTCTTTAATTCTCGTTGAAGACCTAGTCATGCTTGAAGGAGAAATATTTTGAGAAAGTTAGTGACGGGGGAGAGGGGGTCAAAGAGAGGTGGCATGGGAACATAAAATTGGTTCCCCTTTATTCATACTTGTTTTGTATTTTTTCATAAAAGCTCTTTCGACATAAGTATGTCCACCAAAATCAATAAATCTTATGTGTGTGACCTTCTAATCCAATGTATGAGTCTAGCTAATGAATTTAATGAGCCAACAGTATTTATTGACTAAACTTAATACTAAAATATTTTAGGATATGATTAATCAAGGATCATTTTAACCAATTGATAGACTCAGTTTTTAGCATGTCGGGTGCCAAGCTATACCTTATGCTCTAAAAGGTATTAAATTGTATGTGAACTCTTTCATGGAACATTTACCATCATTAGTTACCATATAACTATAATCCTTCATCCACATAAGACTCCTGAATGACATATGGTATGCTTAATTGTAAAACCTTAATTTTTCATTCTAGTCAGTACTGATGTATGACATAGATTATTAGAGAACCTTTTCTCGTATATCTTCACTATATTGGCTAGGGAATGCAATGAATCATTTTCTTCGAGTCAATCTCCTTTTATACTAAGGGCATACGATCCTTTTATACTAAGGGCACATGAATTATATATCATATTCATCCACTTCTTGGTATATTAAGCTAATAATAATTTAAATTATGTTATTAAGAACTCATAAGTTGAAGTCAAGACATAGTAATCCATCCACTATATGTCTTTGACGTCTTAGGTCGTAGGACCACTTACACAACTATGACATGAATCATCTTGATTGACACTTTGGTATAATATCAATCAGGGACTCGTACAGATAAATTCAACAATCATTTTCTCTAAAAAGCACCAAGTATCCATCCTTAGTGTCTCTACTCTAATGGTTACATGATCTTCCATACTAATCATATAGTAGGATTCGATAGTGATTTTATAGATATTTTAATTTCCATCTCAAGTATACTTATAAATACATGTTTAAATACTAGTCATAGTTGTTTTATGATTACCATCATTATCCACTTATTGTATATATTCAATGACCTCATTATGAACATCACACAAGAATAATGATGAATAAACATTTATTTCAATAAACTTAAACATGATGTAGAAGTATTGTTGGGTTGAAGATTACATATTATTTGTCACAAATCACATTAAAACTATTTTCATCTTCTTAAACCTGTCCATATTACTTTTCACTATCATTCAAACATCCAAAATAGATATATGGATATATTGATTTCAAATCACATATAAATGCATATAACCTTTTCAATTTTTCATTCCAATTCGGTGGGCTTTTGTACATAAACAAAAGAGTCGAATCCACAAGGCAACAATCATTGGACTGCATCCAATGATCGTTACATTTTTTTAAAATTAATGTTGTCCGCATGACACTGTGTAAAACATCAAGATTAAGGAAAAATCATAAAATTTATGTAAACATAAAATGAACTATTAAATGATATGATAACATGTATTTTGGAATTAATAATCTGTGGAATTACATGTATGTTACACGACACTAGTACATGAGTTACATGAATTATTATGTTATGATACCTGCTTGGAGTACTAGATGCTCCATTAAGTTTCTTCCGCCTTTGTATTCGGAGCAACCAAGATGCCATCTTCATTAATCCTGATTCGACCTTCCATGATCCCATTATAAGTTTGGAGTTATGGGATTTGTATAAATGTGTATCTGGTATTTAATTAAGATATAATGAGTGCATAAAATGCAATGATAACGTTGGTGCAAAAGTATATTAATAATTCATATATGTGGATGTAAGTGTAAGCTTCGGTATCTTGAGATCAAAATAATGTGGGAAGATTTTTAAGATAAATTTCTACTTTGGGTCATTGATAATTCTAGAAGGCTTAGAACAACACTCAGCAAGAAAGTCATTTTTCAGATAAGAGAGAAACTTTGGAGTGAATACTCACAAAGGGACAAAAGATTGCCTGAAGAGAGAAAAAATGAGAAAAGAATAGGCACCTCTACTTTCAAAGAATTGTAAATTTTGAAATAATAAATACTGTCATTTTCTTCTTTTGTTTAAACACCCTTGGGTTATATGTTTTTTTTCCTTTACTCCATTCAACATAAGCCAATACGCAAAAGTAATTTTAACCCATATATTCAAAATTATATTCTATTTAAAAATCCTTGTGAAAATATTTAGTGCGGGATCTCTAAAACTTACATAAAAACAAAGGCAAATAAGTATTTACTAAGGTATTTTATAAAATTAGATTGAAATGGATACTTATCCAAATTTTGAGACTATGAAAATCTTGGTTTGAGGTCCAACAAGTCGTACATTTGTCATGCCGTGGTTGACCATGAGATAAGGAAATTGAATTTTTCTCATATTGTGCATAATATTCTTATGAAGTTTCGTAGAATTGATGTATAGCGATGCTTATCTTTTTTTCAAATACATAATTTATTACCATATATTTCTTAGCATTTATTGCATTTAATCAAACTTGATTAAACACAAATAATCCATATCTTATTCTAAAATCATGTTTGAGGCTCAGCGCTTGTGGAAATTTATGGTCATCATTTGTGACTGATGTGTCCAAAATATGATTTTTCTCCAGCAGTGTGGTAGTTTCCACATCTTATGGATTCTTATTGATTTTTGTGTACAAGGTATTAGTCAATTTGTAAAACCATATCCGTTATGTCATTATGCCTCCAAGATTCACATAAACTTAGTATTGTTTCACAAAATTTTTCCTTCAGTTTATAAAATGGATAACAGTCTCCAATGCTGAGAGAATAGTATTAAGTTTATGTGAATCCTGGATTCACATGAATAACCCTTCCACCAAGAGTATCCTTCTGGGTCAGGGTGCAGTTATCTCTCGGGTTCCAAGGATGTAGGAGCCAACCTTTTCTGGTCCTTCTCCATCATCCGTGAGTTTTGTTTATATTTTACATCCTTAAACAAAGTCCTTCTCTCTCATCATTAATACGACCAAATTATATTCATGGGTGTCCCCTCCATTCCATTCTATACTACAACACTGTTTACTTCCCCTGAAACAGCCACCCACCCACACACACACACACATGCTGAGAGAGAGAGAGAGAGAGAGAGAGAGAGAGAGAGAGAGAGAGAGAGAGAGAGAGAGAGAGAGAGAGAGAGAGAGAGAGAGAGAGAGGTAAAGAGAGAGAGGGAGAGAGAGGGGAAAGAAAGATAGAGAGAGGGGGGGAGAGAGGGAAAGAGAGAGAGAGAGAGGGGGAGAGAGGGAAAAAGAGATAAAGAGAGAGGGGGAAAGAGGGAAAGAGAAATTGGGAGAGAGGGGAAAGAGAGATAGGGGGAGGGAAAGAGAAATTGGGAGAGAGGGGAAAGAGAGATAGGGAGAGGGAAAGAGAAATTGGGAGAGAGGGAAAATAGAGATAGAGAGAGAGGGAGAGAGAGGGAAAGAGAAATTGGGAGAGAGGGGAAAGAGAGATAGGGAGAGGGAAAGAGAAATTGGGAGAGAGGGAAAATAGAGAGAGAGAGAGAGGGAGAGAGAGGGAAAGAGAAATTGGGAGAGAAGGAAAAGAGAAATAGAGAGAAAGGGAGAGAGAGGGAAAGAGAAATTGGGAGAGGGAAAAGAGAGATAGAGAGAGGGACATAGAGAGATAGAGAGAGGGAGAGAGATGGAAGAAAAGAAAGAGAGAGAGAGAGAGAGATGGAAGGAAAGAAAGAGAGAGAGAGAGATAGAATGAGAGAGAGAGATGGAAGGAAAGAGAGACAGATAGAATGAGAGAGGGAGATAGAATGAGAGAGAGAGATGGAAGGAAAGAAAGAGAGAGAGAGATATGGAAGGAAAGAAAGAGAGAGAGATGGAAGGAAAGAAAGAGAGAGAGAGATAGAATGAGAGAGAGATGGAAGGAAAGAAAGAGAGAGAGAGAGAGAGAGAGAGAGAGAGAGGGAAGGAAAGAAAGAGAGAGAGAGAGATGGAAGGAAAGAAAGAGAGAGAGAGAGAGAGATAGAATGAGAGAGAGAGAGATGGAAAGAAAGAAAAAGAAAAAGATAGAATGAGAGAGAGAGATGAGATGGAAGGAAAGAAAGAGAGAGAGAGAGAGATAAAATGAGAGAGAGAGAGAGAGAGATGGAAGGAAAGAAAGACAAAGAGATAGAATGAGAGAGAGAGAGATGGAAGGAAAGAAAAAGAAAAAGATAGAATGAGAGAGAGAGATGGAAGGAAAGAAAAAGAAAAAGATTGAGAGAGAGAGAGATGGAAGGAAAGAAAGAGAGAGAGAGATAGAATGAGAGAGAGAGAGAGATGGAAGGAAAGAAAGAGAGAGAGATAAAATGAGAGAGAGAGAGATGGAAGGAAAGAAAGAGAGAGAGATGGATGGAACGAAAGAGAGAGAGATGGATGGAACGAAAGAGAGAGAGATAGAATGAGAGAGAGATGGAAGGAAAGAAAGAGAGAGAGATAGAATGAGAGAGATGGAAGGAAAGAAAGAGAGAGAGAAAGAAAGAGAGAGAGATGGAAGGAAAGAAAGAGAGAGAGATGGATGGAACGAATGAGAGAGAGATGGAAGGAAAGAAAGAGAGAGATAGAAGGAGAGAGAGATAGAGATAGAAGGAACGGGAGAGATATAATCAAAGAGAGAGAGATTTAAATAGAGAGAGAGAGAGAGGGAGTACAATCAATCATCGGCGATCATCTACTATTGGAGGGTCAAAAACTAAAAACACCCACACTTCCTTCGCCTCCTTCCTCGATTTTAAGTATATATACAAAAGTTTCGATTATGCATGTATATTTAACAGCGAAGAAATTACACGAGAAGAGCTCCCGAACCATGCAACGTCATCGTCTTCTCTATTCTTCTTTCGCCTCCGCGGCCGGCAGGAAGCCTACTTTCTCGGACTCGTGCTCAATCTGCGGGGATCCGAGATTCGGATCATCATGAGGAATCGACGGCTGAGAGGCAGTGTTTGGTTCTTCCGGGCACTTACTCTCTTGTTCTTCGGAGACGCCCCGGCAACGGGGGAGATGGCAGCGCCGCTACCACCACCAAACCTACGGATTTGCTCTCGTACGAACCTCTCGTAGATGAAGGAAGCTCCGCGGAACTGGGGGAGAACGAGCCACGCCACCAAAGCCACTTTCATCTGATACCATATCGGAATCCTTCTCGGAAGGAAGAACAAATTAATAATAATTATAAAAAGAGCACATTAATCTGGATAATCATGAAGCAGGAGTATGAGAAGCGGGTGAGAAATGGGTACCAGCATAGAACGGGCTCCGCCACCATCTCCACCAGCGTAAGGAAGGAGTAGAGGATCCAGTAGGCAAGCCACTGCTCATCGTCTACCTTGGATGGGCTCTCAATTGCCCTGATAGAGGCGTACCTGGAATTCACCAGTCGCATGGAAGATGAGCAAGAAGCTAGAGGAAACGAAAACCATATCGAAGAAGAAAGAACAAGAATCCATAGTAAGATTGAAGAATAGAAGAGCTCTTCTCGAATAATCTACAAGAAAATTATCAGAAATAATAATAAGAAGAGTCTAGATCTTGACGAAGAATATAGGAAAAAGCAAGCAGAAGGAGGAGGGTAAGAATAATACAATGGATAAAGCAGAGTAATACTCGGCCTGCAAGAAAGAGAAAAAGAAACAGAGTTAAAAACATGTCAATTTACATGAAGAACAGGGAATGAAACATAAGAGTACCCGGCGATGGAGTGGAGATGTGTAAGGAAAGTCCAGAGCTGGCCCATCTTCTTCTTCCAATCTTCTTCCTTTTCTTCTTCTCAGGCTTAGTGAGAGTAGTTCTCTTCAGGATATATAGGAGACGCAAGGAGGACACGTGGCGCTTAGAGGAGGTATCAAACCTGTCGTGTCACTGTCGTGGCCTTCCTCGATTTGCCACGTGTAGCTATTCAGCAATTTTAATAACGTGGTCGGCCATGATTTACAGAGATCCACCGCCAGCTTAAATAGAAATACAACAAATAAGAGATTCATAACCC
Organism: Wolffia australiana; assembly: GCF_029677425.1. Classification (NCBI taxonomy): domain Eukaryota; kingdom Viridiplantae; phylum Streptophyta; class Magnoliopsida; order Alismatales; family Araceae; genus Wolffia; species Wolffia australiana. The sequence continues at coordinate 7,345,562 of NC_135841.1, read as the reverse complement.
AACAAGAAGATAAAACAAATGCTAAGATAAAAAAATGCACAGAACAAACAATTTAAAAACATATAAAGAAAACAATTAAATAGAAAAAGGAAACAGACCTATAATAGGATGATTCTTTGAATCAATGAATGGATGATCAACGGTATAAAGGTATGTCGTCTAACTACTGAAAAAATTAACCAATGGGCCGGGCATGGAAGATAAGAAAAAACAAAAAACTACCCAAAGATGTACAAAAAGATAAGAAAAGAAGATGAAAACAAATACACAGAACCAACCATCAAAAACATATAAAGAAAAGAAACAAATTTAAGAGAGAAGGAAACAGAACTACAATGAGATGATTCTTTGAGCCGACAAATGATCAACGGTATTAAGGTATGTCGTCTTACTACACAGAAAATTAACCAATGGGCAAAGAATGAAAGAAAAGAAATCAAAAAAAAAAAAGACAAGCCAAAGATGTACAAAAAGAAAAGAAAAGAAGATGAAAACAAATACACGGAACCAAAATCAAAAACATATAAAGAAAAGAAACAAATTTAAGAGAAAGAAGGAAACAGAACTACAAGGAGATGATTGTTTGAATCGACGAATGATCAACGGTATCATGGTACGTCGCCTTACTACAGAAGAAATTAACCAACGGGCAAGGAATGGGGGGGCCACAACAGTGTAAAAAGGAAATTAGATCGACCAGAATAGAAACGCGGCATTACCCTTTGGTGGTGAGTCTGACCAAGTCCGCGTATATTATTACTCCGAGCAGGTGCGAGGGAACTAATTGCCCTGCAACATCATGGGACCGCCAGCTCGACTAAACATAAAGAACGAATTACTCTCACTCTTCTTCCGCTCAGTCTCTCTCTATCTCTGAGTCGCTCTCGCAGGCTGTCACCTTTTTCTTATTCTTCTTCAGAAACGACTACGTGGGCCCTTTTCCATAACGCCGCTCCCCCGCCACCGGCGGAATTGGTCGGTTCTCTCCATTTATCCCAACCTCGGCCCCGCTCTCCTCTCTCAAGTCCTCTCCTTCTCGTCTCCTCTCGCATGTTCTCTCCGCCATGTCTCCGACGACGGCCCAACTCCAACACGCTCTCCTCTTCTCTCCCCGCCGCCTGCCCCGCCGGGAGAGCGGCGGAGCGCCGCTACAACGGCTACTTTCTTTAAGAAGACCCGCCGGTTTAGCCATCAGAGCCGCCGCCGGCGTGGAGACGATCAACGGGAAGAAGATCAACGGAGGGGGAGGACTCGACCAGGCGGCGCTCAGACCCGGCGGCATGTTCATAGAAGGCTGGCTCGTCTACCGGCAGACCTTCGCGATCAGATCCTACGAGATCGGCCCGGACAAGACGGCCACCATGGAGAGCATCATGAATCTTCTGCAGGCGCTACTCGTCTTTCCTCTTCCTTCTCTCCCGACCCGATCCGGCTCTTCTCTACTGATCTGGGTCCGTCGTTCGGTTCGTAGCAGGAGACGGCGCTGAACCACGTCTCGAGCTCCGGGCTCGCCGGCGATGGCTTCGGGGCGACTCGCGAGATGAGCCTGCGGAAGCTCATCTGGGTCGTCACCCGAGTCCACGTTCAAGTCGAGAAGTACAGCAGCTGGTGAGAGAGCTGAACTCGGTGTTTTTTGGCACAGTGCAGGCGGGTTTTTACTTAGCGTCTTGTTCAGGGGAGACGTGGTGGAGATCGACACCTGGGTCGACGCCGCGGGGAAGAACGGGATGAAACGGGACTGGATCATCAGGGACTACTCCACCGGGGTCACCATCGCCAGAGCCACCAGGTTCGCTGTAATCATGATCATCATCGTCTTATCATATCGTTGCGATGATGGTGTTGGTTTCGCGCAGCACTTGGGTGATAATGAACAGAGAAACCCGGCACCTGGCGAAGCTGCCGGAGCCGGTCAGGGAGGAAGTGAGCCCGTTCTATCTGCGGCGGGCGGCGATCCCCGGCGGGGGAGACGCGGCGAGGATCGAGAAGCTGGACGATCGAACGGCCCAGAACATCCGATCGGGGCTCGCGGTCTGCTCCTCTTTCCTCCTCGTTCTTGATCTCGAGAGCGGGGAGAAGAACTAAGTATGTTTTTTGCAGCCGAGGTGGGGGGACATGGACGCGAACCAGCACGTGAACAACGTCAAGTATATAAGCTGGATTTTGGAGGTGAGATTGGGGGGGTGTGGGCGAGTTTTTGTTTTCGAGTCGCGGGGTGTTCTGAGATTCCTGGGATCGCAGAGCGTGCCTGGGCCAGTGCTGGAGGCCCACCGGCTCGCCAGCATAACGCTGGAGTACCGCAGAGAGTGCCGGCTGTCGCACGCGCTCGAGTCTCTCACCAGCGTTGCGCCGCCGTGCGGGGCGGCGGGGGCGGGCGGCGCCGCCGGGGGCTTGTCCACCGTCCACCTACTCCGCTTGCAGGAAGACAAGGCGGAGATCGTCCGCGCGAGGGCCGAATGGAGGAGGAAAACGTAGAAGATCGCACTTCCGTTGTTTTTTTTTATAAAAAATCTACGTAGTTTCTGGTGATGGGCCGGTGTGGTTTGTGAAGGAATGGGATGGAGTGGACAGATCAGCAGTCGAGTATGCGTGGGCTGCTTGGCTGGCTCGAAGAGCTGTTCCCGCGAATCCAGCGAGGCGAGAGTAATACTAGTCCGTAGACGCACGAAAAGAGAGAGAGAGAGAGAGAGAGAGAGAGAGAGAGAGAGAGAGAGAGAGAGAGAGAGAGAGAGAGAGAGAGAGAGAGAGAGAGAGAGAGAGAGAAAGTGAGAGAGAGAGAGAGAGACAAAGCGAGAAAGAGAGAAGGTACAGAGAGAGAAAACGAGACAGAAAGATAGTAACAAGAGAGTGAGAAAGAGAGGGAGATCTAGACAAAGAGTGATAGAAACAGAGCGCGCAGAAGAGTGTGTGAGATAGATCAATAGAGAGAAAGCAAGAATGTGTGTGTGAGAGAGAGAAATCAACAGAAAGAGAAATAGATCAACAGGGAGACAAAGAAAGAGAGAGAGAGAGAAATTAACAGAGAGAAAGAGAGATAGATCAACAGAGAGAAAGAGAGATAGATCATTAGAGAGGCAAAGAAAGAGAGAGAGAGAGCGCGTAGGAAAGAGAGACCGGCAGAGAAAAATATCAACAGATAGAAAGAAAGAAGGATCAACAGAGAGAAAGAGAGAATGAGAGAGAGATCAACAGAGCGAGGGAGAAAGAGAGAGAGCTAAAGAGCAACAGAGAGACAGAGAGAAAGAGAGATCAACATAGACAGAGATCAACAGAGAGAAAGATAGAGAGAGAGCAACAGAGAGATAAAGAAAGAAAGAATGAGAGAGAGCAACAGAGAGAAAAGCAAGCGAGAGAGAGAGAGAGAGCAACAGAGACAGAGGGACAAAGAAAGAAAGAGAGAGAGAGAGATAGAGCAACAGAGACAGACAGAGAGATCAGCAGAGAGACAGAGAAAGAGATACATAGAGAAACAGAGATATATATATATAGAGAGAGAGAGAGACAGAGCAAAAGAGAGATATATAGAGAAACAGAGAGACAGAGAGACAGAGCAAGAGAGAGATATATATAGAAACAGAGAGAGAGAGAGACAGAGCAAAAGAGAGAGAGATATATATAGAGAGAAACAGAGAGAGAGATATATATATATAGAGAGAGAAACAGAGAGAGAGACAGAGCAAAAGAGAGAGATATATAGAGAAACAGAGAGAGAGAGAGAGAGAGAGAGAGAGAGAGAGAGAGACAGAGCAAAAGAGAGAGAGCAACAGAGAGAAAGAGAGAGCAACAGTCAGAGAGAGAGAGAGAGATCAAAAGACAGAGAGAGCAATAGAGAGAAAGAGAGAGCAACAGTCAGAAAGAGAGAGAGAGATCAAAAGATAGAGAGAGAGAGAGAGAAAACAACAGACAGAGCCAGAAAGAGAGTGAGACGAACAGAGGGAGATCTATAAAAACGCGATAGAAACAAGGAGCGCGAAAAAGAAAAAGAGAACGGTCATCGCCAGTCGCCACCGCTCCTGGAATTGATGCCTCGAACAGCGACAAATCTATAAAGGATATAACTAGAACAGGACGGATAGCGACCGCCCAGACATCCCCGCGACTGAAAAATTTACTCCTCGAACAGCGACAACTCTCCAAGAACCTCACTTCCCACTGGCCCTGTCGCCCTGATAGTGAGCCCCCCACCGTCGGCTGTCGGTGGCGCTGGCTCTCTCCGCCATTAGAAACCAGCCATGGCTTTAATCACGATCAATCACGTTGAAATCACATCCCCACCCGAACGATCAAATCACATCACGGCGCAGGCGTTCGGGTTATCATCGCTGAAGATCTGCGGCGGATATGCGTACTCCGTCGGGTACCGCTGACTGAACTGTTGAAAAGGGTTGACGGAAACCTCGCCGGCGTCCCTCTTCTCCGTCCCGCCGTCGTCCTTCTTCTTCGCTTCCTCGCTCTTCTCCGACTCCGCCTTCACCACCACCGCGTGCTTCCCCGTCCGCTTGTAAACGTGCTCCAGCAACTTCCCCGGCTCGAACGTGCCCTTCACCTTGACCAGCGACTTCTTCACGTCCGTCTCCGCCGCTTCCACGCCTGCAACCCCGACACCCCCCCCGTTAATCTGCCCCTCCGGAGCAGCACACCGCGGGCAAATCCTCACCTTTCATTCTCAGAATTCTCCGCTTGATCTCCAAGGAGCAAGCCTCGCAGTGCATCTGCACCTTCAACACCACCGATACAGCCTGCGGCTTCCCCTGAGATTATCGAACCAGCGGCCGGGTCAGAGACTAAACGAAGAGGAGAGAAGAGGGGAAATTAGGGCAGACGTCATCCTTCTTCTCCGCGGTGGAGGGTTTTTCTTTGTCTTCCTTCTCTGGCTTGGGAAGAGGGCTGAGAAGCTCCGCCTTCCTCCCGCTCTTTCGCTGAACTCTGTCGACCACCATTAGAGGGTGGGCCGCGCCCTTCACCACCACCTTGTGGGCGTGGCAGTCCGTCTTCACCTCTTCAACTCCTGCGACGATTCTCGTTTCGATTGAAGATTTTGGGGGGGGGGGGCCTTTTTGGTGTTAAGTTTTACCTTGAATGCCTTTGAGAGCGCGTCTGACGCTGCGCGCGCAACCCTCGCAGTGCATGTAGACGCGCATTACGATCTCGTCGGGGTCCTTCTTCTCGCCTGGTTCTCCTTCCTTCCTCTTCCCCTCTCCTTCTGCTTGCTTCTTCTTGTCCTTGTCTTTGTCTTTGTCCTTGTCCTCCTCTTTCTTCTTCGCGACTTCCCCTTCCTCTTTCCTCTTCTCCCCTCTTTCCCCGCCCTCCTCCGCCTTCTTCTCCCCCGCCTGCAACCCAGCCAAACCCCCATCAATCTTACAACAAGATGGAGAGATAGAGAGAGCAACAGAGAGAGAGAGAGAGACCAACAAAGGTAGCGAGAGAGAGAGAAAGACCAACCCAGATAGCGAGAGAGAGAAAAAGACCAACCCAGAGAGAGAGAGAGAGAGAAAAAAAAAAGACCAACCCAGAGAGAGAGAGAGAGAGAGAGACCAACTCAGAGATAGAGAGAAAGACCAACCCAGAGAGAGAGAGAGAGAGAGAGAGAGAGAGAGAGAGAAAAAAAGACCAACCCAGAGAGAGAGAGAGAGAGAGAGAGAGACCAACTCAGAGATAGAGAGAAAGACCAACCCGGAGAGAGAGAGAGAAAGAGCAACACAGAGACAGAGGGAGAGGAAGAACAACAGAGAGATAAAGAGCAACACAGAGAGAACGAGGAAGAGCAACACAGAGAGAGAGAGAGAGAGAGAAAGAGGAAGAGCAACACAGAGAGAGAGAGAAAGAGGAAGAGCAACACAGAGAGAGAGAGAGAGGAAGAGCAACACAGAGAGAGAGAGAGAGAGGGAGAGAAAAACAGAGAGAGAGAGAGAAAGAGGAAGAGAAAGACAGAGAGAGAGAGAGAGGATGAGCAACACAGAGAGAGAGAGAAAGAGGAAGAGCAACACAGAGAGAGAGAGAAAGAGGAAGAGCAACACAGAGAGAGAGAGAGAGGAAGAGCAACAGAGAGAGAGAGAGAGAGGAAAAAGCAACACAGAGAGAGAGAGAGAAAGAGGAAGAGAAACACAGAGAAAGAGAGGAAGAGCAATAGAGAGAGAAAGAGAAACAGAGAGAGAGAGAGAGACGAAGAGCAACACAGAGTAAGAGAGGGAGGAGAGAGAGAGAGATAGAGCGAGAGAGAGAAGAGAGAGGGAGATACCTCGCCCATGGAAAGCAATCTGAAGGAAGACGAGAGGGTTGGCAAAAACCCGAGGAGCTCCGCTCTGTATTTCAGAAGGGAGGAAGAGGAAGGGTCTGACATCGCCGCACGTGCGAGGATCTCTGTTAGCACGCTAGAATACGTTTTCCAGGTGTGCCTCGCGTTCTGCTGCACCTCAGGAGTTGAATAACACCGCCCACCCGCCCCAGCTTGTCAAACAGTCGACCCTTATACTCTCTTAGACTCCTCCGCTGTTTATTGACCTCCGCAGGACTACCACAACTACTTCCTCTCTCTTACCTGGAACTCCCACTACCGGTCAACGTTTAGAATATCTTGGGAATTGTTCCGAGATAATGGGCCGTAGAATCAGGCCCATTTCGTCTGTTGACTTGGCCCACTTCGCGCGCGAATCTCGAGCGGGAGGATTCTTAAAATCGATTCGGGGCCCCTACTCGCCTAGACAGCAGGTCTAAAGGCGAAGGGGAGGATATGGTCACCGCGGAGGACTGTACCCTAGGCGAGGATCGCATCGAATCTCGCGGCCGTGGCGATCCCCACCGTCGGATCAATAGGGCCGCGGCGCACGAGCGCGTCGCACGTGCGGAAGGATTTTCTGGGTTTTTTCGACGGTTTTTAAGGGACATTTGCAAAACAAACGTACACGCAGACTCCCTCTCTCTCTCTCGAGAATGGCGACGACCGCGCGGGGAAGTGCAATTTCTTGATTCTTCGCGAGAGGATGCGGGGAAGGCGGGGGATTGAGGAAGTGGTCAGAGGTCGCCGTGGAAGTTGATGAAGTGCTGATGAAGCGTGATGGGTGATTTGTAGCAGCGATTTCGACGGAGAACCGTCGATCGTGAAATGGATGGGGTGGCTATGTTGAGGCAGCTTATTGGGCAGATTCAAGGGCTTTGTGAGCTTTATGGTTTCCCACCTCCTCAGCCGTTGATGGAGCCGCGCGGCGGCGAGAGGCAAGATTGCATTTTAATTTTGTTCATAGTCTGGGTTGCTTTTTTTCTGTTTTTTCTTGTAGAAATTTAGCTTCTGTTTGGTTGTTTCTTGGCGCGTCGTTTCGTGGGGTCACTGCTTTCTGTTTGATTATTCGTTCTTTGCGACGCTCGAATAGGCGAAGGCTTGAAAAAACTGTTCTTGTTTATCTTATCCGCGGAGAAATCTCGGCCTTTGCCTCTTTTCGCTGCGTTATCTTTTCACCGGACTGAAATCTAATTCGTGAAAGCTCAATGCAGCGTTTCCCACTTGTCATTTTGTTTGCGTTTTTGCGTGTTAGGGTTTACTATAATGAGGCGGTGATCGTCCCCTTTTGTTTTTGAGTCTAGGATGCCGTTGGAGACCCTAGGCATATATAGCGCGTATAATTCTTGTAGAAATGCACATCACCTTTTGTTCTTGTGGAATCAACTGTTCGCAAGACTCCAAAAGTTATTGGATAACTCAACGGGACTGTACCATTGAACTAGATAAAACAATGGGATGGTCTTGCTGAGTTTTTAGTTTTCCATTTGCACAGTACAGTCCATTTCATTATTTGAATTGATTTTTGGAATGACAATACATTTAAAATCATTGACAATACAGTTCATAAACTGGCAAAAGTGTCCCACCATGCACGCAATATGTGGTCTAGAGTAATTGAGATATATAAGCCTACCAAGAAACCTTTGATATCGATCCTTATTTACTGGAACGGACTCTTCACACAATTCTTGCATCTAATTCGGGTCAATGGGGTGTGATGCTAGCTTACAGTCACTCATTCCCGCCTCTGTTAAGACATTCAGCGTGTGATTTCTCAGTGAAATAGATATTACTGTCGCAGAGTAGGCAATTTCAATTCCCAGAAAGTATGTATCAAGCCGAGGGCTTTAATTTCAAAGCCCAGGGAAAATCTCTGACTCGGGGTTTGAACTTCTCCATCATCATTCCCAGTAATGATGATACCGTCTACTTATAAATGCAGAACGTAACCTTCCCCCTGCAGCAAGTTTTAATGAATAAATTATGATCCCATTGCTGGGCTGATGAGCCATTTTGTGATTGGCCAGCTATGGTCATCATCCTGCATCATCATCTGAAATTGGTGCTCAGATTGACCAAGACATTCCTCTGATTGATTCTGTGTAAGGAACACCGGAGAAGCCTGGTATTTTGCTTTGAGTCAATCATTGAATTCCTTGTCCCTTCAATCGCTGGTGGAGTTATTATGTCCCTGGCTTATGCAGGCTCCCACCTCAAATGTAGGGATGGTATTGTAGTGTCCATTGCCTGCCCACTTTGGGCTCCCCTTTGAGAAATCCATTTCCCACTCATTTAATGTAACATCATATGAGATCAACAATTTTGCCCTTTTTCGGTAGGCATATAGATGACAAACACACACTTAATGGCTCTTGGACTGAGTTTGCCAATGAGATTTATACGTGTACAAATGCATTACATCCTAATGTCCTGTGTTTCTAGACGTTCTTTACACTGGATACGTTTTTTTACAAGGAAAGCCGGAGTTCAAAAAAGAGGAAAGCCAACCAGAACACACATGCGAGTGGTAGCACGTGTTAACCAGTTTAAATGAGAAGGCAACCTGCCTGGAAGAGGCATTGCACATTTTCTTGGAAGTCTTCCAGAATCAAGAGGGAGTGGCGGAGCGCCAGAGGCCAGAGCAGCAGAGGGCCATCCATGGCCGGAGGAAACTAGTCATCGAGGGCAGTCCATATTCTATCTTTCACTTCATCTACTTTAGATTCATAATACGTATTCATCTGTATATTTGGGTATTTGGGACTGATTTGGATATTGAGTTGGATCATGATTTTTGGTTAATTCTTGGGATAAAAGCTTGGTGTATCAGTTTCAGACCCATTCCCAATTGAGCATCAAGGAAATGCTTTAAGATAAGATTTAATGGACACTCATATCCAACGATCTTAGAAGGGACCCAATTTATAAAGTGCACTGCTGTCAATAATGCTTACCCCATAGGTACTGAGGCATATCTTGATGAAGAGTTCTAGTAGTGTCCACAACATGTCGGATCTTTCTCGCAGCTACACCATTTTGTTGTGGGCTTTTAACGCATGATTACTTGTAGCTTTGGGCCAGACAAGGAATAACAATGGTGCACCTGAATTCGGAAGAGGCTTTTTGGGGCTCAATCCAAAATTTCAGGTGTAGAAGAAAGGAAGAAGGCGGCCAGGTACTGGTGGCACTTTGGGCCATATGGTTGCATAGGAATGAAGTGCTGTTCAAGGGAAGGACAGCTTCTCCCGATGGGCCTATCCACGAGTTGGAGAGACTTAAAGCAGCATGGTTTCCTCAGGCCATGGATGGAGAGAGGAGTGTTTGAACATGTATGGATAGGCCGAGATTGACCAGTAAGGCTCTACTGGCAGGGTCACCAACTTGTTGGGTGACCATCCCTTTTAATGTTTCAAAGAAAAAATTGCTCCCAAGTCAATGACCCAATCTGACAATATGTCTAAGTGCTGTATGTAGAAGGAAGTAATGTACTTATAAATGAAGGACATGGAAGTGCTTGGTTTGTTGACTTAGGTCTTCAGTGTGTCCATCTCTTCTTTCAATCTGAGGAAATCAGTAATCGATATTTATGGGCCATTAACTGCACCAGTGGGTTGTTACATTGTTGTATGACTCCTGAGTAATTACATGCGATTGGCTTTGGTGATGTGGTCGACCATGTTGTTGAAGAGCCTCATTAAAGAGTCTCACACGTGGGGGGGCTCACTTATTGAAAGGTCTCACGTGGGAGGTCACTTAAGACTCTCCCACGTGGGAGAATGTAAAGGGGGGCTATTTAAAGCCCCCCAAACCCTAGCCGCTATCAGTTGAATGTTCCTTTCTTTTTTATTCCTTCTCTCTCTCTCTTCAAAGGCGCCGCCCCTAGGGCTGGAGCTCTCCTTGCTCGCTGAGGCCCTCCTGCAGGGTGGTTTCTTCTCTGGAAGTGTTTCTTTAACATGGTATCAGAGCACTGGTGGTGAAGACTCACCTCTGCGATCTCTGGAAGTGCTGTTTCCTTGAGATAGATCTCTCAAGAACTCTGCTGGTGGTCTTCTCAGCAAGCTTCTGCACTGATCTGCTCGAAGCCAGTCTGTGCAGTTATCTGGAGTGCACTTCCAAGCTTTCTGCATCAGTCCTAACCCTAGAAGGGTTGTTCTACTGGTCTGTTTCCATTTCTTTCTGTCAAGTAAAGGTTGTTTCTCAAGCATGGCGAGTCATGGAGATGGAAGCTCGACCCAGGGAGCCCCTGAGTCGACTCAGGATGTTTCTGGAGGAAGAGTTGAAGAAGGCAGTGGCTCCAGTGCAGAGACTGGGAGGACTACGATTGTATTTCCTCCGGCAGAAGTGAAGTTCGACGGTGGAAATATGTTTGAATGGTCGAAGATGGTAACTCTCACAGTGTATGGCTGTTTTCTGGGGGATCACCTGACTGATCCTCCCAGGAACCCAGCAGATCCTGACTTCAAAAGATGGAAGGCAGAGGAGTCACTAATTCTGGGGTGGATGCTGAGGTCGATGACCCCAGAAATGAGGAGAGACTTCCTCTATTGTGAGACTGTAAGAGAACTCTGGGATGAGATCCAGAGGTATATTGCGGAGCAATCGCACGACTGGCGCATTTACGAACTGAGGGTCCAGGAGTCTATGGCGCGTCAAGGGGGGGAGAATATTCGACAGTACTCCTCCAGATTGAAGGCGATCTGGAGAGAGATGGATCACTTGTGGCCTACACAAAATCCTCAGTCAGTGGAACGTCAATATATCCTGAAACAACGGATATTCACATTTCTTTTGGGACTGAACTCAGTTTATGAATCAGTGAGGAGTCAACTCTTTCACCGAGAGAAACTCCCGTCACTGGAAGAGGCCATTGGAGCCATCCTGCAGGCCGAATCCAGACTTGGGGTTACCTCCGAATCTCAGGCTCCGCATTCCGCTGCACTGCTTACGAAGAAGCCCGAGAGTCGGGGGAATTCTGCTGGGACAGCACGGCCACAGCAGTCAGCTGGGACTGAAGGAGAGGACAACCGAGATGCTCTTGTCTGCAGCTACTGTAAGAAGCGCCGGCACACTAAGGAGAATTGTTGGAAACTTGCGTGGAAAAATCAGAACGCCGGGAAGAAAGCTTTGGTTGCCTCGTCCTCATCTCAGCCGCCCGCATCTGGTGGGACTGTGCCAAGCCCAGAAGTGGATGAAGTTCAGCAGAAATTGAGTACCGCGTCACTTGTTCAGTCAGGTAATCCTTCCTCTCTAGAATGGGTTGCTGATACAGGGGCAACCGACCACATGACATCGGAAGGATCTCTGTTCACCGGTTACGTGCGGACAGAGGGACCTCACCGGGTGCAGACAGCTGGGGGAGGGTCATTACCTGTCACTGGAATTGGTGATGTGACGGTTGACCCCCTTGGAACGTTGCAGAAGGTCCTGCACGTTAAAGATCTCAAAGCAAACCTAATATCCTTACAGAAATTAGTAGACGACTACAAGTGGAGATTCATCCTTGACAGTGACGATTGTTTCTTGTGTGACAAGGTTTCCGGGAGGAGGATTTCATCCTTTAGACGAGAAGGTGGACTGCTCCTCCTCGAGGCCTCTCCACGGAAGTGCTGGGTGGCGGAAAGGAAGGGCACCGGGGAAGAAAGGCTGCTGTTGCTACACCGACGGATGGGCCACCCTCCTTTTGACCTGCTGAAAAGCAGTTATCCATCTTTATTTCGTAATCTTTCGGATGATAAACCTTTTTGTGAGGCCTGTCACTTGGCCAAACACCGACGATCGAGTTTTAAGTCTGTTGAAGATCGTTGTTTGTTACCGTTTCAATGTATCCACAGTGATGTGTGGGGCCCGTGCCCAACGACGAGCCTCACTGGGTGTCGTTGGTTTGTGATTTTTGTCGACGATTGTACGAGGACAATGTGGACGTATTTACTCAAGTCGAAGTCGGAAGTTCCGGAGGTCATTATCCAGTTCTGCCGGTTGATCAAGAATCAGTTTGGAAGGACGATACAACGGTTCAGAAGCGACAACGGGACTGAGTTTTTTAACAGCACTGTTGGCTCCTATTTCTCAGATCATGGGATCGTTCATGAGTCATCTTGCGTGAATACTCCACAGCAGAACGGCCTGGCAGAGCGCCGTCTGGGATACACTTTAGCCACGACACGGTCCCTATTGATTCAGGCAAGTCTGCCGAATAGCTTCTGGGGGGAGGCAGTACTCACCGCCACGCACTTGATCAATCGACTCCCAATGAAGGTGATCGGGTACCAATCTCCATTGGGGATGCTGAGCGCTCACTTCCCGGAAATAAAATTTTTCTCGGGCCTGCCAGCTAGAGTCTTCGGCTGCACAGCCTTTGTACACCAGTCTGCCGGAAAGTTGGACCCACGAGCTCTGAAGTGCGTGTTTGTGGGGTATTCGGGTACCCAGAAAGGGTACCGGTGCTTTCATCCAGCCTCCCGCAGGATCTATGTGTCTGCAGACGTAACATTCAATGAAGCCGAGTTCATTTATCAAGCCGAAACTTCCCCGAAGACAGCTGCAGTTGGTGACACATTTACTGAACTACACTTTCTATCACTTCCCAGGGTGCAAGTTGGAAGGACTGAGGGAGGACTGACTGATGACACAGCAGACCAGCACGCGGCCACTGATGAAGATGATCTGGCAGATTCGGGAACGCCGAGACAGGAGGAGGAAGTGGAGGAAGTGGTGTCCGCTGAGGTGGAGGAATCCACAGAGGGGGTGAATGGCTCACCGGAAGAAGAGGTGGCAACCTCAGAGACCTTGCCGGACGCCCCCGAAGATGACCTGGGGTGGCCTATTGCACTCCGCAAAGGCGTGAGATCGTGCAGATCGACAGTGAGATACCCGATTGGACAGTTTGTGAAATATGAGCGATTGGGGACAAACTACAGGAGTTTCCTCACTACACTCGGTGAGGTTGTGGTGCCCACTCGCGTCGAGGAAGCACTTCAAGATCCCGGGTGGAGAGCCGCAATGGACGAGGAGTTGGCAGCCTTGGAAAAGAATGGCACGTGGGAGCTCTTACCCCTTCCGAAAGGCAAGCGGGTAGTTGGCTGTAAGTGGGTGTACACTCCGAAGTTCAATGGGAGCGGGGAACTGGAAAGGTTGAAAGCAAGACTTGTCGCCAAAGGCTACACTCAGACACAAGGTGTTGATTACGAGGAGACATTCGCCCCAGTGGCGAAGTTCAATACAGTCCGGGTGCTCATTGCGGCAGCTGCGAAGTGCAACTGGGAAATCTTGCAATTTGATGTAAAGAACGCATTTCTCCACGGAGAATTAGAGGAAGAGGTCTACATGCAACCCCCCCCAGGGTATCCGCAGCCCGGACGAGGCAACCTGGTCTGCAGGCTGAAGAAGGCTCTTTACGGACTTAAACAGTCCCCGAGAGCCTGGTTTGGAAGGTTTACGGGGACCATGCTAAGACTGAAGTATCACCAGGCTCGCGGGGATCACACCGTGTTCATCAAGCATGGCTCAGAAGGGCGGATCACAATTCTGCTAGTGTATGTGGATGATATCCTCATCACGGGGAGTGACTCGGACGAAATTCAGCAGCTGAGCAATGCACTGACAGGTCAGTTTGAAATGAAGAAGCTGGGGAAGATCAAATACTTCCTGGGCATTGAAGTGGCCCACTCGAGTGCGGGGATCTCGCTCAGTCAACACAAGTACACCATGGATTTGCTCAAGGAGACAGGACAGTTGGGATGCAAGCCTGCAGCAACTCCATTGGATCCCAATGTGAAGATTGGGAGAGGGGATGATGGGGCAGCAGTGGATAAAAGGTCCTATCAGAGACTGATAGGAAAGTTGATCTACCTCAACCACACACGACCAGACATCTCCTTTGCGGTGAGTTTATTGAGTCAGTTTATGAGTGAACCGTATGAGGTTCACCAGCAAGCGGCATACAGAATCTTGGCATACTTGAAGTCGACAGTTGGGCAAGGTCTCTTGTTTACCCGTGAAGGTGGAATGAAACTTGAAGCATACACAGATGCAGACTGGGCGGGTTCCGTGATTGATCGCAGGTCCACGTCGGGCTACTGCACCTTCTTGGGTGGCAGTTTAATAACGTGGAGAAGCAAGAAGCAGAAGGAGGTATCTCTTTCGAGTGCAGAGGCGGAGTTGCGCGCCCTGAAGCGTGGTGTTTCTGAATGCCGGTGGCTGAAGCACCTACTGGAAGATCTCAGTTTGTACGATGGGAGCGGAACCACTCTCTATTGCGATAATCAGTCTGCCCTTGCTATTGTCAAGAATCCGGTTCAGCACGACCGGACGAAGCACATGGCTCTGAATCGACACTATTTGACAGAGAATATTGCTAGGGGAGTGATCCACCCCAAGTTCATTCCATCAACAGAGCAAACGGCGGATATTTTCACAAAGGCGCTACCGGCACCGAGATTCCAGGCTCTGGTGTTCAAGCTCGGCATGGCCAACATCCACACCTAGCTTGCGGGGGGGTGTTGAAGAGCCTCATTAAAGAGTCTCACACGTGGGGGGGCTCACTTATTGAAAGGTCTCACGTGGGAGGTCACTTAAGACTCTCCCACGTGGGAGAATGTAAAGGGGGGCTATTTAAAGCCCCCCAAACCCTAGCCGCTATCAGTTGAATGTTCCTTTCTTTTTTTATTCCTTCTCTCTCTCTTCAAAGGCGCCGCCCCTAGGGCTGGAGCTCTCCTTGCTCGCTGAGGCCCTCCTGCAGGGTGGTTTCTTCTCTGGAAGTGTTTCTTTAACACATGTATATCCCAGAAAGTCTCTTTCTTGTGTCCTGTTCTCTTACGATGAGAACATACTATTGGTTTTCTGGACTGCCAAGTAGCCTTCACCCTCTGCAGCTTTTGGTCGCTCATTTTACTCAACTTGATCTTGGGTGCAGACGAATTCTTTACCTTGGTTACAGTGGTTCTCTTACAGCGGTGTTTGCCTCCACTGCCACTGCATTTCTCCCTGCATCTGGTGTGCTGTTTACTCGACTCTCTTCTTCGAGTATAATCTGGATAGTCTCCTCCAATCATGGAAACTTCTCCTGATTGAGGATTTGG
Source organism: Wolffia australiana (assembly GCF_029677425.1). Taxonomy (NCBI): domain Eukaryota; kingdom Viridiplantae; phylum Streptophyta; class Magnoliopsida; order Alismatales; family Araceae; genus Wolffia; species Wolffia australiana. Next base: position 7,330,208 of record NC_135841.1, on the reverse strand, counting down.
CTCCACACTGCATCATACTGAGCTTTTAGTCCCATGAGGAATCTATAGTGTTGATCTTGCATATCATACTTTGACACATGAAGTTTGTGCCGAAGTGGGTCTGTAGTGGTCAATTTTACCCCAGAGAGCTCCATCTAACATACATATTGTTGAACTGTATTATCACCCGTCTTAAGCTATGTCCCGCCTTGGTGAATGGCTCGCAAATCCTCCACCAATTCGTTTTCTTCAAGCAGCTTGTGTAATTGATCCCACACTTTTTTGTATTATCTCGGAGAAGATACTTTGGAATCAAATCCCCTCTATAATACTTCAAAAAAAATCCCCTCTCTAACCGTTGAAAAGTTGTGTTTTAGTAAAAGCATCATCTGCCTTCCACTCGGTGTAATATGCTTCACTTCCTTCGTGAGATGATGGTTCAGCCTCCATCCCTCAAGGTATGAGATTAAAGCCAGTATACTTCATTGACTCAGCAGAACCTTGATGCACAAATGGGGCCCCTACATATCCTTGTTGAGTAGATTAAATAGCATTGTTTACTACATCATCTATCTCTCTTAAAACAAATGTCTGAATTCAGCCCTTCAACCGTACAGCTCTAGCTTCTCTGATGAGCAAACCCCTAGAAGAGAAGACGAAAAGAACATTCATGCATCTCATTTCATTTAGACCTGGTTTAAATATCAGGCACTAGTACATCATAGATGGGCTAAAGGAAAGCCCCATTAGCTAAATCCATTGGAGGTGGGAGACAAGATGTAGTGTCATTCGCTGACAGAATTGGTATTTTAATCACATTAACTAAAGCTATTTTGTTTTATTCAAAAAAAACTCAAACTACTTTATTCCATGCTGCTCATTCCTTGCTTATTCTCGTTGGTTTAGGGGTTGGAAGTTGAATTTATGTGGTTTAAAAAGAGGGAAGATCATTCAAGACCATTGATCAACCCAAATTTAACAATATATATGATCACGAATTACATGACAGACCAGAATGTTTCTCTTTCTGTCCTTCACTTATGAAACGTTCTTCTCAAGAACGTATCGTCGATGCGCCTTCAAGAGACCGCGGTGTGGCTGGAGCGCGGGAGCCTATCGCAACCAGAAGGGGAGAAAGGGAGCTGATCCACCTCTCCATTCGTATCTTCTTTCAACCTATTGCCATTTCCCAACTCTAATCATTCTACCTCTTGATCTCAATCTCTCCGTTGGGGATATCAAACACTATTATCAACAATGATGCTTGCAATTTGGATTTTATATTGAAAGACTTGATCTACGATACTGGAACGGTATCAATTATTATCAGAGCGGTGATGATCTGCTGTGAACCACTATGTGAAGCAGACGAGGATCCCTTCAGCTATGGGTTTCTCGGTCTACCTTGTATAGATGCAGTTTACCAAACAGGCGAGATTTTTGGAAGATCGATCAATTCGAGCTACGCCAAGTAGTGCTTCGTTTGAGGTACACCTATTCTTCTAGAACAGCTTTAGTTATCATGGCACATTATCGGATTTGATTGTGTCACAACCAAGAAAGTTCAAAAAGATATGGAAAAATCAGTGGAGAAGGGAATGGAAATAATTACTGATCAAAGCGACACTGCAGAAGTCCTCTCGCTCATATTACTGCAGCTGTAGGCAATGAACATGAAACTTGAAGGTCCGGCTCCAGGCGTCTATAGATTGACTCCAGATAATGTGAGGTATGGGCGGGTCCCAGCAAGTCAAAAAAATCTTATGGAAGGTAAATCGGAATTCAGCAAAGGACATCTACCATTTTTTGAAGGCACTCATGCTCAAACTTGGTTGAGCTGCGTCGAATGCTTCTCCAAGGTACAGAGAATTCCGGAGCCTGAAAAGTTACATTTAGTTTCTCTACACATGGAAGGCCAGCACAAGGATGGTTCATCTATACTGAGGAAAATTTCAGTTTATCACTGGCTAGTCTTTAGATGCATTTAGAGAGCAGATATGAGTTTTCTTCTGAGTCTTTCTGGGAATGGTTTGTGAATCTTCGTCCAAGCGGATCGGTTTCTGACTACAGGACAGAGTATGAGGACTTGGCAGTTTTTTTATCCCACTTACTGGCTGATGTGCATGAGACAGCTTATCTCAGAGGATTAAAGACTGATGTTCAAGTTGAGCTGAATAAGTACAAGCCGTATGGAATCAAGGAAATTATGATTATTCCCTTGATGCAGAAAGCAATCTCCAGATTCTTAATAATAGACCCCAGGGAGGTCAAATTCAACATCCAACTCCAATTCTAATTATATGATCAGGCAGGGACCTGCATGAGGGGGACGGGTGATAAATCAAAATGTGACACAAACCAATAGAACTACAACTCAACCTACGATAGCAGAGAATGAAGTAAGGCAAGGCAAAAGAAAGCTAACCCACCTTTCACCAGAAGAATTTATGCAAAGAAAAGAGAAAGGATTGTGTTACAGTTGCAATGAAGTTTACATGCCGGGACACAAATGTCCGAAAAAATAAGTCTTTTCATGTTGCAATAAGACAAAGAGGAAGATACTCTGCCATAACTGAAGAAGATTTTATGCAATTGGATGAGAATCCAATCTATGATGGGGCACTTATGACCATTTATCCTTCTCTGAAAGCAACGCGCACATGGGTACATGGGTCACTAAAAGATTGGGGTCATTTTCAACAACATAAAATCAACGTGTTGCTAGATGGAGGGACTACTTACAGTTTTATCTGCCAGAAGTTGGTCCAGCGAATTTGGATTCCAGTTTGTCCTTATCAAAAACTCTCTATCATGTTTGGAGATGGGTCGTTAAGGCAAACTTCTGGTATTTGTATTAATGTTCCCATCAATATGCAGGGATTTTGTTTCGACCAGAACCTTATTCCATTTTTCTTAGGCAATGTGAAAGTTGTTTTGGGAGTTTCCTGGCTGAGAACTTTGGGGTGGTTCCACTGTAATTAACACCATTTGAGCGTGAAGATTATGATGCAAGATAAAATCATTACCATCAAGGCTGATCCAGAGTTAAATGGATATCTGTATTCTGCATTTGAAGACGAAGAAGCACATAAGGAATGGATAAATTCCATCGAGAAGAGCGACTGGATTAATAGACAGATCCTAGCATCATCAGCAGAGGTATATTCTTTCACTCAAGATCATTATCTTCAATTGCTGCAACATGCATTTCTGCTAGTATTACAAAACCTAAGGGTTTTGTCTCCAGAAAGGAATTGCGATCACCAAATACATTTGATTCAGGGATCCCAACCTGTCAACATACAGCCTTATAGATATTCTCTCCTTCATAAAAATGTTATGAAAGTCTAACTCAACTGCTGGATTCTCATGTCATTAGACCACTGAACAACTGCTTTTCCGGTCCAGCTTTATTTGTCAAAAAGAAAGATGGGGGATTCAGAATGTGCATTGACTATAGAGTTTTGAAGCGCCTTACAGTGCCAAATCGTTATCCAATTGCCACAGTAGAGGAATTATTTGAAGAACTCCATTGTATGGCTGTGTTTTCAAAATTGGACTTGAAGTCAGGATATTATAAGATAAGGATGCACAACAAAGATATCCATAAGACAGCCTTTAAAACTCGTCAAGGGCATTTCGAATTTAATGTGATGCCATTTGGTCTGTCTAATGTTCCAGCTACTTTCCAATCTTTAATGAAAACAATATTCAAGCCACAATTTGTATTAGTATTCTTTGATGATATTATGATTTATAGCCCAGACGACCGTCAGCATGAGCAACATTTGAAGCTTGCGTTTGAGATTCTCTCTGAAAATCATCTTTATATCAATCCGCAAAAATGCCAATTTGGACGACAGTATATTGAGTTCTTGGGTCATGGAATTTCAGCTTTGGGTGTATCTACAGATCCCTCCAAAGTTGAGGCCATCCAGAAGTGGAAGATTCCCACCAACATCAAGCAACTAAGGGGACTCTTAGGTCTGGCAGGCTACTATCGCAGATTTGACAGGAATTATGCAGCTATTACCCAACCCCTGACAGCCCTATTAAAGAATTCATTTCAATGATCTGTCGAAGCAGGACAATCATTTAAAGCTCTCAAACAAGCTTTATCTTCGACAATCATTGTCGAAGCAGGACAATGATCTGCCGTGTTAAGATTATCAAATTTCTCACTAACTTTTACTGTAGAAACTGATGCATCCAACCAAGCTGTAGGGTGATATGATACCGGGCCGCTGTTATGGTAAATGCCGGCCTGGTATGGAATCCAAGCCCCTCTATCAGCCCAATTAGGCCCAAACCGATGGGCCTCCTTCCATATATATATGGGGAAGGAAGACTATGAAGGCAGACAAGAATTCTCATCGTGAGTTCCCCTTCTCTCTACTGACTTTGCTTATTCCTCTCTCTTGCCCCGGCCTTATTCCCTTCTTGACCTTCGCTGTTGCAGTCTTCCAGAAGAATAGCGACTTCCTCCAGCGGGAGCGTGGAGCTGCTTCGAGGACGTTTATCGGCCCTTCCATAGCTCTCTCTCTATCTCTCTCTCTATCTCTCTCTCTCTCTCTTGCTCTCTTTCCCTTTTCCTATATCTTATCCTACGTCTCCTTCTACTCATCCTTGTGTAGAGACTACTGGAAATATGTTAGATTGTGGTTGCATTTTGAATCAATAAGTGTTACTAGAAAATTCAAGAACAATTGGTTCAAGCCTTACAGATCGGTTCAAAACGCATCATAAGGGCCATACTTTTGCAAGAATCACAACCTATTCCAAATCAAGTATGGGAAGACATTACAATGGATTTTGTAGGACTACCAGTGTCAGACGGCTTGTAAATCATCATGGTTATTGTGGATCGCCTCAGGAAGTATGCTCATTACATAGCCATTAGACATCCATTTTCTGCAAAAAACTATCGCCAATATATTTTCAAAAGAAATAGTACACGTACATGAAATTCCCAGTTCTATCATATCAGATCGTGGGAGTATTTTTACTAGCCAATTTTGGGAAGAACTTCACCGACTACAACGCATCCACTCGAAGCTAAATTCCTCTTATCCTGAAACAGACGGACAATCTGAAGTTACCAACAGAAGTCTGGAACACTATCTGAGGTGTTTCGCATCCGTATATCCAAAGAAATGGCACAGGTGGCTGCATTGGGCTGAATACAACTATAATACTTCCCATCATTCTGGGAGCAATGTCTCCCTTTAAAGCTTTGTATGGAAGACAACCCCCAACATATCTCAGATATGGATCTCCACCTACACCCTTTGATTCTCTGGATAAACTATTAAAGGAAAGGGACTCCACGCTACAAGCATCAAGCTGCACTTAAGTAAAGCACAATCCAGAATGAAAGCTCAAGCTGACAAACATTGTTGTGATGAACAGTTTGAGGAAGGAGAAATGGTTCTATTAAAAATCAGACCCTATCACATGAAGTCCTTGGCGAAACGACCCTCTGAAAAACTTAGTCCGAAATACTTTGGACCCTATAAGATACTTAAAAAAACTGGCTCAGTGGCATACAAACTCAAGCTCCAAAAGGACGCCAACATTCATCCCATCTTTCATGCATCACTACTCAAGAAAGCATTGGGAATTTTTTCTAATATTCAACCTCTTCCATTGATTCTTACAAACGATTGGGAATGGCAGGTTTACCTGGAAGCTGTCCTTAAGACAAGATCCACTTCAGCGGGACCAAAGGTGCTGATTTGATGGAAGAACATGACCGAAGCAGAAGACACCTGGGCGTCAGTGTATCGACTACGCAAATCCTGGTATGTACTTGAAACGTACCTAGGAGGCTTGAACAAGTCGGATCTTGTCTTCCTTGTAATGATTCTTGAATTGAGATGCAACCATGATTCCAACACGAAATCCAAGCATTTGTTCGTGAGGGAGAGTAGAGCAAGGTGCGGGAAGGAGTGTATGAGAGAGAGAGAGAGAGAGAGAGAGAGAGAGAACTGCGGGCAGGCCAATGATCATCCTCCGAGCAGCTCCCACGTTCTTGCTGGTGGAAGTCGATATCTGCTGGAAGACTGCAACGACGAGGGTCAAGAAGGGAATGAAGGCGAGGGTGATAAGAACCTTGATATAGGTTCGTATCGGGAGGGGGTTGGAGGACGAGGCTGAGGTAGAAGTTCCCGGGATAGGAGAGTCGAATTGAGAATGATAGGAAGGGTCGAACAGATGGGGCAGGGATCAACCAGGGACAAGCCGCCTGATGATGCGGTGAAGGGTTGACGATCATGGGGACGGGGATCGTCTGAGACGAGAAGAGAACTGAACAGCAAGGGTAGGGATCGGATTGGAGGGGAGCCAGCTGAAGATCCGGTGAGACGATCACGGGATAGGGGATCGCTGGACGGTCAAGGGGATGAGACCAAGACGAAGAGGATTGAGATAGTGAGCCAAGAGGCCAATCTTACCTTCAGTCTTGACTGCCCTCCTCAAGGGAGGGCTACACATTTATAAGAAAAGGAAGCAATCTACCCTAAACATGAAATGACTAAAATGCCTTTAGTGGGCTAAACTTCCTAAGATGCCCTTTTGGGTAGAGGATCGTATCAGAGAGCAACGAGGAGGAAGAGGGAATCAGAAGAAGGGTAGGGAACTTTCTGCGAGATTCTTTTCTTGTCCCTTTTCTTCTTTCCCCATATAGATATATATACGGGAGGAGGCCCATTTGGTTTGGGCCTATTTGGGCTGATAAAAGGGTTTGGGTGTTATACCGGGCCTGCGTGGTGTAACAGCGGCCTGGGGTATCATATCAAAACCTTCCCGTCATTCCAACTTGAGGACAAGTTAAAAGCCCAAGGTTCTTCTGAAGAATGCATCGTCGAGACGCCTTCAAGAGGCCGCGTTAAGTCAAGTCGCACGCGTGACTTGAATATAAATAAAGCTTGGTTCAACAGGAAGATCAAAAAGTTGTTAGAAATTCTCCTGGCAGCTGGAGGCTGAGGCTAGAGCGGGGGAGCCTACCGTGACCAGAAGGGGAGAGAGGGAGCTGATCCACCTCTCCATTCATATCTTCTTTCACCCTATTGATATTTCCCAACTCTTATCCTTCTTCCCCTTGATCTCAATTTCTCCGTTGGGGATTTCGAACACCATTATCTACAAAGATGCTTGTAATTGGGATTTTATATTGAAAGACTCGATCTATGATTCCAGATCAGTATCAACTTCCTACTAAACCAGTAGGAGATTAGACTGACCAAATCATGCAGGACAGCATGGAAACAGCTTTTACATAAACTCAACCTCATTGCAGTGCTTTCTTATTGCCATAGCACTACGAGGAGCTTTCTCCCCCCCCAAACTTTCTCTGCGTGCACCTCCCTGGGCCGAGCCCAGCTTGTGTCGTCAGATGTCACGTCCACCCAATGAGCTTCTGTGAGCTCCAGATTTCCAAGGTCAACAAACACTTGAAGAACAGATAAGAGCAATCTTTCTCACCTTCTGTTCACATGGGACACACTGCAGATGCATCTGGGAGCATGCACTTCTGAAGGACTCGTGTCATAACTCGACCCCTAAGAAGCAGTCATCCAGAATCCTCAATTTTAATGGATCCTCCTGCTTCCATAAACGTCTTCAAGAGTGACCCATCTTGCTCTGTATCCTATTTGATCTTCTTGTATACTTCTAAAACTCAAAGGATGGGCCTCCCCACACCCAGCAGTCCTGTGTCCCATTTGTGTACCGCAAGTGTAGTATAGACTGCTTCATGTTCAGTAATTCTTCCACCCTCTGGTCAGACAGTGCCCTCCAATATTGGATTCTATGTGTAAACAAGAAAAGAACAATTCTTGATAGCAAATGAAAGAGATTACAGGGTTTTATAGGAAGCCCTAATGGGCTGACTAGAGAGGGGCCTTAATGGGCTAACAAGAGAGAAATTAAAGACATGTAATACTCAGATCAACACTCCCCCTCAAGCTGGAGCGTGGATGTTATCCACACCCAGCTTGGAACAGAGCTCCTCAAACCTAGGGGCATGAAGCCCTTTGGTGAAGATATCTGCAAGCTGTTCAGCGGACGGAACATAAGGCGTGCAAAAATCTCCCGATTCAAGCTTCTCTTTGATGAAATGGCGATCGATCTCGATGTGCTTTGTACGGTCATGCTGAACGGGGTCATGAGCAATGCTAATCGCCGATTTGTTGTCGCAGAACAGCTGGACAGGAGAGGGAACTGGACACCGTAGCTCACGAAGAAGCTGGGTAATCCAAAGTGCTTCACACAGACCATGCGCAAGGGCACGGAACTCCGCTTCAGCACTCGATCGCGAGACCACTTTCTGCTTCTTGCTCCTCCAAGTAATCAGATTGCCGCCCAAGAAGGTGCAATACCCAGATGTGGACCGACGATCAACCACAGAGCCGGCATAATCTGCATCGGTGTAGACTTCAAGACGCAGGCCGGTATGGCGACGAAACAATAATCCACGGCCAATGGTGCCCTTCAGGAAACGGAGGAGACGATGAGCAGCATGAAAATGGCTCATGCGAGGAGTCTGCATGAACTGACTCAGAACACCCACTGAATATGCAATGTCCGGGCGAGTGTGGGTGAGATAAAGCAGTTTTCCCACAAGTCTTCTATATGGGCCAGGCTCAGCAAGCTCCTCATCCGCATCGGCACCAAGTCGATGGTTCGCATCAATCGGTGTCGAAGCAGGCTTGGCGTCCTCCTTTCCAAGCTCACAGAGAAGGTCCACCGTATACTTTCTCTGACAAATAAAGATCCCGCTGGAAGAATAGGCCACCTCTATGCCAAGAAAGTACCTCAACGGGCCAAGATGGCGAATAGCAAATTCCGACGAGAGATACATAGCCAGCTCAGTAATGGTCGTCGTATCATCACCCGTAATAATGATGTCATCCACGTACACAAGAAGAATAGCGACTCCCCCTGACGTGGAATGGCGGTAGAAAAGGGTGTGATCACCATTACACTGACGGTATCCATGACGCTGCATGGCCGTCGTGAAACGACCAAACCAGGCACGAGGAGATTGCTTCAAGCCATATAATGCTTTCTTCAGGCGACAGACAACAGACTGCGGAGACGATGGCACTAAGGAAGTGTAGCCAGGAGGTAATGCCATGTAGATCTCCTCAGTCAACTCTCCATGCAGAAAAGCATTCTTCACATCATATTGTTGCAAAATCCAGCCCCGATCCGCAGCAAGGGCCAATAAGATCCGCACAGTATTCAGCTTGGCGACGGGAGCAAAGGTCTCCTGATAATCAATGCCATGTTTCTGAGTGAACCCTTGTGCCACAACCTGGGCTTTGTGGCGCTCAATAGAACCGTCAGAATTATGCTTCACAGCATACACCCAACGGCTACCCACGAGATGCTTCCCGGCCGGTAGAGGAACCAGATCCCACGTTTCATTGTGAGCAAGAGCCTGAAGTTCTTCCGCCATGGCCTGACGCCAATGCGGAAATGAAAGGGCAATGTCCACCGTCTTGGGAAGGGAAGTGGCATCAAGGGAGGTGAGAAGGGCATGATAAGAGGGTGAGAGGCGATGAGAGGAGATAGATTCCGCCAACGGATAGAGGGGAGAGGAACGGGAAGAGGGCAGCACGGCTAATGAGGAGGTGGCAGGAGGGGTGGAGGTTGAGGGAGACGGGGCAGCAGGAGACGAAGAAGGAAGCCGAGGCTTGCGACGAGCAAGGGTAATACCGTAGCGTTTTTCAGGCGGGCAGCGACGGATAGGGAGCGGAGGAATCGAAGGTGCAGCAGAAGGGTCGAGCGCAGGAGCAGATACTGGAGGAGGCTCCACAGGAGGGACTGAGACGGCGGCCGGAGGCGGGTCGGGAGGCACAATTGCTGGAGGAGCAACAGGCCGGTGAAGAGGGACGAGGGACGAGGATGAGGAATTCGAGTGGATCGGAGGGAGATGGGGACGATGAGGGTTCAGGAGAGGAGGAGGAATAGTAGGGAAGCAATTCATCAAACGTGGCATCTTTGGTGACGACGAACCGACGAGAGGGTGGATGATAGCATAAATAGCCTTTTTGGGTGGAAGAATAGCCAACAAACACACACTTGATAGCACGGGGATCCAGTTTATCACGACCAAGTTGGTGGTTGGGCGCATAGCATACACATCCAAATACACGAGGAGTAAGATGAGTTCGGAGAGAGAGAGTTGGAAAGGAATGCTGAAGACGGTCAATGGGAGTGGAGTAGTCAAGCACTCGAGATGGAAGGCGATTAAGAAGATGGATGGCGGTGGAGACGGCTTCCCCCCAAAAATACTTGGGCACATGCATATGGAAGAGAAGGCTCCGAGTCATTTCAAAGATGTGACGGAATTTTCTTTCGGCAACGCCATTTTGCTGTGGTGTATAGGGACAAGAAGTTTCATGGATAATGCCTTTGTCTTGGAAGAAGGTGCTTAACGTGGTGTTAACGTAGTCTTTAGCATTGTCGGAGCGGAAGCGACGAATGGATATAGAGAATTGAGTTTGGATAAGGGAGTAAAATTGAGGAATGACACGAGATATCTCCAATTTGTTCTTCAAGAAATATGCCCACGTGAATCGAGTAGCGTCGTCAATAAAGATGCATAAACACCGAGAACCGGAAGTACTATGAATAGGGGAAGGCCCCCACACATCGGTGTGAATAAGGGAGAATGGGGTTGAAGAATGAGAAGACGAGATAGGATACGTGGTACGATGATGTTTGGCAATTCGACAAGCAGTACAAACAAAACGGTCCACAGAATGGCCTTGAAAGAGTTTAGGAAAGAGACGATAAAGAGTAGCAAAAGAAGGATGGCCGAGACGTCGATGAAGAAGCCACAAACGCTCGTGGGAAGCCGAAAGGGAAACTGCCGCAGCAGCAAAAGCAAGAGAACTCGAACAAGGACGAACGAGATAGAGCCCCTCATGCTCCTCAGCAATGGAAATCGTCCTCCCCGACACCTTATCACGATAAAAACATGAATTAGGAGAGAAGGTAAGGTCTTGTTTCAAGTCGCGAACAAGGCTAGATGGGGAGAGAAGATGATGAGTAAGGCGAGGAACATGAAGAACTTTGGATAGATGCATAGAAGAGGAAAGGGCCACACGACCAATACCCGCCACGGTGAGAAGATCGCCGGAGGCTGTTTTAACTTTGGAGGAGCCAGAAACGGGTGCATAAGTTTGAAAGGCTCGAGGATTTGGGATCATGTGGGCGGTGGCACCGGAATCAAGAAGCCAAGTGGAAGAGGAAAAAGAATGGCCAGGAGGGGATGTAGGTGTGGGAAGACTGGTGGACATACCTGCGTGGGCCAAGGAGCATGAGCCCACGACTGGAGGATCAAGCAAGCGGTGTAGATGCTCCATCTCTTCTGGAGTGAAGCTAGCGGGCGAGGCACTAGTCGGGAGAAGACCGTACAGCATAGGCACTTGACCCGGGGGGGGCACGGACGAGGCGGCTGCAGCAAGGTTGCTCGGTAGTGCGCGTTTCCGTTGAAGCTTGTAGCACGTCTCCTTAGAGTGACCTCGCTTCTTGCAGTAATTGCAAAACAGCGAAGGATCACCCTTTGGAGAATCCTCCGTCCAAGCCGTCGGACCACGTGGCAAAGAGCCGGGTGGTGGAGTCGACGATGGGCGTGCAGACGAAGAGGAATGAGCTACAAGTGCCGAAGCCGAGTTCTGGGCCTGCTGAAAGCGGTATTCTTCAACCCGCACACTGTGGAGCGCATCCTTGAAGGTAGGACCAGTCTCCCGATGAATAAGCTGAGCCCGTACAACTTCATATTCCGGGTTCAGTCCCATAAGAAACTGGAAAACCCGAAGTTGAAGAGTATATTGGCGGTCCACCGAATGGGGGTCGGGCGGCATGTAGTAGTCAATTTCATTCCACAACAAAATGAGCTCCGTACTGTACTCCATGATAGACCGGTCCCCTTGACGCAGGTTAGCGGCCCGATGTACCAATTCGTACAGAGTTGCAATGTTGTGCTTCTTGGAGTGGCTCTCAAGTGCTGCTTCCCAGACCGCCCGAGCCGACTCTAGAGACATGAATTCACCTTTAACACTTGGTGAAATACTGTCTAAGAGCCAACGATGAACTACCCCCTCAACGTCCAGCCAGTCATAATACTTGGGATCGGTCCGGGAAGGTCCGTCTTCTAGAAGATGGCGCATGAGACGCCCTTTTAAAGTTATCTGGACGTACTGGCGCCATTGCAGGAGATTGAATCCAGTAAACATACCATCCGGAGGCATCCGAGGCAAAGAGGATGGTCCAGAGGAGGACGACCAATTCCCGGGCTCGAGAGGCACCGCAGATGCATGTGGCGTAGATACCGGCGTCGAGTCTGGCGTAACAGTAGAGGTCTGGGCTTCAACCGGGTTCGTCATGATGAAAGCAGAGTAGACCACAGTCAGAAGGCGCCGGAACGACGAGAAGCCGGGACTGCAGGCGGGAGACGGGGGAGCCGGACGGCGGGCGCTGGACGACGGGGCGGTGGGACGACGGCGCTGGACGCGGCGCTGGACGGCGGTCGCTGGACGCTGGTCGCCGGGCGGCGCGAGCCGGGCGGCGAAGCCGGGCGGCGCGAGCCGGGAGGGCGCGAGCCGGGCGGCGCGAGCCGAGGGCGCGAGCCGAGGCGGCGCGGCCGACGGCGGGCGCCGGAGCAGAAGATGCTGGGACGGCAGACGTCAGAACGGCGAGCGCCTGGGAGGCCCGGAGCGAGACGGCGAGAGACCGGAGCGCGAGATCAGGCGGTCGTGAGAACCGCCGAAGATCGGAGCGCAAGGTCGAGCCCAGGAAACCCAGATTAGGGTTAGGTTTAGGGCTCTGATACTATGTAAACAAGAAAAGAACAATTCTTGATAGCAAATGAAAGAGATTACAGGGTTTTATAGGAAGCCCTAATGGGCTGACTAGAGAGGGCCCTTAATGGGCTAACAAGAGAGAGAAAATAAAGACATGTAATACTCAGATCAACACTATGTGCCATCCCAAAAATCTCAAACAGATGTTTGCGGGTTTGGTATCAATATGAATAGATGAGAAAACCTCTCGCAGCATGCCATGATCCAACAGTCATCTGTCTAATGGTGGAATGAAGCTCCTTCCCCCTCTTGGCATCAAAGAACCTCTGAATTCTTGGAAAAATTAATCTCATATCCTGCCAGAAAGTTAAGCCCTCTGAGCGGGGCTGACTGCTGCTCCCAATTCATCTGTGTATCATAACTCCCTCTCAAGATCTTCATGGCCATGTCTTCCTCTGGTCCCATTATCCTGCGCAGCCTTTTTGTCAACTGCGTTGTTCATGTCTTGTCAGTGTAGCACCCCCAGCCCCCTCGGTCCACTGGTTGGCAAACCATCTCCCACAATACCATAACTGATCCCCTTCCATTCCCGACCACTGAGCCTTCCCATAAGAAACACCTCATCGAGGATTCGATTTGCTCTCCGAACCCCTTGGACAGCTTAAAGCCAATCAATAAAATATCAGGATTGCAATGAAAACTGATCACAGCAGTCCCAGCCAGCCTGCTCTCAACAGCACACAGCAGTGACATCCCTCTAGTCTCCTCTCTACCTTCTCGATCACTGGTGCCCATTCTGGGCTCGACATCCTCTCTCCTTGAAAAAAGGTGTAGCATGCGATCACACTCATAGTACTTGGAATTTATCTGGTTGATGATGAGCTCGAATAGTACCCTCTTACTGCTTGGAAGATGGTTGGCGCACTAATATTGAGTGGCATCTGTTACGCTTCTCATTTTTGGTATAAGATACTGGTGTGGTAACTAAGAAAGAAATGAATGTGGAAGTAAGGACATATTTCAGTGTTCTTTGTTCAAAGATTTTCTAATGATCTTTGAAAAATCAAGTGATGTGTTAGCCGCTGTACTCTTGCATACCATCGTCATTTGGATTTGTGTTTTTCAAATCATGGGATGACATTTTGACCAGTTAATTACAGCCGTCATAAATTGAACATTTTCTGATAGTGGTGAGCAGTTGGATGAACTCCATCTATCTCATGTGTGATACGTTCTTCACAATAACATATCATCGACTTTCAAATAGAAGAACAGAACAGACTGTGCATGCGAATGTTTGCACGTGTGAATCACTTTAAAAGAGAGGAGCAACCCGTGCCAGGAGGGTAGACATTTTTCTTGAAAGTCTTACTGGAAATCAGGAAGAAGTGGCGGAGCGCCGGAGGCCGGAACAGCGGAGAATTAGCCAAGAATAACACGATTAAGCTCAATTGCCATCAAATCATGAGATGTCCAAGAACGTTCTGATGAATTTGTCTTGAGAGTGATAGAGAGATGAAAAGAAATGTAGAAATGGAACCCCTGATGGACGAGTTCCCCTCTGGCCGCGGATGGATGTATCAATGCGTCATCATTCCCAGGATCAGAAAGCAAGGCTCCCGAATGCCCTTGCCTTACAAACTCAAGAAGTTGACCTAAGACTGGCTTGCCTTCTAGGTTGAGTAGTTCTTGTCATTGTCCTCAACTGGGGCCTGAATGACAATGATGATTGGATCATCATCATAGCAGATGATGACAGCTATCATCATTGTGCTCATCATCTGACGGAATGAAAAAGAGAAGGTGACTAGTCGACAATATCGTCATTTTTTTGTGGCAACAAGTGAAGACAACAACGGCAAAACCCATCGTTTTCATCTCGAAGAAATTGTACTTGCATGCTGTGACGGTGAATCCTGAGCGAATGTGTTATTCATTTTTTACCCCGAGAAAGGAGCTCTCTTAGTTTGTCTCTTTCGTGCTTTGAGCTGGTGATGCTCTTGTTCATGCTTTTGTAGGGTTTTTTTCTGTAGGGGGTTATGCTTAAGGCTGTGAGCACATTATGTGCACTCTCTCTTTTATTTCTTTTGAAACTAAATGAAAATTTTGCCAAGTTTACTTCTGTTGAGTCAGTGTTCTGATCTTCTTCCATCACAGATGGTATTTTCTCAATCTGAGCAACAAACCGTCCTGCGGCAGTTGCCAACAAATCGAGATGCCAGACCCAAAGAGCCCGCCTCCGGCAAAGAAACCTCGGAAGAACACCGAGAAGCACATCTCATTGCCCATGGAGCAGAGCATCTGGCGAGAGTTCCCCGACGACCTCTTTGAATCAGTCATCTCACGGCTCCCCGTCGCTGCCTACTTCCGGCTCCGGTCTGTCTGCCGCCAGTGGAACTCCCTGCTCTGCTCCCAAGGCTTCTCCCGTCGATGCTCCGAGCTACCGCTCCCACTGCCCTGGCTCTATGCCATCGTCCGCAGTGGTGCAATCAATAACGTCTTTGTCTTTGACCCCTCGTCCCAGGAGTGGCGCCGCCCGCCATCACCTGCTCTGCCAGTTGAGGTCCTTGTACCTGTTGCTTCCGCCGGCGGCCTCATCTGCCTCGCCGACATCGCCCAGTGCAAGCTCTTTGTCACTAACCCCCTCACCCGATCCTACCATGAGCTGCCGCCCAGATTGAACCCACCCTGGTCAAGTGCTGCGGCCGCAATGACATTTGACGGCACCCATTATAGAATCATGTGCCTGGGACGTGATGGGGACCTCGAGATTTATGACTCCCAGCAGGGAAGCTGGTCTCGCCCGGGCGGGATCTTTGCAAATATCACCCTTCCTCTGCTGCTGAGCTTCAGATCTCCGGCAACGGCAATCGGGCATACTGTGTACTTCTTGCGGTGCAAGCCAGAGGGCATCGTGAGCTATGATGCCGCAAGCCAACAGTGGCAGGAGCTGGGTGTGCCATCGCCGCCGCACGTGGGGGATGTGGCCCTCGGAGAGTGCAGTGGCCGGCTGCTGCTGGTGGGGTTGCGGAGGAGGAATGCAGCCGCATGCGTGTGCGTGTGGGAATTGCAGAGGATGACCCTCCTGTGGAAGGAGGTGGACAGAATGCCAAATGTGTGGTGCTTGGAGTTTTATGGAAGGGAGGTGAGGATGACCTGCCACGGTAACCGGCGGCTCCTCGTGGTATCCCTTCGCACTAGCCATATCAACTATCTCATCAGCTATGACGCTGTCACCCGGGAGTGGATGCGTGTCCCTGCCTGGAAGAAGAAGCACTGGATAGCCTGCGGTGCTTCCTTCCAACCCTGTCTTTCCGCATCTCCTTGAATTAAATTCACTTCCCCCGGTCAGTCTATCTCTTTCTCTCCCTCTTATGTATATATATATATTGAATTGTTTCCCAACTTTTTTCCGTTATTCAGCTTCACCAAAACCCATTCTTGAACTTCACTTTTGGCCATCTTTTAATTATGCCTAGGGATGGTCTTTTCTGTGTGGTGCATGGTTACACGGTTGTTGTGCAGTTCCGCCACTGTCATTCAACCCCATTCTCTCGTTTCTCTCTCTCTCATTTCCTATCTTTCTCATCTTTCATTTTATCTCTTTCTCCTGTCTGTCATCTCACGCGTCTCTCTTGAATTTTGTTTCTCGTCACTCTCTCATCTTACATCTCTCTCGCCTCTCTAGTCTTGTGTGTTTTTTTAATATCAATATTATTTTTGATATTAATCAAGATTCAGTGTGTGCAGTTTTACATGTTGTGCTGTGGGAATTTCTGGACCAAAACCACTCCTCGCACCATGCAGGAGGTTTGGTGCTGTCTAAAATTCGCACACTCGGTGTGTTTATACGCACCTCATCCCGCGACCAATGGAATGTCAGCTTAGTAAAAGAATTGTTGCTCTTTCTATCATTTTCTGTATACGTTTACTATTCCTCTTTCATGACTTTCCCAGACTATCACTACCAGTTAACATCATCTTACACCTTCCTCTCTCTGTGCCGTTCACCCCCCTTTCTGGCGCTTTGGAATCAAGTCAGCTCTTTCATGACCCAAGCTACAATCCCACTGTTCTTATCTGCCCCATTAAAGGGCTACTCCCCCTGGCTCTCTTTCAGTCAAAGCAATGTCTCAGTTTAATTCTTCTATTTTCTATATTTTGGCTTTTTGGAATCTTGTAATCTGGCCATTTTGAATTTAAAGTTATTACTCTCTCCATATTCCTTGCGGGCTATACCCTCCCCTCTCTCCCTCTCATTTTATCTGCCCATTGGTGGAATCAACAGGAAGTGGACAAAGCAATGGAAAGGTACATAACTCCAGGCTTGGGAGGATCAAAACGCAGTTACCCCAAGATCAAGGAACAATATTATCCATTAGTTTCAGAAGGCTTGGGCTTGCGGTTTTGCTGTATTGATCTAGGCAGTAACTGGAAGGCCCGGGCGTGGCGGTGGCCGAAGCAGATTGAAGAGGGTGCAGAGCCTGAAGTTGTAAGCCTTGAGACTGCAGACACAAGATCCTCCATCTCCACATCAGCTATCTCATGGGCTCTCTCTCTCTCCTCTCTCTTCTGTGTACTTTGCTGCTCCCCTTCCCCAGAATCATCCATTACTTCCACCGCTCCTGTTTTAGATTTTTTTCTGTGGACCTTCTGCCTTTGTTTCTTGGATAACTTGACCTTCTTGAAAAATTGGAATGATTCGGGAAACTTGTGCTTGTCCACAAGATGCTGATGCCTGCTTTGGTAGCTCTTCAGCTTCATCCCGCAGCCTTCCACCAGGCATTCGAACTGATTCAATCAATGCTTAATCAACCATGTTTGAAATAAAGAGGGCAATGTACTGAGATTGGTCTTGTACTGAGTTTCTTTTGATAAAGATGATGGAGCTGATATAAAACTCTGAACGTATACGACTTCAGAAATGCGAGAACATAAAGGATAGAATAACGGGTTCACTCAAATATCATGGAAAATTCATCCTACCAGGGAAGAAAGCAGGATGAATTCCAGAAACAAGAGGATGGAACTAAAAAAGGGGAAAATATCTATGAGATACGAGGTCTATTACGGGTCAAAGAAAACGAGCTAATTGACAACGGAAGAGAGAAATGAAGAGATTGGAGAAGCAAGAAGGGTTTGGTCATCTCAAGTGGGTTAGAGAAAGAAAAGATAGAGGAAGAAAGAGGAAAAGGAGAGGAGACATGGATATAAGAGGGGGAGAGAGATGAGAAAAGAGAGGTAGAGAGAAATGAAAAGATTGGAGAAGCAAAATGAGTTTAGACATCTCAAGAGGGTCAGAGATATATAAGATAGAGAAAGAAAGAGGAAGAGGAGAGGAGACATGGATATAAGAGGGGGAGAGAGATGAGAAAAGAGAGAGGTAGAGAGAAATGAAGAGATTAAAGAAGCAAGATGAGTTTAGACATCTCAAGAGGGTCAGAGATATATAAGACAGAAAAAGAAAGCGGAAGAGGAGAGGAGATATGGATACAAGAGAGGGGAGAGAGATGAGAAAAGAGAGATGGGAAGAGGGGTACAAAGATGAGATTTTACCATGGGAAACCCACGAGCAACTTTTGCCTGGAAGAAAGAATCATGGGATTCGGAGACATGGATGCTCAGTAAGCGCGACGTGGGGAACACTCTTGAGCACACCGAGCAACACGCTGTGTGCCGGGCATTGTAGTGGTCTTCAAACTCATTCAACGTTCTCAACCGTGCTCCACAACCCACAATTGGACAATACACCCCCCTGTCATAAAACAACAGGTATATATGCCTATGAATACGTTTATCTCAAACTGTCAGGTGGCAGGGGTTAAGTCGTCATTCTCCAAATTCTTAGGGGTTTTATGAAATATTATAACTCTCTGTCTGCCTATCTAAGGCAGATTGATTGATGAAACAAGTAAGCATTTCTACTTTCTGTCTCCTCTTTCTCTCCTCCAGCCTCTCAAAGTTTAACAAAAATGTTATTTTCGCAGGGATTTGGCTAGCAAAGTAAAGAACATGTCAACACAAACAATGCTACCCATATTATTTTCTGAACCATGCAAGCAAAAATTTCAGGCGGGTAGAGCCAAGAAAATCATGCTCTCCAAAAATAAAATAAAATCCATTAACCCTCACGTAGACACAACCAATGATTAAATCTCCTTCATATTAGAATTTCAAAGCAAAATGTTTCTATTTTCTTTTATTTTATATGCGATGCCAAAATTTTCAAAAGTAAGTCATATCTTCTTGCTTTGAAAATAAAATTTTCAAAATTTTATTTTTTTACTTGAGCCACAGAGCGTATGAACCGAAAAGTAATGAAAGAAGGATGTGGCATTTTAAGTAGTCAAATGAAGGTAACCTTCTACCTCTATGAAAATATGAGCAGGCCTTAATGGAAAAACCTTAAACTCGGCAGATGGCACAAAAATTACTTACTCTCCCTCAGCATTCTCCATGTATTGGAGCTGAAGTCTTTCATCTTCAGTCAAATCCAAAGTTAGCTGCACAAAGAAGTCAACAACCCAGAATCAATAACAACATAAAAAGATCCAAAAGGGGAGAATTAGTTCGATTGCAAAGTCGAAGCTATCTTATCAAAGAAATACTTTTCCTATGAAGAAACTGCAATACAGAGCCCATGAGTATATTTTGCTGTCAGAATTGCTGGATCTCCATAACTGAAATAGGACCATGTTCGCATCTCCAACTTTTCTCCAGGTGATATTTGAAATAAAAAGATTAAATACCCAAAGTTGGTTGATATGATCTCTCAATGACATTAAACAAAGACAGAGTTTAATTGCCAAATAACCCCATCAAATAACTACCCCTGGAATGTTAGATGTTTTCCCAGAAGATGCAATCGCTTCAAAAAACGTCAGGCCGTAAAAACAAACACATATATGTATATACATAAATCACCTTTATGTAGAATCAAGAAAATGAAGAGGAAGACAGGAGAGGGATGGAAGAAGAGAAAGATAGAGAAATAAAAAAAGGTAACTTCCAGATCTTCAACATATGGAAAGGCCCTGCCCTGACGTGTCACGAAAAACCTAATCAATCATTCATCAAAAGTTTCTCAGATATATTTACACAGTGGTTGTTCATAATCCTATAATTATTCAAGAATCGGTAATGTCCCTGCATGAGGCTCAGTCGTCGACTGAGAATCCTGCTGATTGACTCTTCTGAGATTGATTCATATCAAGTATCTAAGCTCACGCCTACTTTTTTACAAACACATCAACAAGAACACGGCATAACGAACCCCGATACAACCCCGAGAAACAAGCAATCAACACTTTCTTCGAACAGCCTAGCCCCAAACACCAAATGACCCAGATAAAAGAACGCTAACGATCGAAGAAAAAAGGCATCGTCTTTGGTACACACCAAAAAAACAAGCGGAAGAGAAAAACCACCTGTTTCGCAATCAGTTCACGCTCGGCATCACCAGCAGAGAAGAATGGATCGCGCGGCTCGATCTTCCGAATCCTGGCCGCCCACCGCGGAAATCCCAAAACCCACTTCTCCAATTCCTCCTCCTCCATCTCCCCTTCACCGATTGCGATCGACTCCCTCGCTCCTTCGACCCCTTGCCCAAAGTTATTTAAAAAGAAACAAGTAGCCAGTACAGTGACAGACGGATGACGCATAAGACGGACGGACGAGTCAGTCCGAACAGATGACGACAAAGACGGATCACTGACGCAAAATCCGAACGGATGACGCCAAATACGGATTAATTATGCAAAACTCTAAGAGGATGACGATAAAGACGGAATAATGACGCAAACTTCCGAGAGGATGACGAAAACTTTAAGAGGATGACGGTAAAGACGGAACACGTATGCTAAATTCCGAGAGGATGACGCTGCAAGGATGACGAAAAAGACGGGCGAATGTTGCTAAATTCCGGACGGATGACAGATGCTAAATTTCCCAAAGGATGACGATATAGACGGGTGATCGATGCTAAATTCAATACGGTCGCCAGTGACAGATGAATGACGCAAAATCCCGAATGGATGACGCCAAAGACGGACGAATCACGCAGAGTCTAGACGGATGACGGTAAAACTCTCCGTGCCTATCCACAGCCGACAGCGGCAGGATAAAGCAAAACAGCAGCCGCGGCGCAGCAGAAGCCTAAAAATCGCCTTATATCTCCCAGCGAGGACCGCTCGCTCTACCCCTAAAACCCTCATTCTATACTCTATAGAGAGAGAGAGAGAAGAGAGAGCGATGGCGGCGACAGCGGCGGCGACAGCGGCGGCGGCGGCGAAGATCTGGCCGGGGGGCTTCTCCGGCAGGTCCGGTCGGCCCAATCGCGCGATCTTCCCTTCAGCTCCCCAGCAGCCCTGTTCGAAGAAGCCCTCTTCTTCTTCTTCTTCTCCGCGGCGCCTGAGCCCTCCGCAGGTCCTCTTCTCCGAGCATTCCCCGACGAGCCCCGCCGTGGAAGCCCCCCCCGCACGCAGCTTCGCCCCCGACGAGCCCCGCAAGGGCGCGGACATCCTCGTGGAAGCCCTCGAGCGCGAGGGCGTGACGGACGTCTTCGCCTACCCCGGCGGCGCCTCCATGGAGATCCACCAGGCCCTCACCCGCTCCCCCGTCATCGTCAACCACCTCTTCCGCCACGAGCAAGGCGAGATCTTCGCCGCGGAGGGCTACGCCCGCTCCACCGGCCGCCCCGGCGTCTGCATCGCCACCTCAGGCCCGGGCGCCACCAACCTCGTCAGCGGCCTCGCCGACGCGCTCCTCGACAGCGTCCCCCTCGTCGCGATCACCGGGCAGGTCCCCCGGCGGATGATCGGCACGGACGCCTTCCAGGAAACCCCCATCGTGGAGGTCACCCGCTCCATCACCAAGCACAATTACCTCGTGCTCAGCGTGGACGACATCCCCCGCATCGTCCGCGAGGCCTTCTTCCTCGCCACCTCCGGCCGCCCCGGCCCCGTGCTCATCGACCTCCCCAAGGACATCCAGCAGCAGCTCGCCATCCCCGTCTGGGACCAGCCCTTGCGCCTCAACGGCTACCTCTCCCGCCTCCCCAAGCCCCCCGCCCGCGCCCAATTGGAGCAGATCCTCCGCCTGCTCGCCGAGTCGACGAAGCCCGTGCTCTACGTCGGCGGCGGCTGCGTCAACGCCAGCGACGAGCTCCGCCGCTTCGTCGACCTCGCCGGCGTGCCCGTCGCCAGCACCCTGATGGGCCTCGGCGTGCACCCCACCTCGGACCGCCTCTCGCTCAAGATGCTCGGCATGCACGGCACGGTCTACGCCAATTACGCCGTCGACAAAGCCGACCTCCTCCTCGCCTTCGGCGTCCGCTTCGACGACCGGGTCACCGGCAAGATCGAGGCCTTCGCCAGCCGATCCAAGATCGTCCACATCGACATCGACCCGGCCGAGATCGGCAAGAACAAGCAGCCCCACGTCTCCATCTGCGGCGACGTCAAGCTGGCGCTCCAAGGCCTCAACGAGCTCCTCCTCGAGACCGGGGCTCACCGGAATTTCGACTTCTCTCCCTGGAGAGAGGAGCTTGACCGGCAGAAGGCCAAGTACCCGCTTGAATTCAAGTCGTTTGGAGACGCCATCCCCCCTCAGTTTGCAATTCAGCAGCTGGACGAGCTCACCGGCGGCGAGGCCATCGTCGCCACCGGCGTCGGTCAGCACCAGATGTGGGCCGCGCAGTGGTACAACTACAAGCGGCCGCGCCAGTGGCTGTCCTCCGCCGGGCTCGGCGCGATGGGCTTCGGGCTGCCCGCCATCGCCGGCGCCGCCGTCGGGAACCCCGGCGCGATCCTCGTCGACATCGACGGCGACGGCAGCTTCATCATGAACATCCAGGAGATGGCCATGATCAGAATTGAGAACCTCCCCGTCAAGATGATGGTGCTCAATAATCAGCACTTGGGCATGGTGGTGCAGTGGGAAGATCGGTTCTACAAGGCCAACAGAGCGCATACTTATCTGGGAAACCCGGAATGCGAATCAGAGATCTACCCGGACTTTGTGACGATTGCCAAGGGCTTCAACATACCGGCGGCGAGGGTGTGGAAGAAGGGGGAAGTGAGGGAAGCCATTAGAACGATGCTGGAGACGCCCGGCCCGTACTTGCTGGACATCATTGTGCCTCACCAAGAACACGTCCTGCCCATGATCCCCAGCGGCGGCGCTTTCAAGGATATAATCGTCGAGGGAGATGGAAGGATCGCCTACTGATTGATGATCATGACCCCCTGCTTGAGAATGAAGGAAAAAAAAAAACGGAGTAAGTACCACCCTCTTTACTCTATTTATTTGGTTGATAAATTTCTTCATCGTCGTTTTGTCATGTTAACGCTAATGAGGATTGAAGACTTTGAAGGTTGATGGTTGCTAGACATGGTCGACCTGTTCTTTTTGTGTGAATTGTTCGTTCTGTTCGGTTTTCCGAACAGAACAAAAATAAATTCGAACAGAACATCGCACAGACCCATGTGCGGTTCTTTTGTTCGCTTGGTGCGAATTTTGTTCTAGTTTTGTGTGAATGTGCGAATTTGTGAGAATGTTCGAATTTTGTTCGTTTTAGAAAAAAAAAAGAGCAGAACAAAGAACAAGGCCCTGTGCGAATTTTTTGTTTGTTTCGAAAGAACAGAACAGAACAACCTTGTCTAATGGTTGCATAACCTTAATATTTCAGGCCAGCACTTTAATGCCAACCTCTTTAAACATGGCTGATTAAAGTCATTCTCAAACTATTGCATTATTTATGCATGTTTGAAAATTTTTTGCTGTTTATTGATTACTTCTGCTTGATTGTTGAATGTCTGTGGTAGTAAACGGCATGGCTGAATTGCATGGTTAATGGCCATCTCTTTAAACTTGGGATGTAATATATCTCATTGTTTATGATCATGCCGTGCTAGATGCCTTGCTCAAGTTCGGGGGGCTGATGGCGGAGCTTTCACGGTTTTTGGTGGCCGTTTTGCTGTCTCTGACATCGGTGTTGTACTTACTACCTCTAGCTCTGTGGAATTTCTGGTTCATCTGTTTGGTTACCATTTTCTGGTAGCAGGGAAGGTACGGTTGAATATGTCAAGAACTATGCTTGATGTCCTCAGACTTAATAAAGTCGTATATTATTCCTTTCTTGGATCAGGGTTCTTACCGTACCTCGATTATTTAACTGTAGATGTATTTAACTTTTGGGTATTAAAAAGGTCTACAAATTCTTAGAGAAAAAGTAAATAATGCAATCTTGCGTCAAAGAATTACTCTTTTTTAATGATACTCGTGTACGTTTTTGCTCGTTTTTATTAGTGTACCAGTATTACACTCTGGATACATAAGTTTTGACCTCAAAATACCAAAGACGTTTATTTCAAAATGTCTAGTGAATTTTAAAACAAACTGCAAAAATAGTTTTCTGGACATCTTTTTGGGAGAAGACGGTGTAAAAGTCGTACTTCTGTGCCTTTGGTACTTCAGTGAAGGCAATAAGAGCACATCAAATCCTGAGTTTCATCAAATTGGCCAGATCAATTGCTCCCTTCTTGCCTCGTATATAATGTAAACATGTTTAGATCTATTAAAGATATTTTTAAATCCGACAAACTCAAAAATATGAGAATACCTTGGCATAGATTCTATGGACTTCGTCGTCTTTGTTGTTGAAAATGTCAACTGTTTTGTGGGATCTCATAAAGACTCAAAGTCAATGCTCGTAAATGAGATCGTACAACATGCAGATGAGGGAGCGTATATTTCAGGACTCCACTCAAAAAATAATAATAAAGACTTATTTCTCCATGTTGATTGAAGATCTTGGAACTGAGGTACTAATTACTCAGGTCAACTACAATGAACAGTAGGTCCTAAGATGTATTTCCATGGTAAAGAACCCAAAATTTGTTCCACAGTTTTACTTCAAAAAATTATAATGCTTTTCTCCATTTGGAGTTCGGTATCTAAAGACCTCGAAAATGATATCCTAATAGTTTGAATGGGTCAAGAAAATGTAGTTGAAAAGGCATATAAATTTATCCTAACGAAGGGAAAAAGTGGAAAATTGATTTCAAACTGGTAATTAAATGATTCAATATCCAAGGGTGGTTGTCCTTTGACCTACAAAGAGGCCATTCATGATTCCAAATCCGGTAATTAAATGATAATAATAAATAAATTATATTACCAAACATTGAACAAGATGTTGAATGTATAATTGGCTTTCTGGCCACACATATTTCCATCACATCCATCACGCTCGTGTCTCAACTTTCCATTGCACACCATCATGTCGTGCCACTTATAACCAGCCATCACCATCATCCACATTTCCTAAACTCCAACATCTAATCTCCAAATGACCTTGTGGACTATCCTCTGGCCCTCTCTTTGTGGATATTTGAGTGTCTATGGCCATCATCTGCATGTTATTCATCCATCTACATTTTCCTCAAAAAGCCATTGTGTGTTGTCATGCATCCTCCAAAAACAACCCTCTCTCCCAAATTTAAAAATATTTATCTAATTTCTAATAATATTAGAATAATTGAAGAAATATTTGAGTGTGTATTATCTCATTCTACGTTCATTATTAACTACGGAAATATCATTGGCTGAATTACTTGGACTTATCTGTAATTGGAAAGTGGTCTCATTTAGGATGCAACCCTGTAATGTTGTGAACGGCAAACTTCATCCGTCATGTCACACGTCACGGTGACAGCACCGTGAGGAATGACGTGACAGTGACGAAACTGGTGCCCTGTGACAGTAACGAAATACATGTGACGGTGATGGGGTCCTCAGATGGGTGACGGCACGGAACAACCATCACAGATGACGTTGGTAACGGATTTGTAAAAACATTTAAAGAGGGAGAAAAAACCTTACAATCATTATAGTGCATTATACATTAAGATGGGATGTTGTTTTTTTTGGCGTGGAAGCAATAAAATCATTATAGTTATTGGTTTTATTGCAACAATTTTTTTTCTGTGTAATATTTGATCTGCGATATTTTCATGAAATTTTGAGTATTTAAGAAAACGTACAAACTTGTTCTTACTTCCTTCATTTGAAATGAATAATAAGGTCAAAACCTGTTTGAAAAACTTATGTTTGGTTTTTTAAATTAAATTACATTTCTATACCCCAATACTTCTTGATGCCGGACGTCGTCCGGTCGTCACCGAGGGTAGTGGCTCGGTATCGAATAAGGATCTCTATCGGACTACGACGGGAAGTGTCTTCCGATAATGATGAAGAGTAGGTATAATATATGACGGGATAATGAAAAATCCTATGTGTAGTACGTGCAAGTGCCGAATGCGGTTGTGCCGTTCCAGAGATCCGACGGGGTCGCCTAGGGTATGGTCAACCAGACCTCCTGAACCTCGCTCGAGAGGGTCGAGGACGACTATGTCGCTGAAGGAGAATTTCTCGCTTAGATGCTCACACTCGTCGGGCTCGCCCGACTCGTACCAGCAAGGTAAGACTCTCAGAGAATTCGTCGTCGTTTTCTCAACCTGTTTCACTATCACCTACGTCTAACCCGAGTCCTGCGACAGGATATCACGTGGCACTTAGGATCCGGAGGAACAGAAACGTCGAGGGTGCGGGTGTCTGAATGGCACAGGTGAGGGCGAGGCGGTGGCACGGGCAAAGCGGTGGCGCAAGGTGTGGCGCAAGGCGCGGGCACGGCGCAGAGCTTGGACCGGGCGCGGGCGCAGTGGAGTGCGGCACGGAGTGTGGCTAGGTGGCAGGGTGCGGCGCTGGGTGTGGCACCGAGCCCTGAGCCGGCGCGGCGCGGTGAGGGGCGCGGTGCTTGGCGCAGCTCAGGAGCGGGCGATGCGCCGCAAGGCGCGGGCAACGCGCCGGCGGTGCGCGGGCGGCGCGGGGCGTGCGGGGAGGTAGCGGCGCGAGGGCGGTGCACGGGCGGCGCGCGGCCGGTGAGACAATGGCAGCGTGCGTGCGACGTGCGGATGGGGCGCGGTCGGCGCGTGGGCGCGCGAGGTGGAGGCAGCACGGGTGCGCGGGCAGCAGCGGCGCGCGGGCATGCGCGGGCGGCGTGCGGCCGTTTGAGGCAGCGTGGTGCGCGTGCGGCATGCTGATGGGACGCTGGCGGCGCACGGGCGCGCTGGCGGTGGCAGCACAGGTGCGTGGGGCAGCGGCGGCGCGCAAACGGACGAGGGGACGGCGGCGGCTCACGGGACGGCGGCGTCGCGCGGATTGGCTGCCGCGCGGGGCACGGCGACTGCGCGCGACGCGACGACGGCGCGGGGGTCGGCTGCAGGGCATGGATCGGCGGCGGCGCACGAGACAGCGGCAGGCGTGGAATGGTGGTGGCGCACAGGACGGCGACGACTCCTCTTTCTCCTCTCTCTTCTTCCTTTTCCTTCTCGTTCTTCTCCTTCTTCTTCCTTCTTCTTCTTCCTTCTTTTTCTCCTTTCTTCTTCTTCCTCTCCTCAATGAGAATGACTCTTCGACTTCCAAACGTTATATTTTTTCAAAGAAATTCAAGTGTCTAAGGAGGGCGTCCACCCCTTCCTCTTATAGGGAATAGGTGGATGGGCCCCTTGAAACAAAAAAAAACAAACAAAATAAAAATAAAAAGGGAAATGGCTAAAAGGGCTAGGGCCCATTAGCGGGAGGGGAAGATATCCTCATACGGGAACTTCCCCTCGCTACAACGTAGATGCGGGAAATGAAAGATAGATGCGGAAAATGAAAGATAGATGTGTGAAAGGTAAGTGAGTCGAAGATGGCGCGTCGTCACGCTGAATATTTGAACCCGGGTGTGCGCGTCGTTGCTTTGGCTTGTCACGTCGGCTAGACGTGCGTCTGTGGCAGGCTCGACGACGATGTGGGCTCCATGAGTGACGGTCCTGCGGTGCCGGACGGTGCCGCGCCATCACTTTTTAATGAATAAATGCATTAAGTTGCCCATTATTTTTAAAATATTTCAATTATATTTTATTATTCTTCTTCATTAAAAATGACATAGGTGTGAAGACATTAATTAGACGTCAAATTTTGTTATCTCAAGAGAAGATTCACGAAACTACAACAATTATAGGTAATGATTGCAAAAGAAAATTCAAACAAATGACTGCAAAAGTCTAAAACCCATTTATATTCATATCTAATAAAACATCCATGACAGTAAATTATAGAATTCTAATGCTGAATTCAAAGTTTAAAAA
Organism: Wolffia australiana; assembly: GCF_029677425.1. Lineage (NCBI taxonomy): Eukaryota > Viridiplantae > Streptophyta > Magnoliopsida > Alismatales > Araceae > Wolffia > Wolffia australiana. The sequence continues at coordinate 7,302,220 of NC_135841.1, read as the reverse complement.
ATAAAACGAATAAAAAACCCAAAATATTACTTGGCTGGCATGTCGTTTGAATCAATTCAGATGGATGTAAAAGTGTTCTCAAACTTATCATTAAATTTCTAAACATTTGAAATTCAAACTTCATTTCCGATTATCCGAATTCATTCATTATATAGAAAATAAATAAACGCCCAAGTATTAACTTCTTAGAGTATTGAATTAGAAAAAAACTTAGGTAAACATGTCAAACAGTGGGATAAAGGTCATCAGTAAAATAAACTTAAGAATTTGAGAGAAAATATGTGTTGCAAGAGTATACAAGATCAAACAAAACTATTTTTTACCTGTTTTAGGTCTCCAAGGGAGTATATAAATGGATAACTATTTTTTCAACAGTGGCAAGAATAAAAATATGAGCTTCTTCTCCCATAAGCGCAGAGATTACCCGCATAAACAGATTCCCACCGAATAAAATTTAGTGCTAGTGCGTGACGAAAAAACTTTGCATAAGAAAGAACAAAAAATGCCCGATCCTTCTAAACAGCTATTTATCAAAGAGGAAAATTTTCCTAATCATAGAAAGAATGAAATGCTGACCCTCTTCTCCCTTGATCACAGATATTTCCCCACATAGACAGAATCCAGTCGATGAGCACATTGGATCCCATCCATGTATAAGGGGGGGGGGGACTGTAATTTATCAAATATATAGACAATCATATAAAAATTTGACAATCTTCTGCCTGTTTAAGCCGTCCAAACATTCAGATTCCAAAAAAAAATCCCACAGTAACAAGCATAAAAATCTGACCTGCTTCAATCAAAGAGATTTGGTCATTTTTTGTAACAAACAAAAAAAAATGGACAATAATAGGATAAAAACTGTGTCGCATCCATACATTAGTAATATGAATGATGCATATCTTTCTCCTTGCATGCCTCTGAGAATGATACAGTCCACATGTCTTGTCCCTCTACTTGGATGCCTCCAAGAAGATCCTACATCATCCCTCCTAACTGAAAGCCTTCATAATTCTGCAAAGTGTAAATATGAAAAATATTATTTCACATGAAGTGGTGTCGTACTTAAGATCATGACTAATACCTCATACCAGTCGTCATCGTCAGAAAAGTCTCAAATGAGCGACTACATCCCCCAAGAAAAGGATAGTATCATAAATGAACATGTCTCCATGACTCGACACTGCCTTGTGCGTGGCATCCAAATCATCTATGTCAAAGTCGTAAGCATTATCGTCTCCTTCACCAACTATGCAACTGTCTGCAATCCTAGGGGGAGGTATATTCACTGCTACACACAATGACTTCAAGGCAGCTTGAACAATGATGTTCAGCACATGGGCAGGCCATTCACTAGCCTAAGCGCCTTCGCTAGTAGTGATACCATCTGCCCGTTTCTTGAGGCATTTTCTGTGGTGATAGTGCCAAACTACATTAAAAAATGGTGAGTTATTTAATAAAGTAATATATTACATAATTAAGCTTGATGGGTTGTCGCCGAAATTCGTTTTCAAATTGAAGTCATCCAACGCTTAGAGTAATTGCTCTCATATTCTCACCATCGTGTTTCCCCACTAGCTCACATACTGTAAGCACACATTCACATAGTTTCCACCGATTGTTCGCACAATTAAATGTGACACCCAGAAGACCACATGAATTCTCAAGAGTCACGCGTCCACTATCGACGAGAACTTGGGGACATTTGCTAATATATCTACGAGCCTCCCTTACATGACCCCATATAGTTTATGTGTCGCAACCTTTATTGTCTTCATCATTGCACCGCCCTACCATTATCCCTAAGCTATTGAACATTGGTCAATAGGAATGCCCTTCAGCTAAGCATATATTCTACCATGACTGAACTTCAAATGCCTCCATAATATGTTTGTGGATCCATCTTGGCGCCTCTTCAACATATTTCGTAATGGGACAACTTTTCGGTCGCAACATAATAGGCACACCCATATGCCTAACCCAACCTCTGTGAAATATTTCAATATTTTATGCCTTCCAATACGTTTGATATGAGATGTCACAAAAAAGGCATAGGATGATAACATGCATTTTTAGTACCTTATATGATCACATTTACATGTTTATTTGCATTAAATCACTCTTATTTGCATGCTATCAAGCTGTAAATGATTAAATCTATCTTAAGAATGATTTTATGAATTTTCTACATTTTTTGGGATTTTGCTAACAATAGATTCTATAAGAATATAATATTTGAGACAAAATATGATCTTTATGGAATATTTTGACATTAAATTTGGAAAGATATGATTTTTTTGAGTCAAAATATATATTCATACGTATTTTTTGGCGTTTTATTTTATTTAATATGAAATTTTAAGTATTTTGCCTTTTTTATGGCGTAGGGTGACGTGGCGCGCTGACACGCCACCATGTCAGCATCGAGAAAGAGGTTTTTTCTTTATTTTTTTGTCCTTTTGTCATGTACACGTGGCACAGAATACGAAAAGCCATGAGAGACGAAAAGCCACAGAATACCAAGTGCTTTGACTTCTTAACAAGCACAAAACCGATGACATTGACAAGGAGAGAGAAAAATCAAGGGCTAGGATTGCTTCAAGTTCAAACGGCCATAACTCTTGATCTACCACTCTGATTGAGCTGAAATTTTCAGTGTTGCTTCATCTTCCCCTCCTCTTTCTATCCATTCCCTCTGATTATAAAAAGAGGCCTGGATCGTTGTAAAAAAACATCTTGAACTTGCTTCCTATTCTTGTGGGTTGATTGAAAGATAGTGAGTTTGAGGTCCATCAAGAGTGTTCTTGGTGTCCTGGGTGTGTGGGAGAAGCATTGGAGATGAGGGGAGCTTACGGGTACTCATAAATCATCGTGATCCTAGCGGAACGTAAGGATCCAAGGTAAGTATCATCGCCTTATGTTCTCTCTTTCCCGACACCATAGTTAACATAATTAGGGTTTATCATCAAACTTGCACTCTAATTTTACTCTCGTTTCTTGTCTCTCCATCCTCGCCATCGTACCACTCCATATCCAACCACTATCCTCGTTTATACCATCGTTCATCATCATATCCATCACAATCGCTCACTCTTCTCTTTAAGTTAGTTTGACTTATAAATTACATACTTTTTATCAATATCACTAGCTAACATCCTCAAATATTGTTTCCATGGATCTTCTCGTCAATCATCACTAGTATCAGAAAATAATTCCTTAATCATCGTTCCTTGTGGAGATGATCTGTAATCATCACTAACTATGTATTTTCAAGTACAGTTAAATATATTTTTATTGAATAATCTCAATTACCAACGAAAAATTTTAACCGCAAAATTGGGATTATTAGAGGGGTTTCCTGAACCTCGTCTATCGATGGCTCTCCACCCAAGTCAGCGCACAAGTCCCCACATGGGAATTCCATCGAAGACTAGTTCATTGAGAGGAGATCAACTCGGCTCAGTTCATTGAGCTAAAATGAAGGAAAATAATGCATTGAGCCAAAATTCTGCATTCAAAATGGTCGCCTTCAAGATGCCACAATGCATGTAAAACACAGAACTAATATTATTTCGATTGGTCGCCTTCCAGATGGCACAATGGTCAACTCTCGCATCCATTAAAACCATATTATTAAACTTTGAAAATCATTAAAGAAAAAGACCATCCAAATGAAAACAACTGTCATAAACACCTCATGGTTTATTTATATTCTAAGGGAATTGTTTCTGCACACAAGCCTAAGTAAACTACAGTAGCAAGATTATTGAATTATACTGAAGTTGAGATTTTTTGTGACATCAGTATTAGGTAAGATAAGATTCAGTTTTGACCATCCCATGAATTCTTTTTGAGACAGCCAAGCTACTAGACACCTTAAAAACCTAACATAGAGGTCAGCTCTCACTTTGGGCATGACATCATTAAACTACTCCCATGTTAACCCTCTTCAGAAAGAAATGAGAAAGGATAATGAGCAGGAGAGTTGGACTAGTAGACAAATGTCATGTAAGCCATGAACAGGTTGTACTATCTTGATTAGATTGCATCAGTGTTCAAGTATGACATTTATGATTACCCAAGTTTCTTGATACCAGCATAGTTTGAAGATTTGTAAAAACATTTCCATGACCACGATCATCATTCATAGGTTCATTAAGACTATATAGATGGAGAATACTCACGAGAGAAGATTATTGTCGACACAGCCCAATACCATTCAAAGCCTTACTGTAATACTCATTCTAAGACAGTCGCAGTCAAAAAAGATGCATGAGAGAATATAATATTTGGCACATAAAACGTTAAGAACTCCAGAGTTATTCTGAACCCAATAAGATTCAAACATCAGACAACACTATTCGCTTAAAATGATACACCATCAGACTCATTCACAGTGCTCGTCAGAAAAGATGCATGAGAAAAGAGTGTAACAGGCAGACATAATGTTCATCACTAAAGAAGTGGGAATCCAATTAAATTCAAATGACTTGTGATAACATTCAAAGAGAAAACCACACTACCAAACCATTCCCCGTCACAACAAAAGCGCCATCGTGCAAAATCTCAAGTCATAACACTAGAGATCAAGTCTGAACTCAGTAATATAAAAAAACTGACAATAATATTCAATGAAAAAACCACACTAACAAACTCATCCGTGTCACAACATACTCCCACTGCAAACACAAGCACCATCATCCAAAAGAACTAAACCATAGAGCCAAAAAGAGGTTCAAGGCCATTAGGATTCCAAAAATTGACGATAATATTCAATAAAAACCGCACTATTACAAGCACCATCATCCAAAAGAACTAAACCATAGAGCCAAAAACCACAATGTTCAATATGCATTGTCAGTCCAATGTAAATCTTTAGAAAATCCAACAATCCCAGAAAAAATCAAAACACATAAAAGTAACCAAATGTTGAAATTTTGATGCCAATACCCACATTTAAAATCATCCGACTAGCCCATAAGAAAACCCACAACTCATTTCAAAAGGCTTCTGAGGCCCAAATAAAGTCTATCTTGGAATGGGCCAACATCTCCATAGGAAACCTTTTTTATGTATTTTCCAAGGTTATCTCCTTGCATTTCCGAGCAGAGAAACTAAATAGTAATTGTGTAATACTCTGATGATTCAGATGAAATAACATCTAAAAATTGGTGAGCAAGATTAAAAGAACCGACGCATTCCAAGTCAATGAAAAAGCTATTAGACCCATTCCAAGTCACAAAAAAGTCAGAAACTGTAAGATTAAAAAAACAGACGATGAAATACAAACCTGAACTCGTTCCACCTCCAGACTGACACAAAATCCTGCTATTTCTTCTTCAACTCTTTGCCCTTCACCACTCTTTCTTCCTCAAATCCCTGACCTTGACCAGGCTCTTTCTTCCTCAAAGCCTTGACCTGGCTCTTCCTTCCTCAAAGCCTTCACCACACTCTTTCTTCCTCAAAGCCCTTAACCACGCTCTTTCTTCCTCCAAACCTTGACCACCCTCTTTCTTCCTCAAAGCCCTTCGCCGTCACACTTCCATGCATAATTGAGAGAAAACATAAAAAAATGTATTTCAAGGCTTTTATTTTCCGTCACCTGTGATAGTGATGCTGTCAAGTGATGGGGATGTGACGCGATGAAGCGCGTGGTGACGTGTGGCGAGATTGTGACGGAATTTTTAAAAATGCTGGGACATATAACGTGACAATGATGTGACAAAATTACGGTCACGTCACCGTCTGTCACCGTCCGTCACCATGCGTCATCCATCCCGTCACATCTGGGGCGTCACGTCCCGGATGTGCCATTCACTACCCATATGGTAGTTAAGAAGTACATCTAAGGATTGCATCATTTGGCGCTAATGTTGTCGTGAATTACTGGTGCTGGAACTATCATCTTTAAGGCCATCTCATTAATGATGACTTTTAAAATGTCCATCTTCATGCATCCAACTTGAGTATTTTTAATTTTTTGGTGAATTCAGATATAGCCACAAATTTTAATAATAATTTCCCACGTAATTAATCTATAAGAAGTACAGGGTAAGTAAGTGGTAGATATAAATTGAGGCATAAATTTGAATTAAACGACTGGATTTAGATACGAAAATATATTTCTAGGAAATTTATATATTTTCATAATTATATAAAATTTTCTTGGATAAAAATTTAAGAAAAATTACTAAATTTGAGTTAATACTTTAAAATAGGAACTTGGTATAAAATATTTTTAAGAAATCCTATGGAATTTAATTTCCTCAAAATACAAGAAATTATAATTTTAGGAGAATAAACTAGAGATATGTATGAAATTTTAGAGAGATAAAACAATGTATGTGATAGACAGAAACTGATTGGAAGAAAATATAGATAGATAAAGGTTGAACTGATGATAGTAATGGAAGTTAGGCCTACAAATGGTTTTTTATGAAAGTTTAGAGTAATAAACTATAACTACGGATTTAATATTTGGAGAGAGATATCTCTAGTTTATTTTTTCTAGAGATAAAATAGATCAAAATGAAAAGAAAGATAGATAAAATTAAGAAACGGTGAAAGAGATCAGGGGAATGAAGCGGGAAATGGGTGGAAAAATAGAAAAATGTTGACCTAAGTTCCTACACCTTCATCCATGTACACCTAAACAATTGTCTCATGAGCTCTCAATGAATCCTCTCAAGTGTGGATACTTATACTCTGCCAAGATCATGAAGTTTTTAATGCAAACAACAGAAGATATAGAATGAAATCTTAAAAAAACTCACATTAAGTAGGTTTAACAACTTCAATTCTGGAGAGTCTTCCCCTGCTGGCCAGCCTCTGGAGGATCATGTAAAGAATGAGTGGAAAAGAAAGGGAAAGAGAGTTTTGGTACATGGGACAATCACTAAAATATCCCTTTGGGGTTTATATTTTTTCTGTCTTATTGCATCCTTTTCCTCATTGGTTTGAGGCTTCTCCATAAAAAAATTGTCTTCCTCCCTTTAGAAAGTAATTGAAGGATGAATGGGTGGATCCGGATGTGGCCCACACTCCTCTGATTGCTCCTTTGAAAGCCCAAAACCACATCTCACACATTTAAAGCCATTTTGCCCAATAAATTACCTCTGTTAAATTCTCCAGCCCGTCCATAATTTCCCCATTCAATCCTTGTAAATTTCTTCACACATGGAACTAGAAAGTATCATCAGATTAATACTGTTTGACTTTTAAGAAGTCAATATTCGTCAGAGTAGGGTAAACATGTCCACAATGTACATAAACTGAAACTTGTAACTGATGTTAAATGAGTCTAAAATCATTTCAAATGTATGAAAATAACACTGCATTTACAATGTTATCACTTCTAAGGAGACGATACAAATGACATGGAGCCAAGATTTATACCAGATGCATGAATGTGTGAATGTCATGGAAATTTGAAGGACAAGGGCTCCAGCATTAGGTTAGATTGCAGACAAGGGAAACAACAATATTGGATTATTTGCATTGGAAGCTCCATCCATCCCATTCTTTCTAGGTACTCATAGCATGATTCTCCACGCTCAACTTATGGCCCCATATCAGACGCAGTTCCAACAGCAATGCTAGTATCAAGAAGTCCAATTCTTCTCTTCTTACCATTCTCCATCATTCCTGAACAACAATTTGCAAGTGACTTCCATGAATCAACACTTGATACCTCATGACCCAGAGAGCATCTGGTCCCAAGGCTCACAGCCTGACTGAATTCCCTACAATCTGGCAAAGTTTACACTTGTTCCCTTAAAATGATGGTTCAATAGGGCCTCTTTCCTCCCTTTTCTACTCATTTGTTAGGGATGGGTAGAGCCAGAGCGAGATGATCGAACAATATCTCCACATTTCTCAAGAACTTTGGTCATACTCATAGGGTGTCCTACAGATGCACGTTACTCATCAAATGAGAGATTGACTTGTGGGTTTAGTTGGGGGGTTTTGTTTTCTCCTGGAGTTGGTGGGTAAGCACAGACAAAATATTTGGTCATTAAACTGAACTCTTCATTCGCTGGGTTGCTACTGATGGGCTGCATAATTCTTGAAAAAAGATGAAATATGTAATTGATCTTAAACATTAAGAATATAAATCTGATTTTTCAGAGCTGTAATAAGACTCACTACGAAACGTCACGAACCCCATCTCTCCCTCCCATCTATCTCCATCTCTTGTTATGTCTCTTCTCTCCATCCCTCTCTCATCTATCTCAACTTCTTGTTATATCTTGTCTCCCCATCTCTCTCTCTCTATCTATCAGTCTATCAATCTACGGTATCAATGTGCATCTCTCTCTCATTGATCTGTGTCCTACAGGTATGCGATGGAGGGCGGCATCTCGATGAGAGGTGAGTGGATGGAGAATATCGGATGGTATAAGCGGACAAATAAGTGAATAGTAGAGGATTGACGGTCTTGGAATTGAATGGTATCGCTGTAGGGACGGCAATTCGGCTGACCAAGGCGGGATACGCGGTCTACGACGTAGAGTACGAAGGCCATTGAAAATCATCCGGCCTGCAGGGCTACGTGGACAGCTTCGATGCCGTTGTTAACGACTGCGACGAGCATTTTGCCGGCAGCTGTGGTGAGAGTATGATGATGATGATTGATGAATGATGAATGATGATTATGATTGACGAGACTCCCTCCTTCTCGCCTGCTCTCTCACTCTCGCTCCCTCTCACTTCCCGTCTTCGGCTCTCCCTGTCACCCCCTCTCTCTCTGTTGCTCTCTCCCGCTTCTACTCTCTTTAGCTACTCCCTCTATCCCTCCATAACTCATGCAGTCTCTCTCTCAGTTATTGATATCGATATTCCGCACTATCAATATTCGATATCGATATCAATATTCCCGGAAATCAGTTTTTGGATATTGATATCGATATAACTTGATATCGATATTCAATATTTCAATATCCTGAAATATATAGGGAATCCAATATTCCCCTGTACGACTTGTAACACTCGAGAACAAAGACGGGTGGCATACTAATACCTATAAAATATGTTGACTGATTAATATCTGAGTACTGACCAACAAATTACATAGTAGTTAATTAAAATGAAGAAACAGTCAAACTTGGAACTTGGTCATGCTCTTCAACAATTTTTGCTAAATCCTCCCGAAGAAGACTGCTATCCTTGTATGATTGTTCAAGATGTGCTTAATATCTCATGTTTACGGAAAATCGAGGATATAATGGAAGTTCAATATAAAACTCAATCCATACTTCATATGCAGGTTGTGGCCTTGTATTGTTGCATGTCTTTCTATAGTGGCCGCCTTGGTTGCAGAGAGAGCAGTGCATTTGCACACCTTTCTTGGTCAATCGTACACCACTGGGACCGGCTTCACTAGCGTCAATTCTTCTTCTACGCTTTGGCCTTCCCGGTTGTTTCTTCGCCAATGGGGGGAAGAGGTAGCTTCCCTCATTTTCCCTCCACAGGTTTTTCCCATTCATTGGCGGAATACCATAACTGTAAGCTAGCTGGTATGAATCCCTCTTCAACCATTCGTTGACGTAATTAGTAGGGTCTGCTCGGATAAAGTGAATGCAGGCAATAGAATGCGGGCATGGAATGCCCGTGATAGCCCAATATCTGCAGGTACACTGTTGGGCACGTAGGTCAACCACAAACCCTTCTCCATGTGTGCTAACCTCAAGATGAAGCTATTGAAACACTCAGACATGTTGTTATCAATAACTTCACATTTCGGCTTTTCAGAAATAAAAGCCCTGCAAAACTTTTGTATGCCTACCTCTACAAAATCTTGCGCAGCTACTTCTTTCAATGTCTCCATTTGTCCAATAACCCTCTGGAATCCTTCACGGGTTGTGCACTTCACTGCTTTCAAAAATAGGTTCCCCAAGATGTCACTGGAGTGTCCCTTCTTCTTCCAATTTGAATAAATATGTCTTGCGCAATTCCTATGCTCCGCATGAGGTAACAAGCCTGCCACTACATTCGCGAGACCCTGCGAAATGTCAAAGCGTATCAGGTTTTTAGTGCACAACATTGGTTCTACCTTAACCAAGTAAGTCTTAAGATAAGTAGAATACGACGAATGAGAAAGTTAAATACCTTTTGCTGATCGCTTATAATAGTCAAACCGTAGCCATCAATAATTCTTAAATCAGTCATCAACATGCTAATAAACCAAGTCCAAGAAGCTTGATTTTCCCCTTCTACCACCGCCCAAGCAATAGGAAACATCTGGTTATTCCCATCCCTCCCAACGGCGCTCAACGACTGCCCCTTCAATTCGGTTTTCAAAAAACAGCCATCCAGCCCAATCACTGGTCTACAGCCCTCAAGGAACCCCCTTGCTAGAGGTTCAAAGCAAATATAGAGCCTGCTAAACCTAGGCAAAGAATTATGAATGTCATGCACCACCTCCAACTGGAAGGTACTGTTCCTACCCACTTTCTGTAACTCGGCCACATAGCAGGGTAGCCTGTGATAATGCTCATTCAAAGAACCATGAAGAATCTTACGCGCCCAGGACCTTGCATTATAACATGTGCCCTGCGAAACTATGATTCCATACTTTTCCAGAAATTCTTGCATCATATGATCTACCTTATAGTTTATATCCCTTCGAATAGCATCTAAGAAGTGTTCCGCGATCCAACGATAATCGGCTTGTATGTTCGTGGGAGCCCTATTGCACTTATTTTCATCATTTACTGCCTTTATGACAAAGGCCTCCCTCATAGGACCCCCCAACTGGCATATATCCTCCATGGACAATGTTCCTGGCATACAACTTCCACTATATTCTCCGTAGACCTTTTAAACCTAACATTGAACCTGTTCCGTTTTATACGGCGTAGTTCTTCACGGCTGCTTTAAATTGTGAACCTAATTCAAATGTCATGCCCAATTGCATTGTAATTTTATCGTTGGGGCACCCAGGATCATATCTTCTAGCGCTGTGTGTGCTCAAAATAATTTCACCCTCATCATCACCACATAGCTCTGCTTGACGTTCTTCTCTTCTACTTTTTCGCCCGTTACAAAATTCTTCATTCCATTCTTCACTTGAATATCCATCGGAGTCACTTGAGCACACATCACTTGAATCCGAACCAAAAAGAAAACTTCGGTCATCGGCCCTATTTGACAAACAGGTACAGAAGCATAATGTAAATAATTATACAGAGGCAATTTGGTAATCAGTATGATACTTACATTCTCTTTTGCTTTGGCTGAATATCTTACAGCTGCTCGACACAGGAGGATTCTTATGGCCTGCACTAAAATATCCATATCGAAGTCCAAATATGAAAATCTAAAAGGTCGATATCGATATCCAAATATGGAAATCAGAAAAATGGATTCCAATGTCCAAATATGGACATCGTGGAATGTCGATATCCATGTCCAAGTATCCAAATCTAAATAACCGATATCGATATCCATGTCCCAATATCGATAACGATATCCAAATATGGATATTGGAGTATCCACACTGAATATCTTGCAAGTGGATGGAAATAGAGATTGCAGCGTTGAAAAGAGAGAAAGAGAGAGAAAAAGGCTGCTATACCTGGCTGAAAGTGGCTGAGAACACCTCTCGATCTTCAATAGAGCGAGACTGTGAGGGAGAGAAAATCGATCTCCAATAGAGGGAAGACGATGCGGCGTTCTCAGAGAGATGGACAATCGATCTTCAGTCAGAGCTGGAGACAGGAAGTAAGAGGGAGAGAGAGTGAGAGAGCAGGCGAGAAGGAGAGAGTTCAGTAGGGAAAGAGAGCGCGAGGGAGAGGGAGCAGGCTAGAGGGAGAGAGTATGAGAGAATATGAGAGAGAATGAGAGAGATTGAGATAGGGAGAGAAGGAGAGCCAAAGTGAGGGCGAGCGAGCAGAGAACCGAGAGGAAGAGAGAGGTGAAGCCGGAGGGAGGTGGACAGAGAGAGTAGGAGAGAAAGTGAGGTGAGAGAGGAGGAGAGGTGAGCAGGAGAGACGGTGAGAGAGAGGCAAGAGGCGAGAGTGAGAGGGCCTTGCAAAGCAGAGGGAGAGGCGGTGGCAGAGAGAGGAAGGGAGGGAGGAGTGGGAGAGTAGGGTAGAACTAGGGAGAAAGAAAACGGGAGGGAGAGAGTGAGAGCGGGAGAGATGGGGATATAGGAGCGAGGGAGAGCGAACGAGAGGGAGGTGAGACCGAACGAGGGAGAGAGATACAGGCAGAGAGCGGAAGAGAACGAAGAGAGACAGAGAGAGAGAGAGAGGAGGAGAGAGAGAGAGAGAGAGAGAGAGAGAGAGAGGGAGAGAGAGAGAGGGAGAGAGAGAGAGAGAGAGAGAAAGAGAAGGGGGAGAGGGAGCACGAGAGAGGGATGAGAGACAGAGAACTAGCGGGAGCGAGGGTGAGACGGAGAGGAGAGAGAGCGAGGGAGAGAGAAGGAGCAGGAGAGGGGGAGAGAGGTCGAGAGAGAGAGAACGAGTGGAGAGAGGGAGAGACGATGAGAAGGAGAAAACGGGAAGGGTGTGCGAGGGCGAAAGACGGACGGCCGGCGGCAGCGCTGGCGAGACGGCGGCGGCAGCGGCTGGCGGCGGCAGCGCTGGCAGCGGGCGGCGGCGGCGGCGGCGCGGTGGCGACGGCGGCGGCGGCCAGAGACGGGCGCCGCGGTGGCCGCCCGCGAAGGGCAGCGACGGGCAGCGGCGGCGACGGCCAGCGAAGTCCAGAAGCTGACGTGGAGTCCACCTGGCGTGGATGCCATCGTGGAGTCTACCTGGCTACCAGGTGGACTCCACGTCAGCTTCTGGACCATCGCTGGCAAAAAGAAAAGGGGAAATACTACCACATGTCACGAACTTTGACTTTTGTAGAAGGAAGTAGCATAAACTCTTAGTTTCGTAAAAAAAATAGCATGCACCAATGAGAGGAAGCCAGTTGGCAGCGGGCTGTTTTTTTCCACCGCCAGTCAAACGGTGACCTGGATGCCTCCGTGGCGTCCAGGTGGACTCCACGGTGGCATCCACGTCACCGGGTGACCGCCGACGATTCCCCGTCTCCGTCCCCCGCCGCCGCCCGCCTCCGGCGGCTGCTCCGCCACCTCCTCCCCCATTCCTCGCCGCTCCGCCACCCCCTCCGCCCTTCCCCGCCGCCCCCTCCCCCTTCCCCCGCCTCCTCCCCCGTCCTCCCACGCCCCCTGGTAAACAACGTCGGCGGCCCCACTCCGCGCCGCCGCCCTGCCCTCCTCCTCCGCCCTCTCGCCGCTTCTCCCCCTTCCCCGCTTCTCCCCCGCCCTCTCCCCTGCGGGGGAAGGGGGAGGGGAAGGCGGAGCGGCGATCAGGGGCCGCCGCAGGCAGAGGAGCGGGGTGGCGGAACGGCGGGGGAAGGGGGAGGGGGCGGCGGAGCGGCGGGGAAGGGCGGAGGGGAAGGCGGAGTGGCGGGGAAGGGCGGAGGGGTTGGTGGAGCGGCGAGGAATGGGGGAGGAGGTGGCGGAGCGGCCGCCGGAGGCGGGCGGCGGCGGGGGACGGAGACGGGGCGTCGTCGGCGGTCACCCGGTGACGTGGATGCCACCGTGGAGTCCAGCTGGACGCCACGGAGGCATCCAGGTCACCGTTTGACTGGCGGTGGAAAAAAAACAGCCCGCTGCCAACTGGCTTCCTCTCATTGGTGCATGCTATTTTTTTTACAAAACTAAGAGTTTATGCTACTTCCTTCTACAAAAGTCAAAGTTCGTGACATGTGGTAGTATTTCCCCAAAAGAAGACGCCAAATGACGTCTTCTGATTGGCGCGTGCTATATTTTGAGCAAAACTAAAAGTTTGGTCACGATTCGTAGAATTTGCCCTTTATCTATTTATCTTCTTCTTTGTTGATTTCCTCTTCTTTTGCTGTTCAGAACGGGCCATCGCCATGGAAGGGTTAGTCGCCGAGCTTCGAGCCAACGCCAACGCCTTCCTCTCCCATTACGAGCCTCTCGTTCTCGTCGTCGGTCCTTTGTCTGCGCTGCTCGTTGCATGGCTCATGCAGTCATTTCTCTTCTCTGCGAGGGAGAAGGGCGCCCAGGCGGCTGTTCTTGGCTTCGGCATGGAGCTCCTCAAGTAATTCTGTAGATTCTTCTCTTCTGATTTCGTCTTTCTTCTGAAATCTGAGTTTTTCTTGGGTTTGGATCTTTGCCCGCAGGCTGATCCCCGGCGTTAAATTCATCATGGAGTCGGAGAAGAAGAAGGTTTGTTCTTCCGGGAGGAATTCTGATTTCTGTCGCTAATTATTAAGTTTTAATCGTTCATGGGTAGATTAGCGTCGGCGGCTATCTACGTCCGCATTAAATCCCCGTAGAAAATTAAGCTCTGGACCCAATTCTTGCGTTCGATTATTTACTCATTTACTACTCTGACAGTCGTCGTCTCGCGGCCGCGATCATGTCAATTCATGGACTCCGGTTTTTGTAGAATCATCGATCACTTGTCAATTGATTTAGCATCGTTTTTCGTTATTAAGTACGATCTTGTTTATTGGGTTATCAGATCGTGAGTAAGTTACATTCCGGGAACAAAACGAGAGCGGAGTGGAGAACGGAGTTGCCGCCAGTGGGGCTCGGAGAAGCTGCCCTGGATAAGCTGCGAGAAGATAAAACGAAGGATTCGACTTGGCAGGGAAAATGTTCTGGCGCCGTGTATGTTGTTATTGTGATTTAATCTGCCGCAAGATCGGTCTTTTTAATAAAAAAATGCGATTTTTTTCAGATATATTGGTGGGAGCGAGTCGGAGGGCCATTTCAAGTTTATCAATGAGGCGTACTCCATGTGAGAAATGGGTTTAGATCGTTCTTCTCAGTTCTACCGAATTTGAGGGATTTCTCGCTGCGTATGCTTGAGATTCGCCTTGATTTTCTTGTTTTTTTTCAGGTTTTCGCACACAAATCCGCTTCACCAAGATCTTTTCAGAAGTGTGACGCGGTACGAGGCAGAAGTCGTGGCCATGACTGCGGCGTTGCTTGGCAGCAAGGACGAGAGCTCAGGCGGTCAAATCTGCGGCAACATGACGTCGGGAGGAACTGAAAGTATACTTCTCGCCGTAAAATCGTCGCGTGATTACATGAAGGCGAAGAAGGGAATAACGAGGCCTGAAATGTGGGTTTTCCAATTATTTTTTACATATTTTTTTGCTTTTGCAAGGTTTTCCTTTGTGTAAAATCGTTGTTTTTCTTCCGTCTTTTTGCAGGATAATCGCTGAATCTGCTCACTCTGCTTATGACAAGGCTGCAAAGTATTTCGGAATCAAGATCTGGCGCGCTCGTGTGAACCGGGAATTTCAAGCGGATGTTAACGAGATTAGGCGATTTGTCAACAAGAATACAATTTTGGTGCGTTATATTTATTTATCTATTTTTTTGAGATTGATGTGTTTCTGATAAAGAAATCCGGGTAAGTTTTCCATTTGGGATGATCTTGGAAGGAGACGTGTATAATGAAATAGAGAGGAAACTAACACGCAGACCCCCACAGTTTCAACCTCAAAAATCGAGAAAAATTCAAAGCAGCCTCGAATGAGTACTTGATGCATCTGTAGTCAGAACCCTGAATTTTCTCTTTTTCAGATTGTCGGCTCTGCTCCGGGCTTTCCGCATGGTATTGTAGATCCGATTCAAGTAAGCAGAAAACAATTTGGTAGTTTTTTCTCTTTTTTTTTAAATATTTTTCTCTAACGGATCTGTTCTTTTCCAGGAACTTGGTGAGCTAGCTACCGAGTTTGGAGTTTGTTTGCACGTCGACCTCTGCCTTGGTGGTTTTGTTCTTCCCTTTGCTCGAAAGCTCGGGTAGGTTTTAGCAAAAAAACAGTTTCATTTATCAGATTGATCTGGATGTTGGCATACTCATAAGAGAAAATTACATTCTCTGACTTCAAAGCCCTGGATAGCAATGATCTTGCTTTGGGTTCGGAAATTTTAAGCATTTAATAAAATGTGGTTCCCGTCTTTAGATTGATCTTCTGGAATTATTTGAATGCTTAATGCTACCACTTTAATGCATCTCAGCTTTTCATCCAGCGTTTAATAGTTGCCGATTAGATTTCCCATTTGCTTGTGAACTCTAATTCAAAAAAAAAAAAAAATCTTGTGAACTCAAAAAGTTTATTACTCGACATCATCAGAGTTTCCCATGTTTTCCCCGCAGAGAACTCAAACTTGAACTTTATAGGTTTACTCTCCTGTGCCTTGGAATTTCATCCTCGAATTGTTATGATGCTGTCGTGATTCATTTTCAAATTTAAAACAGTGTTCTGACTGCATCCTCCATCTTTTTCATTTTAAGGTACTCTATCCCTCCGTTCGATTTCTCGGTCAAGGGGGTAACATCAATATCAGCTGATGTTCACAAGTATGGACTAGCTCCAAAAGGAACCAGTGTAGTCCTATACAGGGATCATGAGATTAGAAAAGTAAGCAGCCTTCGATTATTTATTGATTTTTCTGGATGCGTATGCAAATGGTAAGTAGACTAGTATTTCAATATTGAAATTTCGAAATTGTAATGTAGAGTACGCTGCTTTTGGGCAGTGTTGAGGGGGTACCGATTCCAGATGTATTTATTTTTGTGTTTGATGCATGCGTTGGATCTTCTCCATTATTCTGACTTTTTCTTTTTCTCACCAAGACATTAAACTTAACTGTTTTCTATGATTATTGAATAGAACGGGTGCCATTAAATAGCATAGAAGCATTGTTCAATTTTTTAAAAATTATTTTTTATTTGGATTTATGCGTGCATCTGTAGAATACTTGATACACGTTTTCTTACAATTTTCTCATCCTCTTCTGATTATTGTGCATGGGTCGCTGCTGTGAATGCTAATCCCCACCCCGCTCTGTTGCCAGCACCAATTTGTTGCCAGTGAGTGTCTAAGATTTCATTTATCAGTTTATAATTTTCCATTTATCTGGTCCCTCTGATCTTGAAGCCTAATAAACCCCCAAACTCAGTCTAAACAGTTGTTTTAGGTAAAATTAAAATCACTGGAAACTCGTTTTGATCCCTGTTATTCACCCATTACAGTCACCGAGTGGTCTGGCGGGCTCTACGTTTCCCCAACTATGGCAGGAAGCAGGCCGGGGGGATTAATTGCTGGCGCCTGGGCTGCGATGATGTCTCTGGGCATGGAAGGTGACCAAGTTCTTCGTAAATTGTACTTCTCCTTGCTTTATCTTAATATCCTAACTCTCCTCCAGGATACTTGGAGAACACTAGGGCCATCATGGAAGCATCAAAGAAGATCCGAAAAGGGTAACTTAATCTTTTCTTCTCCTGCCTTTAAGAAACGAGGGTGACTCATTTAAAAATGATCGGCAGGATTGAAGAAATTTCCGGGCTGTTCGTAATTGGGCGGCCAGACATGACAGTGGTGGCGTTCGGCTCCAACGAGGTCAACATATTCGAGGTCAACGATCAAATGTCTGTTAAAGGATGGAATTTGAACGCCCTCCAGAAGCCTAATGGGTGTGCCTCCACTCTCAGCTTCTGCCATTACCTTGTCACGTTGATTTATATGTTGCATGGCTCTTGATTTTGACGTTGCATGCACGCGCAGACTGCACATCTGCGTGACTCTCCAGCATCTTGCTGTGGTGGATGATTTTCTCAAGGATTTGAAGGAATCTATGGCCACTGTGAGTCCCTATCATGGGTTTGTGGAGTTGCAGTGAACTGCAAGGGAACAAGAGTCTCATGATTTTAATGGGTTTGCAGGTGAAGAAGAATCCGGGCCCGATTGCAGGAGGCCTTGCTCCGATGTATGGAGCAGCAGGGAAGATGCCGGACAGAGGATTTGTGGAGGATCTGCTGGTTGAATTCATGGACAACTCTTGTTAGCAGTTGAATAATCTACGACGGTTAACACCAAAAAGGCAAGTTTTAATAACTGGGTCCTTCAGTTGTGTCCTGCCGAGATCTACATCTAGTTCAATCTCTGTAATACTTTTCAAGATGGGAGGGAAATCGAGCAAAATATTCCACTGACAGAAAAATGGGGCGGGGCGTTAGTTTAAGATTTTAAAGAAGAAATTTGAAGAAAAATCACTGCTTCCCATTTGGGAAAATATTAACAAAGTTATGAATGTCACAGCTCTGAAGCCTGAACTGGTTTCTGTGTCATGCATTGTTTCCAAATAAGAGCAAATTAGAATTATGTATCATTCAACCCATGGACACTCCAACAAGTGGTTTGAAGCTTTGTTATGCATAAAATCCCCCCCCCTCCTAACGGCCCATTAGGCCTATTATCCTGTTTTCTCCATAGCTCCATATTTTTTCATCTTTCTATTCAGAAGGTGTTGTAATCTCTTCCATCTATAGATAAACTCGATACCTTTGGTGCAAAGGTTCTGTGTTGGCAATGATGATGAAGAGTGGACAATAGCAATAATGAAGAATCTTCATCTTCATTTTCATTTCTCCAGCTCCAAAAAAGGGTAATGATGATGACAAATACACTTGGACATGGCAACGAGGATGGCAAATAGAAAATGAAGTTGACACCATCTGTCAGCCCTAATTTGGCATCAGCAATTATAAGGATGAAAAAGATAAATTCATCATCGTCCTCATCATCTTACCATGGATGACATACTAGTCTTTGCCATCTTCTTGTATTCAAGTCACCCATGGATCAAAAGGAAGTGCGACTTGGTTTTTTGTCTCTTGGGGTACTCTAGAGTGGTCTCCTCAAGCCCTCTGCGCTTGTCATTCATCTCCTTGCCCTGTCCTTTAGAAGGCATGTTGATCATCTGATTTAAGGATTGGGGATTTATTCTGATCGATTGAATGTTCGTTTGGATCAGATCTTTCTGATCTAGATCACTTAGGTCAGAAATTCAATTTAGAATCAATCCACCCATTGGGTTGGATCAAGTTAAACGATTTGGCCAAAATTTCAGATCAAATAACCCAAACCAATTTGATTCGAACGATCCGGTTAAGTGCTCAGTACCTAATCTCACACGTGAGGGGGATTGTAAGTGGGCTTCACAAACAAAAAGGGGCCAATGGGCCCATATATCCTTATCGCGGTTTATGTCTCTCCACCTTCCTCTCTAACATCATATGAGGTGTTGTACTCTCCCATTTCTATAAATCTATGAATTTCCCTTGGCAGTTACCTGTTTCGTTGTTGGGCTCCTGCCACCCTACCTTCATCAACATCTCGTCTGATTGTTAAATGATAACGTCAACTAAGGAAATCTGATGACATAAAGAACCTACTCCTGCACATAAAGGATTATATTTTCCAAAAATATGAACCCATTCATGTAAAGGATTAGCTGTAGATTTTTTTTTTTTCCACAATGTATCATGACCATGTTTAAATTTTATAAAATCAAAATTGAGCTTATACAACCCTTTAGCTACTTTAGTATGCAAGAAGTTTTTCCCCGAATCATGTTTTCTTTGGGATTTTCATGATCTCATTAGTATTTCCAACAGATTAGTATAAGCTGTATAAATTTGAAAAAAGATTTTTTTGTGTGTCTTATTTTACATAAGTTCCACAGGGGGTGAACAAATATCCAAAAATCATAGAAAAGTGAGAAGGCATATATATGGTGACAAGGCCTTTTACACCTACTTCTTGTTACTAACTCAACATTAGGAAATACAAAAACCTGACACTTTGATAAGAAAAGCATTGGGGTTTTGCTTCTCAAAAAATCTTGAAGAACATGGGGGTGTTCCTTCTGAATTAAAGGAATTTTGAAGTAAAGAGTGTTTTCTCATTCCCCCCCACAACTTGATCAATGAATGTACCTAATGCAGAAAGCATACTATATAGATGGCCTAGGCTCCTACATTATGATCGCATTATCCCTAATGCATGTAAAGTTAGTAAAATTATATGAAATTTCAATAAATTCACACATTCTCAGTTGTGATGTTGTCTTCGTGGTTTGGATACTACACTCCTTGGTCTATACACTTACATTGGAAATAAAAGACCATGGTAAATAGGGGATTCTTAGAGAAAGGTATATCATATATGTGAAGAACACATAATGGTTGATAAAATGGAGTTGAATTTAACTTCTTAAGTCCTAAATCAGCAATATGCAAATTGATTGTGCATGAAAAATCAGGCGGTTCTCCTCCAAGGTAAGGTTCAAGCCAATCGTTGATGGCCAACAAACTCAAGCTTGACATTGCATGTGTAATCAAGACAAATAAGAGTCATCGAGTATCAGTGTGACTTAGGGGTCATCTTAGCAGGACTTATACTTTTCAGAGAAAATATTTTGGTATAATTTATATAACCAGACATTATCATTGAAAAAAAATTCCTTGTCATGTGTCTGCCACTGAATGCTTTGGTTTTGTATCTATATAATTCCCTTTCTCTCATATGTCTCTTGAATTACAAGAGCTTATTCAGTTGGAAAAGATAAATATTTCTATTTTTAATGACTTATAGAGCTGTTAAACCCATAAATGAATGTTACTAAAGTTGCTCCATTACTGGTTATTTCTCGTGGACATCCATTTATAGATGAGATACGGTCATTCATAAATCCAACCAAGATCTAATATTAACTTTTTTGTCGGGAATAAATTTGACATTATATGAGGTATTCAACGGCAATGAGGGTGTAATCACTGTCAATTATGCAGAAAATGGACCCATTACACCCATACACCAAAATTTAAAATTTTTGAACTTCAACAATGGGCTTAATGGAAATTTATATCTCTCATAAATTTTCGATGCATATTAAACTTCAAGTGTCTTGAAATAATTATTAGCATCTTTCAAGATGTTCCTTCAGTAAAATTGAATGTGGAGGACCTTCTCCCATGTCTTCTTGTCACCAAAATCACTACCTCATGTCTTCTTGTCATCATAACATACCATGTTACTCTTCTTTGGGAACACATATCCACTGTGTTCCATCCACTTATAGATGAGTTAGCTGATGTTATTCCATAAGTAGAATCTAAGATCTGAAAACAATGTATTCTCCTTATGATGATGTTAGTTATTTGGAAGCACTTTCATTTATATTTCATTCACAATGGGTGCTAGCAATGGATGCAAATATTATTTTTCCAAAAGATGATCATCGGAGAATTTTTGTGTTATATTTAGTTCAAAAACTTTAACTGTATGATAAGTGGTCATAAACCAAGTTCTAACAACCCTTATTAACACAAATTTCTAAGTCAAACTCCAAAACGATAAACTGTCTTGAATTATTACTCAAATGTATAGGTTTTGCTTATTATTACCTAAAAAGAACTTCCACACTTGATGATTGGTAGGTATAATAGTTTTCATTCTGAGGATGTAACATTGTAACTTTATTTGAGCCAATACCGCAGCTAAAGGCTCATTCTCCACTGTCATATATTCCAATTCATCATCAGCTAAGGTTTTTTTAGCATAGTAGATCACTATCAGATTTTTTCAAGCCATTGATCCAAGACAAATCTAAGAACAAATTCAAATTTTAAGTCACAATGCTGAATTTATATGATGCCTGAATTATTTAAATATTTCTTAGATGTCTTGAATTATTGCATTCAAACAGTTCTTAGTTTTGAACAAAAAATACAAATTCCTTTAGTGAGAAATTCAATAGCTTAGATATTATCTAAAAATATATGTAAAGCCCTAATAAATCCAACATGAATAGGAAAGCCTCAACGTTATGAATGGTTACTATGCATTTTGAGATTATAATAATTTTAATTTTTGCCTCATGCACTTTAAGGCCTTTTTGGACAGTAAGAGACCGATAACAAAATATTTATAGTGTGTTCTCATCTTTAAAATCTCTGTATAATGTAGAGTAAGTGGATATACAGTATGAGGTAGAAATGTTAATTAAGAATTTTTCGTATGCTTGGAAATAAAAGGAATGAGGTCAGAAGTAAATAAAATATTTTTAGGATTTCTTAGGGTTTTTAGATATTTAATTCAATGTAAAAATCATAAATGGTAATTTTTTGATATTGCATTATTTTTATGTAATTTATAAATGCTTAAAAATATAAAATTACCGATGCCTATTGGCAGTAATGATTGGTGGCAGCGGATGGTGATGGGGCTGTGATCGTGGGCAGTTAGGTCGAGGGGATGCATGAAAGTCATGGATTTCTAAGAGGAACTAGACTCAGCTAAATTTTGGCCAAGTCTAGAGATGGTCCACAGA
The DNA here is from genome assembly GCF_029677425.1 of Wolffia australiana. Taxonomy (NCBI): domain Eukaryota; kingdom Viridiplantae; phylum Streptophyta; class Magnoliopsida; order Alismatales; family Araceae; genus Wolffia; species Wolffia australiana. Next base: position 7,280,049 of record NC_135841.1, on the reverse strand, counting down.
ACGAAATGGGTTGCACCGAGAATAGACCAATTTCTTTAACAGAGTCATGAATCCCTTAGAGGAACTTAGACTTGGTTAAATTTTGGCCGAGTCTGGAAATGGTCCTCTGAACAAAATGAGTTGCAATGGGAGTAGACCAATTTCTTCAGAAAAAATATGAATAATAAGAACAGGATTAGAAATTGGAAGGGAAGATGAATGAATTTTTTGTTAAGTTTTGGTTGGGAAACTTGGGACTTCAATCGACAAAATTCGAACTCGATTTCACAGTGGAATATTGAATAAAAAATGGATCTGAAAACCAAGAACATAGACAAACAAAAAAATGAGCTTTGCACGGATCGAATCTAGAGTTTCTTGATTCATCAAGTGAGCATCTATAAGTCGTTCTGATGTTTGCTCTCTAATTGTACATATGCTATCCTTAAAGTGTTGGACCTCCTCTTCTTTCCACGAACTCTACAACTGGAAATTTTATTTCCTTTCCATTGAGTCCCCACGGGACGTAGCACTCATGTTAGAGGAAGTGAAGAATGGGGGGCACTCAAACTGACTCACATGTGTGTCAAATTAGGGTACCCTTCTATTTATATTTTCTGGGGAAATTTGCATAAACATACCTTTCATTTGGAACAATTAATAAAAGTCCCAAAATTTGAATATATCCCCTAATGCCCAAAAACCCTATAAATGTGATTTGGTAGGCCTATGTATCAATCTATTTTATAACTTCAATGACCCAATAATCATTATTGGGTTGTCCTTATTAATTAACTATATCATGCATATATTAATTAATAAATGATGGATTTAACCCAATTGATTGGTTAGTTTTGAGCGTGTGGGTAGCCAAGCTACACCTCATGCGCTAGAAGACACAAGGAATATTGTGAACTCTCTCATGGAACTTTTATTATCATCAGTTACAACGTATGCAAAATCCCTCATCTGCATTGAGAATCATGAATGACTTGGGGAACGGTGAATCATCAAACCCTAATAGATCATTCTAGTTATTAAGGATGTGTGGAAAAATCACCAGAGAATGCATTCTTCAATATTTCCACTACCCTTGCCATCTATTTAGTGTATCATCTAACTTAAGTTAGGGTTGATGACGATATCATGACCACATATTCCCCTTCATGGACTTATTTTTATGTCTAGGCTAGGATAATTTAGAATCTCATAAATTAGATTCTCATAGGTCATAGTCAAAATAGAATCACTCATCCACAATGCATCTTTGGTGTCTCAATTCTAAGGGCTACTTCCAAAGTCATTACATAAACCAACTGATGGGAGATCATCCAACTTCAAAGACCCCGTCGAACCAGTTCGTCGAACAAGGGTTCACCCATGAGGCCCAGTCTTCGGAGTACCCGACCTAGTCAACGAGCCAGAAAGGTTTGACTTTATCTTTCCTAATATGTTCATTGTTTATTAGGCCTTGTATCTCGGCCATGTATGTGTTTGAATTTTGTTCGTTCGCACGTGTTTGAACCATTGTATGGACCTACACGTTTGCACGTGTGTGAACCCATGTGTGGGTGTGTTAGGGGTCTCTCTCTCTCTCTCCTATTAGGGGATCCTAATTAATTTTATTTGGGCCTTCTCCCCTTTATTTCTAAGGGGGAAGGCCCATATTGCCCTATAAAATGTGGGGCCATCCATAGGAAAGGAGAGGAGAAAAGAAGATTGAAAAAAATGTGATTTTTAATGGTTTTCCTTGATTTTTTTAGTGTTTTTTTAGTTTTTTCAGTATTTACAAAAATGCCAATACAAAAATAGTGAGAGAAAAAAACCCTAGCCTTGAATGCCGGAAGCCGCAGCCACCACCAGCGGCCTTCCCGCCCGCGACCACCATCCCCTGGGTCGCCCATGCCGCCACAGCAGCCGACCGCCTCCCGGTCACCAGCCGTGGCCGCAGCCGCCTGCCACAGCCGTGGCCGCCAATCGCCGTCGCCATGGCCACAACCGCAACCACAACCGCAGTCGCCAGCCGCCGCCGCAGCCGCAACATCACAACTACAACCGCCAGCCACCACCATGGCCGCAACCACGCTGTTGATAACATGATAAATGAACATATAGTTTCATATATTTTAGATGTTTTTATTATTATTATTAATTTATAATTTATCATGTTATTATTTGAATTAACCAAATATTTATGCATTAGCTAGAAATTCCAACTTTTGCACATTATGATTATTTTTCACTAACTTCATTGACTTCTATGAAGTCCATCAGTTTGATTACTGATAAGTATTTTATAGTTCCAAATGTGCAGAAATTTCATAAGAATTAAATTCTTAGGAAATTGGAGGATTTATGGGAGCTTAGTGATTATCAATATGGGCTGCAAATGATGAAACGGTGTTGTGGGCTTTTAAAGGAGAGATCAGAGGGGCTTGGGCCACGACCTGACCTACCTATTGGGCCTTCAAACACCGTACAAAAGAAACAAACTGGAAATTACAAGGCAAAGCTCTCAACCAATGGAGAAAAGGAGGCAAAATGGCAAGAAAAGACAATAGATAATGCCCAAAGGGGTATTTTAGTAATTCTACCAATGTATAAATAGAATTTTTCTCCCACATTTTCCTCATTCTGGACGTGCTCTAGCAAGTGTGGGCTAGAAGGACAAGGCATTTTTCAGAATCCAGGTTGTTCAACCTGCTTAATGTAAGTTTATTGAAGTTTTCTCTTAATCTCGTCTCTTGTTTGCATTGAAAAACTCTCGATCCTGGCAAAATATAAGGATCCATATTTGAGAGGAAGCATTGAGGGCTCTGTAAACTTTCATTGATGCTTTAGGATCTTAGATTTCTACTTTCTACATCATTTTCCATCCATTTTCTCTCTCTATCTCACCATTTTCTCTCTCTATCCTCTCTACTTCGACATTTTATCTCTCTAAAAATATTTATTTATCCCTCTAAAATATCTCCCTATCTCTCTCTAGATCCTTAAGCATTTCCCACTTCAAATTCCAAAAAAAATCGCATAAAATATCATTTCTATCCTTTCGAAATTCAAATTTTCTGTCCTTTAGCCACCACCGTGTGGTGGTGTGCGGTGTCGTGCAGTGCCCGTGCGGCAGGGACAGCCCTCTGCCTGCCGGTCCGCGCGCGGGCAGCGCACATGACCGCGGGGCATAGGGAAGCCCTGTGCAGGACTTAGCCAAATCGGCTAAGTCCTGACCATTGGGTTAAGCCCAATAAGGTTAAGCCCATTTGGCCAAGCCTTCACTTAGCCAAATTGGGCTAACCTTAGTTGGTGGACCCACTAAGGCCAGCCCTATACCGGCCAACCTAGGTCCACCGGCCCATTTGGCCTGCTGTCACTGCCGCCGCCGCCGCTGCTCCGACGATCGCTGGAGTAGGTAAATACCATATTTTTAGTATTTAAAAATTATTTAAAAATAGAAATAAAACAGAAAAAATCAGATAAATTATTTTCTGCATTGAAAAATTCCAAAAAAATTAGGAAAAATCTATAAAATTCATATAACCAAGTTACAGTCATCATAACATTTTAAAAAATTGAAAAAAATCTCTAACTCTCATTTTTAGTTTTTCTAGTTGTTTGTGATGTAGATTATAAATTCCAGAAAATTCTAAAAATACTTATTTTCGATTTCTTTTGTTGAGAAAAAAAATTAGTGTTGTGTGTTTTCCTTTGTATTTTGGCTTTAATTTAAATCATAGGAAGTTATATAAAATACCTAAAAATCCTGAAAAATCCCAGAAATTGTATTTTTCACTTTTAAAATCATTTTATTCATCCCAAGCTTGAAAAAAATTCTGAGATTAAATTTGTGCCTCTCTGTGGATCGACCTCTTACTTGCCCTATATTAATTATAGAGTAATTAAGTGGAAAATTTTCATAAATATTGTTGGCTAAGTCTGAATCAAAACAACGACATAAAACCCCTAAATTTGGACTTATCATCGTTGTGTCTTGCCGCCATTGCGCCGCCATGTCTTGTTGCAGGTGTGCCTTACCGCTGCCGAGCCGCCGTGCCACCGTGCCTTGTTGCTACCGCGCCTTGCCATCACCGCGCTACCATGCCGCTGGGCCTTGTTGTCGCGCCTTGTCGCAGCCGTTCCACTGCACTGCCCCGCTTTGTCAGCGCCACACTGCCAAACCCTACCAATACCGCACTATCACCGTGTCTCCACTGCATTGTGTTGCTATTTTTCTGTCACATCGCATGCGCGCTGCCATCGCCACATCCTTATGTTGTTGTGCCTTGCCACTGCCATGCCATCGGTGCTATCTGTTGTGCCCATTGCCGCGACCAATGCTGCAACCATCATCATCACACCTGCCGCCGCGCCTACTTGCACCACCGCGCCTACTTGTGCCGCCGCGCCTACCTGCGTCGTCATCGCACCATACATAAAGCATAAGGGGGGTTTATGAAAATAAGTTCAATAATAAAGGGGGGTTTGTAAGTGATGATAACCCATGTTTTTCTTAGGGTTGCCCTCCTGTGATTAGAATGGCGAGTAGATCCTCAAGTATCCAAAGGGGCACTGATGCACAAGAAGTTAAGGATAGTTATTGTGCCAATCTTTGTTTGGATATATCCAGAAGTCTAGAATTTGTGTGGTTTTTAATGCTGCGATGAAAGAGTCAAAAGAGAGGGGATGTGATTTGGTGAAGGGCAAAAGATCTTTGAGTGCTCATTTTTAGTTTTTCATAGGTCTGATTAAATTCATTTACAAAAAATATTTTTTCTAGCAATTGTCATGGCATAAATGAATAAGTACCACAATAGCTTGCTGGTTGGTAGAGTAAAGCAAAAGAATTTCCCAAATGACCTACCTCTTGTGCATGCTTCCTGGGAAGTCTGAAGGTAATTGGGAATAGAGCAGAGGGCAAAGTCGCTGGGCTGATACAAGTGAGCAAATAATTGAAACTGAACCGTGTGATCAACCTTGACAATATCATCCAAGTATTCATTGTTGGTAGATGTTCGTATTTAAATCGGCGTAAACATTATTTTTGACTTAGGACTGTTTTTTCCTAGTCCTACCTAGGGATAGTTTCACTTCCACTAGAGCCACATCAATCACCGTACCAATTGTTAAGGCCACACAAGCCGTTTTACAAATGAAGAGGGCATGATCATCCAAAGCAACCTCTGATTGTCAGCCAAGTAGGCCAAGGTTGATCTCAATTGGGATATCATCGTCTCAATCCCCATTTGAGTAAGATTCTACAATGGAAGTTAAATAAAACTGGCCACAAAAGCTTCAATTATTGGGCAAAACTGTGGACCTCATATTTTATGAATTATAAGTTTATTCACAACATGCTGAAAAAGGTTTTTTCATAACAAGATCTCAGGAAAAAGGTTCGCTGACGGAAGTTAAATGTTGAAGGTCGCTAGAAACATGTATCGTGTTTGGCGCAGAATGATAGAAGATGAATTGTTTGACCTTTGACACGAGTAATACCTTTTCTCTCTGTAATCTCTAAGTCTGCGTCTCATCGAAATGATGTTCATGTACTTAAGCATTGACTGCATGGGAAAAGAGTTTGATAAATGAATACATCTATAAATTTCTAGACACAGAATTTCATCCTCATGTAATTCAGACGTCTAATCCACGTTCTGCCTTGAAAATTCTGAAGTTATATTCCATTGGAGTTCACAGTTTCAATCTCATTAAGGTGGGATGATATTTTTCACTCGTTTCTTCTCTAGTAAATTTCAATCCATTTGGTTCTTAAACACTTCATTTGTAGGCTTAATCAAGGCTGAATATCATCGACCACGGATGACTCTCCTCTCCCGTGTGCCATCAAATCGACGTGATTCACAAGCATATTATCTACCAAATCTGCCAAATCTGCCAACGACCACGCAAGCAGTTCCTCAGACGTCAAATCTGCCAACGATCAACTCCTCAAACCATCCATCCTTTCCAATCGACCACTGAGTGAACTAGTTAAGGGGACCTGCCGTTGCAACGCCTGAACTGAGATCTTGAGAGAAATCCTTAGTGCCAGGAAGCCATGATAACCATGCAATATGTTATATATATCTCGGCGTCGTCCGACCCACACCACCAAAACTCATTGCAGATGAACCCAGAAGCTCCATTAATAGAGAAAGCAGTGCTCAATAGGGCCCAGGCTCACGGGTCCTGCAGTCTTCTCCACCTCCTTAAACCCACTTGAGACGTCGGCGCCGCCGAGGAGAGAGAAATATCAGAGCCACAGAGACAGCAGCAGCACACTCAATAGGTACGGGAGAAGCCGGGCACAAGAACCAAAAACCCCCTTCGACGAAGGCGGAACGGGTGCAGTAAGAAGAGAAAAAGAGGAATGAACAAGAGAGGGAGAGGGGAAAAAAAACCTAAACTTGAGGTTTTCTCTTGTTCTGCTGATCCGCCTTCATCAGACGGGTCTCACGGCGATGGGCACCACAGATTCCAGAAGCGAGTTCCAAAGATACCCATCACATCCACCCACGGCCTTCTCCTCTCCACGCTCGCCGGCAGAGACTGACCCATTGCCTCTCCACTACTAATCTCCACTTCTGCTTCTTCCTCGGCGTCCGGGCAGAGCTCAGAGGATACAACGAGCTCTCTCTCGCCTTCAAAATCGATACTTTCTTCTATCGTCGAGCTAGGCCCGGCCTCCTCGACCGCGGATATCTCTTCTCCCTCGCTACTCGGCCCCTTCCTTCTGCTCTTCGGCTTGCCGGACTTGTCCGACAAGCGGCGGTCTCTCCGCCGCGCGGCTTTCCCTCCGCCGCGCCGCTGCTCGGAGCTGGCGAGATGCTCCTCGAAGGCTTCGATGGCCTGGTGGATGAGCTCGCGGTCGGGAGAACAGTCCCAGCGAAACCAGAAGCTGGTGTAACAGTCGAAGCAGCCGCAGTCGAAGAGCGGCGGATGGTGGCCTAGTCGCCGGCAGCGCCGCCGCTCCTCCGCCGCTACAGAGCAAGGGACTTGCAGCGAGCGCGTGACCAAGTACGCGAGAACCTCCTTATCCTCCGCGCCTAGCGCCGCTGTCAGCGCGAGAATCGCCGCCGGTAAGAGGTTGAGCACCGCCAGCGCCTCGCCGGTGCCGCACGCCGGCGAGGGGTGAATCTTCCCCTTCCCTTTTGGGTACAGGGTCTTCATTTCCGTCGTCAAGTTTCCTCCTTTCTCCCCCTCCCACGCCAGCGATTAGGGTTTTTATCCCACCCCCAGAAGCTTCACAGTAAAAAAAGATTTAGAGAGAGAGAGAGTAGGTCGGCTTTTCACAGGCCCCAAGGCCTCGACTTTACCTCACCTGCCGCCTCGGCAGTGCAGTAAAACCCTACTCGAACGGCCGGTCTCATCTTCTTCCACGCGCTACGCGACGACCTCTCCTTCTGCCGCGGCTATCCCCATGAAACTCTAAGTACGCACGCTCGCACCGTAGGATCGTCCGCGTGTAGAATTCTCCACCGTCCGATCGATTATCGTCCACCCTGCTAGCAGCTCGGAATTATCCCCTATTCCTCTCTCTCTCTCTCTCTGGATTCTAGAACAGAGGGTAGCGCGGTCGGGGAAGAAAGATTTGATGAGGTTTGAGGGGACCCCAGCATAATATAATACTATTTATGATAATCGAATACCCATCGTGGTTCTCGATAAGAACAGGTAGAGATAGAGAGAGACAGGACGAGAGAGAACACAACATGGGCTGAATAGGCCTGAGGCAAGCCCAGTAGAAATACCGTCCAGTCTGGGAATCGATATGAAGAGGTTGGATATCAGTTGCGGTATCCATGCTAAATGCGGTTGACCTCCCTCCCGCCCGTCCTATTAATGTCATTAAATCGCGCTTACCCTGAATGAGCAACAAAATAAACCCACAACATACACCGTAAATGGTTAAATTTCAATCGCGTTGCGTCGTTTTCTCGTTTACAGAGCCGCGTTCCTCGATCAGATCTGGTACTAATCCCCGAGAAGAAGAAGGAAGGTCTCGCCTTTGCAAGAATGTGGGCAGGATCGGTGAGGCCGTGGGCGGTGGCCGTGGCCGCTTCGGCGCTTCTCCTCGTCGGCGGGCTCTCGATATCGTCTCTTCTGCGGTCAACCAGCGGCAGCCGCTGCGCCTTCTCCGGCCCGCCGCTCTCCTCCGCCGCGGCCGGCGCGACGCGCGACCAACTCACAGAAACGATCCTTCACTACGCGACCATGTCGGATAAGCCGCAGCAGTCCTGGGCGGAGATCAACATAACGCTGACCGTTCTCAAGCGGCGAGCGCCCTGCAATTTCCTCGTCTTCGGCCTCGGCCTCGACTCCTTCATGTGGGCGGCCTTCAACGCCGGAGGAAGAACGCTCTTCCTAGAGGAAGACCCCGACTGGTACGGGAAGGTTATCAAGGAAGACAAGTCCCGGTTCCTCAACGCGCACGCGGTTAAGTACCCGACGGAGGTTCGGCAGTCGGGGGAATTGCTGCGAAAGTATAAGTCTGAGCCGGGTTGCCTGCCGCCGGTGGAGATTAAGGGGAACAGGCGTTGCCCGCTGGCGCTGCCGGACTTGCCGGCGGAGGTGTACGAGGTGGAGTGGGATCTGATAATGGTGGATGCGCCCAAAGGGTACTTTGCCACGGCGCCGGGGAGGATGGGGGCGATATATTCAGCGGCCGTGATGGGCCGGAATAGGCGGGGAGAAGGCAAAACTGATGTTTTTCTCCACGACGTAGACCGCCCTGTGGAGAGGACTTACGCGGCGGAGTTCCTCTGCGAGAAGAACAAGGTCGACGGGGCGGGCCGGCTTTGGCACTTCCTTATCCCCCCGGTGGGGAAGGAGAGCGGCGTTCAGAGATTCTGCTAGCGGTGTTCGCTTGTATTTTTTTTGGTTTTTTTTCTTCGTTGCGCTGGATTATCCTTCCCGTGGAGATAACGGAAGAGCGAGGTCGGCTCTTTCTCTGAACCCGTCCGATATTCTGAGATTTTTTTTCTTCGTCTGTGTTCAAGATCTGGGAGAATCTGTGGGATGGGAATGGAGGAGAGGGAGGAGAGCGAGAGGAGTTATTGCGATTGGATACTTGAATTGCCAGATTAGTGGAATCCGACGGTGTCTGACAGTGAGAAGTCCATTCCACCGGTTTGTCCTTTTTTTTATTTTTGGTGGGGCGTCCTGCACGGGACGCGTCGTCCGGCCGGGGGAGACCCTGCGTGAGATTCTACCGGGTTTTGTGATGAAACTAAATAATGAATGCTTTCTTCTGGTGGAAGATTATGCTATCAATTTAAGTGCATAATATGAATCCACCTCAAAATGTGTGTTAAGAGTCCTTTTGTAATTATGCGTGATTCACTTCTCATGTTAGACAATGATAGAGTACCATATCATAACAAATCATTTCCCCGAGATATTATGGGTTTACCTGATGTCATTCATCGTCGTTTTACACGGTAGTAATTATGGATATAAATGAAATGCTCGTTTGAATTGAAAATTGCAAGCATTTCCAGGAAGGTGATCTTATAATGGTTTGAATGGGACGATAGATATTCTCTACAAAGATTCGTGTTCCTCGTGTTCCATTTCGTGAATCCGGGAAAATGTCTGTCTCATTTATCTATCTGCGTATTGGGGAATACCCTTCATTTTATTTATTTGTTATTTGGTTACAAAGAAAGTCACGTCTCATATCTCCAGAGATTATGTTCATCATGTGCCTACACTAGGGATAAAGTTACACGCTCTCTTCCTCCCACTTCATTCCTCAACAAGCATGAGAAAATTGAAAGTACATTGCACAAAGTGATAATTGTATAAAAAATGTAATTGATAGTGAATTCTAAATTTATTAGGAGGGTTATCAACAAAATACTCATTAGCCTCAAATGAATTGGAGACCCTTTTTTAGACATACTAGACAACAATGGAAATCCTACTGCTAATATGTTCAAGCTCAGACAAGGCAACCTATTAAGAATTATTGGGGTGTATGGTAACATTCTAATTAGTGCATTCATTTTATAAATTCAACGTCCATATTAACATCAACCTGATCATGTATGTATAATATCATTACTAAAGTGACTCTTTTAGTTATTTTTATGATTTTATACAATGTTTGGACTTTTTTAGAATTTTGAAACTTTAGATTGATAATGAAGTAAATTTTTCACATTGGAATATACGTGAATGGATTTAATTAAACGCATTTGTGATTTTTTGGGGGGGTTTATCAATTTCTTCTCTGCCTGACACTTGTTATGTTTGTGTTTGGTATTTTTGGCCAATGATTGAAAGCATCAATCTTTAAAAAAGTCTTATTATGGTAAGACAATTTTTAAAGCAAAAAATGTTTGGTATTTTTGGCCAATGATTGAAAGCATCAACCTTTAAAAAAGTCTTATTATGGTAAGACAATTTTTAAAGCAAAAAATTTATGCGACTAATCAATAGATTTTTAGTGCACAATGATTCATGACAATAGTAAACATTTAACCATTTAAACTAGAAAAATATAGTGACCCAATATGATAAATGGCACCATAAGAATTGTTCCTAGCTTAGATCACAAGAAATGTCATTGACCATGGTGTCGTGAAAAAAAATCATTTAGTAAATCATAATAAATGTGACTAAATTCCACCTGATGTTTAGGCACATGGGAGAATTTAATTTGCTGAAATGGTTGATAAAGTGTCACGTGGTGCAGCATGATGTTATGTTTTATGGACTGGGTTGAAGATTCAAAATGATATGCGCAACAGAAATCAATGAATTGAATTAGATTGAACTTAAAAAATTAGTGATCATTATATCTTGATCTCATCATACTCCGCCAAGTCATTGCAGATATTCAAGGAATTTATTAAAAATATCATGACATAACAATATTTTTTATACATTTATTTCAATGCAAGTAATAATGACATGGACTTGTGATTGGTTCGATGGCCACATGATATCCATCAAAATCATCATAAATACTATATTATCCATCGCTTATCTACCTAGTATCATTCTTTTGTTTTTTCATGTTTTCTCAGGGATACTTTAACCATTTAAATTGGGCTATACAATAATCCCTTCCACTCATAATGTGACCACAAGACGCAAAAATGAAGTGATAGTATTTATTTGCCTAGTTTATTTTTGCCATATGTTTTTTCATCCATTGCAACCCCACGCTTTCACTGGGGTTAGATCATTTGTGATGTCGGACGTCGTCTAGGGCGCCGTCCAGTCGACACCGAGTATGATGGCTCAGTGCAAATAATGGATAGTGGTATCGAACGTCTACGGTGTCGTCGTCCGACGGATGCAACCCTAACAGGGTATGTAACTACGACATGATGAATGGGTGTCCTATGTGTCGTACGTGCAGGCTCCGACTCGAGGGAGGTGCCGATCTCCAAGCTTGGACGGGCTCATCACGTGACGGCGACGGTGGCCTCTCGAACCTCGTCAGGACGACGAAGGCATCTATGGCCGAATGGAACCAATCCTTAGGGCTCGCATGTAGCAGACGGTCTTGTCCGTACCGGTAAGACATTCCAAATCCTTCATAGTTTCTCTCAATACCTCTCTCACCTACCTAAACTGAGCCAGTGGAGTCAAATCGAAATTATACTGCAAGGAATAAGTAAACGAGCGTTAGGAGAGGTGACGTAGGACGACTATGGGATGGACGATTTAGGGCGGATGACGAGGCTATGGGTAGGAATGGGTTAAGGGATAAAACAATCCACAGAAATCACGGTCGATTCTCGGACTTAAAACAGATGAAATCTGGTGGTGCAGCTCCGACCCTTATCGAGGGCGGGAGTACTATCTTCCCCCACCGCGACGATGCCTAAGCACCAAAATCAATACCTCGAATTCACGTCGCGAAGAAACACTCGAGAAAAGGAGAGAAGAAGAGGAAATCCAAGTCTAATTCTGACGGCGGTGGAAACTTCCCGAGAAAATACTGAGCGGAGAACACGTCGACACCACAGGGTTCAGGTATACCTCAGCACCGTAGTGCGTGTAGAGGCTGCAGGTAATTCTGCTCGTGGCGACGGCGGCGTGATACTGAACGGGCGCTCGGGCGTTGTCCGCCCTGGTTGACGCGGCGAAGCGGGACACCGGGGGCGGCGAAGTCTCCGCGCGCGCGGCGCGCAAGGGTGCGCGGAGCGCACAGAGCAGCACGGAGCAGCGCGGGCGCGGAGCGCTGAGCGCGAGGCGCGCAGCGCCGAGTGCGGAGCGCGCGCGCGAGCGCCGCGCTGCGAGTGCGCGCGAGTGCGGCGGAGCGCACCTGGCGCGCGCGCTTGAGCGCCGCCGACGGCGCGCAGCGCCGCGATCAGCGCAGGCGGAGGCGCGCGCGGCGGGGATGGCACGCGTGGCGTGGCGGTCGCGGCGGCGTGTGACCGCGCGCGCGCGGCGGTGATGACGACGACGGCGGCAGCGGCGGCGGTGGTGGCGGCGGTGACGACGGTGATGACGACGACGACGACGGCGACGACGGGGAAGGTTAGGGCAAGATGAGGGGTAGGGCAATCCTCCAAGAAGAGTTAGAAAGAAAACTCAATTCTTGAATTATGATTGCCTAATGAGTTCTTGAAACAAATGACCTTATATAGGCCTTGGAGGAAAGAGAAAATAACTAGAAAATAAGACACGCAAGGGAAAGCGTGCATCACGTCACGCTAAAGGGCAGTTGTGGATCTGCCTTTGGCGTCGTGTCATGACGCGCGTGCGGAGACGCGGCGCGGGTGGTGATGTGGACGACGGTTGTGGCGTGTTGACTTCTTCGTTGACTCCTATTGACCGAGGTGGGTTGACTTCTGTTGACTTCATCTTTGGATCCGTAACGTCTGTGTTGACCCCGACTGCCTGCGGTGACGTGTCCCGGGCTGATGCATTGGCGTCCTCGCCATCAAGAGGACGGCGTACCTCGTCGTGGAAACTGGAGCCAAGCAGTTGGTGGGCAGAGACCAAGAGTAGTGGATCAACTGCCCCAAATGGCCATCGCCCACTGGGAGAGGCGCGTGACGTGTAAACGTCGCCTCACCCGGCGATAGCTAGCGGAGGCAGTAACCATTGGGGGAAGTGTCCGCAACAGGCAGTCCAGGGGAAGGGTCCCGCGCAGCAGACTTCCTCAGACCCAAGGCGGGAGTCAGCGACTCCTCGATTGATCCACGATTCCCTCACGGGCACGTTCAGTTCCTGTTGGAGGGACCCCGGACCCCGTGTGAGAAGTTTCCTCTGGTGTTCCAAGGACGCAGTCAACGGCAAGAGGGGAGGAAAGGAACCCGCAAATCTTCTATCGTTTCACTGGGTGTTCGAAGGACGTAGTCGACCGGCGACCGCGAGGCTTGGATGCATGCCCGTCAACGGGCGATCCGTGGACCCGTCGGGTGGAATCTGATCTGCCCCACAAATCAACGATCGCGCACCTGAGGAGCGTTGCGACCGGCATAAGACCGCCCTGGGAGGAGCTCCGTCTGGGGAAACACCTCGGGGTCAGACTGAGGGACCCACCATCCCGTTCCTCACCACCATAGCGTGCATACGACAGAGGGATGGGCGGCGGTCGGAGGAAGCAAGGCCGACTTGCACTCGTGACCAAGATAGACCGATATTGGTTGCCTGCAGCTTGGAGGGGGAGGAAAGGGGCTGACGAATGAGCAGACCTTCTCCTCCACCTCCTCTCGATCTTCCTCTTCTCCTTCTCCCCCTCTCTTCTTCTCTGAACGAGAGGGGTGAGACCAAGAAAAATAAACACAATAACTCCTCTTTGATTTCTCCTGGTCTGAGCAGCTAGGGCTCCCCCTCTTCCCTTATAACGGGGGAAGAGGTCAAAGGGCCCCCTTAGCTGGGTCAACAAGGGGAAAAAGGTCCATTAAGGGGGCCCTTATATAATGGGCCCCCATTACAAAGACAAAGGGGAGATTGAGGATATGAAAAGAAAAGAGGAAGGGAAAAGGACTAGGGGCCCCTTCCCAAGACGACGAAGACGGACATACGTGACGCATCGCGAATGCGACGAAAACCAAATGTTGAGAACAGGAAAAGACAAAACACGCGAACAAGAGCAATGAAAACAAACGGGATAGTCGAGCATACCCCTTAAACCCGGCTCTTGATGGCGGTGGCCAGCGGCGCCGATGGCGTCGTCGATGAACCTTGATGGCGTGGGCCATCAATTTGTCACACATTCAGTCCAATCACTATCTCTGTGATCCCTCACCGTCACACACCCCTTAAACTTCTTCTACATCCCATTCCATCAAAAGGCGTTGATCCCTTCATCACCATTGTACCATGCTCTGTATTTGATGCCATCACCATTACCCATCTACTTCTTTAACCAGCCCTCATTCCACCAAACATGATCCAGCTTATTGCCTTAATTCATCGTAGTGTCACATCAACAGAATAACACTGCCATGAAATATTCATCACCCATATTATGATCATGTTCTCGCCTTTATCTCGCAAAGATGCTTTGCCATATTGTCACCTTTGAATTGTTCTTTGCCTCAATTCGCTCTAATTATACCTAGATACTGAAAATGAAATGTTGACTTATTTCTCATTGTAAAGTTTCCCTTAGCTTATTTAAGTTGCATACTGTTTCCTTCATTTTATTTTAATTTATTTCAATCATTTATTACACCCCTTGCATTAGTTGTCTAATGTGGATTTTATACAACGAATGAAATTTGTTCTAGTTATCACCGCAAGGTTCAGCTGGTTTTGGATATTCTCATTACATATAAATATTAGTTTAATTAAATGTTTCAAATGCTAAGATACTCTTGATCTTATCTAAATGTTCATTGATATGAAGTAATTGAATCTCTATGATTTCACTCAATTTCTATATTCCATCATCTAGCACCCTCTTATGATGCATCAATATGAGATGTGAATGACATATGGGTTTTTTTTTTATAGCAAAAATCACGGTGCCGGGTACAGCCAACCCTAGGGTTGTGCCCGTAGTCCGATCCTGCCGTGCCCTGGATGCCACCCAGGGAGATTTTATTTATAAAGTGTACTGTTTTTCAATGTTTGTGGGCGTGGATCGAGTATATATATCCCAATTACACGCGGATCCCACTCGTCCACGCCCATAGTTAGGGAAAAGAAAAGATACATAGGTGGTACCTCACGGACGCTCGGGGAAGAGTGTACGTCGGCGTCTCTCTAGGGCGGCTGCACGAGGTCGTTGTAGCGTTTGGCGGCGCTCTAGTGGGGGTGGGTCTTTGCCGTCGTCATGTGTGATGGAAGTAGTGCGCAGTGACGCTCTAGTCGGGGCAGGCGCGGTCCATGCCTCGTACGCCAGCGCTCCAGGCAATCCTCCAATCTCGCGGGCCTGTCCTCACGCAGAGGCGGCGTGTGCGGAGGGAGGGCAGGCCAAGACGATCGAGTCGATGGCATCCTCGGGCCATGGGTGGAAGCTCCTACCAAGAATAGAAAAGTGAAGTGGGGGTGCAAGCTTGTACCGCATGGTTGGCGAGGGCATCAGCTGTTTGGTTGCCCTCTCTCAGCTGATGACGAAAGCACGCGATATGCGAGCGGCACAGCGTGATGTCTCTCCACGCTCGATGTAGTCGCCACTGAGAGCATGTGCGTGAACGAAACATATCAACTAATAGTTGTGAGTCCGATTCCACGACGATATTATGAAGGTTCCGTTCCTCACAGAGGAGGAGACCGTCACGTATCGCCATAGCCTCGGCTACCGTATTAGTTTGTACACCATAAAAGGAAGAGAAGGCAAAAAGGAAACTCCCTGTGTGATCTCAGAGGATGCCTCCGCCTCCGGCGGGCCCCGGGTTCCCTTTCGCCGCACCATCTACATTTAGTTTGAGGTAGCCTATGGATGGTGGACGCCAATGGATAACTCGATACTGGATGCGGGTCACAGCGGGGGTCACCGAGATCCCAATGGAGCGGAGGAGCCTACACGCGAACTCTGATCGGCCGACTCGGGGGGGCAGAAGAGGATGAATCCGCCGAAGCCACAACTGAACTCATCTCATGATGTCCGCTGCACGCATGGGTGTACCTGCAAAACGAGAGGAATTTCGCCCATTCTCTTGGTCTGTCACCAAGGAGGGGATGGAGGAGAGAATGGCCTCGCTCATGACAATGGGCTGCGAGGAGAGGAGGGAGTGATAATACTCCACCCCTACGCCTGCTAGCTGATCAAGGTCCTGGTCATGCGTCTCGAGTAGGGTCGTATAGTTCGATCGTGCTCTGTGGCGAATCGAAGCGTGAAAGAAACGCGTGTTCCTATGGCCCTCTCGCAGCCATTGGATACGTGATTTCTGGAGATAAAAAATCTCCTGACGTCGCGTGGCATCCTCCAGCTGCTCTCTGAGACGGAGCTGATAGTCTCCCATGTCATCTGTCCAGCACTCCTGTAGGTGTCGGTCGACATCGACCAGTTTCTTTTTAAGTTCCTCAACGGGTGAGTGGACGTCTCCAAAGACATGACGGTTCCACCATTTGAGGTGGAGCTTGAGGTTCCTGAGCCGATAACTAAAGTTCTCCATAGGAGATGTAGAGATCCGTGCGGTGACTACGTGCGTAGCTCGAAATCACTATGTTCCAACCACATAGTCTGGAATCGAAATGGTGGTCTACGGACTCGATGACTCGAGTCTGGAAGAAGGAGGACCGGTGTATGGTCCGAATAAAGTCTCGGGAGGATCTCCACCGTGAGGTTGCAATGCATCAATGCGGTACTATTAGTAAAACAGCGGTCAAGCCGTTCGTATATACGTGCATCCGCTTGACGTTCATTGCACCACGTCCACTTCTCTCCTATGGTCGGCGGTTCCACTAAGGAAGTGTCATGTATAAAGTCATTGAAAGCATGCATAGAGCGCAGCCGTGGAGGGCAGCCCCCTTGGCGCTCACTAGCGTCTTGTATGCAGTTGAAATCTCCGGCTATAAGCCAAGGTAGATCAACTAGATGCGAGTGAGAGTGGATATGGTGAACGAGTTCCTCCCAGAGGGCCTCCTGCTCGGTGTGTCTATGCAGAGCATACACAATGGTAAATAGGTAGGGCTTTGGGGGATGCAGCATGTCAAAGGTGACATACTGTGTCCCTTCAGCCAAGAATGCAATCGAATAGCCTTGCTTCCAGAAAAGCCAAAGCTTATTCGATGGATGGCAATAGACATGATCCATCCCGAGCTTCCTTGCGATGAATTGGGACTGGTCCGATGTAATCATCGGCTCGAGCAACCCCACTATGCCTAAGCTGTGCCTATGAATAAGAGAGAGTAAGTGAGTTTGGGTGAGAGGGTTACCAATCCCTCTACAATTCCAAACGAGGCTGGGTATCATAAGTCTATCGGCTCGTGTGACGCACCCGAGAGCGGGTGTTGTACGTACGACGTGAAGGAGATGATGCATCCGAGCGATGTGCCGGGTAGGGAGGTGAACCCATATCCGATTCCTCCGAGAGGGATTCCCCGTCCTCCTCATCGGTGGAATCCCGACCACTAGTCTCGCTGTACTTGTCCTCTGAACTAGTGAGAGTGGCTTGACAATTTGTCAAGCTCTCCATCTGTTCTGAGGGTAAAGATGGGTGATGCGAGGGGGGTATGTGGGAGGAGGTGGGGATGGGTATGGAATCAAGAGGTGGGTGTGTGTGAGTGGGGGGAGGTGGGTCATCAGGTGGTGCTGAAGGAATCATGGGGGGGTGGATCAGGGGGTAGTGAAGAGGGAGCATGGGGGGGCGGGGGGGAAGGAGGGGGGGAATCGGGGGGTGGGAGAGAGGGAGGAGGTGGAGAAGGTGATGGGGCGGGGGGAGAGGACTGAGAGGGGGGAGATGTAGAGTGGACGAGGGGTGTGGCGTGGGGGAGTGAGTGACGTGGAGAAGGGGGCAAGGGACACGAAGAGGTAGGCCGAGGGGAAAAGTGGCGAGGCGAAGCGGTAGGAGAAACCTGGGAGGATATACTAGGGAGGGACGTGGAAAGGTCGGTGGTAGATCTAGGAGAAGTGGTAGGACGGGTAGGGGGAGAGGTACGTCCATCCGTCAGAAGGTCCCTAGTATGAGGCTCCTCGAGTGCATCCAGAAGGGCAAAAGTGTTCGAGATCAGTGGTGTGGAACTGACCTCTTTTCCCTTACGAGAAGGGACATCTCTGGCCCGTTGTGGGTTTTTGGGGTGCTTCGCAACGCCCTTCTTCACCCACTGGGAAGTAGGAGTGGCAGCTTTAGCCACTTGGGGCTGAGCTGTTGCAGTAGCTCGAGGGGGGGGGAGGAGATACTACGGAGGGATGCGCCGATGTCACTACAGGGTGTGGGGCTAATGGTGGTCTCCCGTAAGAACGTCGCCCTTGGTTGGTAGGGCTAGTGGCGACAATGTAGTTGTTATAATCCATAGGTGGGAGGTATTCCTCCTCTGTGGCCGAAGGAGCATGCGTCGCCTTCTGGCGGCATGTCTGAAGAGTATGGCCTAATACGCTGTAGTGCGTACAAAATCGCAGGAGGTTTTCGTAGACAATAGGTTGACTGATCATTTCGTCCCCATTACGGATGAGTATCATGCGATGTATGGGGGAGAGTAAGTCGATCTCAACGCATACTCTCGCATAGCCCGGACGACTGAAGAGGTGGACGTCCTTGTCCACTCGTATAAAAGTGCCTACCGCACTAGCGAGAGACTCCAAGGCAAAGGGTGTGAATAAGTGAGGACGTAGGCCAGGAAATCCGATCCATACTGGGACTGAGTGGGGGAAATGTTCACGTGAGCGCCCTGTCTGCTCTGCTGTCCATCTGTAGGTGTGCATCGTGGAGTCATTGACTGTCCATGTAGTGCGGCTCCATGCCTTCCTAAAATCCGCCTCAAGCTGGAACCGAATAAAGACGCTCTTGTGGTTCCGTGCTCTAATGACCACCTGTCCCTGAAAATGCCCTGGTGCTAAATAGACTCGCATGATATCATCTATGACCGGGCGTTTCGTAGTGAACCGCCCGATCAATGTATAAGCGAATGGCGTGGCCATTCGCGTTACCTCCTCCTTAGAGAAGGTAACTAACCGTACACCATCAGAGTCAATGTAGCCTCTCGGGGGGATCGTATCGTCATAAAGAGGGGGGAGGGTGGGCTTGGGAAGTGTAGTGGGTTGTGTAGTAGTGGCGCCCGCCACTCTCGATGCCCACGTCATCGTTGAGGTTGTTACGACCTGCGTGTGGGGGACCCCATTAGTGGGGGTGGGGTGGTCACGAGATCCCATGTTATGTCAGTTCATTTCTTTCGAGTCACTTTTTTTTACTTGTTCAGAGTTGACCAAGTCAGTCAAAGTGACTCTAGTTGACTCCAACGGGTCAATCTGTGCAGTGTTGACCAAGTGGTCAATATGCACAAGGTTGACGCCGGGGGTAGTCTGGGAGGAGTGGGACTTGTCCTTGGGGACATTGGGCAACTCTGGTCTAGAGTTGACCAATTGGTCAACTTGGTCAACTTTGACCAGGGGGTCACCGTGGTCAATGTCGGTCAAGGGAGTCACGTGGGCACGGTTGAGCACGGGGGCAACCAAGTCCTCACGGTGCGTGCTGTCGGAGTCAGGATGGTCTACTTGGTCAATATTGACCGAGTCGGCTCGGTCAATATTGACCATCTGGTCGACGTTGACCATGCGGCTAACGTTGTCCAAACGATCAATGTTGACCGTATGGTCGACGTTGACCGTGTGGTCAATGCTGACCGTTTGGTCAACATTGAACGTTTGGACAACGTTAGCCGCATGGTCAACGTTGACCACTTGGTCAACGTGGACCATGTGGTCCGTGTTGACAGGGAGGTCGGCATGGACCGAATTGACTCGGCGTGGGCCGCTGTGGACTCCCCGTGCTGAGTCATTCCCGTCGACCGAGTCGACTGGGATTGACTCTGCCGACGTGGCATCCTTGATGGCGCAATTGGATGGTCCCGATGACGTGGCCTCATCGAGACCATCAGCTGGTTGCGCCATCGCTTGATCGGGCGGGCGTGAGGCGTGTGACTGGTCAAAAAAGATGGGCGTGGGTGACGTGGTATGCGCATTGATGACCGCCGTTGCCACTGTCAGAGTTGAAGAGTCAAAAATAGCGGGCGTTGGCGGTAACTCCACCGCCAACGGTCCGCATTTTTGAATTGGATGGGGGTCCACCAATGGTCCACCATCTGAACCGTCCTCGTTGAGACACCTGTCGCCATCGACGGTTCGGATTTGTGGGCAAAATACCTCTGCCGTAATAATGACGGGGTGCGGCGCTAATTCCATTTTGTTTTGGGTTTTTTTGTAATTTTTGTTTTTTTTTGTTTTTGATTTTTCCGTAGCGTTAGATCCATCCAGGCTGTCGCCTCCGACGGCCTGGATGGAGCCACGGCGGGTGTCTCCCAAAGCGCCCATATCTGACGTGTTAAACATGTCAGATACGAGGCTGAGGTGGTCCCGCTGGTCGCCTGGCGTGCTTGACACGTCGGGCGGCCAGCGAGGAGGCACCGCTGAGTCAGCGGCCCGCATGGGATTGCGGGCCGCGTTCCTTCTTTTGTTGTTTTTTTTTTCGGCGAAGGCAGGATAAAACGTTTAATTTACATGCTAAAAAGGCAAGTAAATGATGAACTAAGTGTACCTTGGTGTTCTTCTCCCCAACACGATCAATCCAAGCTCAGATTTTGCAAGATTTCACGTTGTATAGCTTCCAAATTTCGAAAAATAAATTTTGGGAAAGAAGACTCACCTTCGAACTTGATATCTCTGTAGAATGAGCTACACTGGTCCGTTTGAGGCGCTTTTTGATTCGATTCTAATAGATTCGGGCCTTACAAATCCAATAGGACCAATTTCAGCTCAATTCGATGTCGGACGCAAAAGTTATGGGCAAATTGCCGATCTCGGATTTGTTCCAAAGACACTTTCCATTCCTACATATGGGTTGAATGATGAAATATTATGACTCATGGAAAGGAATAATTGATAAACCATAATTTGGTTTGAATAATTAGTTTAAGGTTTTTATTTAGGCGAAAATATCTAGAAAATTTTCATTACTTAAAATAGGGTAAGTAAGGATCAAATCCTCAAGGAGAAATTAATGACCAGACGGAGCTCCTCCTAGGGCGGTCTTTTGCTGGTCGCAACGCTCCTCAAGTGCGCGACCGTTGATCTGTGGGGCAGATCACATTCCGCCCGACGGGTCCATAGATCACCCGTTGACGGGCATGCATCCAAGCCTCGCGATCGCCGGACGACTGCGTCCTTAGAACACCCAGTGAAATGACAGAGGATTTGCGGGTTCCTTTCCTCCCCTCTTGCCGTTGACTACGTCCTTGGAATACACGAGAGGAAACTTCTCAGGCAGGGTCCGGGGTCCATCCAACGAGAACTGAACATGGCCGTGAGGGAATCGTGGATCAATCGAGGAGTCGTTGACTTCCCCCTTGGGTCTGAGGAAGTCCGTTGCGTGGGACCCTTCCACTGGACTGCCTGTTGTGGACACTTCCCCCAACGGTTATTGCCTCCGCTAGCTACCGCCGGGTGAGGCGACGTTCCCACGTCAGGCGCCTCTCCCCGTGGGCGATGGCCGTTTGGGGCAGTTGATCCACTGCTCTTGGTCTCCGCCCACCAACTATTTGGCTCCAGTTTCCACTGGTTTGACCATTAGTGGTACCAACGACAAGTGGGCGATCCACCCGGATGCCGTTCGGTCCGCCGCTGCTGCTGGTTTTGCCTGCAGTGCGACCACAAGAACTACGCCGATCCCACCCCAGTTGTTGGCTTTGGTCACTATCGCTGCTATCTTCATCTCTTCAACTCCGCTCCCCCTCAACTGCTCCTACGCACGATGTTAGTTGAGGCGCCGTTACTCTCTAGCGCTTCTCCGCCCCACCCGCTTCGATCACCATCGATTGTCATCAAATCCTGCACCACGAGCCTGCCGACGAGGTACGCCGTCCTCTCCTGATGCTCGTTTACTTATTCCTTGCAGTATATTTCGATTTGACTCCACCACGCTCGGGTTAGGTAGGTCAGAGATGTAGTGAGTGAAACTATGTACAATTTTGAGTGTTTTACCGGTACGGATGATACCGTCCGCTACGTGTGAGCCCTAAGGATTGGTTTCATTCGGCCGTAGACGCCTTCATCGCCCTGACGAGATTCGAGAGGCCACTGTCGCTGTCACGCAACGAGCCTGTCCAAGCTCGGAGATCGGTGCCTCCCTCCAGTCAGAGCCTGCACGTACGACACGTAGGATACCCATTCATCATGTCGTAGTTACATACCCCATTAGGGTTGCATCTGTTGGATGATGACACCGTCGATGTTCGATATCACTATCCATTATCTAGTAAAAGCTATTTAATAAAAAATGAAATACATATTTATTTTTCTTTAGATATGTTCTACTAATTAAATGTGACTTTTAAAAAAAATTTGGGAAATTTTTAGGGAACACAATAAAATTAAGGTTAAACAAAACCCTTGGCCACAATTTGTGGGAGACGGCACTCCTCCAAATGGGAGAATAAGGCACCAACAGGTAAACCACTGAAAATGGTGTAAATTTTCTTGGAAAAACTTTTCAGTGTCATTTATTGCATTGAAAAGCTTCCAGTCTAGGATATCTACTAGAATTTTCCCTAGGGACAAAAGGTGAGAGAATATAAATCAAACATTCACAATATCAGACAAACCATGTCATCACTTTGCCCAAGGGCCAAGTGGTGCTCTTTCTCCAAGAATCTTGATCACCTTTTAAATCTCTCTCCAACACTCTTTTAGAGCAAGAATGGATGAAATAAATGCGAGGCACCAGGCCTCTAACAACATGTTAGGAGCAGAAATCCAATTTAAGATACAAAGAGAGGGTATAACATAATAAATAGAAGTCCCTATCTCTCCCAGCCATTGGATATAATTCAAAGGATTTGGAGGCTAGGATTTCTTGATTTCCAGCATGTACACACGTTCTCTCTGTTAGAAAGTAGGCGGTATAGCCTATTAGGCCCAGTAGCCCCTTAGCCCGTTAAGTGTTACCTCTCTTACTCCTAGTCCCACATGGGATAAATCACCCATCCTCTCTCTCTCTCAGCTCTATATAAGGGCATGTATCCCTTCCTTTCTAATCAACCAAATCAATCCCTCTTCTCCTTTCAACATGGTATTAGAGCCAGATATTGTAGGGTTCCTGCAATTGTTCATCTCCTAGGGTGGTGGAGGTTTCCCATCCACTGCCCTACCTCCTTTTGGTTCAAACATTTCCTACTTTGTCTTTCCAGCCAACCACTTCTCTCTGCTCCGCCGTCGACAATCCACGCTGCTCCGCCTTCTGGTGATCACAGCCCACCATTTCTCAGCCAGATCGCTGGCTGCCATCACTCTGCCAGATCTCTGAGCAGCCACTACCTCCAGGGCACAGCGTGAATTCCACGCTTTCCGCTTTAGGGCGCAACAGGAATTCCCCGTGTGCCGCCTCCTCCCAGCGCAGTTGGTCGTAGGTCACCTTGTGGCCGCTCCTTGGCTCCCCGCTGTGGACTCCACCGCGGCCCCGCTGAGGCCTCCACTGCCGCCTCGCGGCCTCCATTGCGGCCCTGATGAGACTCCACCCCACCCGTGCCATCGCTCCATCGCGGCCCAGCCAAGAGATCTACGCCGGCGATCTACGCTGCTCCACCCCCATTGCAGATCCACCGTGGCCTTGCTGCCACTCCACCGTGGTCGCTCCAATTGATCAGCCAAAAATACGGGTGATCTTTGCACAATTTTTATCCCTTGTCATTTTCAATTTTGGCTTATACAATAAAATTTATAAAAACCCTACTTAAGATGTGTTGTGATAAGTAAAGGTATCGTCCAAGGGAAGCTAGTAAGGAATCTAATTTGATGATTTGCTTGAGTAATTTGACCCTAATCAGAGTTAATTTGATCTTCAATGAAGATCAAATCACCCTAATTAGATGAGGAACTTAGAAAGGGAGGTAGGAGAGATGAGAGGAATAGAAGAAATGTGGGGCTCTAAATTGAATTATTTGATCCAATTTAGAGGATCAAAGTAGTGAATTAGAGAGATTCATAAGGAAATTTGATTGTGTTTTCGTTGGTTTTGTAGGTTTGATAATTCATAAATAACTACACTATAAGATAATAAAGGGGGTAATTTAATCTCCTAAGAATTAAATCTTTTTAAATAGATTTTCAAATGTGCAGTTGGAATAGCTAGGTAAATCTCTCAATCTCTCCTCTCAATCTCAGTAAGGGCTTGCTTGTACATTTCACTCAAACCTAGCGGTTTAGAAGTTCAGACCAAGTTCAAGAAGAAAGACGAAGAAATTAAACTAAAACATCATCCAAAATACACTAAAAATTCAAATACAATAAAGGTACCAAACAGGTTGATCCAAGCTGGAGCTCCTCTCTGTCTTTCAGCTGTGATAGAGCACCATCCAGAATGAGCTTCTCCTCTCGAAATTCAGCTTTCATACTTAGGTTACATTGTAAAAATTACCATTTTACCCCTTTTTAGTAATTAATTTTTATTTATCAATGTAGGCTTGATCTGAATAATCCAATTGTATATATAGAAATGGGAGGTCAAGACAAACAAATCCATAAAAAAATCATCTCAATCGGACTTCTGGATCAAAAGTCATGAATAAATGAATTTAAACCAATTTTAGCCATTGGATTTAAAATCCATTTATTTGTTACTTGCTTTTTAAACACGTAATGATGTGTTGTTGTCTCATTGGCTGAAAAATTTTAAAATTCAAATGGCAGGATCTTTCTCGTTGCACCACGTACGCCCTGACAAAAATAAAGCAAAGAAAAAAAATCAAAAGAATAGACTTACATTTTGAAATGCACCTAAGTGTTCGTTTTTTTGTCATTTGGATGCGTAGAAGAGCGCCACATCACCGCCTGTGTGCGAGCATTGTATGCGCCGCACGGGTGGTGAACTTACCTCCCGGTGGCCCCCCTCATCAAGCACCGTTGGAGTCTCATCCGACGGCCGAGATGAGGCCACGTCGATCGCGGGAAAACCACTCTGATGGTTTTGCGTTAACATCCTTCTTAAAATGTGGAATTGCCGCCTGACGCCGCCCAAAAGAAATTGTGTATATGCCCCTTTTGCACTCTCTCTCCTCTTATTTTTCCTGAAATAATAAAACATAACATGACAATTTTCAATTAAATCCCTGCAACTTTTACATAATTGTATCTATGCCCCAGCCAAAACGACCGAGAGCCATTTTTAGGGGTATAATTGCAACATGTATTTAAAAAAAGCTCCTCAAAGTTTGAAAATTACTTTAACACTCAATTTCCCGTTAAAAATATATCCTTTTCCTCTTTAAGATTTCATTTCTTCCTCAAATAAATCGCAGAAAAGTCCAATAAAATCCTTAAAAACCTTGAAAATTCCATAAATTCTAGAATATTCAGTAATTCATCCCCACACTAATTAACCTCGAAATTAAATTTTAAACCTGCCATTTTCATTTAAAAATAAGTATTTCAAGCTTAAATAAATCCCGGAAATTTCATAAATTAACATAAAATTAAGGAAAAATCAAAAATCACTTGGAAACATTAATTACTTGTAAATATATGATAACAACCCCATTTTAATCTCTTTAAATGCATAAAAATGTGCTAAATTGCTTAAAATAAAGACCAAATTTAGGGTGTTATTACTACCGCTCCATCGTCGCCCGCCATTGATCCACCGCAGCCCTGACGTCAGATCCACCACGGCCTTGCTGCCACTCCACCACCCCCGTGCCGCCACTCCATCGCGGCCCGTCGCGGATCCACTGCAGCCCTGCCGTCGCTCCACCATGGCCCTGCCGCGGATCCACCGTGGCCTCACTGCCGCTCCACCACGACCCCCATCACGGATCCACCATGGCCTTGCTGCCACTCCACCATTGCAGCACCGTCGTTCCATCGCGACCCCACCACGGATCCACCATCGCTCCAATGCGGTCCCGTCGTGGATCTGCCGCTGCGTCACTGCTCCACCTCAGATCTACCACGACCCCACTGCAGATCCACCGTGGGCCTGCCGCTGCTCCACGACGACCTCGTAGCTGCTCCACCGCGACCCTGCCGCAGCTCCACCGCGGCCACACCGCCGCTCCACCGCGTACGTCTCTTTCGGGTGTGGTGGGGAATCCCCGTGCCCCACCTACAGGGCACGGCATGGACTCCCCGCACGCCTCCTCTTAGCGCGATGGGGACTCCTTGCACACCACCTCTAGGGCACAGCAGGGACTCCCCGTGCGGCGCCTCTAGGGCGTTGTGGGGAATCCCCATGCACCTCCTCCTCGCACGGTGCCAACTCCAGGTGCCTCCTCTGGGAGCGGGGGAAATTTTCACGTGCCTGCCTCTTCCGGGTGCAATGGGGAAACCCTGTGCACCACCCGTCTCTTCCGGGCGTGGCAAAAATTCCGGCACACCCACCTCTATTGGGCGTGGCAAGGAATCCCCTCATGCGCCTCCTCTGCTCCTCTGGACGCAGTGGGGAATTCACGCGTACCTCACTCTGCACGACCGCCACACCCTGCGTGGCTGCCTCCTCCGTCCTCGGCGACCAACTCTCGTAGCCGTGTGAGGGGCACCTCACCTCTCAGCCCCCGCCGCCACCTCGCAAGGACTCCAGGTTTCCTCAGGACGTAGTGTAGGAGGCCGTCTCCTCCTATGAGACTACCTCTGGACACATCGTCGTCTGCGTGCCCTCCTCTGGACGTAGTGGCGGCGGCCACACGTCCTCTCCTCAGGTGCAGGGGCAGCCTGCTGCGTGCGCTCCTCAAGCCGGTCGCACGTCCCCTCTTCAGGACATTGCGGTGGCCGGCGGCGCATCATACTTATGGCGTAGGTCGGCCAGCCCCGCGCCCTCCTTGGGACGCATTGGCTGCCGCCGTGCATCCCTTTCTCAGTATGCAGTGGCTACGACCACACGTCCTTAGGGTGCAGCGGCAGCTGGTCGTGCACCCTACTTAGGACTCAGCGCCCATCTGCACGTCCTCCTCAATAGCCGCGACGGGCGACACCGCGTCCTCCCCCTCAAGATGCAGTGGTTGTTGGCAGGTCTCACACACACTTACAACTAGAAGAAGGAAGATAGTAAGAGAGAGCTAAATCTTTGAACAAAAAACTTGATATGGCATTCTTGTGCAGAAAAGAAACATACAAAGTTGCTCATTTATAGAGCAAAAGGAATGGCTTGGTCGTAACTGCTTGCCATGAAAGAAAGAAAAAACAAGGAGGAAATGGATGGAGTGGAAGAGAAAAGAAATGCTTTTAGGCCATCAGTCCCTCCTACTTTCCCGTCAAGTTTGAATAAGCCAACAGCGGTGCCTGCCGCTTGCCCCATCTTCAGGGTGCATTGGCTGGCCGCGCACCTCACTTTGGGGTGCAAGGGTCCCTCAACTCCTCTTGGAAGCCCTCTAGCCACCCCTTTGGCAGTCCTTCAGTAGCCGTTCGGGGGCCCTCAAGCTGCCTCTCAACCTCCGCTCGGCGGCCATCCTGCCGCCCCTCGACAATCCTATGTTGCCCTTCTCAGCCAGCTAGCCGCCCCTCGACGGCCATCAAGCCACCCTCCAGCTGCCTCTCGGCGGCAATCAAGTCACCCCTCAGTGGCCCTCCAGCTGCCTTTCGACGGCACTCAAGCCGCTCTTCGGCGACCCTCCAACCCCCACTCTTCAGCGGCCCTCCAACTACCGCTCTTCGGTGGCACTCCAGACTCCCCTCGACAACACTCAAGCCGCCCCTCGGCGGCCCTCCAGCCTCCTCTCGGTGCCCTCTAGTCGCCTCTTGGCGGCCCTCCATTTGCCTTTCGACGGCTTTTCAGCCGCCTCTTGGTGGCCCTCTAGTAGCCTCTCGGCAGCCCTCTAGCTGCCTCTCGGCGACCCTCCTTCCGGCCTCAGCAGACCTCCAGCCATCCTCTGTCATCTTTTCGGCCATCCTGCTCTGCACATCCTACACCACCTACTGCTACACCACAATCAGGGCGTGTGTGGTGCCATACCTACAGATCCACTTCAGCGCATGGAAATAAACGGTTTATCTTATTTTATTTGTATAGATGTCAGATTTTTTTCCTCTAGAAAGATATATAGATTAGTAAAGGCGTAATAGTTGTGGATAACATGGGTGATGGCCACTGCAAAAGAATGAAACAATCTGACATTGGGATGTTTCTTTTTTATAAAATGTAAATTTAATTGACATAGGGCAACTTTTTTATTTAACTATTGGTCTTTCAAACATGGAAGATGAATATTTGCATGTATTATGAATAGTTCAGATAGCCCTAACAGCTGACCACATGATGTTAATGCAGAGGAAACACAAGCCCAACCTCAGCACATACCACACCATTGTGTGCAACTCCTCTAACATAGACTAGCGAAGCAAGCCCAATACTCTAATGTTATTGTCATCAGCTCGGATTCTGGATCTGCCGGCGACAATGATGACAACGCATAGCAATGAATGATGCCAACACGCATGATGTTTGTTCGATGTTATTAAGAAAACCACATTGATTCAGACGAGTACTGTGTACTTCCTTGCAAGCTTTCACCTAGGTCTGGCAGACCCCATGACGGGTCCTCACACTGCGATTAGACACGGAAACCTTGTTAACCATGGGAGAGAACGAGACTCCATTAGGTGGAGCGATCACATTTTTTTAGCCATTAAAAATTATTGTCAACGATGGCCGCCTTGGTCCAGTGTCAACTCGGCCACATCATCTGCTAAATAGTTGACTCATTGAAGGAGGGATGTATAGGTGGCAACGAGTGGCTTGTTGAATGAACCACTCGATGGTCTCATTCACATTCAAACTTACATACAATTTTTACATTGCTGTAGTGCCCACCTTCCAAGGATTCTAGTTTTATTTATTTCTTCTAGCCATATATCTGACTTTTTGGGTTAACAAAATATCTTTATTCTAGTACCTCATGTCTTCTATCTTCCTCTCCTCACATTTCACTTCATCCTAAGATCTTTACTTTGGAACCCAAAGCATCCTCAGTGCACATAGTAGACATCGGTGTCTTTTTCTCAAATACTCTATGTACCATGGTCACTTACTAGTCATATTCCAGTGATTAACTGTTTTATTAATATCAATAAATAACCTCATATATCACTGATACTATTACCACCCAGGTATTAGCTTATACGATAGCATAATTAGATCCAATAAAATTAGTAATTTTATATTAACAAATAGATGGCTTTAATCAGATTAATTTTAGATCAATGACATTTCTAGACATATCTGATGACGATTAGTGAAACAATCCATATGCGTTATCAATTTTCTCTAAACTATATCAGTGTCCAGTATAATTATCCCCTCTAGATTACATGATCCTCCAAGACACGGACAAAGGATGGGATGAAGATCATTCCGTCTCACGTCCCAATTTATAAAAGTTTGTCCAAATCATCCTGCCCGTAGTTCGTTCGTCCCAAATATTTTCTTCCACATCCCATCCTGTTTGAGAACCATCATGTCGGAGACACTATCGTCTAGTCAGGGACTAAAACAAAATATGTCACCCTTATAAATACTCAGCTCCCGCTCAGCTTTCTCGCTCAGCTCTCACTCTGGCTCGCACTAGGCTTTCCCTCTTGCACTCCAAGGTCAACCTCGACTTTCCCTCTAAGGCTCTCAGCTTCTGCTCGGCTATTGCATGGCCTTCCCTCTCTGCTCCTACTTGACTCCCATGGGATGAAGAAACCGTCCCTTCTGCTGTCCATGGACATAACAGTAATTTCATCCATGGACACTAATTTAGTGGACGGGACGGGACGAATTTCATCCCGCCCGACATCCGGATTCAGTGTAGGGACGAAGGAGGGGACGAATTTATGTCGGACGGTACGAAAACCATCCCGTCCAGTCCTCCCCGAACAAGTTTTCGTCCCGTCTCCTCCCTCGTTCCGTACGAAAAAGACCATTTGATATTTTTAATATATTAATATAAAATCTTCTAAGTTTTTTGGGAAATATGGAGGAGAGAGAATCAAAATGGACATATGTCCAATTATTTCTTAGCGGCTTCAGTTTGCACACACAAAAAATACAGGGACTTCGATGCAAATTGTCATTGTGAGGCCACGTGGCTACATCTCAACTGTCGGATGTGAATCCGGCGGTTTTTCGTCCACATTCGTCCGTCCATCGTCCGAGACCTCCAGACGGACGGTTTTTTCATCCCACATTCGGGACGAAACCCATCCCGTCTGGTGGTGCCGGGGATGAATTTTCATCCCGAATTTTGTCCATACCCCTTCCCTGATCTATAACTATAGTATCCTCATCAATATCCGATATCATAATCCGATTACAGTCCCGGAACCCTTATGTGTTATCGATATCCGTTATCGTTATCTGACAAGTTTCTGAGTTTTCCGGATAACAAATACCGCGATTTTAGATTACGGATATCGGGTACAGATACAGTTAATATCACCGATTTCAGATAACGGATATCGGGTACAGATACAGTTAATATCACCCAACTTACAAACCCAAATTAGCCCCATTCAAAGTAATGGTTTCTCTCATGTAGCATGCGACCGACGACAGATTTTTTCCCTCTAGAAAGATATGTGGAGCCCATGGGGACACAATACTTGTGGATTAGGATGGGCGAGGAGGACCACTGCAAGAGAAGGGAGAAAAAAAATCAAACTTTTGCGGTCATAGTTAGACAAGAGAAGGCTCCAAAGTCCAAGCTTCGGTGAAGATCGGTCGGACGTCGCGGATTACGCCACGAAACTGGTCTGCCCGCGACCAGAGCGGATCGAACACGCCTCTTCCTCCTCCCCCACATGCCATCCATGGCCGTAAAAATCTCCATGCCAAGTATAAACGCGGCGAAGGGGGGGAAAAGCTTGGAGAGAATTGCAGAGATGGGTCCGATGGAGGCGGTGTCGCAGGTGGTCAGCGGGCTGGGCTTTCTCGCCGGCGCGGCGCTGTTGAAGGCGGCGATGGAGAGCAAGCCCATGGCGGGGGGCTGGCCCAGGTGCGCCAAGTGCAACGGCACGGGCCGCGTGGCCTGCCTGTGCTCGCGCTGGTCCGACGGCGACGTGGGCTGCCGCGCCTGCGCCGGCTCGGGGCGGGCCGCTTGCAACGCCTGCGGTGGCTCCGGCACCGGCCGGCCCGTCCCCGTTCAGCTCTCCATGCGAGGCAACCCGCCCCCTTCCTAGCCCTCGGATGAAGCTTGGACGGCGATCGTCGCGGCCCGGTCTCCCGGACGGGCTCGAAAGCTGTATATATACCTTTGGTGGACGCCGAGAACGATGATCGTCGCCGGGGAATTGACGCGCTCGAGCTGGGGATTCGCCCTGATTGAAAATTTCTGAGAATTTCTTGTCCTAAGCTCGATTGTTTGCCCCCCGAGTAGCGTTCCCACCAAGATCTTGTCTCTTTTTTAATGGGTTTCTTATATTTTTGATCTACCGCTGAGCAAGATTCTGTCTGCTGTATCGTCTAGGGCAGAAGACTGATGGAAAATTTCTGAGAATTTGTTGTCCTAAGCTCGATTGTTCGCCCCCCGAGAACGTTCCCGCCAAGATCTTGTCTTTTTTTAATGGGTTTCAAATAATTTTGATCTACCGCTGAGCGAGATGCTGTTTTGGAGGGTGTTATTTTCCTGCCGGTTTGTGGCAGTCTGCTGTATCGTCTAGGGCAGAAGACCTGATGGAAAATTTCTGAGAATTCGTTGTCCGAAGCTCGATTTTTCGCCCCCCGAGAGCGTTTCCGCCAAGATCTTGTCTTTTTTTTAGCGGGTTTTTTATAATTTTGATCTACTAATGAGCAAGATTCTGTCTTGGAGGGTGTTATTTTCCTGCCGGTTTGTGGCAGTCTGCTGTATCGTCTAGGGCAGCAGATCTTTGTCTTTGAGGGTTGTTTGTTGTCGTCGCGATGAGCTCGAGAGATTTGGCTCTGGTTTCTGCGTCCGTTGCCGTGGGGGCTGTAGCCTCCGCCGTTGCCTTTCGCCTAATTTCTTGGCGATCGAGGAAACCCGATCTCGATGTAGTCGAAGATCCGACGGCGAACCCTCGACCTGTTCGGTGCCCTTTTGATTCCTCCAAGCGCGACGGGTTCTTCCACAATCGAATCCCTTCTTCTTCTTCTTCTTCTCTTCTCCGTTGGATTTGACGATTGTAGGTATCTGGGTTTGGGAACAGGTATTTGTCTTGGGACGATTACTTCATGGCGCTGGCGTTCCTCTCCGCCAAGCGCTCCAAGGATCCAAATAGGCAGGTAACCCTAATTCCTGTTCGTTTTCCATTGATCTTCGCGGAGGTTGAATGATTCAGCGTGTCGTCGTTCTTTGAATTAAAATTTGAAAACCTCGGCGAAGAACTGTCGTTGATCTCCGGGTCCGAGATTATGAGCTGGATAAAATATTACAGCGGTACAGTGACTTTTGCTCAGCCGCCTCTAGAGGATTATTTATCTTGATTGGTTCATCTCTTTGCTGGTTTTTTATTGTCGATTCGATATTTAGTTTCCACACATATGTGTGTTTTATTTTCATATTGAGTTGAAT
Organism: Wolffia australiana; assembly: GCF_029677425.1. Taxonomy (NCBI): domain Eukaryota; kingdom Viridiplantae; phylum Streptophyta; class Magnoliopsida; order Alismatales; family Araceae; genus Wolffia; species Wolffia australiana. Next base: position 7,247,508 of record NC_135841.1, on the reverse strand, counting down.
TTGTATGTTGACGTTGATTTTTGACAAGAATAAAACTCTTCTAGGTTGGAGCATGCTTAGTGAGCCAACATGGAATAATACTCGGTAAGAAGAGAAACTCTTGAGCTGTTTGCGTTTTCTGTTTGCACATTATTTTAAATCATTGTTCCTCAATTTTGAATGCATAAAAAGGTCTATTAGTTAACTATTCCTTCCTTCCTTACAGCTCTTGTTTTCTCATGAATAGACTTTACCTCCAGTTGATCAATTTGATTCAATTTAATTACTCACTAATTTGATGAATGTGATAATTTCTTTGTGAGCCAAAAAACACCGTAAAAAATATGTAGCCATTTCTTTGATCATATTTCTTGTTGTCCAGGAATCGGATATAACGGTTTTCCAAGAGGCTGCTCTGATGACAAGCTTTCCTGGGCAAAGGTAGTCCTTCTATAATTATCCCACAGAAAGTTTCTGGAAATTGTTTTGTCCATCAATCCATTTTTTTAAAAATTAGGCTTATTTGATTGTAAGTAGATTTTTTTATTCTGGAATGAGAAAAAAATCTCATTGATGTTTTCGCCGCTGATCTGACCGGTTTCTTCCGTTTGGTTCTTACAGAAATCTAGTGCTGGAAACCCGCTGGAAACGAAGTATCCGTAAGTGCATTAACCGCAGGCAAAGCTCTCCCCCGTTCATCAAATCATCAATTCATTCATCTTATTTTTACTGTTCTTCATTTCTGCGTAGATGTTTGTGTTTTATTTATGGCCAATCACTCTAAAGAAAGAATACTATTTCGTTTTAATCTTGTAGCTATGTTTGTCATGCGGAAGTCAACGCCATTTTGAATACAAATCATGCATCTGCAGCAGGGCAGGTGGCTTCCGACTCTTTTGTCTTCTTTTTTTTCTTTTACTTCTTCGCTTTCCGGTTCTTTTTGAACTAATTTTGAAGTAAAGATAAATATTATTCGTGGGTTTTTGTAATCATTGGAGTTTTTTTTTCCTGCAAAAATTTGCAGCAAAAATATCAGACGTCTCATGTTTAGTAAAAAAGTCAGTAATCCTCAGAAATTTCTGGCGGAATTTCCTTTTTTTAGTTTATTTTAGTCTTCATAAACGTTTGTGTTTCGGCGGAGGCGTTTGCTCAGTAATCTTAAGGAAATCCCTCGCTCAAATCGGTGTTCATCCTATTCTTTATCCGAGCCGTGTCCATTTTCGTTATTTATGCTCTGGTCGGCAAAACATGAAACTAATTTCTAAGCAAATTATATCTTTCGAGGTTCTTTCTTCAGTCATAAATTACTGATACAGATCAAAATTTTCAGCATTTGCCAAATGAATAGACTCTTCGTAAACTTCTGCAACAATTTAGTGTTTGAGTTTTCTGTCTGGTCGTAGAAATGTGTGTTTAAGCAGAGGAATTTGTTGAGTAATCTTCCGAAATTCCCTCCTAATTGTTCTTCATCCTGAAATTTTTCCCCAGTCTTGTCTGTAATCATTATTAATGCATATTTCTTGGTGACGAATTTAGAGACTGTACGTGACGATGTTCCCTTGCAACGAATGTGCGAAGATCATCATCCAGGTTGGTGGAAGATGCCTTCCTTTTAATTTCCAATTTCTGAAACCTAATATTTAAGAAAATATTGCAGTCGGGAGTTTCCGAGGTCATATACTTCGTGGAGAAGAGGCTGACCGACTCGGTCACGTACACCGCCTCTCATAAATTATTATCCATGGCTGGTGTCAAAGTAATCAATGCAATACCCAATTTTTTTTTAAAGAACAAAACGCCCAAAATTATGAGAAATTCTCTGTTTGATTAATTTCTAATTTTTGTCAGGTCAGGAAGCACCAGCCGCAGATGTCACAGATACTGATAAAATTCGAGGAGCCCTGAACTTCTCTAGATAGTTTTTCAAATTTCTCTTCTCGTTTTTATGTTGAGATAGTTGAATAGGAACCAGTCACTGGTTCATTTTTCCACCTCCGAAATTGATGAAAAGAAACCGGCAAATATTTTCTTTTGTACACAGCGGACGATAACAACGAGCTTGAATTAGATTTACACGCAGATATCGCATACACATCAACTCCAGCCTACATGTTCATCCATCTCCACTGCTTTCTTCATGGTTGATGTCGGCGAGTCACCACGGCGCCCTCATCACTTGGGAGAGAACGCCTGCAAATGAACAAGAAAATCAGAAAATGGGTTGCAGAGAAGATAGATTATCAATAGAGAGGGCAGGGAGGGAGAGAGAGAGATGCAGAGATCGAATGATAGATAGAACGACACGGGAGAGAGATAGAAAGATTGAGGGAGAGATATATTTAGAAAGATTAAGAGAGAGAAAAGGGTTGAGGGAGAGAGATAGATATAAAGAAAGATTGAGGGAGAGAAGGGTTGAAGAGAGAGATATAAAGAAAGATTGACGGAGAGAGAAGGGTTGAGGGAGAGATAGATATAGAAAATATGGAGAGAGAGAGAGGATTGAGGGATATAAATATGTATAGAATGATTTAGAGAGTGTACGGTTGAGGGAGGGAGAGAGGTATGTAGATGATTGAGAGAGTGAGGGAGAGATAAATTGAGAGAGAGAAGGGATGAGAACTTGAGATATGTATATAGAAAGATTGAGAAAGAGACAGAAAGAAAGATTGAAAGAGAGATAAGTAGAAACACTGAGAGAGATAAAAAGAAAGATTGAGAGAGAGAAAAGGATTGAGGGAGAGAGAGAAGAGTTGGGAGAGATAGATAGATAGAAGGATTTAGAGAGAGACGGGTTGAGAGAAAGAGAGATATATAGAAAGATTGAGTGAGAGATAGATTGAGGGAGAGAGCGAAGAGTTGGGAGAGATAGATAGAAGGATTTAGAGAGAGAAGGGTTGAGAGAAAGAGAGATGTATAGAAATATTGAGTGAGAGAAGGATTGAGGGAGAGAGCGAAGAGTTGGGAGAGATAGATAGATAGATAGATAGAAGGATCAAGAGAGAGACGGGTTGAGAGAAAGAGAGATATATAGAAAGATTGAGTGAGAGAAGGATTGAGGGAGAGAGAGAAGAATTGGGAGAGATAGATAGATAGAAGGATTTAGAGAGAGACGGGTTGAGAGAAAGAGAGATATATAGAAATATTGAGTGAGAGAAGGATTGAGGGAGAGAGCGAAGAGTTGGGAGAGATAGATAGATAGATAGATAGAAGGATTAAGAGAGACGGGTTGAGAGAAAGAGAGATATAAAGAAAGATTGAGTGAGAGAAGGATTGAGGGCGAGAGAGAGAAAGAACGAGAGGATTACGGCAAAAATGGTGGCGTGGCCGGGGTCCGCAAGGTGGGCGAAGAGGTTGTCGATGGGGCCGGTGCCGGTGTAGATGTGCTGGAACCAGGCGCCGATAACGGCGAGCATGGCGAGGCGGCCGTTCTTAATCTCCTTGGTGCGAAGCTCCTTGATCTTCGCGGGGGACCCCGAACCCCACCCCAGCGGGTCGAACCACAGCCCACCCGGGTACCCCACGTCGGTCCCCGTTAGCTTGTTGTTGGGGAAGATCGGGTCCGTGTTCACGGACCCTGGCTTGATGATGTCGGCCCAGCGGCGCCCCTCGGCCCAGCCGATGAGCACCAGCTCAACCACGAACAGCGTCGTCGTGTCCGTGAAGTACTCCTGCTCGCCCGCCGTGTACCACGACGGGGTGTTCAGAATGCCCAGCTTCGTCAGCAGCTCAGGGATGAATATCCCCGCCGCTCCCAGCATCGCCCATCTGCAGTGCACCAGCTCCGCCTGCTGGTTCCACTTCAGACTCTCCGGATCCGACCCTGCTCCACATCATAATCATCATCATCATCATCATCATCATCATCTCTCTTATCTATCTCTCCTTCCTCGATGAACTCACCGAGGCCAAGAGGGTCGAAGCCGAAGTCTCCGGGGAGGCTGTTACAGAAAAGCAGGAGGATTTTCAGAACTTAGAAGAGAGGGAAGAAATTATTGTGGAACGAGCCCAACCTGCCGTCGAGCCATGCAGGAGGGGTGCTGCCGGGGAACCAGATGGGTCTGTCGGGGTCGGCCGCCGCGGCGGAGACGGAGAGGCTGCGGGGCGCTGCCGCTGCCGCCGACCACCTCGCCTGCTTCAGCTTCCTCCCGCCCAGGAAGGCGGCCCTCGTTGCCGCCACCGTATTCTTGCTCTTCTGAGAGCTGCACCGTATCGTTTAAAGACCGGGTTAATCCATCTGCTCATGGCCAGAAACCGCCCACTCTTCCCTCGCTAGCTGCCCCTCTAGACAGAGAGGAAGGGAAACAGCGAGAGAAAGAGAGAGGAGAAGAGAGAGATAGAGAGAGGAAGAGAGAGAACGAGAGAGGGAACGAGAGCGCGTGGGAATGAAAGAGAAAGAAAAGAGAGATATCGGGAGATGGGTGAGCGAGAGAAAGAGAGATATAGAGAGGAACGAGAGCGCGTGGGAATGAAAGAGAAAGAAAAGAGAGATATCGGGAGATGGGTGAGAGAGTTGGAGAGAGATGTAGAGAGAGAGAGAGTGATGACTATATAGAAGAAGAAAGGGAGCAAGAAAGAGAGAGAAGAAGAGGGAGCGTGAGAGAGTAGGAAAGAGATCAGAGAAAGAGAGAGAGAGAGAGAGAGAGAGAGAGAGAGAGAGAGAGAGAGAGAGAGAGAGAGAGAGAGGAAGATAGAGGAGAAGAGAGGGAGCGTGAGAGAGTAGGAAAGAGAATAGAAAGAGAGGAAAATAGAGAAGAAGAGAGGGAGCGTGAGAGAATAGGAAAGAGATTGCGCAGAGACAGGAAATAGAGAAGAGAGTGGAGCGTGAGAGAGATGTAGAAATAGAGAGGAAGGGAGAAGAAGAGAGGGAGCGTGAGAGAGTGGGAGAGAGTTGTAGATAGAGAGGGAGGAAAAGAGAGAGAGAGGAAGAAAGATGTAGAGAGAGAGAAGCCGTGCCTGGCGACGGTGGCGACGGCAGAGGACGATGCGCAGACGGAGGCCATGGCTGAGAGTTAGAAGCGGATCGGGGAAGACGTTGGGGATGGTGAGAGGAAAGGGAAGGAGAGTTGACGTTTAAGCAGAATAGCTGATAGAGTGGGATGAGGGCTTATCTTTAGAGGATAGGGGATTGGCCATGCCATTCGCTGGAAATCTAATATCCCCCTCCTGCGCCTCAAGTTCTCGCTGACCTGGATAGATCTCCTACCCAGTGGCCAGCGAGCTCTTGGACGCCCATGGGACCCTTCTCTCTACTCTCCAAGTCTGGATTAATAAAAAAATATCTGAGAAGATAAGCAAGTCCTTTCAGTGTTTCTCCACTCTCAAACTACAGCTGCCATCTCAGAGGGGTTTGCCATCTTGTAGCTGGACTTTAGCTTATGATTCATAATTATGAAACTCTATCTAGTAACGGGCCAGTTTAACTCATGTGAAGTACAGTTATCAGATTTTTCTGTGCCCAAGGAACTACAAGTCTAATTTACTGATTATTAGATTTTTGAGTTTTTTTTGTTGAAAATTCATCTTAAATTTGACTACCAACCAGTTGCTTGTTTGGCAGAGCTCCTCGGTAAACGGGGCTAATGGAAAATAATTAATCATTAACAATGGGTGGTAATATGACGGAGGGTGATGCCTAGATTGAACTAGGGTAATTTGAAGCAAAATGACGAGAGAAATAAATGGAAACATAAAATCTAAGTTACTACAAATTTGCTCCATCGGATTCCTATTTCAATGTTGCCGACAGACTGAGCATTAAATCATGATTGCATTAGCCCTAGGACAAACAACTAGCAAAACAAAACTGTGCGCAAAATAAAATAATCTGGCACGAATACACCTTGCATACACATTGAAACACATATCACTTCGTCATAGATAACTGTTTCGTTCGCTTTCAGACTAAGTGGACTATTTTTCACTTAGGATCACCAAAGATAAAATGCACTTGGAAGGGAATAAAAATCAGTTCTAATAATTAATTGTACGATGTCACTTGAATGACTTCCTCATTGGCTTAAATATGTTGATTGATATGTTTGAGGAATGAGACTATGGAATTGGCTGTAATAATTAGTCATCAAATTCAATTCACTGCTAGGACACTTAGTCAAAATGTATATAGGAGTATTGGAAAGAGTTCAAGGAATTGATTTAATAATAACATAATCACCAAAGATACATATCATTCCCAGCCTGGACACCTTTTCTGTGATATTGTCTTCGAAGAGACACAAACAACAATAGTGTTTTGTGAAATTTAATATTATGTGTTTTTATTAAGGATTCAAATTATAATTTTTGAATAGAGGACTGGCATGATGCATTCACCATATGAAATTGATCACACAAGTCTCTTGAATCAATAAAAAAAACAAAGATGAGAGTGTGAACTATAATGCCTAGATTCATATATTGACGATTATTTCAAATGAAATGATTGCTATAGATGAAGAGATGGATATAGATTCTGATAGATGGACATCGAACATCTCCATCAATCAATGATGTTACGAGTGGACAGCTTTCTCCCAACAATGATACAAGCCACAATCATCAGCCAAGGCAATTTCTACGGTGATGTCCATCTCTTACCACGGATTGCGCTCTACCCGTCTCAATCGAGGCTTCTGTTTCGATTCAAGCGCCTGCAGTTCCCACTTCGATTGGCCTTTGCGATGACGATTAACAAATCCCAAGGCCAGACCCTAGACACAGTGGGGTTATATCTACCAAACCCACTTTTTACTCACGGCCAACTCTACGTCGCTCTGTCAAGGACACGGATCGGTCCAACAGGAATCGTGTTCTGTAATGGCAGCACAAACCACCTGCCTGTGACCAACGTTGTTTACAGAGAGGTTTTCCACTAGGAGATGTCAGGTAGAAGGCCGTAGAAGACGATCTTCTCCGATCTCAGGTACAACATCAAACTCCCCCTCTCAATTCTCATCCCCATAAAAAACAAGAACTAAATTACTTCTTAATTTCAGCTCCCATGAAGCCGTTCCATCATCTGCGCTCCACTAAACAGAACAACATCATCATCGTCCACATCATTATTACACCATCTTCGAGTCATAAAATCTATCCTGTCAAAGAGGCCGAGGCCTAGCAATTCTTCAATGTGACGTCCTAGCGGGGGTTGCATTCATTTGTATTGTACGCCTCAAAAACAGAATGAGAAACAATCTTCGTCGTCTGACCTTCCCACTGTCGCAATACAGCACAACGTACCTCCACATAAAAAAGGCAAGAAACTTCTTTCTTATGTTCTCCCCCTCCACTGCTCCCTCTATCTCTATATAAAATCTCCTCCTTCCCTACCACGGCGCATCGCCTTCTATCTGTCCCCCTCATACGCTCACTCTATTCGTCTCTCACCATCTCTAACTCTCTCTCCCTTTGCCTCCCCTCTTTTCCTCTCCTTCTCTTTCTCTATCTCTATCGGCAATATCAGGGAAAAAACGAAAGAGAGAACTGGAGAACGAAAAAAAGAGCGCCAAATACTGGATTGGCGAAACGGTCGCATGGGGACCAAGCAAGGTCTATTTATTTGGTGAGCTTTTTGGATTTTTCCCAACGCATTTTTCATTATAGCAGTCAACGGCTGACATTGGTGGATATCAATCATCTTTTATTCTTCTCCGTCTACTCCAAGCGAGCATTGCGAGCGGCCCACCAGTTCTCTACGCTACCCTCGACATGTTCTCCAAATGAAGTAGGTTTCTCTCTTCTATTCACCTGCATCTGTCTCCAAGCTCGACGGAGGCGACCTTCTCTTTGATGGGTATGGCTACAGTCCTTCGTTTAACTATCTTCGTCTGTTGCTCTACAAGGATTTCTCCGCAATTTTTTTGTAATCAGCGCACTTTTGTTGTCCTGTTCCTCTTAGAATTTTTCCCTCCGAACAATTAGCGCTCATTTTACAATTTCGCTGGGGTTCTGCTAGCTTCTTCCACGTTTTTGGTTATTTTTTAAGAGCGTGCACTTTTCATATTTCCTCGTGCGTAACTGCCTCCTAATCGGGAATCTATGTCTGGTCATGATCATGACTTTGTCTCTCTTGGCAGGTGGAATTGATGTGTCGCAGTTGGTGATCTTCTGAGTTCAACAATTTACTCTACGATCAACGAATATCTAGATCAATCGTTCGCTCAGATTTTGAGTTTGCTTTACCTGAATCAATTTATTTGGTGAGCTTTTTGGATTTTTCCCAACACATTTTTCATTATAGCAGTCAACGGCTGACATTGGTGGATATCAATCATTTTTTATCCTTCTCGGTCTACTCCAAGCGAGCATTGTGAGCGGGCCACACTAGGATAGTAAGGGGGATACTGGAATTGGAATGTTGGTCTACTCCAAGCGAGCATTGTGAGCGGGCCACACTAGTATAACCAAAGTAAATTCATATGAACCATGTAAATATGTACCTCATGTTCCAATACTTATTATCGAATAATAGCGAATAATATTTTGTTCCAATACTTATTATCTCATTAAGTTAGCATTTTCATCTTCATTATTGTAAATATAACCAAATTTGGATAGCAAGAACAAATGAAAAAAAATATATAAAATTTCAAAATAAAAACTTTGATGTGATAAAAATTTCATTATAAATAATGCTCCTTAGGTATGATTTTATCTATGAGTCGAAGTGTCTAAGGTATGACCTAAGAGGAGGGGATAAATTGGGTTCTTCAAATTGTATTTACTCTAATCTAGAACATGGTCCACCTATCTAGGAAACATGATAAAAGAGAGGGCAGACTAAAAATTTTTTTGGCGGCTTAGGCTAGCCCTTAATGTTGTTTGGGGCATCCAGCTTGAGGTGATGAGGACCCTAAAACAAGTTTGTGTCCACTCTCCCAAACAAAGAACTTTGAAATAACACATAAACATGATAACAAGAAAATTAAATATTTGATGAAGCAGCATAATCCTGAACCTTTAAATATTCAACAAACCAATGATGCTTGATCTCCATAGATTCTCTTGTTTAGCCCCCAAAGTCTTAAGCTAGTTGACCCACAAAACCAACTAGGATCTACTTAAAGTTTGTATATTGATTTAATGCACATACTCACACATACGAAGGAAATTTATTCCAGATAGATATTCAAGGATATTAAATTGGGAGTGATCAGTCTGTATATTTCAATAAAAAAATATTTGAAATGTTCAATTAGGTTCACGAGATGATTTAATATTGCTTATTTTTACAAATCTTCTGTTTCTTTTCTTCCTTTCTTCTTTTCTCTATCTAATCATCTATGTTGATTGATATTTTTTCCTCTGAATCATACTCACCACCAACTAAGACGTGTAAAATCAAGATTCCTCATCCAAAATCTCAGAGGAGCACTTTTGACTGTTTCCTCCTTTTACATGTAACTTTCAAAATATTGCACCAATAATTTATTATAAACAATCCATAGGCTCAAGAGAACCTGAATAAAAATCTGGAATTGAGTTTGTGACAAATCAAAGTGAGTCTCTAGGGAATCGTCCCTTTAGTTGCATCTTATTTTGTTTGTGATTTCTCAGTGTTATCCTTTATTTCCATGCAACTTTGTTCAATCCTAGATCAACTGGCGTGATTGTAGATGTGATGTATTCAATGTTATGTTACAAATATCCAATTGATGATTGTTAGTTCAAAGTCAATGTCATCCTGAATTCTAGGTCACAATGTAGTCCTCTACCTCATTAAAAACTACACCAAAAGCATGATTAAAAAATCTTACACAGTACGCATGATTTTAAAAAAAGGCGTTAAAAAACATTCTGCATAAATTTGAATAAATAGTCCAAAAAAATGGTTCAAAAGCAAGCTGCATAAATTTCAGAAGGCGAGATTTCTTACATGCTCTTTGTAGTGAAATTATCACCAAGAGAGGAAATATGAGAGTAAATCAGGACTAAATCTGCCTAAATGGACGTAAAAAATGGAAGGGGAAAGTCTAAAATTTAATAAGGATCAAACGTTCAAAAGAACTAACTATGACAAAGGAAGCCGGTAAGTTGTAACTGATAAAATTAAATTGATAATCTTTCATTGACATTTGAGTTAATAAATAATAATTGATAAAAATTTATTCATAAAATAATTTGATTACTTAATGATAAGCAAGAGTCATCTCCACAGGGGAAATATATTAGGGTTTAAGTACTCTTTAAATGATGACAAGAGAGGGATGAGAGGAGATACATATAAAAAGGAGATTACAATTGTTTAATGAAGACGATATGAATAATAATATGAGGAATAGGTCAGAGGGCGTGGATAGATAAAAATGGGAGAGCGAGATAGATGAAGATGTAGAGTGATAATGGATGTAAAAGATTAATAAGAAGATGTGATGATAAAATGAGTGAATTGATGTGGATGGACAATGGTGAAATTGAATGGTGGAATATAAAGGATAATGATCTAACTAATGGATGTGATGAGAGAATGGATACGTGGTTGTGAGATGGAGAAGAGGATGATGAACTAGATGCTTGCGGGTTTTTATATGAGACAAAGGTGATGAGATTGAGATTGAAGATGGCTGTGGGGGGGTGAGATGATGGAAGATGGTTATGAGAGTTAGATGATGAATATAAGGATGTTGATCTAACCAAAGGGATGTGACAGAGAGATATCAATGTAAGGCAAGATACTAACCTAAGATTCCTATGTTCCACCGAGATCAAGGAGTTTTCCTGATACAAGATCAAACTCTCCACTTCTTTGTTGATCTTATGTAAGGATTGTATAAACCTAGAACACTCTCGATGGACCTTTGAAACTACACTTTCTTTCAATATGATTCTCTAGGAAAAAGTGAGCTTAAAGAGAGTTTTTACAGGAATCTGAGGCTCTATTTATAGACCCAACTATGAAAATTGAAAGAGGGAGAAAAAAGATTGCACTCAAAATTTCAGCCCAAAAATCACTCTAGATTATCAGATATCATGATTTTAATTTTGATCTTTCTTATCACTCTGATTTTTATCTCTCCTATAATCTTGGAAGGTCATAAAAAGGTAATAAGAGTTATTAATTAATTCCAAAAATACTATAAATGTATAATTTGAATCCAAAAAAAGATATCTCTTTGAGTATAATGCCAAACAATTCAGGAAAAATCATATTTTGGCTCAAAAATTTATGTTCTTTCTGAATACAACTTCATAAAACCACTCAAAGTACTTAAAAAATTCATAAAATTTGAAAAGCCATTCTTAACCAAATTTAATCATTTAATGCTGGATAACACTCATATGCGATCAATTTAATGCAAAATAAATATGTATATGTAGGCATATTAACCTAAAAAACTGTATGTTATCAGTAACCCATTAAATTTTGGACCCTAATATTATCTGTTTGGCCTTTTGTTTAAATTACCTTGTAGAATAGTATCCATCATAACTATAACTCCCAGGTTTTGGCTTTAAATAAAGGACCCTGCTAGGCGGGCAACCGGTTGCCCCAAAAGAATCTTGGGCAACCAGTACACGTCGGAAAAAAACACGTCTCGCCCTCGGTGGCGATTCCGAAGGAAAAAAACACATGTCTCGCCCTCGCCCTCGCCCTGGCCCTCGCCCTCGCCCTCGCCCTCGCCCTTGGTGGCGTGTTTGCTGTCGGAAAGTTAAATCGCTATCTCTTTGTACTCGGTGGCGGCGGTGGGGTGGGGGGGGCAGAGAGATTATGGCCGGTTCGTCGATTCTTCGAAGGAGATCGAAGATGACGAAGATCGTCTGCATGAATTGGCAAGCCGAGAGATTCCAAGCCGCTTTCGCCCATCCAGTCGACGGCAAGAGCCTCTAGAGATCAAAGGCAGTGGTCTGCCGCTCCTTCCCTTCCGCCACCCCTCGAGGTGAGTACACTTGGGCATTCTCCGGCTGATTCCGAAGTATCGAGTACAGAACGAAGAACAACACGCAGAGGCCGAGATTGATGCCAACCGAGGTAAACAGCGCCGCAAGAATCCTCGCGAAGAGAATTTCAATCTAACGAGCAAATTCCCAGCGGATGATGATACCAAAAAAACCTGATTCGACAAAAAACAGATCATTAATCCGAGTTAACGCACGCCGTCGGCGTCCGATCGTCCGGCCAAATCAGGCTCACCGCTCCAATTTCTCCTGCGACAGCACTCCGCAGAGAAATCAAGCATCAAATACGCTGGATCACGACGTCTAAAATCGAGAATCAACCACTCGGAAATCACACCACAATTCAAACATCGTCACATCCAAAACAAACGAAATACCTCCAACGATAATCACTTAAAAAATTCTTCGGAAACTCAGCTTTCTCGACGTTTGATTTCAGGAGCTATGAGCTGATGGAACAACTTCTTAAGGTCTACGTATAGAGGGACGGAAGAAGGCCGATATTTCATGAGATATTCGGCCACGGAAGGGCAGAGAGAAATAGAGCTGTCGCCGAAGTCGGGCGAGTCGGTGGGCTTGCGCCCGGTGAGCAGCTCGAGCAGGACGACCCCGTAGCTGTACACGTCGCCCTTGGTGGTGCAGCGGAAGCTCTGGTAGTACTCGGGCGTGACGTAGCCGGGGGTCCCGGCCAGGGTCGACACGCTCAGGTGCGTGTCCGCGGGCGCGTCCATGACCCGCGCCATGCCGAAGTCCGAGACCCGCGCCTCCATCTCCGCGTCCAGCAGCACGTTGCTGGACTTCATGTCGCGGTTGATGATGTGGGGGACGCAGCTGTGGTGCAGGAAGGTGAGCCCGCGGGCCGCGCCCACGGCCACGTTCCGGCGGGCCGTCCAGCCGAGCCGCGGCGCGGGGCGGGCGTGCAGCGCGTCGTCGAGACTGCCGTGGGGCATGAAATCGTAGACGAGGAGGCGCTCGTAGCCGACCTTGCAGTAGCCGAGGAGGGGGACGAGGTTGCGGTGCTTGATCTTGCCGATGGTGTCCATCTCGGCGGTGAACTCGCGGTCGCCCTGGCCGCTGATGCGGAGGAGCTTCTTGACGGCGACGGCGCCGCCGTCGCGGAGCTGGGCTTTTTAGATGGCGCCAAAGCCGCCGGCGCCGATGAGGGCGTCGTCGTGGAAGCCGTTGGTGGTCTCGAGGAGGTCCGCGAAGGTGAGGGAGCGGAGGGGCTTGTCAAAGTTGGAGAGGCTGATGCTGGCGGCCTCCTTGAGGGCGGTCTCCTTCCAGGCGCTGTCGTCGGGTTTCGGGGCGGGTCGCGGGTCCCGGGGGGGGGGGGGGGGGGCGGCGAAGCCGCAGGGGGGGCGGGGGAGGCCGCAGAGGGCGGAGTTGTTGAGGTAGCGCGCGGCGGGGAAGGTGGCGAGCTGGCCGCCCTCCAGGACACGTACAGGGCAGCTGCGCGTACGGCTGGCGCGTACGAGCGGAGGCCGATGGCGGTGGCAGCGGTGACTGGTGGCGGCGCTTTCCGGAAGCCGGAGAATCGCCGAGAAGAGAGAGAGAAAAAAGAAAAATGAAATGGGCGAGAGAGCGCAAAAGAACAGCACCAAAAGAAATGAGGCAACCGGTTGTTTTTTAGAGAGAGAGAGAGAGAGAGAGAGAGAGAGAGAGAGAGAGAGAGAGAGAGAGAGAGAGAGAGAGAGAGAGAGAGAGAGAGAGAGAGAGAGAGAGAGAGAGAGAGAGAGGGAGGGAGAGAGGGAGAGAGAGAGAGAGAGGATTAAGAGCGTCCAATGAGGGCAAGACACGTGGCTTTTTTCCACGTGTCCCGGTTGCCCGCGTAGCAGTGTCCTTAAATAAATCAAACAAATTTTTAAATATTTTTGACATGATTTTGAAAAAATGTGAAATAAAAATTAATTCATTTTATTTATTTTTTCCTGATAGAAGAATAAATGAATTCAAATATAAGTATCCAGTCTGCATACATCTGTAATGACTAATGCAGTAGGCTATTAGTGATGTATCTAGATTGGATACTTATATTTGAGTCATAGTTATATTCAAATATAAATATCCGATTTGAGTAATAGTCATGTTACATGCTATAAGTATCTCCATCTATAATGACTATCATGTAGGCCATAAATGTAGTGACACTAAGGGCAGATGGTGGGTGTTGAAAAACTTTAGTGAAGTGATCCATATGAATCCCTGAATGGTTCTATAACCAAACATCAATAAGGTTGATTTATGTGTGGTTGCATTAGTGGTTGTTGACTCTAGACACCAAGGACAATTTATCTATGGATGGTCGTATTTTAACCTATACAGTACAAGTCTCTAACCATGGGATCCAAACGTGTCTCCACTAGGGCATATCAAGAAATACATAAAGGTGATCGAGTGGTCTGAGAACATGCATTCTTAATGTTATTATGATGAAATTTACATATTTATTTGCATTAAATTGGTTACATATAAGTGTTATAAACCTAAAATGATTCATAATATTTTTAAAATGTTTTTTTGAAGCTTCTGAATTTAAGTTTTTTTGATGTCATATTCTGAACGAAAATAGAATTTTGAGTCAAAGTATGATTTTTTGAATTTTTTACATTAAAATCATGAAGTTATGAATTTTCTTAGACATCATATATAGTTATTTATACTAATTATTCAGGTATTTTTGGGTTTAATTTCCGTTGCACCACATGTCACTATTTGATTCATTAAATGACTACAAATTTATTATTCATGTTAATGATTGATATCAACCAATCATTGAAAATATACCGTTATGGCGTTTGCAATCCCATAATAACATTAATTACTGTGTCAATTGTTATTACTAACACCATTGGCATATGGACTATTTTGCAATAAGTGCGCTTGTGGAGTGATGGGTTTCAAAACATACTTTTTTTTTCGAATTATGTTATTGATTTCACAAGTTAATAAATACATCGTCGACCACATGTGTCAGGAGACACATGACACCATGTGTACATGTGGTATGGATGTGTCTTAAAACGATTCGCACATTATCGATAGTGTGTTGATGTGGCGTGCATTGACGCGTTGCCATAACACAAATGTTTATATTATTATTATTTGGAGAATACTATTATTCCTTTTTTGTTTTTTTCCTACACATAGACATGGTATGACACAAGCCATCAATCAAGGATGATGGGGGAGCATCTAAGCCAATCATTGCATTTAATGTGAATTTAAAGAAAAAAACCCTAGAAGTGACGTGTTGATGGTGATGAGAACGAGGAGGGAGAAATCTCTACTTTAAATCAAAGGCCAGGAAATACCCTACTTTAGGGCTTGATATATGATGATTGATCAAGCTAAAATTTTAAGGGCAGTTTTATCTTTCTCTACTCTATTCATTTTTTTGCTTGGATATATAATTGAGATTTGGATTTTTGTTAAAAATGGTTTAAGCTCACCTCTTCATAGAGAGGCAGATTGAAAGCAAGTGAGGTTTCTTGGTGTCTTGAGTACTTGGAGAAGGTCCAATATAGACGAAAAGAGGCTCATCTACATTTAGAAATCACCATGACCTTAATACAACATAGGGATCAAAGGTTGGTGTTTTGCCTTACATTGGCATTCTCCATCACATAGTTTAGTTAGATTCATTTACATGGCTCATCACCATTTATAGCCATCCATCGTTATCTATCACCATCCATCATCCATCTCTTCATGATCTTGTCCCATGTCTCTCCCCATTCAAATCGTAAACCCTCAACCACTATATTCTTCATCTCCCTTCTCCCTCATCTCCTATGTCCACCATCTTTCCCTTGTTTAGTTGCCTATCTTACTCCCTCTTTTCCATTCATTCTATTCATGTCATTCTACCTATTTATTTTCCTATTGTTGATCACATCTCATTCAATACTTAGTACCTCCCCCATCTAACCATTTCCATCACGACGCTACCTCTGATGCTACTCATATCCTTTTTCATCCTACCCAGGTCTCTATCTCGAGATAGTTAAACCCCTATTGATTTAAATCAAATCAATAAAGATATAATTTTAACCAAAAATTTTAATTTATCAAAATTAAGACAAGATCATCTGCCCTTGGTATAAGAAGAGATTGACTCGAGGAAGAAGATGCATCGAATACCTGAATAAGGTAGTGGGGCTATTTGAGAAGGCGTTGTATGATGACCTCTATTATATATCTAATGACTGGATGAACAATTTGATTACTAACTGATGGAAATATATGTGGCAGGAAAGCCAATCACATATTCCATATCTCGTTTCATGTTCATTTATAGAACATATTTATTATAGTGCACGTGCGATGCTTATAATGAAGTCTATGAATGAATGATCAAACTTCGCAAATTTTGATGAGATTGTAATATGGAGATCAGTAGTCTTTAACCATGTGTTCTAAATGTTTCTATACAAAGGATACATGAGAAGGACATTGAAGTATTCGGATAGAATAACACTATCTAGCCACAATCAGATGATGAGTATGGTCGTTTCCGTAGTCATTAGTGTGGAGACAGTAAGGATAGATAGTGGGTACTCTTTAGTGGAAAGAGTTCACTGAAATGATCTGTATGAATCCATGAATGGTATTGATGTATGACAACTAGAGGGATGGATGCTGACGACTAAAGGAGACGTGATGGATGACAATGGATACGGGGTGGAAGAATTGGTTGAGGATAGGAGGGATAAAACAGACCACAAACCCACACGATCAATTCTGAAAACTTAAATTCGATGAAATAATGGTGGTGCAGCCCCTTTCTCCGTCGAGAGCGGGAGTACTATCTTCAACCACTGCGACGATGCCGAAGCACGAAATCCAATACCTTCGAATTCGCATTCGCGGGAAAGCTCACGAGAAGACCTAATCCACTAATTTGTTGAAATTCCAAGAAATCCAAAAACAAATCCGATGGCGGTGGAAGAATTCCCGTGGAATACTGGACGAAGAACACATGGCACCAAAGAGTTCAGGCGTACCTCGACACCGAAGTGCGTGATGAAGTTGCGGGAAATTCTGTTTGTGACGAGGCTTGGCGATCCGGGCATTGTGTGGCCCACTGGACAAAATAACTCGGAGTTTCGGGCGTTGAGCGGCCCTGGCGATGAACGTGGCGGACGAGCGGCGAATGCAGACTAGCGACAGACAAGGCTGTTGGGTATGCACGGGTGCTAGTGGGTGCTGGCGTGCGCTGGCGGCGCTGCAGGCACGGCGCCGCAGCGCCAGCGCACGCGTGCAAGCGGCGTTGGCGCGGCGCGCCGTGGCACCGCATGGGCTGGTGCTGGCGTGTGGGGGCGTCGGTAGGCACTAGCGTGCGTGGCGCCGGCGAGCGCTGGCGTGCGCGGCTCTGGTGAGCGTTGGTGTGCCCGGGCATTGACGGGCGCTTGCGTGCGTGGGCGCTGGCGTGCGCTAGCGTGCGCTAGCGTGCGCTGGTGCTGGTGTGCGCTGATGCTGGCGAGCGCTAGCGTGCATGGGCGCCGACAGGCGCTGGCATGCGCTAGTGCCGATGGGCGCTGGCGTGCGCGGGCACCGGCAGCCTTGACGTGGGCGGTCGGCTGGGTGCCAGCGCGGGTGTAGCCCTGGCGTGGGCGGTCGGCTGGCTGCCTGCGCGGGCAGCCAAGGCACGGGCGGCAGGGGATGACGGCCTGCGCTGGCGACCTTAGCGTGGTTGGCCTGGGTGGCAGTCTACGGGGCTTCAAGGATGGCCTGCGCGGGCGACCGGAGGGGCGACTTGCGCAGGTAAGGAGGGCGATGAAAGGGAATGACGATGAGGAGTGGCGGCGGCGGCGACGATCAGGGGAAGGGAGGAGGAGGCTAGGGCAAGTCCTCCAAGAAGAGTAAAAGAACTTAATTCCTGAATTATGACTTGCCGAACTGTTTCTTGGAACATTGGCCTATACATACAGGCCTTGGAGGAAAGAGAAAAATACAGTTAATAAAATAAAAATAAAGACGGGAGACGTGGTTTCGTGTCATGTCAAGGGGAAGTTCTTGATCTGCGTTGGCGACATGTCATGACGCGTGATGAGACGTGTTTAGGTGGAGACGTGGTTAATGTTGGCGTGTTGACTTGGTCGGGTAATGGTGGCGGCGTGTCCTCAGCAGCAGTGTCGACATTGGATGACGGTGGTGGCACGTCTGGTGTCGATGCGTTGACATCATCACCACCAGGTATTATACCAAATTGTCAATTAGTTTGATTCATGTCACGATTGTGTAAGTGGTCCTTAGACATGAGACACCAAAGACATCTTGTGGACGAAGAGTTGTACTTTGACTACAACCTACGTGTCCCTAATTAGGGGATTCTAAACAGTCTTAGTTAGGGTGCATCAATAAGTTCACAAAGATGATTGCGTGGTGAACAACGGATCGACCACCCTTGGTATAAAAGGCGACAACTCAAGGAAGACGATGCGATGAAGTCCTTGACCGAGGTAGTGAAATATCAAGAGAAGAGTTCTCCAATGATTTCCAAACGCATTAGTACTAACATGGATGATCGATTAGGGTTTGACTATTGACCATACCCTAAGTCATCGTAGGAGTGTCATGTAAATGAGGGATTATGCGTACATGATAACTGATGACGAACGGGTTCCATGAGTGAGTCGATACACACTCCTTTGTATCTTCTAGAGCACAAGGTGTACCTTGGCACCCCACATGTTAGAGACTCAACCTATTGATTGGGTTAAATTGATCCGACGTTAATTAATGTATATGATGATATAGTTAATTAATTTGGAAGGTCAATAAAGGTTATTGACCCACTCGAGATGTTAAATAGACTCATATATGGGCTTAGGGGGTCACGCACAAATGGTCTTTTGGACACCAAAAGATATACTTAAGTTTTGGGGGTTTTTATGAAAAATACCTACTTAGTACAAATAGAGTAAGGCCCTGCACAAAATTCAACTAGGCCAGAATTGTTCAGGGGCCTTTCCCTTCTTCTTCCTTCTCCCGACACCTCCTCTCAACTCACGATACTATCGAGATAGTGTAACGATAATGACGGAGATTGAACGGGCCTTGTCAACGAGGAGGACATCGGATGTGCTGAGGACCACGTGGATATTTCTAGAGGCTGCACACATGAGAAGCTCCACGAGACTCATTCAAGGATCAAAATAATCACGGATGCCATCTGTGCCGAGGTACACCATTTCAATGATTTTAATGGTGTCATTTGATTCCTTACGTGTCTTTCACTGTGTAGAATCCTCGTCTTCATCCAGATCTAGGCCAATAGAACCCAACACAAACCATGCCCTACATCATTTGGGAATCTCACAGAGATGAAGCATTTACATATATGGTAATTGATGATGGCGAATGTTTTGTGAGAGAGTTTAAATACAATTTAATATATTTTAGAGCATGAGGTGTAGCGTGGCACCTCGCGAGTTGTAAAATTAACCTATTGATTATGTTAAACTAATCCTCAATTAAAATCTAACTTAAAGTCCTTATATTGATATAGTCAACTAAAAAAATTGGCCAATAAATGTTTTTAACGCCTGCGTTTCTTAACGGAGACATTAATGAGACCATATATATGGTTCGACCAGAAAACTTTGAGATCGGAGATCCAAAGTCAATGGTATCTTGCCAAAGTGGGCTCTTTTGTGGAAATCATTTACTCTACACATTGGATGTAGTGTACATGTGTCAAATGTCGGTACAGATGGAAATATATGTGGCCGACAAGCCAATCACACATTCCGCATCTCGTTCCATATTTATGAATAGAACATATTCATTATAGTGTGCGTGTGATGCTCATAATGAAGTCCATGAATACAGGATCAGACTTAGTCAATTATGATGAGATCGTAATACATAGATCACTAGTCTTTAAGCACGTGTTCTAAACATTCCTATTCAAAGGATACGCGAGAAGGACATCAAAGTATCTGGATATAATAGCACTATCTAGCCTCACTCATATGATGATTATGGCCGGTCCCGTAGCCATTAGTGTGGCGACACTAAGGATAGATAGTGGGTGCCCTTTAGTGGAAAGAGTTCACTGAATTGATCCGTACGAATCCCTGAATGATATTATACCAAACTTTCAATCAGGTTGATTCACGTCACGGTTGTGTAAGCGGTCCTTAGACCTGAGACACCAAAGACGTCTTGTGGACGGACGGTTATACTTTGGCTATGGCCAACGAGTCTCTAATCATGGGATTCTAAACGGTCTTAGTTCGGGTGCATCAAGAAGTACACGAAGGCGATTGAGTGGTCAAGATGGGATCGTCCACCTCGGTATAAGAGGTGACAGCTCAAGGAAGACGATGCGATGAAGTCCTTGGCCAAGGTAGTGAAATATCGGAGAAGAGTTCTCCGATGATTTCCGAATGCATCAGTACTAACTCGGATGATCGATTAGGGTTTGACAGTTGACCATACCCTAAGTCATCGAAGGAGCGTCAAGTGGATGAGGGATTATACATACACGGTAACCGATGACGAACAGGTTCCATGAGTGAGTCGATACACACTCCTTTGTATCTTCTATGACACGAGGTGTAGCTTGGCACCCCACGTGTCGGAGTCTCGACCTATCGATTGGGTTAAATCGATTCGACATTAATTAATCTATATGATGATATAGTTAATTAATTTGGAAGGCCAATAAAGGTTATTGGGCCGCTGGAGTCGTTAACTAGACTGATACATGGGCCTAGAGGGTCACACACAAATGGTCTTTTGGACGTTGGAAGATATACTTAAGTTTTGGGTGTTTTTATGAAAAATACCTACTTAGTATAAATAGGGGAAGGCCCTGAACGAAATTCACCCAGGCCAGAATTGTTCAGGGGCCTTTCCCCTTCTTCTCCACTCTCTCCACACCCCCTCTCCATCCCTGATGTGATCAGGACGACGTAACGACGCCGACGGAGAAAGAACGGGGCTCGTCAACGAGAAGGAGGAGATCCGACGTGCCGAGGACCACGTGGATACGTCTAGAGCCTGCACACTTGAGCAGTTCGAGTCGTCTCGCTCCAGGATCGAAGAAATCATGAATGAGATTCATGCAAGGTACGCCGTTTCAATGTTTTTGTCGATGCCGTTCGATTCGTAAAGAGTTTTCCGTTGCGCATCGTTTTGATTTGTTCATCCAGATCTAGGCCTCTAGAACCCAACAGGTACTAGCTGGCCCAAAGGACAGTAAATGCTCGATGGGACTTTGTACGCTCGTGAAAAAAAAAAAGAGTTTTTGACGGAAACAATATCCTGCCAAAGTGGGCTCTTTTGTGGAAATCATTTACTCTACACATTGGATGTAGTGTACATGTGTCAAATGTCGGTACTAGCTGGCCCAAAGGACAGTAAATACTGGAGGAGACTTTGTACGCTTGTGATAAATGAGATGAGACAAATATTCAGTTACTTTTCTTATGATTGGTTAGTCAGTCCAAAGACAGACTTGCTAGTTAATGGGAACTTTTTTGTCTATGTTATTATTCACAACTAGATGTCAATTGCAGTTAATGTTATTGTCCAAAGATGATACATTAATGTTGCGCCTGATGTCTTGCAATGGGTTTGTACTTTATTTGCAATTCATTCTCTTATGTGAGCTATTTGTCCTATTCTACAATGATTGCACACGAGTACATTGATAAACTCAAATTTTGGGTGTTTTTACTGGTTATTTATCAGTTAAATCGTGTGAGGATTGAGCTTATGCAACAATACTTATAACCTCACAGCCTTAGGGCAAGTAAGGGCCGATCCACAGGGAGCAGAGAAAACAGCAGAAAATTCTTTTCAGTTTACTGTAGATTATCAGTTCAAGATTTTTTAATTTCAGCTTTAATGTTTAGTTAAACTAACCTCAGTTAAGTTCTACAAATTATTCTTTGTAAAACTTAACTGAACAGAGCCGTCAGCAGAGAATTTCCTACTGACGGTGTGCTCTTGACCTTTGAGGCAAAGGAGCAAACACCTTGCGCGCAGGTGCGGTCTGTGCGCAGGTGAATATTCACGCACGGGGTTGCTACCCGTGCACAAGTGCTACCTGCGCGCGAGATGGCTTCCCTATGCGCAGGCTGCTGCTTGCGCACAACGCGGCTGCATGTGCGCAGGCAGCTAACTGCGCGTGGGGTTCCTTGCCTGCGCGCGGGATGGCTGGCCTGTGCGCAGGCAATTACCTGCGCGCGGGCACGGCCTGGGCGGCTCGCAACTAGCTGCGCGCAGCCTCTGCTGCGTGCGGTGGTGCTGCGCACGGCCTTGGCTGCGTGCGGCGTTGCTACGCACGACCTTGGCTGCAAGAAGCTCGGCCTGCTGGCAACCTAAGCTGTGGCCTTGGTTGCTAGCTGCCTAGACCCTCCTGTAGGAGTCGATTTCACAGAATTTGCTGAAGAACAGTTTAGGTTTTCAGAAAAACGAGAGAGAAAATCAATCTGAACAAACAAAGAACTCAAAGATCAAACTAGAAGATGAACAATCTCGTTTGGAACAACAGGGAGGTTCCACTCAGCACCTTCCCCTCCAACCTCGATTGTCTTTGCAGGGAGAGGATGCACCAACTGAAACTAAAACTCTCACACCACCTTGTGTCACGCCCTTCCGACAAGATGACGATCGTCGTGCTCCAGCTACTCCTCAGCTTGCTTCTCTCCCACCTCCAATGCTCATCAGCCTTGGAGGGTCTGCAGAAATCCTTTCTCTCCAAGCCCTAGCTTCCTTGAGAGAAATTCTGGACAACCTACAATGAGCCCTTAAGAGGCTATTTATAGGTTTCTCTTAAAACATGCTTAGTGGAAAAATTAGGGCTTCTTTCTTCTTGATTTTTCGCCAGCTCTTCTTGATCAAGTTCCTCTTTCTTTGGCTGCCTTAATCTGTATCTGAACTCACTAATCGAAAATGTAAGATCTAATCCATTTGATTCAAAGAATCAAGTGGGGTTAGTGAATTTGTAAAATAATACATATGAATGACAACCAATATGGATTAGGTGGATATGATTGATGCTTTTATGCTCAAAAACTCTAAACATTTGATGACGTATTGAGAGTCATCATAAATCACCGTACAAGGGCATAAAATTCCCATCTTGAATCCCAATAACTTTCAGACGTGGAATAAAGATGTAATGCTTGCCCTCGCATACTCAAATCTTGATTATGCCATGAGATCTGAAAAACCAGATGATGCAGATGAAGAAAACCTAGAGGCATGGGAAAGATCAAATCGATTAAGTTTGATGAAGATGCAATATGTTGTGCCTGAATCTTATCAGGCAGATCTTATTCGAGAAGACATCACAGCAACAGAATTTATGGCAGAAATTGAACACAAGTTTGCAACTCATGAAGAATTTGAAATTCATGAACTATTACAAAAGTTGATTTCCATGAAATTTCATGAAAAGGGTCACATCAGAGAACATGTTTTGGAAATGTCTGCTATAGCTACTAAAATTGAACAATTGGGCATGGATGTATCTAAAAATATGCTCATGCACCTTGTGTTATATTCACTTCATGCACCATATAAGCAATTCAAATTGGCATACAAGGTTCAACGTGAAAAGATGAGTCTCAACAATTTTATTTCGCTCTGTGCTCAAGAACAGCAACAGCTGATTACAGAGCGTCATGAAAGCACCAATTTGACAATAAATGCAAAGAGGAAAATCAAGAGGTGGCCAAAACTAAAGCACGCTGAGAATGGGCCACATCAGAAGAAGCAACAGAAGAAGGATAAAGTTGTGACTTGTTTCCATTGCAGAAAGAGTGGACATCTTAAAAAGAATTGCCCTAAGTTTCATGCTTGGTGAGCAAAGAAAGGTGATTTGATCTCCCTAGTTTGTTCAGAAGTTAATCTTGCCTCTATGCCCTTAGACACGTGGTGGCTCGACTCTGGGGCTACTATTCATGTCAGCGTGTCTATGTAGGGTTGCCTCCATTGCCTGACACCGAGTGCCGCTGAAAGCTTCATTTACACCGGGAATGGAAATTCAGCAGAAGTGGTGGCAATAGGGACGTTTAGGTTACACTTAAAGTCTGGATGCTATTTAGACTTGATAGAGACTTTTGTTGTACCGTCTTTTAGACGTAATTTAATTTTTGTATCTATTTTGGACAAATTCAGTTATACTTGTCTATTCAGAAATAGTAAAGTTAGTCTCTTTTATGAATCAAGTCTAATCGGCACCGGCTTTTTATTAAGTGATAGCAACCTTTATCACTTAATAAAGAGCTGGTGGCGATTAGACTTGATTCATAAAAGAGACTAATGAAATTTTGCATAGTAGTGCAAAAGGGGCCAAGAAGAAGTTAACAAATAAGAATTCCATTTCATTATGGCACAAAAGACTTGGGCATATTTCTCATTAGAGAATCGATCGCCTTGTGTCAGATGGTATTCTGGATCCTTTGATGACAAGAATCTCCACACTTGCATCAAGTGTATTAAGGGAAAACAAACAAAACCTAAGGGGAAAGGGGCCATTCGAGCTTCAGATGTTTTGGAATTGATCCATACAGATATATGTGGACCATTTCCTACCGCAACTAGAAATAGTCAATGCTACTTTAGTACTTTCACAGATGATTATTCTCGATACGGCCACTTGTATCTCATTCATGAGAAATCAGAATCTCTGGAAATGTTTCAGAAATATAAAGCTGAAGTTGAAAATTAGCTAAATAAGCCGATTAAGACCATAAAATCCGATCGTGGAGGAGAATTTTATGGCCGATATGATGGTTCAGGTGAACAATGTCCAGGCCCTTTTGCTAAATATCTATCAGAATGTGGTATTGTTCCTCAATACACCATGCCAGCTTCACCCCACATGAATGGTGTTGCCAAAAGGCGAAATAGAACACTCCAAGATATGGTTAGAAGTGTGCTTACAGAATTGCCTCTTCCAATGAACCTTTGGGGCGAAGCACTCAAGACGGCTGCCTATTTACTTTATCGAATTCCAACGAAGGCAACTAACAAAACTCCATATGAGCTTTGGACAACTCGCAAACCAAGTTTTAAACATTTACACAATTGGGGTTGTCAAGCAGAGGCGCGACCCTTATTGCCTAATGAACAGAAGCTTGACTCCAGAACTGTCACTTGCTATTTTGTTGGATATTCTGAAATGTCTAGAGGTTTTAAATTTTATGACCCCACTACTAAAGCCATTTTTGAGACGGGAAATGCTCATTTCTTTGAGGATGTTGAGTTTGCAGGGGGAGTAAAGTTCATGACATTGCCTTTATGGAAGAATTAGAGGATGCCCCTTTAGTTATTGTTGATGATGAAGAAGATGAATTAATCACACTTGGCCCACCAACAAAGGCACCACTAATTCAAGATAATGCTTCATGCTCCTCTATTCTAGTTAAACAAACATCACAACCTCAAATACAAGTGCCCTTAAGGAGATCCACTAGAGAAAAAAAATCTGCAATTCCTGATGACTATATTATTTTTCTCCAGGAACATGAGGCTGATTTTGAGATCATGGAAGATGATCCTCTTAATATAAAACATGCCATGCAGAATTTTAAGTCTCAAAGGTGGATAGATGCCATGAACGAAGAAATAAAATCTGTGGTTGACAATGACGTTTGGGATCTTGTCCCATTACCAGAAGGTAAGAAGCCCATTGGCTGCAAATGGATATTTAAAACCAAAAGGGATTCAAAGGGTAATATGGAAAGATATAAAGCACGTCTTGTTGCCAAAGGTTTTACTCAACAAGAAGGCATAGATTATAATGAGACTTTCTCTCCAGTTTCATCGAAAGACTCCTTTAGAATTATAATGGCACTTGTAGCACATTTTAATCTTGAACTACACTAGATGGATGTCAAGACTGCGTTTCTTAACATAGACATTAATGAGACCATATATATGGTTCAACCAGAAAACTTTGAGATCGAAGATCCAAAGTCAATGGTCTGCAAATTAAAGAAGTCCATCTATGGTCTAAAGCAAGCTTCTCGTCAATGGTATCAAAAATTTCATCGAATTATTGTCTCTTTCAGTTTTGAGGCAAATTCAGCAGATGAATGTGTGTACCATAAGTTTAGTGGGAGTAAATACATATTTTTTGTCCTATATGTTGATGACATATTACTTGCCACAAACGATACAAACCTACTTCATGACACAAAGAAATTTCTGTCGAGTCATTTTGAGATGAAAGATCTCGGTGAAGCCTCATATATATTGGGCATTCAGATATATCATGATCGCTCTCAAAATATATTAGGTTTGTCTCAAAGGGGATACATTGAAAAAATCCTTAAACGATATGGCATGGAAGATTGTAAACCTCTAGACACTCCTATTTCTAAAGGAGACAAGTTCAGTCTTGATCAGTGTCCGAAAAACAATTTTGAAAGCTAGGAAATGCAAAAGATTCCTTATGCATCAGCTGTGGGGAGTCTTATGTATGCACAAGTTTGTACACGCCCAGATATTGCTCATATTGTTGGTGTACTTGGCCGATATTTAAGTAATCCAGGTATGGATTATTGGAAAGCAACCAAGAGAGTCATGCGATACCTTCAGAGAACAAAAGGACATATGCTCACACACAAGAAATCAGATCAATTGGATATCATTGGGTATTCTGATTCTGATTTTGCTGGATGCGTTGATAGCAGAAAGTCTACTTCAGGCTATATTTTTCTGTTAGCAGGAGGAGCTATATCTTGGAGAAGTGCGAAACAAGCATTGATAGCATCTTCTACTATGGAAGCATAATATATAGCATGCTATGACGCATCAAATCAAGGCAATTGGCTGAAGAATTTTGTCACAAACTTGAGAATTGTTGATGGCATTGAAAGACCGCTGAAGCTCTATTGTGATAATCAGTCAGCCGTTATGTTTGCCAATAACAACAGGAGCTTAACAAAGTCAAAGCACATTGACATAAAGTTCCTAGTTGTGAAAGAAAAAGTTCAGACATGGCAATTGTCTATTGAGCATATTGGGAGAAACTCCATGGTAGCGGATCCACTTACAAAAGTACTACTGCCAAAGGTCTTTCATGAGCATGCTGCTCATATGGGTTTAATACCTCATGAGGATATGTAATTCAGTGGGAGTTTGTATTTTGATGTTCATTCAGTAATAGACACACTATGGAGTTTATTTTCATGCATGAGTAATCTCCTAAATTTAAGTGTGTCTGAACAAACTTCAGTTGATCTCCATTCAGAATCCGGAGGACTAAGTTGGAAATCTACACGTATGAATCACTTGTTGTGTAGTTGAACCATATATAAGCCTAGAGGTCACACACATAATATTTAAGGACGATGTTATATATAATTTATTGATGAGAAATTTTACAAAAATTTCTTAATGAGTGTAAATAGGAGGCACTCATTTTAGGTGTCTATACCAACAAGACCTAGGCGCCCTCCCCCCTCCCCGATTCTCCTTTGTTTCACGATCCACTAATTCCACTAGAAGGTCTTGATGGTGAAAATATCAGCTAGATGTGCAGGGAGAGTCAGAGAAGAAGAAAATGAGATCCAACTTTCGAAGAAGAGGATTTCACAAAGAAAAGTGGCCCTAGCTTGCATTAGACGAGATCCAATTTTGGTGGCCTCACGGCCCTCGGAGTGGGTCAGACTTGGTCTAATTTAGATGGGGGGGCTGCTTATCGGGTAAACCCGGTTAATTTTAAGTTTGAACTGCAGTGCAGAAGTATGGAAATTGAGAGTAGTCATCCTTCATTATAGTATTAGGATACATATTCCTTTAATTTGGTTTGGTGGAGTACAATCCAAGCCCACTTATTTGGGAGGATGAACTAAGGACTAGTAAATGACACAAGAACAAGATATAGAAACCATGTAGTAAAGTGGGGTTATACTTCAAGAGTGCACTTCCATCGAGTACAGTAAATACTACATGATAGACCCAAAATGTGTCATGTAATCATACATATTTTAAAGTCATTTTGGGATCATTTGATGTGTATTTTATCCAATTTTATAAGAATTTTGTATTTCATGCACTAAATAGAGCAAGTATGAAATAATGCATTTCATGTCATTTTTATGCATGTTCTACCACTTCAAATGTTTCTTAGTAAAAATATATTTAACACATTTGTATGTATGCTAATGCGGGGAAGAAGACGAAGTTGGAGAAAGAAATAGACAAAAAGAAAGAGACATAATGAAAGGAAGAAGAAAGAAAAGAAATATATACATATATTAAAAAAAAATTTGTTTATTGAGCCGGCTAAGGAGCCGACCAGGTGTACCAGCGCCCAAGCAAGCCACAGGCAGGCGAGCGCACAATGCGCTCAAGCCTGCCTGCAATCGGCAAGGGGTGACGCCCAGCAAGCCCAGCTGGCCCACGATTGAAAATTGGGCACATACATGCCCACAAAGAAAACAAATTCGCTCACTCAAGCGATAAGCTTTTTTGATTCACTTAATGATATATGCCGACATTTATATAGTGTTTTGTCTTTTAGAAACTTCTGATATGGGATTTAAATCCCATGTCTATTTTATCTCCGTGCGGGCTGGGCCACTAGGTGACCAAGAAATCGCGACTTGATGGGCCGCGATCTTAAGAAACAAAACAAAACAAAATGAGACCAGGCTTCGAGCCAGCCCGGCCCCAAGCCCATGTCTTTTCGGGCCATTTTAAAAGGTGGACATGATCTCATCCGTTCGATCTTCATAAAGAAGATCGGACGGTGAAATCTATCCCATTTTATTATATTTTTCTTTCTATTTCAGGCCTTCCTATTGGCCAACAATGATGGCACAGACACGGGACCCAATAGTGGGCAAATCTGAGAAGCGCGCGGTGACTAGGCGGCTGACACAACATGCTGATAGTGTGCTGATGTGGACGAGGGGTGCACCAAATTTATCTGGGTCCACGGCTGTAATTTAATCGCACCCATTGGATCAAGATGAGCCTGATCGGATGGCCAAGGGCATTTTTGTCCACCCTCAGCCCTGGCTGTCGACGCTGGTGGCTGGAGGCCATTTTCGGCCGGCGAGGGGGGACCGCCAAGCCATCTAACGGTCTGGGAGGATCCCCATGGCCCCCTCATTGGACGGCCCTAGAGATACCTCCCAAGCCATTAAAGGGGGCCCGACGGCCCCCGAATTCCCATCTTTTGATCTTAATCCCTCAGCAGAGGCGGAGATCCCTTCCGCGTTTGGAAGAAGGCTGCAGCGTTGTGACAACGTCGCTGGCTGTGGACAGTGAGGAAGGAGCCTAAGAGGTTCTAAAGCAACTCGGATTTGCACTTGGATGTAGGAGAAGAGCTAGGGAACCCCTAAACCGAAGCTCGGCGATGGTGATCGGCGCCGCCACTCTAGTTCTTCAAATCAGGGCGATTCAGGTCATTTTATGATTATCGGTTGATTTTCATGTCTTCACTTACCCTAGACGCTTTGCTTCTAATTTTATCTATTTAGTGATTGAGTTTTGATTGAAATTTGCTACAACTTCATTGTGACATTTCATCGAACACCTTATGTGTTCGATGAACATTCTTCAATTTGCCTAAGTTCTATTTTATCAAGCTTTTAAAATTTTAAAAACATATTCCTCCCCTCTAATCCGACTTCTTTTGGGCATTCTGTCAATCACCTCACGTGCGTTCGACAGAAACACCCTCTTATTTTCGATTCTATCTATAAAATCTGTATAAAATACATAAAAAACTGACTATTAATTAAAGAATACACATCTGTCTAACATTTGATCTTCTATTGGGGAATTGGTCGAACACCTATCGGGTGTTTGACTAAATTGACCCATTAATTATCAAAATTGATTATATATAAAATATATAAATCATATAAAAACATCTAAAACTACCTATATTAATCTTATAATAAATACCTTACCTATATAAGTAGTATTCTATAATTATTGTATATATTGTAGTTATATAAATACTTCTTAACTACTATGTTACCCCTTTTCCCTTTGTTAATATCTCTTTATAGTTATCTAACCACTTATCTAGTTAGATAATTAGTTAATTCTCTCCCTATTTATCTTTTTAATATATATATATAAATACTTCTCTAGCTTATCTATCTATACTTAGTTAAATAATATTTCCTGATCTATCTAGCTTGTTCTTCTTCTTCTTGTTCTTTACTCTTATTAAACTACTTATTATTATTAAATGCTTATCTATCTTTTCATTAACTATATTAATATCATTCTTAAATATAATATCTAATATCTTAATACTTTATTATTCTTATTATCTATAATATATATACATATAATATCTGATTTCCCTTCTATATCTATATTATTAAACTAATATTACCTATATTTACTAATTACTTAATTCTTCTTATATTCACTATCTTTAGTATTATTATATCTTAACTAACAACTAATTTATTGAATATACACCTAAAGGGCCAGTCCCTGTGGAGACGACCTTACTCACACCATACATTTGAGTAAATTTATATACTTTATCAAAAATTATTTGATTGTAGGCAAATTAAATTCACAACAACAATTAAAATTTATACAAAATTTGCCTTTATAAAATTCGCGCCATTGCCGGGAATTGGCATCCTTAGGTTGTTTTGATTCTTGAGTTGTTTTATCTTCTTTATTATTATTATTTTCTATTTTGTTGAGCCTAACATTACAGGAAAGTAAATTTCATCTTGTATCAGCTAATTAGGAGAAATTTAAGTTGACATCTTTCCTCTCCTAGTTAGGTTTATTTTAATTGAAATATTTCTAAACTTGCATATATTGTTGGTAACCTTGTTGCAGTATAGGAAATACTGAAATTTCAGGTGAAATTTATTTTCTGTTTTCTGTTATTTGTTAGCTTTCTTATAATTGAGTGTTCTTTATATTTCTATTTTTTGTAATGATTTTACATTTTACCCTTTTGAAAGAGATATTAATGAAAATCTCTATGTACATACCCTCTCATGATTGAACATGGAGGGAAACTATAGTTGGAATCATGCTCATTCAGAGCATAAATACCCATCCTCATCTTGGGATAGGTATAATTCAGCAAATGATTATCAGATATCGCACTCACACTATGGATATCCAGATATCCAACAACATGACCCTACCCCTGACTACTACACATCTCATGATTATTACGAGGAGGATCATAGCCATCACCTATCACCACATGGCTATCCTCCAAACTATCACCCAGATTTACAGTCTAGAGAGGACTCATTCCATCACACTACTTATGACTATTCATGTCAGGGCAACAACTCCTACATCCAGCCCTCTCATGGCACAATCTTTAGGGTAGAGCCTTATATGATTAATCTCTTACCAGTTTTTTATTGATATCCTCTAGAAAGGCCTTATGAGTATCTTGCAGATTTTCTCTATGCATGTGACAATGACCATTTTTGTCACATCCCACTTGAGACGATTAGATTGAGGCTATTTCCCTTCTCCATCAAGGGTCAAGTTTGTGAGTGGTTTCGGGAGATATCTAGGGATTTGTTTACATGGGATGAGGTAGAGTATGAATTTCTGAGGAAATATGGAGGTAATCAAAGAGTAGGATCTCATTGCTCATACCCTAAGGATGACCATGAGGAGTTCTCGCATAGATAGGGTATAGAAATGCAAGATCAAGGGCAATAAAATCACCTCCATCCACTTGAGCAAGGTCAACATGACACTTGTGGATACCATGAGCCACAACATGGATATAGTTGTTCTCCCTTTGAACAGGAGAGAAGTCAGGAACAATATCACTCTCTCCCTAGAGAAGACGACTCATACGCCAAGGACGAACACCATTCATCCCCCACCGAGCAATCTATGAAGGATATGATGATGAAGATGATGGAGCAACTAGAACTAATCAGCAACAGAAATGAAGATTTGAATAAAAGATTACATAAATTAGAATCTCATCATGCCGATGAATCTCATCATATTTTTGGGAATGAACCAAAGCATTTCGCGAATCATACTTTGGAAGATCTCTCGGGGGAGGATAAAATTATCGATATGGTGATGGAGCATCCACTCCTTAAAAAAACATTTCCTCGTGAATGCCACCTGTTCGCGAAGGTTTTGGCTGTTCGTGAACCATTTGCAAACCCATTCGGATTGAATTTTTCCCATTTCATTTGTGTTCGTGTTCACTCATGTTTGTTCACATGTAGCGAATGAAAGAAACAAAATGTTTTCCCATCCCTATAAAAGACTATACAATGTCTTTAGCATAGAAAGACCATCAAGCATCTAATGATTTGAGAGTCATTCTATGGAATAAAAATCTAGGTAGAAAAATCTTAACTGTTATATGGATGCCTCTTTTGATCATAATGAATAACTACATAATTACTACTCATTACTTATGTAAGTACAATCTTCCTCTCATCTTATTGACTTTGGTTCTGGTCTGCGTCATGAACATAAACACCAAGTCCTCCATTCTCCATCACTTTTTAACATCCTCTTCTATCAAGCTAGGGCAAGGAAAAAATATATTATTTAATCGCTTAGAAATATACAGAATGATATCTAAGGTTAAAAGCCACTATGATTCTTTTTGAGATGTATGCTTTGTCTTCCATACTATAGTAGCTTTAAATCCATGTCCAAATTTAGCCATCCCAATATGGAAATAAATATATCAAATACATATTTTTTGTGGGTGAAATCGTTTCTAATTCTTATCTCAAGAATCTAGAAGAGGTCTTCCACTACTCCATCACCAGCTCATCAGCGAATAACTTTTACATCTTGTTCCATCATAGCCATCAACAATGTCACTCACTTCTTTTCTTCCATCTAATCCACATTAATCTTCTCTTCGTTCTACTCATTTTGGTATTCATATGCAAAATTCCCAAATTGTATGAAATTTTTAAAACTTAAAGCCATACTTATCATGAGGCTGCCACACTTATCATGAGGCTTCTTCTCACATTCATGTCCTCATCCTTGAAAACTTTCAGTGACGTTTGATCTTCCATATGGAATGTGTAAACACACCCTGATCCTTGTTATTTTGATGATCACAAACCTTCTCCTATAGAGTTTCAATGACCCTACTGCTTCCTCTGGGATCTTTCACTCAACATGTCAAAATTTATGGAGCATAATGATGCTGGAATTGAACCTTAAAAGTATCAAAAAAATCTCACAACATTTCTCCCAAGTTTTAGAGTTGAGAATTGACGTTATAGTGTTTTCCATCAGAGCCATCCCCTTTTTTCCCCTCACCCATCTCGATGTTCTTGAATTCTCACTTTAGGGACTAAACACAGAACTTCTTTGTACCATTGATTGCAGGATTTACTTTGTAGAAACCTTGAGACTTTTTTCCATTGGATCTCCAAAGGAAAACTCTACAGAACGCATAGAGGGATTGTTTGTTCTTTTTTTGACACCACCTTCAATAGCCCATAAGCTTCAATCAGAACCTGCATCAATCTACCACATGAAGATATCGGTACATTTGATAGGATGGTGAATGATAAAAGGGAAGACAAGTCCAAATGCTTTGGTGTCCCTACACACTAATGGGGATAATTCCTCCTTCCCCTAACAAGTTTCTGCTTTGAGATGAAGTTCTTCTTCTCGATAATGAATAGTATGTGGCCGTCAGTTCAAATCACACCACCATATTTTATTTAAGTTCATTGAATAAAATATTATGTTAATTATTATTTCAGTGTGATGTTTATAATGAATTCCACAAATACCTGCAATGACCTAGTGAATTGTGATGAGATCATAATACAATGATCAGTATTCTTTAAACTTGCATTCTAAATATTCTTATTCAATGGATAGTCGAGATTAACATCAGATTATCTGGTAGAATAGCTCTAACTGGTCGTACATATCCAATATGTATAGCTGATCCTGTGGCTATTAGTATGGTGACACTAATGACAGACACTAAGTGCTCTTTGGAGAAAGAGTTCAGTAAATTGATCTGAAGAATCCCTGAGTGGTATTTGATAAGCCAAAAATAGGGGACAATTTTACTAAATTTTAATCCCTTGTCGTTGTCAATTTCAGCTTATACAATAAAATTTATAAAAACCCTACTTAAGATGTTTAGTCCTATGTAAAGGGTATCGTCCAAGGGAAGCTAGTAAGTTAATTCAATTGATGATACACTTGAATAATTTGACAGTAATTAGAGTTAACTTGATCTTCAATGAAGATCAAATCACCCTAATTAGATGAGAAATTTAGAAAGGGGGGTAGAAGAGATGGGATGAATAGAAGAAATAGGGATCTCTAAATTGGCTTCTTTGATCCAAAGAAAAGGGTCAAAGGAGTCAATTATAGAGGTTGAGAAGAGAAAATTTTTATTTGTTTTGGTTGGTTCTATAGGCTTGATAATTCAAAAATAAGTACTCTATTGGATGATAAAAAGGGAAAGTTAATCTCCTAGAAGTTGAAGTTTTTATACAGTTTTGTTTTAATGTGCACTTGGAATAGCTAGGTAAATCTCTCAATGTCTCCTCTCAATCCTAGTAAGGGCTTGTACATATCGCTCAAGCCAAGCGATTTAGAAGTTCAGACCAGAATCAAGAAGAACAATCAAGAAATCAAACTAACATCATCCGAAATACACCAACAATTCAAATACAAAGAAGGAAAAAGTACCAAATAGGTTGATCCAAGTCAGAGCTCCTCTCTGGCTTGCAGTTGTGATAGAGCACCATCAAGAATGACCCCCTCCTCTTGAAATTCGGCTTGTATACTAAGGTTAGATGGTAAAAAATACCATTTTACCCCTAATTAGTAATTAATTTTTATCCATCAATGTAGGCTTCATCGGAGTGATCCATATAGATAGAAAGAGGGGATCAAAATGAGCAAATCCATAAAAAAGTCATTTAAATCGGACTTTAGGATCAAGAGTTATTAATAAATGAATTTAAACCAATTTTAGCCATTGGATTTAAATCCATTTATTTATTAATTTAATTCTTCCACATGCCATGATATGTCGAATGTGGATTGGCTGGCACAATTTGAATCAATTTTTAGGGTTAAATATCTGAGCGCCACGTACCCCTGGTCCTGGAATAAAAAATAAAGAAAAAAATAATAAAAAAAACATGATATAAGGCGATTTGCACGTACCCATATGCGCTTCATAATTTAAACCATTCAAACGATGCCACATCACCTCATGTGCATGCGCTTTGCATACACAACATGGGAGGTGAGCTTACCTCCTGGAGAGAGACTGGCCTGGAATTTTGCAATAGGGTCCCTAATAAAACGGTGACATGCAAACGGACGCCGCTCAAAAAATATTTGTGTATATATCATTTTCGCTTTCTCTCTCCTCCTTTTTCTCATAAAAACTATTAAAAATTTTCTGATCAATTGCAATAAAACCTTGTAATTATTTTAACTGCTTACAGCCACAACCGAGAGCTGTTTTAAGGGCATAATTATGACGAAACTTTAAGAAAAACCCCTTTTACTTTTGAAATTGCTTAAATACTCAGATTTTCCATATAAATATATCATTTTCCTAGTTAAAAATTCATTTCTTCCTTGAATAAATTCCCAAAAATTCCAATAAAATTCCTGAAAATTCTATGAAATTCAGTTATTCATCCCCACATTAATTAACAGTAAAATTAAATTTTAAACCTGTCATTTTAATTTAAAATAAATTATTTCAAGCTTAAATAAATCCCAGAAAATTCATAAAATTAACAGAAAATTAGGGAAAAATCAGAAATCACTTGGAAACATTAAATATATGTAAATATGTGATAACAACCCCATTTTATGCTGTTTAAATGCATAAAATTGAGCTAATAGCATAAAACAAAGACCAAATTTAGGGTGTTATCAGTATTATACCTAAACGTCAACCAGGTTGCGTCATGTGACCATTGTAAAAGTGATTCGTTGACCTAAGACACCAAGGACATCTAATGGATGGATGACTACTTTTTGACTATGACTTACAAGGTTCTAATCATGGGATTCAAACAAGTCATAGCTCGGATGTAGTAAGAAGCTCACAAAGATGATTGAGTGGTCAAGAGGAGATTGACTTAAGGAAGACGATGCAGAAAATCCCTGGACAAGGCGATGAGAATATTGGAAAAGGCATTCTCCAATGATCCCCGTTACGCATCAGTAGTAATAGAATAATGGATTAGGTTTCACGATCAACCATACCCTAAGTTGTTCAAGAGTCATGCATGGATGATGGATTATACATATATGGTAACCGATGATGATAATGATTCTATGAGAGAGTTTGAACACTGCTCGGCATATTCTAAAACATGAGGTGTAGCTTGGCACCCCACGGGCTGATATAGTTAAATAATAAGGATCGATTGGGTTACATCGATCCTTATTTAATTAATCTATATGTTGATAATTGTTATTGGGCTACTAAATTTATTAACTAGATTGACACATGGACCTAGAGGGTCACACACATAAGGTCATAGGGGCATTAGTGAATATATTTTACTTAATGGATTTTTGAGAACCTTTAGAAAATAAGACTAAATCCAAATGGTATAATCCTTAATGCTAACTCTGTGATTAACTTGGATGTTGATGGAGGCAAATTATGCATTTATTTTTATGTTTTTGTAAATTTGATTTATGTGAATAAAATAAAATTGTCTTTATGTAAAGTCAATCGAATATATGTTTAGTAGGAGTGAGGTTGTCTCCACAGGGATTAGCCGTTAAAGATGGATCTACAATTGAGTTAGGGTTTGGGAAGAGAAGATGAATAAGTAAGCAATGAGATGAATCAATAGCTGGGATGAGGTGATAAGGTAGATGATAAGTAGTGAGTAGGATAAAGTAATTAGAGGAAGAGAGAATTTAAGATGATATGTAAGGGTAAGCAATAGTACTAGTGTTATGGAGAATTAGAAAAGGAGATGTACGATGGTTATAAGAAATTATATTTTTATTAGTAAAGTTAATATATTTTATAGATATTAGATATTGGAAGTAAGTGAAAGAAGGAAGTTTATTTGTAGTATTATAATCAAGGAATATGTTATGATAGGTAGTGGAAGATGATAAATTGAGAAAAATGAGTCTACATCATCGTTAATTCTCAGATTAAATAAGACATTTTTAGTGTTTTCCTGACTAAGTATAGATTTGAGTAATGATCTAACCACAAAGAGCCATAAGGTATTAGAATATTATTCCATGTGATTATATATTCATAGTTTATTTAGATAAAAACAAAAACTTACTCTAAGAGAAGCAATAGTTTCTTATTTTTCTAAGCAAATGCAATGAAGAAAAACCTAAATTATGTTTAGAATAACTTTAAAGATATTTTTGTTAAAATTTGTATTAATTATTGTAATGTTAAGAAATCAAAGAATAACTTCTTAAACTAGCTTATGATATTTTTTTGGTAGCAGGCGCCAGGGTTTGGTCGTAGGAGCACCCAAAACTTAATGTGGAGGTGCCAAAAAACATATGGTGGATCTCCGGTGTTTCAGTTAAGTGAAAATGCAATAACTTGAGCTGAAGGATGAATTTTGAGCACCTTTTGTGGTGTTGGAAGTCCCTGGGTCTTGTCTATCCAAGCCATAAATATCAAGTATGGTAAGCATGAACCCTCTGAGAATGTACAAACCTCTATTGTCACTCCCTTTCGGCCCAAGAATGCATTCTTCTTCAGTTTCCTTTAAATGTGATGATCTGATTCCATTCTTCACTCAACCAGACACAAAAAAGAGTGGATCTTGGAAACATTTCTGCACTCAAGGCTGCCAAGCAGAGTTTGGAGAAGAGATTGAGGGATAGTTACAATGTGAGATAACAAGAGTATAAATAAGGATACTATGTTTTCAACTTGAGAAACATTGAATATGAGGCTAGGATTTGCCAATGTGGCCAGACAATTTTGTGCCCCCCTTTATATAAAAAAAACAACCGCCCACTTAAATTTCTCCTTAAAACTAAGCCTCTCCTTTGACTGGCTTAAGGTCCTTTGGGATCCTGATTGGCCCTACTCCACAGTGGGCTTCGTTGTGCTTTAGGTCACTCTATTCTCCACCATTGATATATCATTAATATTACTATTACCAAAAGTCCTGTCATAAATGAAGCTCCAAGGAAATCATGAGAAAAATAAACCACTTGATTCACAAGAATCAAGTAGGGTTAGTTCATAAATTGTTAAACTGCATTAATTAGGAAGAAATACAAAACTGAGTCTTAGTTTCATTTTCAACATGAATAAGGGATAATTTTTGTGCATATAACTGATATAAATAGTAATATTAATCATAAAAATGAATATTTATTACTGCATATTTGATGTCATCATTAGAATTATATAAGATTAATAAACTAGAAAGAACAATAAGATATTATTCTTAGTATAAGATAAAAAGGTTATTTATTTTAATTAATGCTAGATTATGCGTACGATTGGAGATAGATAGTAATTATGGATTATTTAGTTATATATATCAGGAAGATAGAAACATTTATATGTGATAAAAGCTTAATGGATATATATGATAATAATAGTTTTCTAATTTTAGACAAATTAAGTAATTAAATAGAGAGGATATATTTTAAGATTTAAAAGGGTTTAATTAACTAGATAGAGAGAGATGGATTTAGAGGAGACAGAAGTATTAAGAATAACTAAGAGGAATGTAAGAACACATTTATGTTATTTTGTGTTTATGAATATCTTAAAATAATATAATTAAAGTTTATATAAGTAGATTTATTTTATATGTATTTTTAGTATTTTATATTTGGTAAAAGTGAGAGAGAAAAAGAAAAATAGGGGAATATTTAGAATGCGTGTTAGGTGTTAGATAGAAAACCACCTCCAAATTTAAATTTTATCACATTCAATTATCCAAATGAGATAATATAGTAGCAATATACCTATGGAGTTCAAAAACTCATCTCAATGGCCATGATTCAAGCATAAAATAGCGGCACCAATTATGGCCCCCTAGCCTCAGTGTTCATCTCCTCCCACCTTCCTCCATACTGGCTAGAATCTAAGGTGCTATAACACTTGTAAGGCATCATCCTGGGCATTCCAAGTAATGGGAGAGGTGTCACTCCTATCCCTTGGCGTCTCTCATTATCAGAAGGGTCTTTCAGTGTCGTTGTGTGGATCTTGATTGAGAGATGCAAATTGATGGGAAATTGAGCCCCTTTAGGATTTAGAAAGGACCTTCCACGACTGTAGATGACATGGACCAGACTTGGGGGTCCTCCCAAGCCATCAGATTGATTGGGTGAGGAACTGATACCTTGGTGGAGGAGGATGACAACCTAGGGCTGAGATTAATGAATCTGCCACTGTCATTGAATCACACTTTAAACAAATTAACAACTGCAATTAAATCTGTTGTGGACCCATTTAATGTTTGGTGTATCCCTGCCACATCAGCTGTCCGTCATCAACCCTCATCAGCAACCACCAAGTCTGATTCTTGGTCAAAAGGTTCCCCCTCCTCATCAGCCAGCGTGGTCAATCAGAGACTTGGACAATAAAATAAATAAAGAATTAATCATACTAAGATCTTGCCACCGATCTTCCAAACGGAGATTGGACGGCCAAGATTATATTTGAGTACTTAAAGAATCTGTAATGAGGTGGGCTTCAGGTTGGGTTGGCTTGATGCCTGGCCATCTTTGTTTCTTATTTTCTTAGGATCCTGGTCTGTTGGACCACAATCCATCTTCTCATCTATTGGCCAAGGCCTTGTGAGTGGAAACATAATCTGCATCCTCTTGAATCATGAATTAAAACACCATTCTCTTGTGTGCGCCGGCCTGTCCTCTGCTTCTGTTCCATAATTAAGATGTCTGTATGGCAAACCTCATCGGGCTCATGTGTGTCTCTATTTAGGTGCTACTTGTGCACCAGTGCTCTCTGATCGCTGGCAGTGTGAGTGCTGTGTGCGTGCCTACCTGTGGCCAGCTTAGCACTGCCGCTATTCCATTTCTTTATTTTCCTCTTTCTCTCTTTTATTATTTATATCTTTAAATTTTACTTTAGCCCTAAAAAATATAAAAGAAGATACTCAAGAGAATAGTTACACACATTAATATTATGATGTTTTAAACATATTTTCAATGAGAATGAATGGGGCTGAAAAATGAAAAAAATAGATTAAAAAGTTTGTTTTAACCAAATTGTTGATTTAATCCATGAAGTGAGAATTCATATCAAAATCAAACTAAATGAGTAAAATGATGCAAAGATAACATTAACATATATAGTATTTTTTGTGTCATTTTGGATTCGCAAGGTGGAAGCTGTGTAGATACATGGAAAGATTCAATGTGAACTATTTTGGCTGTGAGTACCATTCGACACACAAACAGTTATAAAACCCATCAATTTATCATATTCATATTTTGTGAAATGCACTTGTCTCATTAGAAGCCTCAATTGACATCTCCTGGTACAAAACTAGTGATGCTATGCACCGGACGACCTTGGATGGGGATAACACTAACATCCTCAATTGCGCTTAGCCTAGATAAACTATGTGTCGCTGATGGAAAAGATTTGAAAATAGATTCCTAAGGGATTCTATAATCAAGTCAAAGCATCACCTCCTCAAATAAAAAGCCTTTTTACATATTTATCACATTAAAAGGGTATATTATCTAATCATAAACTTATTCCTGATACCAACATGGTTTTCCAACTCTATCTGTTTATTAAGTAGAGAAGGATCAGGTGATATGGAAGTAAAAGGGGATCCTTAGAGATGGGCTTGACCTATTGGAACTGATTGTTCAACCCAAGTCCCTTCTCAGAGAATGAAATGTTTATCATCGGCCTCACCATTCTATCATCTTCATATTTTTTTAGGAAACCATTACAGATAAATTTGGATTTCTTATAAGTCATCAACCTGTGCATTTCATTTTAAATCATTCAAAATAGTTCATTCTGATATGTGGGCACCAGCATGAGAACTGTCTTATCTTAATTTTTAGCACTGTGTTTTAGTCTGTGAAGTTTTTAATAAATGCATTTGGAGAATTAATAAAACTGAAAATTGATGATGAAAAACATTTATTTGCTTCAAGAGATGAGTATAAAATGAATTTTCCGTAAAACAGTTCACCTTTGATATGGTTTTGGGGGGTTGCAATATTTCCATCAATACCTAAAATCTGGCACAAGATGGAGGAGAACAGGACTGGTGAGTAAAAAACATAACATCGGTTATAACTGATCCATATGGCCTTCATAATGCTTCCATGGCCCATTAAAGTTGGCTCAGGTAGTGTAGACAGCTGCATATCTCATAAATAGGATGGTTATGTCATTCCTCAACCACACTCCACCTTAAAAAGTCATGACCCTATTCATCAAAACCTTTAATTTTCCTTGGTTATCTAAATTTGTGAGCCTATGATGAGAATAAATTTATTTCACTATAATAATGGTGTGCATTCTTAGACTATTTATTTCATGATCTTAAAAAACATAGGTAACTTGCACTTTTCATGGCATCAAATTCTGTGCATCGCTTTTTTCTCATTTTACCTTTAATATGACGTCCTCAATGAGGATTCTCAAAGATGATTCTCAATATTTTTTCCATAAATAAAGTCGTTGATGAGATACCCATTACAACACCTTCAAATCTCCATCTTAATGGCCATCATCCCCTAACTTCCCTCCCATTTCTCTACCCAAAGCTATGACTAGCAAGCCTATCAACATACCTGGTACCTCTCATCGATTGATTGAATCCCATTTTGGCTCCATTGATAATCCATCCTCTTTGTTACAACCACCATCCATCACTCTCAACATGATCGATTGGCCCTCACCCTGGAAAAACTCTATCCAATGTTGCTATGACTTAGTGTTAGGGCCCTAACTAGGCGACATTCCCTGCCCAGAGGCCTGCGTGCTTATTGGGAGGGCGTGTCCGTTGTATTTCCGATCACAACATTTTTAAGGACTGAGTCATAATGGGTAGCGATGCCCAAATACCTGATCTATTAGGCCATTGCCATTGTCGGTGGTGATTCACGGCAGACTGCGCACGTGCCCGTCCACGCCCAAGGCGGGACAGATCAGGTACGGTCCGCGCGTGCTGGGCGCGCAGGCTGATCGACGTGCGCTGCGCGCCAAAGCCAAGCGCCACGCGCGGGCGCCAGCGTTACGCGCCAGCGCCGAGCGCTGCGCGCGGGAGCAGGAAGTGCTGCACGCGGGTGCGGAATGCGCAGGCCGGGCGGCATGCCGTGGGTGCAGCGCGCGGAGTTGTGCGGGGTGCCGCGCAGCAGCCGCGCGGGCAACGGGCGCATTGCGTGTGCGGGGCACGCGGTGGGGAGACATCCCTCCAGGAGACTTAGGCCGAGACGGCACAGTGGGCGCGCAGCGCTCCTACGGGTAGTGCTGGGCGCGCAGCACCCAGCTCGGGGGCGTCGAATGCGGTGGCGTCACGCAGACTACGCGCTAGAGTGTTGACATGGGTGCCGATGGCGTGTGTGATTGCCAGGCCCGCGGGCGCACGGCGCGCTTGTGTAGCGGCAGAGCGAGCGCGCGCGTGATGCTGCGACCCCGAAGCGGTGGGGCGACATTACCTCGGCGCAAGGCGCCTTGTCTCGTTCCTTGTAACACCCCTTGTCTTCCCCCATGTAATCTTGATGTACTCTTTAAGACATCAGTGCAATGACCCTATTCACTGACGGTGCCTAGCATCTCCTCTAACCCCTTTCAAGCGATCTTAAGCAATTGCACAAGCTTCCGCTGCAAGAGATCAAGGCTGCTCAGTGTTCTGCTCCAAGCACTAAGGCCGGCACACGCCAATTTCGGGCAAGAAATCTAGCTCGAGATTTGACCGTGTGACAACTGGTATCAGAGCCAGGTTGGATTGCCTCCCCTTGTGCTTTTGAGCTCTGGTTGAGGAAATGGAGTTGTTTCGCGCACTGCTACGTGAGGAGCGACGAGAGAAGGAGAAGGAGCAGAGGCTGATGAATCACCTGTTGCACACAAACATGATGGGTTTGAAGGCCCAAGTTGATAAGAACTACGACGAGCTGAAGTCGGACGTAAGAGAAGCGCGGGTGGAGACCCGCCAGAGGCAAGAAGGCCTTGAAGAAACTGTGAGATAACACGAGGACACCATCCGACAGTTGACCGAGATCGTCTTGACACTAAAACTCCAGATGGAGAGGCTAGAAGAAGGCACCAGCAGTCGCCCCAACGGTGACACTGGGAGGAAGCACTCACTCCCCGAACCGCGGTTTGACGGTTCTCGCCGAGAAGACGTAGTGGCAGATTTCCTTTATGACTGTGACTGGTATTTTGGCAATAGACAACTACCAGATGAAAGCAAAGTGCTAGAGGCTAGCTATTTCCTCACAAACGAAGTGAAGTCGTGGTGGAAACAGCGGGAAGAATGTGGAAACTGGCCACCCCTGACATACAAAGAGTTTGTGCGAGAGATTAAGGAGAGCTTCATGCCGCACAACACGGCGTGGATTGCGAGGGGAGAGCTCGAAAACCTCAGGATGACGGGCAATCCGAGGGAGTATGTGGGCCAATTTGTCTCCATAATCCGGAGGATAACTGACATGTCTGAGGCGGACAAGCTCTACCGCTTCGCCAATGGCCTCCCACACTGGCTCCAGACAGAGCTGGAACGGAGACTGCAGAGATTTGAGCTCGGCCTACAAGGTCGTGGAAAGCACAGAGCTCCACTCCGCTAGACCCGCCAAGACGGAGGACAGACCCATGAAGGGGTACAAGCCGCGCCAAGAGCGCGTTGAGGCACCAGCAGCGCCAAGTAGTCAAGGCCTGAAGAGAATTCAAGCAGGGCCACGACAAGGGCCGAGACAAGGGCAAGAGCCCAAGATTGTGAAAGCAGAGTCCAAGCGGCGGGGGCAACAAGCTGACTTGTTTCGCTTGCGGAGGACCCCACTTTATAAAGGATTGCCCTAGAGGGACGGCAGCGACCACCAATGTTAATGCGATGGTCGTGCCGCCGCCCCAACCGGATGTTCCTGGGGGAAGTAGTACGGTGACCTTGAACCCCTTGCGGTGCTTAGCGCCATTACAGGGGGCCCCCCTAGTCTAGTATGAGGGTCTGAACCTCTTGCACATCGTGGTACTGATCAACGACAAACCTTCCACGGCCATGGTCAACACGGGGGCGACGCACAACGCCCTCGCTGAAAAGGAAGCAAAGAAGCTTGGCGTGAAGCTGTCCCCAACTGCGGGGAAGATCAAGGCCGTCAACTCGGAGGCGTGAGACATCGTCGGCGTGGCCAAGGGGGTATTGCTGCAGGTGGGAACGTGGGAGGGCCGGACCAACTTCATGGTGTCCCCCATAGATGACTTCACGGT
The DNA here is from genome assembly GCF_029677425.1 of Wolffia australiana. Classification (NCBI taxonomy): domain Eukaryota; kingdom Viridiplantae; phylum Streptophyta; class Magnoliopsida; order Alismatales; family Araceae; genus Wolffia; species Wolffia australiana. The sequence goes on along the minus strand of NC_135841.1, from coordinate 7,203,269 downwards.
CGTCCTGGGTCTCGACCTACTAATGGGTTCACGTGCTGTCATGTTCCCCCAGTACCGCTGCATCCTGTTCATGGAGGGATCTCACCCATGCTTCATGAGGGACCAAGGGGTTCAGAAGCCGCAGAACACCGCCCTCCTGTCTGCCATCCAAATTAAGAAGGGGTTGAGGAAGGGGGAAGAGACCTTCCTCGTCACCATACGAGGGCCGACACCTCGAAAAAAGGGTGAAAGGCAGGGGTGCGCACCAGCCCGTTTGGCGGCGCTTAATTGAGGTGACAACAACGATAACAACCCCGGTGCAGCTGCGGGTGGACTACTAGGGCCAATTGCGGACGTACTACAGGAGTTTGCCAAGGTGATGCCCGCGCAACTCCTCGTGAAGCTGCCGTCCAGGCGGGATGTGGACCACGAGATCAAATTGCTCCCTGGAACACGTCCCCCTGCGCGGGCACCCTACAAGATGCCCCCGGCTTACCTGGAGGAGCTGAGGAAGCAGCTCCAAGAACTTCTAGAGAGCAAGCTCATCCGGCCGTCCAAGGCCCCCTTCAGCGCTCCAGTTCTCTTCCAAAAGAAGAAGGATGGATCGCTCCGACTTTGTGTGGACTACCAAGCGTTAAACAAGGTAACAGTGAAAATAAATATCCTATACCGAATGCCAAAGAGCTGTTTGACAGGCTTGGCGAGGCTCGCTACTTCTCGCGGATGGACTTGAAGAGCGGGTACCACCAAGTGCGGATCAAGGAGGGGGACGAATCGAAGATGGCGTGCGTGACTCGCTATGGATCATTTGAATTTTCGTGATGCCTTTTGGGCTCATGAACGCTCCTGCTACATTTTGTTGCTTGATGAACAACATTTTTCGGGATTATATCGATGATTTCATGGTTGTGTATTTGGATAATGTTCTCGTATATAGCCAGAGCTTGGATGACCATGTGAGGCACTTGAGGAAGGTGATGGCCAAGCTGAGGGAGCACGAGCTCTACCTCAACCCAAAAAAGTGCGAGTTCGCCTTGCAGGAGATTGAGTTTCTTGGGCACCTAGTCGGGAAGGGAAGCGTGCGCATGGACCCCTCGAAGGTGAAGGCCATCAAGAATTGGACGGAGCCAAAGGGGGTGCCGTAGCTAAGATCTTTCCTTGGGTTGGCAAATTACTACCGAAAGTTTATCAAAGGCTTCTCCCGACTAGCTGCCCCTCTAGCGGACTTGTTGAAGAAAGACATGAAGTGGTAGTGGACGGATCGGTGTCAAAGAGCAGTCGATAAGCTGAAGAGTGCAGTCTCCAGCGAGCCGGTGCTTGGATTGCCCAAGTTCAACAAGCCATATGAGGTACATACCGATGTTTCTGACTTCGCCCTTGGAGGTGTCTTGATGTAGGACGGACACCTAGTGGCTTACGAAAGCCGCAAGCTCAACGACGCAGAGAGAAGGTTCTCGGTGCACGAGAAGGAGATGACAACAGTGGTACATTTATTGAGAGTGTGGCGCCACTATCTCCTCAGAGGGAAATTTGTTGTCTACACCAACAATGTGACCACCAGCTGCTTCGAGTCCCAGAAGAAGCTGACCCTGAAGCAAGCAAGATGGCAAGACTTCTTGGCGGAGTTCGACTTCGACTTGAAGTACGAGCCAGGGTGTGCCAACCAAGTGGCCGACACCCTAAGCCGCAAAGAACCGGAAGTGTTCGTGGCCGCACTTTCAGCAGTCCAAGGAAGCATCCTCGATGAAATCAAGTTGGCACTGAAAGATTATCCAGAAACTGTTTGCTTGATGAAGCGCATTGCTGCGGGTGAGACAAGGAGATTCTGGACCGAGGACGACATCATATACGCAAATGGGAACAGGCTGTATGTGCTGCGTGCGGGTGGGTTGCGCTGGAAGCTCCTTTACAAAGCACATGACGCTCCCCACGCTGGACACCCAGGGCAGGCCCGGACGCTTGCACTCCTGTCCAGCAACTATCATTGGCCGGGAATGGAACGAGATGTAGAAGTCTACATTCGTTCATGCCTGGTGTGTCAACAAGACAAGACGGAGAAGGCCAAGGCAGCTGGAACGCTGGAACCTCTCCCGAGGGCGAGCAGACCGTGGGAATCTATCTCGATGGACTTCATCACTTGCCTTCCGCGCGTGGGTGGGCACGATGCCATCTTGGTTGTCGTGGATCGCTTCTCCAAATATGCGACCTTCATCCCACCACGTCGGAAGTGCACGCAGATGGAGTGGCTTGTCTGTTTCATGTCCTATGTGGCGAAGTACTGGGGTCTTCCACTGGACATTATTAGCGACAGAGACACAAGGTTCACTGGTTGTTTCGGGGAGTCACTGTTCAAGTACGTGGGCTCCAAGCTCAAATTTTCTATGAGCTTCAACCCCCAGACAGATGGTCAGACGGAACGTGTAAACTCCATGCTCGAGGAATACCTCCGGCACTACGTTTCAGTCAATCAAGAGAATTGGGTGGAGCTGCTGTATGCAGCACAATTTGCGCACAACATCAACCAGAGTGATGGGGGACCATATGCAACCGGAAGCGCCAAGTCAACCCGCGCCAGCATGCCAGCAGCCACATCGTGAGTCTCTAGCTGACGAGAAGAACCCGGAGTTCAGGTACACAGCGTGACGAGAAGGCGTCTCCAATTCCATTTTTTGTGCATTTTTCAGAACTTTTCATTATAATTCTCTTGGGGAGGGCATCCATGTTTTGGCCCTTCCATCGTACTTTGAACCGTCGTTTACGGCCCGATTAGGGGGGGGTTTGTCCCTAATTATGGGCCTCCCCTAGGGCTCCCTCTCTCCCACTATAAAGGGAGAAGAGAAACCCTAGGGGAAAGGAGGAAGATTTTTTGAGAAAGAATGGAATGTGCGTTTGAATGTTCTGGGAGCAAGGTGTCCTGAGTTCACCTACGGACCGTTGTAGAGAAGATCCTGCCCCTAAGGGGAGTCGGGGTCCGCCGAGAAGTATTCCCCCTCCGTCGTCGTCGTCGGACTCGCCGCCCTGCAATCGTCGGGTTCCCGCTAAACGCCGTTGCTGTCCGTCTTGGCTCGCGGCCCCTGCAGGCGCCCATTGGTCGCTCCGCCCCGCCCATTGGTCGCCCTGGCCCTGTAGGCGTTCATTGGTCGCGCCTGGTCGCCAGCCCTCACCGGAAACGCCGCCAATACCGCTCGGGCGCCGTCGCCGAGCGCCTTCGCTAGGGAGAGGGGCTCTCCCACGACCGGGTTGACTCGCCGCGCCGACCGGACTCGGCTCGCCCGAGTTGCGGCCGTGACTCGGTCTTCCCCCTGACTCAGTCGACACTGAGTCAAACCGGAATTAAGAAAGGGCAAGCCGTGGTAATTTCTCATCTCGGGAGGGGTAAAATTGTCCTTGTGGTGTTGTGGCGAGCTAGGGTTCCCCGACACCCCGCTGCTGCCACCGGCAAGCCTCGCCACCGTCGACCTCGTCGCCAGCGCCGACGAGCACCGCCATTCGCCCCTGCCCTCGCCGTCCGCTGCCACTGGCATCTCTTCCGCCCCTCGCTGCCGCCGACTTTGTCGCCAGCGCTGACGAGCGCCGCCATTCTCCCCTGCCCTTGCCGCCCGCCACCTGCGGTCGAAGCCGACACTACTCGCCGCGGCGGCCACGATCGCTTGTCACCGAATCGTGCCGCCCGCACCGCCCGCACCGCCCGGTGCGACCCATCGCCGTTGCCTCAGCACCAGCAGCGCCGTCGCCGCCCAGGGCCTCTGTCTCCCGTCGTCCCTCGTCACTCAGCGCCGGCCGTCGCCCTCCCCTACAGCCGGACATCCTGCCCGGCCCCCCGGCCTCGGCGCCGCCGGGAGCTCGCTTGCCGCCGCCCGTCGAGGGCCAGAACCCGGTGTGTCCGCCCGCCCCTACGCCGACCAACGCGGCTGCTCGGTGCTCCGTCGGTGCCGTCGGATGCCACGGCCGCTGCCACGGTTGCTGAGCTCGCCTTCGCCGCCGCTCCCGGTCGACTGTGTCCGCCCCGCGCTGCCGCCTGCCGGCTGTTCGTTGCTTGGATGACGCCGACCACACTATCGTCTTCCGTCACTCCCCACGACCCGTCCTCCTCCCGCCGCATCGGCCCGCCACGCCAATCCAGACTCGGCTGCGACCACCGTGACTTCTGGACTCCGTTCGTAGGTCAAACCGCTAACCCGTTCGCGCGTTATTATTTCTAGCAATATATCATCTTGCGTGCTCTGTCCTTGGATCTCACCCCTTTGGCGTTTCCACTTGCTTGGGAATTTGGGTAGTTATTTTTCATTCGTGCTTCTTGCGTAACAACTTGTCTCAAAACTAGATAGTTGGATCGAGGATACTCGCCCCGATGGCGTCCTTCGATTGATTTATCGGGTCATTGGGAGTCGGATCGTACGAGGCTCGTACGGTAATACCTCCGGGGCACCCTCCCTTCTCGGCTATCGCTGTACCTCTCGTTATTTCCTGCATTACGTGCATCCGCATTCCCGTCATTCGCATGTTGTTCTTCACCGTCCTGTGTTGCAACGCGCGCCGTCGATCCCGGCCGTCCGTGTTGCATCACGGAGCTCGGCTACAGGTCACTCGCCGTTCGAGATTGCGACGGGAAGACAGCCACTGAATCCTCCGGAAGTTGTGAAAAGGAAAGGGAATGGGCATTTCCCTGCAGCCTTCTGCTTTGCGCGCGATTATCATGCTCGCATTTAGGAAGCCCGCAAGGCGTTGGAGCGTGCTGCTCAAAGAATGAAGAACGCTGACCAACACAAACGGGACGTAGAGTTCCAAGTTGGCGACAAATTTTTGCTGAAGAACAACGCTCAGATGTTGAAGACGTAGCAGGCCAAGCAACGTCACAAGGGTCTGGTTCCCCGCTACGATGGACCTTTCGAAGTGGTAGCGAAAATCGGCCGGGTTGCCTACCGACTCTACATTCCCCGTTGGCTGGCGGTCCATCCGGTCTTCCATGTGTCGGTTCTGAAGAAATACATACCAGATCCCGAAGACGCGGCAAGGAACCAGCCCCAACGTGCACCACCAAATGTGAGGGCGCACTTCGACCAGGAAGCAGAAGCTGTTCTGGCGAAGCGGGAAATTGATCGGGTAGGACGTCATGGCTGCTATCACAAGATTGAGTACCTTATCAAGTGGAAGAACAGGCCAGAGGAATCAGCCACCTGAAAGCGTGACTCGGACTTATGGCAGTTCGAGAACCTACTGCAAGCATATGAAGCGGAGTAGCGGGCGTCGACAAGTTCAGGCGGTGGGGGCATGTTAGGCCCCTAACTAGGCGGCATTCCCTGCCCAGAGGCCTGCGTGCTTATTGGGAGGGCGTGTCCGTTGTATTTCGGCTCACGACATTTTTAAGGACTGAGTCATAATGGGTAGCGATGCCCAAATACCTGATCTATTAGGCCATTGCCACTGTCGGTGGTGATTCACGGCAGACTGTGCACGTTCCCGTCCATGCCCAAGGCGGGACGGATCAGGTACGGTCCGCGCGTGCTGGGCGCGCGGGCTGATCGACATGCGCCGCATGCCAAAGCCAAGTGCCACGCGCGGGCGCCAGCGTTACGCGCCAACGCCGAGCGCTGCGCGCGGGAGCGGGAAGTGCTGCACGCGGGTGCGGGATGCGCAGGCCGAACGGCATGCCGCGGGTGCAGCGCGCGGAGTTGTGCGGGGTGCCGCGCAGCAGCCGCGCGGGCAACGGGCGCATTGCGTCTACGGGGCGCGCGGTGGGGAGACATCCCGCCAGGAGACTAAGGCATGAGGCGCACGGAGAGCGCCAAGACGGCACAATGGGCGCGCAGCGCCCAGCTCGGGGGCGTCGAATGCAGCGGCGTCACGCAGACTGTGCACTAGAGTGTTGACATGGGTGCCAGTGGCGTGTGTGATCGTCAAGGTAGGGGTGGCGTGTGTTATCGCCAGGCCCGCGGGCGCACAGCGCTCGGCCCGACGCACTTGTGTAGCGGCAGAGCGAGCGCGCGCGTGATGCTGCGACCCCGAAGCGGTGGGGCGACATTACCTCGGCGCAAGGCGCCTCGTCTCGTTCCTTGTAACACCCCTTGTCTTCCCCCATGTAATCTTGATGTACTCTTTAAGATATCAGTGCAATGACCCTATTCACTGACGGTGCCTAGCACCAACATCTCCTCTAACCCCTTTCAAAGGATCTTAAGCAATTGCACAAGCTTCTGCTGCAAGAGATCAAGGCTGCTCAGTGTTCTGCTCTAAGCATTGAGGCCGGCACATGCCAATTCCGGGCAAGAAACTTAGCTCGAGATTTGACCGTGTGACATCTAGGCATGGACAGGAAACCAATAGCCATATCCTAAATTGCCAAAATGTAAAAACAAGAAGCAATTACATAATTCTATCAAATGTCCCTTGCCTCTCTGACTCACAGCCTATATCAACCAATTAACTAAAACTAATAGTATTTTTTAAGCTATTGCAAGCCAGCTTTCTTCCAAAGTGATTACTGAAAAATTAAAACCCAGAGATATTACATGGTCTCTCATTGACATCTCAAAAAATCATTTCATGAATGTTAAATTTAAATACATAAATTATGATGGAAATTATCTTATTTTGGGTGAAAATTTCTTTCCATGAATGAATTTACTACTCACATAATTTCTCTCACTTCAATCAATTTTTAATGATTATTGATAAATTAAAAGCGGGACTGTCTCATAATTTTTAAAAGTATTGGATTTTATATTTTTTCACCGTGCTTAGTCAAATTAATACGCACCCAAATATTTTAATTGAAAACATATCCCAAGAGTTAAGAAAAATAATCTGTGGGTCGGGGCCTGATAACACACTACTTATGGGTGTAGTATAATGGATTTAAAGGGAATGGAGTATAGTGTCTAAAGCAGAAAATCATCTTGATCATGTAAGAATATAAAGATCTGAGGTGATTTTCATGCACCTACATCATCATGTCTTATCAATATATTTTGTTTACGCCACCCCTGCCTTGACGATCCATCTAATTTGATTTGTCCATCACATTCACATCTGAAGCATCTCATGGCCCTATCTATGATCCATCCCCCCGTATGTAATCCACACATCTCTTTATGTACCTGATTACGGATATAAAAATTCATATTATTTTATTGATTTTCATCTCTGCATCATTCATTACCTCAGTCCTGATTTAGATTATTTTAAATGATATATTTTTCACATTTTTGTGTTGTTGCTAAACTTGTTACATGCATATAACACTCATACTATACATATCCAAATATCCAACAACATGACCCTATCCCCTACTACTCCACACCTTTGGGGTATTATGAGGACATCACAGCCAGCACCTAACACATCATGGATTTCCTCTTGACTGTAACTCATACTTATAGTCTAGAGATGACCCATTCTATAAGACTACCTACAGTCACTTTTATGGGGATGACTATTCCTACCCCCATAACACCCTTGACACACAATCGGAGCATCATGGATCCCCTACACATGATCACATATGATCATTGGGATCGTAAAATGATTTCCACCTCTAGTGTTGAACCTGATTTTTATATACGAGATCCACAAAAGTCATGGGATCAGTTGATTTGCGAGACTGATAGAAAAAAACAGTTTTTCAGCTTGATGGATCATAATTTTTTCCTAATCATATCATAAAAGATCTCCCCAAGGAACATGTAGGAGGAGATATGGTGGTTGAACTTCCACTCCATGAAGAGGTTGATGGAAACCCCGTGGTGATCATTGATGAAACTGAAGGTGCATATAAGTTGGAAGATGATACATATAGAGGAGAGGACACATGTTCAACTTCCACTTGTGTTAATTAGAGAATCTACAAGGGGAATATGGATGACTAGACTTGGAGGAGTCTCCAATTTATGAGGATATTAATGAAGCATCCATGATGATTGTAGATGGAAATGGAGACACATATGACTTGGATGCTGACATATGAAAAGGAGAGGACACATGTCCAGACTCTCCTTTGGTTGAGATGGATCAGAAGCAAAAATTAGAGAAAACACTATAAAATCGTAATTGTGAATATTGGCTTGAATCTATGATGCACATTGAAAATCATTTCAGGAGGTGGACTTTTGAACTTTGTGAACATCCATCAAAGGACCAAGAGCATCTTGACTTCCCATTAATACTGAGACTACATCTTTCAAAATTCAAGGATCTCTAAAGTCATCCTTGAAGTACAAATACATCCACATGGATATAGAATTTATTTTATGAAATTCTATTAAGTCTGGCCTAAGACCAAAAAATCAGTAGTTTCTTGGAGACAACCCAGCCTACTATCTCGATTATTTTCCTAGTTCTTAGATATATTTGATTTTATAATTTAGTTAATTCTATTTTCCAATAAAATTTTGAGGTAAGCTCATGAGATCATATCATAAGAAGTCATCTATGCTGACTATGAAGAAGCCATGCCGTTTTGAAATCAACGAGCTTAAAATATTGGCATCTTTTTATCCCTTTTTTTCATACATATCATTTATAAGCATGATTCATAAATGGCGGTAGAGAACCTAATTTCCTACAATGTGTTGCATGACACACACATACATGTGCATACACACAATTCTTTCTCAAACCCCCAAGTCAATTTGATGGAGTATGCCTGCTTACCCCATCGGCGACGTCATCGGAGCTGTCATCATCGCCGTCAACAGCCCACCGGTTCGCGTCCTGTCCGACTGGCATGCCAAGGCGATGCTGAAAAACATCCGGGTTTAAGACCCCAGGTGAAAATAAAAGCACGATCGCGCCATAACCATATTTGAATTTCTCGCCAGCTTGTGCTCGTTTATTTCCTCATTTTATCATGCTTGTGTTTTTGTTTTTGCCGTGTCGGTTGTCGTGTCATGTTATGTTCATCGTGCGCCATGAGGCTTTCTTTATGTTTCTTAGTTTATTTTCTTTGTTGTAAAGGGAACCCATGTATGAGGGCCCCATAATGGACCCTCTTGTAAGGGCCCATTGGTGTAACAGGACAGACGCCAAGATCGAACGGCTCGTGTTATACCACAGGGAGGGCGAAGGCAGTCATGTCATGTAGTGGAGATGACTAGTGCAGACGTAATGCAAATGATGATGCAAGGATGAAAATCACTGAGAAGTATACATGTGGTGTCGACGAACATGAATGACCACTAGGCTACGGAGTGTGACATGAGAATGCTACTAGGCTCCCGATGACCCGAACGATGGGTTGAGGGCTGACGGTGCAAGTACGGCTATTGCCGCTCGTGCATGCACCGTTCAAAGCACCAACCAAGATCATACTTATAGTAAACTAATCCCACTAATGTATTCCTATCTATCACTAACCTAACCCGGCGGTGGAGAAATTGTTCGGAGGCACTAAAAGAAATAATATAACACTGAGAGGGAGTTGACGAGCATACCAGTAGCAGTAGGCTCAAGAGATGTCTGACCCAACAACTGTGGAAGGTGAGCAACATGTAGGCGTGATGACGATGCAAGTAGGCACGGCGGGACAAGTAAGCGCGGCAACGCAAGTAGGCGCAGCAATGCAAGGAGGTGCGTCGACAAAAGGAGGAGTGACGGCGCAAGTACGCTCGACGATGCAAGTAGGTGCAATGGCGCAAGTAGGTGGCTAGGCACGGTGACTTGCTTGATGGCAAGGCACCGCAGCAATGGGCGTGACAGCGAGGCACCGCGATGGCTGTAGCCATGAGCACAGTGGCGAAGTGCCGCTTCAAGTGTAGTGACGGGCAGGTGATGGCTGGGTGCGGTGGCGATGGGAGGGCATGGTGGGGGCGACAAGGTGCGGCGGGCAGGCATCTAGCAGTCGTGGCGGTGATGGCAGGGCACGACGGCAGCGGCAAACGGCTGGCGACGTTGGTGGCAGGACACAATGGTGGCGGTGGCAGGCGGCTGGTAGTTGTGGGCAGTTGAAGCAGCAGCGTACTGTTGCGGCGGACGCGGGCTCCTCTGGTGGCCGTGGGCAGCCTAGGCGGGCCACGAGCGGCCCCGGATGGCTGCGGGCGTCCTGGGCGGTCACAAGCAACCATGGGCGGCTTGGGTGGACCTAGGTGGCTGCTGACGGGCCTGGGCGGCCGCTGGCAGCACTAGGTGGCTGCCGGCGGTGCTAGGCAGCCTCAGGAGCGACGGCCGGATCTCTGACGAAAGGGGAAGGCGAACTCTAGAGGTTTTTTCTCTCTGCTAACTTTTTGGTGGTATTTTTGTAAATATGATGAAAACTGAAAAAACCAAAAATCAGGAAAAATCCTTCAAAAATCACATGCTTTTATATCTTTCTTCACTTCTCTTCCTTTGGGTGGGCCCCACCTTTTATAGGGGCAAATATGGGCCTTCCCCTTTAGAAATAAAGGGGAGAAGGCCAAATTTAATGTAATTAGGCCCAATAGGAGAGAGAGAGACACAAACTAACACGCCCACACATGCACTAATCGACCTACATCATGTCCGGATTTTTGATTATTACAATTTTATTGTCGTTTAGATCTCCCGTGAGAAGAAAAGAAGGTGAAGAAGGGCAGGGTAAGGTAGAACAGTGCCTTTTCTTCATGCTACCACGCCCCTTCAGGCACCTTTCCATGTGCAAACCTTCAACCGAATGGCCAGCAGCGGACCGCTGCATTGCACAGTTTTCATCACCAAACCGTTCACCGCACACCGTCGAGAGTTACACCCACGGTCGTCCGCTGCACTTTGACCCACACTGGCCCCAACCCACGACTTGCTCAAGTTACAGTGACCTTACCGTGTGTGGTCCCTACGACTGACGACCTTCATGATCCTTCGGTCGCTCCGGCTATGCACTACACGTCGTAGCAATTCTTCCAGTCATGTGATCCCCTCGATCAATGATCCAGTCAGTCGTTCGGCTGCCCCGGACATGCGTTTGCATCATCACACGGGACTAATCACCATCCCATTGCATCTACGGATTGCACGAGACTCGCCGTACGCCGTGACTCATTGATGCCATGATGATGCGGTGAACTATTGATGTCGTGATGCATTGTTTGATCATATGGAGGTCACCGATTGAGCATTTTATTGCACCTATTGAAGGGGGGTCTGTGACGCTCTGCCAGTGTGGGACGTCGGCGTGAGTCACCCCTACCCACTTTGTTGCACGAGCACTGCTCCGCCACAATCCTCCAAGATGCCCGCATACTTGACGAACTCCGATCGGTGCTGCTCCCTTCGGCCCCTACATGGATTACGACCTCGATTCCTCTGCCTTGAAGTTAGCCGTCAGGTTGAACCACCCTTCGTGGTGCTCGAGTTTTCCATAGTGCGCCATCCCGTACGTCGCGGAGTGGTTTGGGTTTCTCCTAGTTGTGGCTTAGAATTGGTGCTGCGCTCTGCGTCCTCGATCCAGTGTCACATCTCTGCCACCTCAGCATGTCTCTCTTCATTGCCTTTGCTCTTTGACACCTCGCTCTTACACCGGGCCATTGCCGTTTGTCGAGCTACATAGTGCCCTCCACTTGGCACGCCTCCGCTTATCTGCCTACATTGGCCCATGTACCGACAAATTCTCTGATGAAAAATGCTGCCAACGATACGTTGTTCCCCTTTGCTCGTTAGTTACATTACTTTCTACAGTATATTTTCCGCTGCACTACATTGCACTCGGGTTATATTAGGTGAGCGAATTCATCGAGAAAATTATGAATTGAGTGAATTCTTTGGTATGGGTCGAGCTGTCCGTTACGTGCGAGCATCAACGAAATTAGTTCCGTTCGATGCCGTAGTTAACCTCGTCACTCTAACGAGAGTCAGAAGGTCACAGTCATCATCATCGGCTGTCCACTTAGGTTTCGAAGCTCAACGAACTCCCCATGAGTCGGGGCCTGCAAGTACATCCACCTAGATTCACAACATTACATAGTTATGTCCCCCTAGGGAATTACCCATCGGACGACGCCATCAACGACGTCCGACATCACAATTACTTCTAAGACGTAGAACCACAAAGAGATCTAGCATCTTCAGAATAGTGCCGTATACCACTTGAGAAGGGAGAAGGGTGAAGCAGGGGACCTATCAACTCTACCATGATCAAAATTCCTTGGTGTCTCATTTGAGAGTAGCTGGTGGGTTAGTGTGAGATTCTCAGTAGTACCTAGTGGATGAACATGACGAATCAGATCATCTGCACTTATTCTTCAATCATTGATTCTCACCCAATAACTTTGAGTTGGGCTGTAAATTTCTCGTCCCATGCCCAAGCATTTTTATCCTGAAATTCATGATGCCAAAACACATACAAAATGTGGAACGATATGCAATATTAGTGCAATAAGTAGGATATGGAGCAAGGGGCGAGAGAAGTGTGTGATCTCTATCCTTTATGTTTGCAACCCTATAAAAGCAAAAGCCAATGCGAATTATGAAGGGAAAAAGGAAATTTTTTTTTTGAGAGGCTTCAAGTTTTTTTATCCACAATTTATTGAACAGAGCGGCCGATAGTATGCATGCTTGGCTAAATCATGGGATCAATGGATGTTGGATAAAACCAAAAGAAAAGAGCAGGATTGAAATATTACTTTGTGTGTAGAGAGGCTCGTTGAGGACTCCACTCTTGAGTAGGCCAAGTGAGCAGAGTCACTTATTCTGTGTGAGAAAACCCTCCAGCTTATTCCTCACTTTAAGGGGATCTAACCCACTTGAAGAAGAAATAGAGCTCAAAGTAAACCTACATCAAGAATTTTTTTGGCTTGGTTATGCATCATTGCTAAGGGACTAGAAATGTTTAAGTAGGGGGGTATTTTATGAACTCAAATTGACTTCTGAAAATGTACTCCCCGTATGATTATTTCAGATCATTTTTCTAATATTATCTTCATTTCTATATGGATTTTGATTTGATGCATTAAATGGGCCATGCTGTTAAAACACCATTTTTAATGCAATTTCTACATACTATACAAGCCCATTAATTCTTATTAAAAATGTGCTTAAATCATTAGTAGACTTAATGATTTTAATTCTTATATGTAGTATGTTAGTTTATATTTTTATGGGATGAAGCAAAAGTTGATGACATGAATAAAAAGAGAGAAATATAAGATTTAGAAAACAAAAAAATTGGTTTTAAATTGAGACACGTGCAGTTTTGACAGGTGTGCCTGTGCTCAAGCCCATCGTAGGGCAACAAGTGCAGCCCATGGTCACCACAAGTCGGCGAGTGGTGACAGGTAAGCAACGCATGGAAGTGCCACCACAAGTCGCGCCCACAAGGCAAATAGTGGGCCCACAAAGTTGAATCATCATCATCCGCCCCCCACATGCGCACAGGGGACGAGGTATTTTAATTCAATTACCAGTCCTGAATGACATTTATATATCAAAAACTATTCTTGATTTTTCCAATATGGGATTGCCAAAGCAACATATCTCTAATATTTTTACTGGGCTGGGCCGACATGTGAGGAGATGGATTGTGATCCAAAGGGCCATAATATTAAGAAAAGAAGAAAGAACCAATGAGCGGGCTTCAAGCTGACTCATCCCAAAGCCTGCGTCATAACATGCCACATCATAGGTAGTGTTTTATCATAACCATCTTATCTCCATAAGGAAGATGGGACAATTCTCGATATATTTTACCCTTTATTTTTGAATTACATTTTTAGGGCTTTGATTGGCTACTGTGGCTGATGAGGGGGATGCACCATGCGAACAATGAATTGGGAGAGAGACCATTGATGAGGCTAATGACATGGCTTCAGGGTACACCAATTTTGAAGGGGGTCCATGGCTATCATTTAATCAAAGCTGTTCGCCCCTTATCACAATATATCCAACGATGAGGGGCAGTTTCCTTATTACCTGCCCGTGGGTGTCCTCCTCCTTTGGCAAAACTGCCATTTTTGATTGAGGAGGGGCCACCGCTGGCCATACGATGGCCTTGGAGGACCCCCAAGGCCAGAACACAAAATCAAAGGCCATGAGGGGTTCCTTATGAAGCCTCTAAAATATTGCTTTCCTCATTCGGTATCTTTTGGCTTAAAATCTCAATGGCAGCAGGAGACCCATCAAAGCTGGTTTGATCAATTTTAAGCATGTGATAGCTTTAGCGAGGCTCAACCAGCTCAAGAAGGTGCCAGAGGAGGTCATACCCCCTTAGATTTGTGCCAACATAGAGGAAGGTGGGTCAAGGCACATACCCAACTAAGTTAGGGAGTGGCGAGCGACACTCCCATCCTTGGCCCACATGAATCAAGGCGATTCAAGTGAGCTTACGAAGTCCATACAAGAGATCTAGTTGTTTGTACAGGCTTCTGATTAGTGAATTGAAATTAAAATACAGCCATAGTGAGATTTCTACTAAGTTTGGTATATCGGTTTTATTCTGTCATTCAATGGAACACCTAGTGTGCTTTCAAATTTTTCCTTGATTTATCCCATTTTCCTTTTGATTTTATTTGACAAAAATATATTAAATGAATACTTATTAAATATATAAAATTTTATGAAACACATCCTTTTATTATGAACTATCCCTTAACCATTATAAAATATAAATATTAATATCTCTCTATTATTAACTCTCTAAATTCTCTTTGCCTTCCCCTCTCTATCTATTAAAAGAATATCTTGCTTATTATCATTAATATTCTTATCCCTTTTCTTCATGTTTTCTCTTTGATGCTGGACGTTGTCAAAGACGTTGTTCGACGGATAATTTCCTAACGGAGAATGAAACTATGTGAAGACATAACCTAGGGGTATTATACGTGCAGGTCCAACTCGTGGGGAAATTTGCCAAATTCTGAGCTCCAGGGTGGGCGACCGATGATGACAATGGTGACCTTCTGACCCTTGTTGGAGTGACGACAATGACTACAGCGCCGAACGGAATAGCACCGTAGGGTCTCGCATGTAAAGGACGGACGCGACCCGCATCAAGGGAAATAAATCATGACGTAGTTTTCTTGATATTTTCTCTCGCTTAAACTTACCCAAGCGCGGTGGAGTGCAGTCAAAAATATATTGTAGAAAGTAATATAACTGGCGAGCAAGGGGAATGTTGAACGTCATCGCCGCGGTTGTTTGTCATTAGAACCTTCGTCGATGCATGGGCTGGTGCGAACGATAGGCGGTGGCGCGACACAGGAGCAAGATGTCGGAGAGTGGAGGTGAGGAGGTAGACGAGGTTAAGGAAGCAAGGGTTGCGGCATGGAAACAACTCGAGTGTCGTCTGGCTCGGCAAGCATGACCTATGGGTAGGACAATGCGAGCAGAGGTATGCGACAGACACGAGCACCGGGTGACTCCAAGCGCCAGAGCACAATGCGGCACGTGCGTGGCAGAAAGGCCGTGCGTGGTGTGAGAAGGGTTGGTGCTGAGCGACGGCATGTAGGCGGACCCGATGACCACGACAGGCAGAGGCTGATCAACGCCCGAGGAAGAACGCGTACACACAACCAGCTTGAAGGCCTGTGTTGTGGCAGTGTGCAACCACGTACGCGTGAAAGAGCTCGCAAAAGAACTAAGAGGGACCAGCTTTGCATTAGTCACACCATGCAAGGTTTTCGCAAAGGACTGACTCAGACAGTGGTTCTGGCGTATGGTCGTCCGTGGGGCCGATCAGGGAAGATCGTTGGAGCATCGTCGTATTGGAAATTGGCTTTGGTGGGGACCAACTGATGGAGCGGTCAAGGTATCGCACGACGGTGCGATTAGAACGGGCGGCAAGGTGACCAGAAATGCGGTCAACACCAATCCACACATGCTTGTGGAACACCAGGATTGCGCGTGGCATCGACCAGATGGGTTATTGTGACCAAAAGGACCGGTGCCAGACATCCTGACTTGATCGTTGATGCTTGAAGCACGAGTTGGCAGGGCGCGGCCAAGATAGGGTAGTGTTGATCCACGTTTTGATGGTCATTGACTAGGTGACGCTCCATGGTGGGCGCCAAGCAGGTTGGCAAAGGGATCGCAATCTCCGTCAAATGCAACCAGGAGAAGGGACAGATGTGAGGGAAGAGAGCGAGGAGCCTCTCCCTTATTTCTCGATCCCCTTCCTTCTCCTCTCTCTTCTTCCTCTCCTTCTTCTTCCTCCTTTTTCTCCTTTCTTCTCTTCTCACGGTGAGACCTGGAGGTTGAACAATAACTGCCAAACACGAATTCCAGATCTAACTTCCTTTGGGTACCCATCATGGCCTTATATAGGGCCATGATGGGCCCTTACATGGAGTACACATAAGGGGTCCAATAAGGGGACCCCTTTTATAACAAAAAAAACTTTGGAAATTAAATGATGTTACGATATGGATGAATTCAAACATGATGATACGGACGAACACGACGATACAGATGACGAAAATGAGAACATGATAAATTGGCGAATGAAGCGAGCACAAGCCGGCTAGAAATTCTAATCAGTCGATGGCGCACTGGTGCTTATCGCTCGGGGTGTTAAACCCAGATTCTTCACCATAGCCTTGGCGTGCCGGTCGTGCGGCGCGGTATCTGGCGGGTTGTCGGTGATGATGATGACGGCTTCGACGATGTGGCGGCGATCCCTGATGGGCGCTCTCTGTCACTCTTATATCCTAATAAAATAAATACACCTATTAATTAAACCTTACATCTTAATCCTCCCTCCATTAATATATATACATACCCTATCTTACATATAACCAAGAAATAACTTGATGGATATCAAAGACTCACTATCAATCAACCCACATGAGTAGGAAAGCAAGTCAAATGATGATTCTAACAGGGATCCATGCATCTATTCATCTATCAACGAGTATGGATGGAAAGAGGTAGTGAAGATGAAGCACCCCTGAAACTTTCAGCTCAATTAGACCTCTAGATTGTATGATATCAAGCTTTTTTAAGTTGGTGCAATCCTAGCCGTCACTTTTTTCTCTCTCCTTGTCATGGGCAATGAGGCTTCCTCATTTTTTGTTGGTAGTTGAGATGTCCAATCATCAGTTCTTAATGATTGGCATGATCACCTCATCCCCTAAGAATACTGCATGAACCTGAAAGAGAAAAGACGAATACCCTCTTTTTTAACTCTTATTTAATCGTGATGTGGCGATGGGTTTCCACACATCACGTCACCTTATCTTTCTTTCTTTTTACTTTCCTAATGAATTACACGCAAACATGTGTCATTCACCTAAAAAAGAGGGAGATATTTCCCAATGATTGCTTGAAATTGCAGATGTATTTGTGCACCATGTTAGGATCTGTATCCCTTTTTAATCAATCACAGTAGTGCGTGTGCCATGTGTATCGCCAAAAATTTTGAATTTCTTTCTCCTTTTTTTAATTTTTCTTCTCAATATGAATTACATTTATTGATATTTAAATTATTACATATTTTCTATTGGTTCATGTTGCATCCTACGAATAAAGTATAACATATGTTAGATAACGATTAGTGCATTATGGCATCGCAATTTGTGATGCCATAATGGTGCATTTTTGCAATGATTAGCTCAGCTAGTCATTGCAGACACTTTTGATTGGTCTCCATTCAATGAGTAAAATTGTGATATATGGCGGGGCACATTTTTCAATCCAATATTCATTAGTAATTCATTGTCAAATTAATATTTAGTGATTAAAATATAATAAATATATATGTATATTGTGTCTGAAAATTCACATCTCCATTTATATAAGGTCAAACAATTCATAAAAAATATAATCCAGATCAGAAAATTAATTTCTTTAAGAATATGATATCATAAAAATACTTTAAAACATCATTAAATCCACAAGAACCAGAACATCACTCTAAAAAGTATTCTTAATCATTTAAAATTTGATAACACACATTAATAATTGTTTTAATGCACTAACATGTGTAAATTTCACAGAAATAACAACATTATTTTTGTCTTATCACACACCACATCACAAATTTTCCCTTATTCCCTGATTTCTAGTGAATGACACACTACTGCGTGTCATTCACATCACAAAGTGGAAATATTCCACAATGATTGCCTGAAGTAGCATGTGTTTCTGCATGCCACGCCATCATTTGAGTCTCTTTCGAATCAATTTCAATGGCACACATGTGCTCCATGTGTATTGCAGCAACTTTGGACTTTTAATTCTATTTTTTATTAGCTTTCTTCTCATTCCTAATCATATTTACTACAATTTGAATCCTTCATTTAATTTTATTGGTTCATGTCTCCCCTACGAATTAAAAATTAGAACTGTGAGTTAACGATTGGCACATTTTAGCATTGCTATTCGCAATGATATAATTACACCTTTTCTCAATGATTAGCACATTTTTAATTTATTCATTATAAAAATATAATATGTCGTAAAAATATAATGAGAATTCATATCTTTATTATTATAAGGTTAAAAAGTTCATAGGAAATTTTTTTTTGGAATAAGCAAATTGATTTATTGCAGAATATGATGGCGGACAAAATCCTTAAAAATACCATTAGATCCAAAAATTCAGCAAGTCACTCTAAAAAATAGATTCAACGATTTAAAGTTTGATAAGAATCATTTAGAATTATTTTAATGCATAAGCATGTGAACATTTCCTAGAAATAACCCAATAATTTATGTGTCATCGCTCATTATTTCACTCTTACTGTCCCCCCTCTATAGCACTCTCAAATCCTCAGTCTGCCCTCTCATTATCTCCCCCTCTACAACTCTCTCAGTATGTCCCTAATGCTAGAAATGTTGTTGGCAAAGAAGATATGGAGAGAGAGGGCCGACGTGAGGAACAAGAAGAGGGTACTTCAGCAGTCTCACCCTCACACACAATCACTCTCTCATTCATGCACTTTCTCACTCTCTCTATCTCTCACTCTCTTGTTATGTCATTAGCTCACTCTCTGACTCTTTGACTCTCTCAATCTTCCATTCTCTCCCTTTTCACTTGCTCACTCTCTCATTTTCTCACTCCTTCACTCCCTCATTTTTCAAATATTTCTCGCTCTCTC
This sequence comes from Wolffia australiana, assembly GCF_029677425.1. Taxonomy (NCBI): domain Eukaryota; kingdom Viridiplantae; phylum Streptophyta; class Magnoliopsida; order Alismatales; family Araceae; genus Wolffia; species Wolffia australiana. The sequence goes on along the minus strand of NC_135841.1, from coordinate 7,184,313 downwards.
CTTCCCTCGCTCTTCCACTATCTCTATCTCCCACATTTTTTGTAATCTCTAATTATCTCTCTCAAATCTCACTCCTTCATTCACTCACTCTCTTGCTCTGTCATTATCACATTTTTCATATGTTTATCATTCTCTCAATCTCTCACTCTCCCATGCCTTTTTCACTCTCTTACTCTTCTGCTCTCTCACCCTTTATGCATTTCTCACTTCCTCATTCTTTCTCTCTCATATATTTCTTCAAGACTATTTTTATATTTATTTTCTATTTTTATGCACATTTCCTTTATGTTTGAAATCCTGATTAATTTTATTGCTTCTCTTATGTTCACAAGACTAAACCTTACTTGGCACCTGAGGTGACACTCAAACGACATCAGATGTGGTGAGATGACCGAGTGCAACAATGACGAGCTAAGTAGAGGCAAGGGGTATAATATTAAGTGGAATCCCTACAAATGGAAACAATTTATTTTCTAAGTTTGACTTAAAATATTTAAAATATTTTCAAACAATGTTTCTATAATTTAAATTGAACTTTTTGCTTTGAGTTTGACATTAGCTAGTTAATCTTACCGAACCAAGACTGAACAGGGACCACAACTAGATTGAACTTCAGGTGTAGGTTTAGGTTTTTGCTAAAACCAGACTGAGACCAGAGAGTGACGTTCCCTAAACATATATATGAAGCTTTAGTAATATTGTACTTTCAATATGCTCAAATTTTCATTACCAGAGGTACACCATATTCAAAACTTACTATTCATGAGATAAACATTCATTTGGACATTATAATAAGAAAAATCTATGAGGTATAAACCATTTTCCAATGGTGATGAAGTGAATAACATATTTATAAAATAAATATAAAAAGTGTTGTTAATGACGGTTAAGGAACATCTGTGTCTGTCCAAACAAGAAAATAAAAACATGTTCTTTATTATGCTACTAAAATAAAAGTGGTGTTCTAGAGACATGAAATCTCTAGAGGAAATAAAAAGGTTTATATTTCCCAAAGTGGTAGTAGAAATTCTTGAGTCATTTCCCAAATTTAATTCCACCTCACCCTTATTCATGTTTGTCCTACTTTTCAGAATCTTGAAATTATTGTAGATATAATAAGCACATCATGTAATCAATAACCATGATGTGGAATCTCTGTGAGATAAGTATCAGTCATTTAAAAACATGAAGCTTGACCATGCTTGTTTTAGATGTCCGTCTTAACTAGAGTGGGAATGTGTGCCTTATTGTCAATGTCTGTCTTAACTAAATCTCCTTTATCATGCTTCTTCCCCTTGTCATTTTACTCTTCGTCTTATTAGTCCCACCAACAAAGATAACTTGGGGCTTGACTTTCTAAAGGTTCCCTCCATGGGGATAAGCCAGGTCAATAACTCATGCATATTATTCTGAATTTTTTTATATTTGAATCAATGATGAGCTAGGAGAATTAGTTAGATATTGACTGGGTGACGAGGTTCATGCTTATGTCAAAAGGGGAGTTCAACTCCCATCACTTAGAACATTTGGATCCACCAGAACATCTTGAGTACATGCATTTATACTAATGACCAAACGACCATGTGATCTATGAATATACTCTTTGATATATCATATCTCTAAGCGATACGCTTCTTCTTGTCAGATGAAGCAATACAAAACTTGACACCACATTGTCATGTTGCCTCCACAACTCTTTGCGCATAGAATTTTACATTTTGCACTGGACCTAGTAACAAGATAACTATATTAATATTTCCACAATTATTAACATAGGGTATAAAATCTATCTTGTTTCATAATTTTTATTCTTGGCTTTAGAATTTATTATCTATAATAACTGAATGTTCACAAATTATTTATAAATATCGGTTTTTAGACATTAAATAAGATTTTACCTAACCCAGATTCTCTTTGTAATCAGAAAAATTTATAAATAATGAATACTTTAGATTTACATGTGTATGTAAACTTATAAAAATTAAATGGAAAAGTGATCTAAGGCATTTATAGATGTCAATTTGCTTGGAAAATGGGCTTAAAGGGGTAAATGCTGCGTTTGAGTCTTATAAGAGTTTATGCCATGAGTTGACTCACCCATTTGACTCTTAAATACTTTCTAAAAGAGGGATGAAAATATGTCAAAATAAGAAACAAATGAAAAATAAAGAGAATAAAAAATAAGGAGTATTTTAGTAACCATTATTGTTTATAAATATTCTCTCTCTCTCTCTATCTCTCTCTCTCCCCCCCCCCCCCCCACATTTTTGTCTCAATATGAATTTGCTCAAGCAAGTGGATGGAGAGAAAAAATACAGGAACTTTGAAATTTTCCCCTTCTTTTCATTAATGTCCCCTTATCCCATCATTTTATTTCTCTAAATGCTTGTTTCCTGCTCTTTGGGTATCAAAATATTCATTCCCATCCCTAGTTTATATGCCAAAACTTCATAAAGAAAACTCAACCAAATGTACATCCAATTTACATCTCCATCATCACCATCATTATTTCTTCACTTTCCCTCTACTCTTAATTTCTCTTAGTTTTTGTCTCTACAGTTTATCACTTTCTATCTCTATATATTTATATATTTCAAGTTTTACTATATAAAACTCTCCAAAGAATCCATCATTTGCCCCTTCTAATTTAGGTTTCCACTTCAGTCACTGTCCACCCTTGTGTGAGCATAACTCTCAGATGTACAGCCCCGAGCACATTCCTTGACTGTAAGTCTTATCAGGAACTAGTAACACACCCAGAGTGTATAGGGCAGATTTTTCAGACAACCAAAGTTGAGCAAAGTCTATAGACTCACCTATAGGGCTGCTACACCCTAATACCTGATGTTTCCCTATGCATGCCTACTTGCAATGCCCACCAAGTGGTTCAGGCCCAGAAACTTGCGCCTTTTGCTGACTACAAGAGAGTAATTCTAAGGCTATTTATTCATTTAAAAATAAACTAAACATAGGGAAAATTCCAAAAGGTGTTAATTTCTAGTCTATTTTCTCTGAACTTAATCATATAGAATTCTTTTAAGTTTATAAATTCTTACAAATAAATAATTGTTTATGACTTCAATGCTTATTAATATTATTTTTAGGATAAAATTTCTGAAAGTAAATTCCTGATTCCTTGAGGATCATCCCCTTATCCTATATTTCTTATTAGTATAATTGGCTAGTTTTGAATTAAAAAAATGACGTCAAATCTGGACTTGACAATTGGCTCATATTTTGAAGAGATAAGGCTAATTCAATTTCGTTTTCTTTTAGGTATAAACTGTACTATTATCCTATGTATATAAGTTTGATTGAAATAAGAAGTTCATAAATAAGTGCATAATAAATATTTCTAATATACAAAGTCAAAATGATCGCTAAAATTACTCTTTGTATTCTGAGGACATTATAAAAATTATCATGTAATTATGTCATAGCATTAACCTTGTGATCAATAATTAGCATTGATAAAAAATATTAAACTGCATAAAACTGCTATTGGGTGGTGAAAAAGTGATATTCATGGTAATGGTAGGGATGTATGCTAGCATATTTTTATAGAAAGCAAAACTAAGCTATGTAGATAATCTTACATGCACCTCTCTTCATATGTTAAAATTGGTAAAAAATGAAATTAATAAATGGTTAAAATCTGGTTTTGGTTATACAATCTCTGATAGTCAACGAGGGAGACAAGCTCATGTTGTGCCTAAAAAGTTTTTTAATACCTCTGCAGAATAATGAATAAGGTGATGAATGCAAACCAGGCTTCCTGCAGGATGACACCATCCTGTAGGAATAAAATTTATTTTGATATTCATTATATATAACATGCAATTATTATAAACCAAAATGATAAGGAAAAAGGTACTTTTAAAGCTCTCTTGTAGGAACTTCTGCTATTAGGAGATTGTTTTAGTTTGCCTTTTTGTTAGTTTAAAGCAAAAAGCACCTTAAGACATTTATGAGTGCCATGTTATCTGAATTAGTGGTGGGTTTTGTAGAGTGTTTTATAGATGATTCTTTTTCTGGATCTTATTTTATGTTTTTTTGTCTAACTACGTAAGTTGTTGTAGATATTGCTGGATAATAAGTTGGTCCTTAGTTAGGAGAAGTCCCATCTCTTGGTAAAATTGAGGACCCTAGTGGTGAATCAAGTCAACAAACATGGGCTTCAGATATACATGGCATAAATAAAAGCAATAAAGGGCCTTCATCCTACTAAACTCAAGCAACTTAGAGGTTTCCTCCAAGTTTTTCACCATGTAGGCTTATGTTGGTGATGGGAAAAATATTTGGCTAAAATCTCCAAACATTTAATTAATCTGAATTCGAAATATTTTGATTCCGTTTTGTTATCCAATAGGAAAAAGTGCATTTTAAATGATAGAGGAATCTCTTAGCCAGGTGCCAATTTAAAATGCCATCAAATGGGATCTGCCCTTTGAACTAATGTGTGGTGCATCTGATTCTGAAATAGGTAAAAGAAGCCAGTGGCCATTTACTAAGTTACGACTACCTTAGAAGAAGCAGAAGTTCACTATTTCATCCTGGAAGGAATTATTTTTTCTTATTAAAGACATCTTATTATTTTTAGGTCCCAAGATAGTTGATTTTTCTGATTATTCAGCTTTGAAATGGATTTAACTGATGCAGGAATTTTATTTATATATTAAAGATAGATGTCAGTGGTACTTTAGTAGCAGGTCACCTTTCTAGGGCAAATTCACCCATTTTTTTTATCCTTTTTCTGATGACTGATAACACATAGTGAAGACTTGAATAAGTAAAACCAACTTGAAAAGTCATTATTTGGATTAGCCAGGGTCAGGTTTAACTTATTCAGCTATCAAATGGATGTATCACTGGTATCTTCATAGTTTATCGTGAAAAATGATGTAAAATATTGACCAATGAATACATCTCGGTCAACAATGCGTTGATCATGAACATGCCATTTAACAATGAATATATCTCGGTGTTGACTCGCATATTATTTTTTACAAAACGTTTTAATAACAAGAACTGGATTTGAATAGATAAGATTACATGACAGCTTAAGCAATGCCGCATCAATAACACTGATGACTCTTGAACTAATTATGTGATCAATCTAGAAACAAAACTTTAGGGATGGAACTAATGTTTTGCGGCGGGATAACAAAAAATGGACTTAAGGTACAAGATTCCTGAATCTTTGGAAGCACTTTCAGGACAAATTATCTTTATATAAAAGAAAGTGTAGTTTCGTGTGCGGCGGGCCTGAGAAACAACATCCGATCTGGTATTTAATAGTCATATGTGATTTACCCTGATTCTCGGCTAGAAACTTGAGCATTGACCATTTGCTCGTATGTTGCAGCATGGGAATCAGAGATCTAGCATTAGTGTTTTAGCAATTCATTTGAGACAATTCCGTCCCACTTTGACAAGACAACGTTATCTGAAGTACGCTGTGAGGGCATATTTGTCTCTGATCCCCACAATTTTGATTTACTTTGTGGGCGTTTGGTCTTAAACGTTTTTCTCCATGAACCTTTTAAGGGCAAACTTTTTTCATTTTGATCTCTTTCCAATCCTGTAATACTATTCAATCGAAAAATATCACATACGAACTTGATTTTACCGAAACTGAAGTGACATCTCATCTTCTTTACAGGTTAAACTGAATGATGTACAAATTGAATAAGTCAAATGTTGAAGCGTGAAATAGTGCTTGAACTATTTCCTTGTTTCTTGGTCGTCTGGATAGATAATTTTTGTTGCGTTTTAATCAAAGTTGGATAATCCCCAAGTAGTTGGTACTGTTAAGGAGTTTTTTTTTTGCTGTAAAAATATATAATAAAAAATACCATACTCCTTTTTGCAAAACTGAACATTTGAGTCTGAAATTCTTAACTTTCTGAAAGAACCTACTCCCAAATTGTCTAAAAAACAAGCTCATGAGGCTTCATGCCAGGCCTTAGTGAGAATCTAGCGCACAGATAAGCCTTCAATTCAGGAACTGCTTCAATAGCCTTAATGAGAGGGGCATCCACAGCCTTCTGATCTTCCTTCTTCTCTGCTGGCAGCTCCTTAGTCTCCTTCTTGTCAGCCTCAAAGAACTCTCCTTCGGTCTTCTTCTTGTTCTTCTTCTTCACTTCTTTGGTGAAGAACTTGTCGTCGAACTTGACAACGTTGACACCTGAAATGTCAACCTTGGTTGAAGTTCCAATGACGTATGCCTGATTCACCCTTCTCAGAGGAACACCGTTGACTTTGAAAGGCCCGGAAACAAGAAGAAGACCAGACGGGAGCTGCTTCAAGAAGACAACTCTCTTGCCCATGAATCTTCCAGCCAGAAGAATAAGAACACAGCCTAGAGCAATGTTGGACTTCAGCTTCGTCGGCTTGTGCTTGCGCTTGTTAACCAGAGGCGTCTTCACATCATCAGCCGGGTAGAACTTGGGGGGCTTCTTGGCGGGCTTAGACTCGATGGGTTTCTTCTTCTTTGGTGCTTGCGCTTCTAGCTAATTTTTAGGAAGTTCGTGAAGGATTTCTTCGCCCTTTTAATCCCCTATAAATAGGTCTATGCTGCTTTACGAATTAAATGTGGTTTAAACTTCGTGCTCCTCTCTCCCTCTCCCTCTTCCTCGTCCCCTCATCTTTCTTATCCTTCTCCTTCTAAATATGGGCTCGTAAGCCTGTCTTGCGTGAGGCAGTCGGGATTTATTCCTAACAAAACTGTCTGACTGTGAATGCGCTTTCTGGAACTCATGTTATCATCGGCAGCATGGATCTCGGACATTGCTCAGGGCCATGCACTTTTAATATTCACGACATGCAAATAGAAATAATATCGGGAAAATGAGACATGAAGATGCATTCATCCATCACACCTAATGCCAAGGAAAACTCGTAATGTTCTAGAAGTGGACGTCGCCGTCGGAGGCGTCCGCGTACAGAAAGCGACCTTCCTGATCATCCATTAGCCCAGGATAAGAAAACCCAGTCGACGACATCTGATTCGAACCTTGATATCGCGTAAAGAAAGGCGTGCCGAGCGCGTTTAATGGCGAGCTCAGGTGGGATGATCGTTGAGTACTGCCAGTGTTGATGCCCATCCTCCCATTTGGAGTTGACAGACGAGAGAGAACAAGCTCAGAGTCGAGAACCGGACCCAGCCCATTATGAAACATTCTGTCAACTCTAGATTGAGAAGTGGCGTTGATGTTGGGTAGAAGAGGGTGGCAGACGGGCGTCTCAAGCCCTCTACCGTTGGCCAAAGTTAATGTCCTCCTGTCTTCTTGAAGTCGAGGGTACGATCGACGGTAATGAGTCGGCGAACTGCGATCCCGAACATAGTCCTCTTCAGCTGTCACCACTGCAATCCAGTTCGACTGGGGCGTTGTTTCTTGGAAAAAATCTGAAAAAAGAGAGAGCCTGCGTCCTGTAAAACCGAAGTTTATGATTAATTTAAAGCAAGAATATCAAGGAATAAGAATGTATTCTTTGTCCCGACCTTGAAAATCGGTGAATAAACTACCCCCCTGCGATGCATGGGGCGGTGGTTTTCTTCTGCGCCTGTTGTGGCCGTCCAGGCGTTTTCGGCAGCTTCTTTTACCTTCATCAAACTCGGCCAACAGGTGAAACCTACAGAATTGCGAACAGTATCAGAAAGATACGATAAATTGTCCACGTCCACCTTAACTGTCGGTTCTCAGACTCGCACATCGCATCGAAATTAGTAAGTAATCTATATCATAATCTGACAAGGAGTGCATAGAGAAAGGTTGAGAAACAAAACCCTAACAGATTGCTTGGACTCTGCCTACCATGGAAGGAAGAATACCGCCCGACTACCCAGGTCAGAGAGAGTTTCTATTCATACATTAAAAAAATACCTTAAATTAAATCCAGGTAAGGTTAGATATCAACTAGTAGGCAAGTAATTCTCCATGATAGTTGGGAAATGATTGAATAGAGAAATGTGAGAAGCAAACCCCAACTGATTTCTTGGACGTCGCCTTCCATCCAGATAAAAAGAATTCCGTCGGCTACTCGAGTCATGGAGGGTAAAATTCAATTAATATCTTTTTTAATGTAAAATTTAATCTAGAAAAGGGCAGATACCATATAGGAGACAAGTAACCATACCCAAGTAAAAAGGGTAGACACCGTATATATGTGACGTATGATTAGTACGGTAATACAAAAATTAGAAGTCCAAAGTAAAGAGGAATCGAATGACTCAATACCTCCCAAATTGAGCACACTCGTTTTTAGATTCACCGCGTTTGGAGATTGCAAGTCAAGGTAAGTGTAGTGATCTACTCAACTATGGTGATAAAAATTTACACGAACTCCTTCGATTTTACTAAACTTTGGAAGTACGCAGTGCCTCTGACGAGGGTTGAACGAGGGTAGTCTGAAGACATGGTCGGATCAGGTGCGAGCAATTTACCTGCTGCATTGCTGACAGAAGCGTTTTTCAAGGCCATTTACAATCACCATCGGCGTCTTGGAGTGGATCTCGCAAACTTTATGTCGCCGGTGGTATTCTCTGCACAAGCTGAGATCCGCATTGCAGCCTTCAACAAGGCAAGAAGCAACTTGTCCGCCATTGCCGGGGACTCGTGCTTTCTTCGAGGAGCTCGCCGAAGAGATTCTCGAATCTTTCTCACATTTTGGATAAGTAGAAGATGAAGGGTAGCTTCGAGAACCTCCTAATTTCAAGTCTACAGAGGGTCCCAAGTCAACCGAATCCCATGACTTCATCTCCCAATCCATGCTTACCTCACGATCTCTGAGCTTGCGAGGATTTTCATAAGGCCATCTTGGGACTTATGGAGGAAGGTTTCTATGGGGAAAAGTAGATCAGAAGATGCGAAGGTTGAGGAAGAGGATGGATTGTTGAGACTCCAGTTCAGAACTCTAGAAAATGAGATGCTGTAGCCTGTGACGTGCGGATAAGGTAGGCCGGCAGAAGATGGGATTTATAATGGATTTGACAGGGTTAAAGAGTTGGACGGTGACGAGAACTGGAAAACAAGAGAGCAAAGTTTTTCCACTTTCCTGCATTTAATCCCCGCGGTGTCCTGTCAGGAAAGCATTGAATCCAATGGGTGGCTGACAGAGGGAGCAAGTCTCATTTTCTAGTATCCTCGGAGACGGTAGTATTTTTAGTTCGAATAAGGCCAGGCTTTACCCTGAAACGAAATTTCAACCTTCGACTAAAATGTATCTTGCAAGTTTACTGGGTTGTACCTGAAAGAAAGTACAAGCTGGAGTCTCATCACGCTGAGGCTAAGCAAGCAGATTAAAAGTTTACGGCTAGAACGTATTCTCCAAAAGAGACAAATCGGAGGATCGCAGGGCCTTGTTCATTTTCCCCAGTTTCTAACCACGCGGTCATATCCCTGTCTCAGTCAAACAAGAAACTGAAACTGAACTTACAAGGAGTGATAAAACTGATGTTTGACACACATTAGTGTCCAATGGTGATATCTTTAGTTAAATATTGTGTTAAAGATATCTAAAAGTTTAATATTATTTTAGATCTCAAGTCCTTGGCATAACGGCTAGTTTTTGCTCTTAACTCTTGAAAGGTATTTTGAATTGATGTCAAAATTATAAATATAAAAAAATCAAAATTAAAATGATTAAAATTTTATATTGCTTAATCATAATCAATGAATATGACTGTTGGACTTTCGACAGATTACCATTTTGCAGTTTTGTGCCCTAATTTCAAACCTTCTTCTCCTTGCCCTTTGAAAATTGCAGTCCAAAAACTAGAGAGATCTTTCAAGTCCTGGAGCAATTTTTAAGCAGTTTTTGAGCATTCTTTGAAGAGATCATTTGTTTCTAACATCAATCTAAGTCCATAGAACTTAGAATCGTGGTTTTTGGTGCAGGGTTTCTCAAGATTCAAAGAAAAGAAGGCTGGGATCCGAACTTCGCACATCATCGACCCTATGATAAGTTTATAATTTTTAGCATATTTTTTATACCAATTTTGGGCTTTTTTCTTTGAAGGGAGATATCTTTGTTCAACATATGAATTATTCCTAACATCCATACAAAACCAAATAAATTTGAATCACGTCATTTGGTTGGGTTTTGAAAGATTTACAAGGAGTTGAAGTTGATCACAGGGGGAATTGAGTGGTGAACAAAGGACATTGAAAGATTGATATTTGGAGATGTCTCTGATTCGTTTTTGAATATTTTGTGTGAAATAATATTTGTGCGAAATTGTGTTACAAAACCATTGCAGGTAGAATCATTGCATTTGGTGCAGGATTGAAAAAGATAACGGTGTTTTAAGCATCGCGTTTCACCTTAGATGGAAATATTTCAACATGATCAAATTTATTTGCCTTGTGAAATTACAATGTGGAAATGGCGGTTCTCGCTTGCTTTTAGTGTAGGAGCAGTCCCACTCACCAGCCTCCCCCCGGTTCAAAATTTAACCAGAAGAAAAAGCTTCTTGAGGAACATTTATCATCGTTTCTCTGGTGACGGACGATTGGAAATGATTACATCTAGCGAGTTGCAGTAGGCTCGTAGCTTTCCTCACTCGCGTTGTCCATGATACTGCTGGCTGACGTATTGTACATGACGTCAATATCCAAAGCTCACGACAAATTCGCGTGCCTCAGTACGCCAACAGAAAACGTCAATTCTCATCAAAATTATTGCGTCATCGTGGACAAAAAAATTGATACTACGGCGTAGGTATTCATAGCCTACCCGTGATCCTCTCACCCAATCTCTTATCCCGCGGTCCCCTTATCTTCTATCCTTTCCGGCCATTAATTCGGAGATATTTAGAGACGGATGACGGTTTCGTCATTTCATTTTCGTCATCCGTTTTCGTTCTCAGATACTGACGGATGACTGAACGGTCCTATGTCCGTCATTCGTCATTAGTCATCCGTCATTTCTGACGAATGACGAATGACGATAATTAAGGATGAATGACAGAAACGATGGATGACGATATCTGTTGACGAGAATATTAATGTATAATTTTTACCTTAAATTTTTACATAAACTCATTGGCTGTGAGCAGATCCTGAGTGTTGGTAATCTTTATCAGAACACAATCCATACATTTCATCAATGAAAATCGGTGATTCCCTCTCGGAAGCAGAAATCGGGTGGTGAACCATTGGCTGCCCAGCCAGCGGGAAAAGAGGCTTCGGCACATTCAGAGAAAGAGGCCGGAACCGAGTTCCTGAATCAACCAACACAACCAGCTCCAAATTTGAAACCAAAATCAAACAAGAGAAGATTCTGCTACAATTCCGACTATCTTTGGTAGGACCGCCAACCATGATCACGGCAACCATCTTCTCCTGCGGGCTTCCCATTCTCGCAGGCCGAATTCACCTCCGATAGCAACAAATTCTTGCAGAATATCCACCGCTAGCAACCAATTCTCCCTCTCCTTCCCATTCTCGCAGGCCAACATCGTTCGGGCGTGCCGAGTCCAACCCTGTCAAACCACCTTTGTTAGTCCTTCACTAAAATAATAATAATTATTATTTTTAAACACGATACTAATTGAATGTTAGTTTTGGTCCATCCGGAAGGAACTCCGTAGTTTTGGTCTCTCCGTCATAGTCAATTATTTTCTTCACAAAAAAAATCATAGTGAATGATCATTTGCCGTACAACTAATGCATAACTTTGATTGCGGTTGCTGCCATTTGCTCCGAAGCACTTATTCATTCCTTGTGTCTCAAATGTTGCAGACGCCTCTTTTATGGCTCCATGGAATAGATGACACGACAGTCCTGTGTTCAGCTGGACAAGCTGGTCCCCCTTTTCTTCAACAGGCCGGGATGAAGTGCGAATTTAAAGTATGTTCAACTAAGAAAATCAACCCAGAATTCTTTTAAAAAAAAATCAACTAAGAAATGATGATTAACTCTTTTATTGATATTTTCTCAATCATGGATGTTTCAGGCCAACCCAAATCTTGGTCATAGCATCAGTGGGTAGGAATTATTCTCTCTGGAGTCATGGATCAAGAGTAAGATCGGATGCTCCTCTTAAATCCGTCTCAGGGCAGAGGGCACCTGTTCTATCTAGTTCTATTAAAATGGAAAACAATGGGCCGTCAGAGTTCGCAGTTGTGGGATTCTTTAATAAACTGTAGGATTTTCTAGATGATTAAACAATACTAACGCATAACGAATGTTGGCCTCCGCTAGCAACCATCTTCTCCGCTAACAATGGTGGTTTGGCAGGGGCGAGATACGGAGACAGCGGCGAACGGGAAGAGAGAACTTAGAGCAGCTGACAGACGCCGGGGTGGGGGGGGGGAAGAGCGCTGAAGGTTCCAAGAAGAGGGGGGAGGGCTGAGAAGCGGGGGCCGCTGGGTGGGGGTGTGTTTTTCGTTTTCCGTCACCGAAGCGTCCGTTCCGTTCTGTTTACGTCAAAAGACGAATGACGGAACGGATGAATGACGGAAACCTGCAGATGACTGAACGGTGACGAATGACGAAAATGACGAAAATTTTTGCGAAAAACGGATATCGGAACGGAATTCCAATCCGATACGTTCCGTCCGTTCAATTTCGTCGTCCGTTTCCGTTCTCCGAAAAACGGATATCGGAACGGAACTCTAGAGATACTGATTGATGATATCTAAAGGTGTTTTTCGATTCCTCCCCTTCCTCGTCCGCAAGTCTCCTATTTCCTCAAGTCAAAAGAATATAAAACTAGTCATGAGGCAGAACTGTCTGACTTCTAATTGTAGGCTTGTAGCTACCCGAACGAGCGGTATTCACGTCATCAATTCTCTTGAGATGACCTCACTGATGATAACGAGATATGTATAGTAAGCACACGTCCCTTTTGTACCCACTTGAGCAACCCCACTAAGATCTCGGCTGAACGAGTCCTCGGTTTAAAGGTTAAATTTAACTGGGAATCAAAAATGGGGAGTGCGTGTTTTCTTATGAGATAATAGAAATCGTCTTACCTTAGTTCCATCAATTATAAAGATGATTTTTAGATGCTGGGGCTTGGAAACAATTAGAAACAAAATCTATTTCACTCATCGAATATTCGTGACAATTAGGGACATGTCTATGTGAGCCTATATTTTTTGAAGAGTGACAAGTATAGAGCTTTTCTTCCGTCAAGAAATGTTCGCGATGCGCTTTATAATTCCGTCGAGAATGACCGTCCCTATCTCGTTACACTAGTCTAACTTATAATTAAAATTGCACCCGAGACGACAGTTCATCAGCCAAAACGGGTTCTTCTAAATGGGTGGATGAGCCAAAAGAAAGGTTTGTCTTACTCTAGGGTACATTTCATAAAGAGCAAAGGTCGGGCTTACCTTCGCATCCTTTTTCTTCATCTCTTTGGAACATGGAGGATTACAACCAAGTAAACGGAGGTGAATGTTTGTTCTCAGCTCTATTCGCTGTAGACAACTCGCTTGTGATGAAAGCCAGTTGAATACGGACAAGAAAAGGTTAGCTCAAAAGAGTGTTCCCAACCTCTGTCTTGATTCCTTCTTTGTTTGCCGCACGAGAAAGACAGCATAAGATACGAAAATCGTCGATGGTGGCGTTCTAAGTGACCAACAACTTGCTGTCAAATACAACTTTATGGAATGAAAGGTTAAACCCTCTAATATGATAGAGGAGGAGTTTTACTCGTTCTACGCCAACGCTCCTGCTAGGATGTTAATGAAGATTAGTTAGTAAAATGGGATAATATTCTATACTCGTTAGAGACTTAGAATATAGGAATCAATGTAAGTTCAAAGATAGATCAGGATCAAACATAGACGGCCAGGATCAAATCGTAGATAGTTATAACGGCTGAGATTAAATGGGAGATATTCATTATAACCAAAGGGACCACGGCACCGATCAACGGCTGTGATCGGTGTACCCAATTGATTATAACGGATGAGATTGAATTGAGGGATTCTGTTATAATAGATAGGTACACCGATCGAACGGTTAAGAGTGGTGTACCCATCTGTTATAACGGTTGAGATTAAACCGTTTTATATCTCCCATTTAATCTCAGCTGTTATAACTATCTACAATTTGATCCTGGCCGTCTATGTTTGATCCTGATCTATCTTTGAACTTACATTGATTCCTATATTCTAAGTCTCTAACGAGTATAGAATATTATCCCATTTCACTAACTAATCTTCATTAACATCCTAGCAGGAGCGTTGGCGTAGAACGAGTAAAACTCCTCCGCTATCAGGCATTCCAAGTGACCGACAACTTGCTGTCAAATACAACTTTATGGAATGAAAGGTTAAACCCTCTAATACCCTCTAATTACCGAATTCCTAATTCATCCAAACTTTTCCATTCGCGCCTCACTCTCCTAAACTCAACCATCGTCTATGCTAATGCTATCCCATCCTCCACCGCCGTACGAATGAATGCGTACTGCATGGATTTGTATCCTTAGGACAGTATGAGTCTCGTACTATGAGTAGATTACCTCTGTCCGCACAGTTCATGTGGGCCATTCTAGTCCATTAAAGTGCTTCCTCTGCCAGCGTTCTGGCACTAGGCTTAGACCAGCAGCAGTTAGTTCTGATTCACCGAAACGCAATTAATAGAGAGAGAGAGATATGGAGGAGCGAGGATGGAGAAAACGCTGTAAATCGAGTGCACGTAGGGTTACAGAACAGTCTATATAGTCACCATCTGAGAGAACGCATCAGTAAATCTAGTGCACGAACAGAATATCAGTGAATTCGAGCAACGAGTCTCCCTAATCTAATCTATCCATGAAGTCGACGTTATTCTTCACAGTGAAGCCAGTTTCAACAGCATAGGCGGTGAATCAGGGTACTTTATACCACGATGAAAGTGGTCGATTTTCGTTCATTATCTGATCTTTTAGAAATCTATCAACTCAAAGACTCAACATGCTCCAAGTTTTCAATGAAAAATCAATACAGACAACCCACACCGGCAAACTAACGAGACTGGTGATTTCCTAGAACACATCCATTTCCCTCCCATTCGCCAAAACCAGCACCATCTTTACTTCAATGGGACAATGGCCACGACGAGGGAGTTATCGATCGACACGTTGCCATTTTCTAAAAAAGACGGGGCCGCGATTCCCCCTGTGGTCCGTGAAATCAGTGGCAACTTGCCGTCCGGGGGGGATGGATCGAATAAGTCTACCTGCCGATCTCCTCGGCCAACTAGTTCAGGGCTCTGATGGGCGCTACGTTTCCTACTGACCTTGTCGGGGGGTAACCAGACACTTTTTTTCTTTCACCCCTCTGTTCGTCCATCAACGATATAGTAATAGGATGGCGGTGATAACTGTAGTCATCAGTCACTACTTGCTAGTGTATGGGACGGTTTTTTCTTTCCGGAGACGAAAAAACCGCCCAGTCTATGTCTTACTACTGAGCAAATAAGATCTACAATTTTTGAAAGAAAAAAATAGAAGCGAGGTAGTTCCATTTCTGTCGTGGAATAATTCAAGTGAGCATTCGAGTATGGGGTATTCGTTTCATGGGACATTTCCCTTATTATAATGGACGCTGATTATACTTCCAAATGGTTAGAAGCCACAGCAAATAGAACCAATGATGGAAAAATATTACTAAAAAATATTATTTTACCAGATTTGGTTGTACTGGGAAGAGGAAGAAGAAGAAGGAAGGACGAGAAGAAGAAAAAGGAGAAGATGGAGATGAAGGAGGAAGGAGACGGAGGAGGAGGAAGGGAAGATGAAGAAGGAAGGACGAGAAGAAGAGAAAAGAGAAGATGGAGATGGAGGAAGGAGACGAAGGAGGAGGAGGGGAAGAAGAAGAAGGAAGGACAAGAAGAAGAGAAGGAGAAGGTGGAGATGGAGGACGGAGACGGAGGAGGAGGAGAAGAAGAAGAGGAAGGAGGAGGCAAAGAAGAAGGAAACAAGCAGGAGGACGATAAGAAGAAAAGGAGAGAGGAGTAAGGTGTTGACGATACTTCAAACTCCAGGTAATGTTTTTGTTACGAAAAGAACAGGAGAGTTGCGATGAAGGTAGACGGAAGCGAATTCGAACAGAGACAAAGAGGATCTTCACAAACACAAAATAACTTCCACTAATCTCAAAAGAAGTTGATACAAAGATAGAGAAGACACACAAGATGATAGGGAAAGAAGGAAATGACTTCAATATGTAAAGGGCCTCCTTGTCCGTGATTTATAGGCCTCCAAAATGAGGAAATCGTAACCTCCATCATCCGTAACTGCCCCGTTTGTTAGGGACAGCTGTATGAACGTGGACAGATCGTAACTGCCTGCTTTAGAAGCTTTCCACGTTTGAAAAAGGGTAACTGCTTTCTTGAAAGAATAGAAAGTAACCGTTTGGGAAGTAACCGCTCTAATGTAGGGGTCAAAATATTCAACATATCTCCCCCTTGACCAAAACATTGGAGCGACTCAGCGTCGAACATGAGAGAGCCCGATCAGTTGCTGACAGAGAAGAAATTTGTCTTGAGGCAGAGGCTTGGTCATCATGTCAGCTGGGTTCTCATGAGTGCTAATCTTCTTAATACATAAAACTCCCCCAATCAATATATCACGAACAAAATGATAACGCACATCAATATGCTTGGTGCGTTCATGGAACATTTGACCCTTGGAGAGATAGATAGCACTCTGACTATCACAAAATAGACTGATTGGCTGCATGCCAATAGTCAACTCACTGAAGAAACCCTTCAGCCAAATACCTTCTTTAACTGCTTCGGTAATTGCCATGTACTCAGCTTCAGTAGTCGATAGAGCTGTTGTCGGTTGAAGCGATGCTTTCCATGATATGGCTGTGCCACCATGGGTAAACAGATAACCAGTGAGAGACCTCCTTCTATCAAGGTTTCCAGCAAAATCTGAATCAACATAACCAATAATTTCACCGGTTGATTTCCCAAAATGAAGACATGTATCGGCGGTTCCTTGCAGAAAACGAAATATCCACTGGACGCCCTTCCAGTGTTCTTTTCCAGGATTAGCCATGTAACGACTCACCAAACTCACAGCTTGCGAAATATCAGGTCGAGTGCAAATCATGGCATACATGAGAGAACCCACTGCAGATGAATATGGGATTTTAGACATATACTTAATATCCTCCTCGGAGTTTGGAGAGAGCGAGGCAGAAAGCTTGAAATGACCAGCAAGAGGCGTTTTCACTGGTTTTGCTTTCTCCATGTTGAACCGAGAGAGAATCTTTCTGATATACCCTTCTTGACTCAAGGATATAGTTCCTGCAGATCGGTCTCTTCTAATTTCCATTCCCAGAATTTTAGTTGCTGCTCCCAAATCTTTCATTTCAAATTCTTCATTCAATTGGTGCTTAATAGCTTGAATATCTCGAATGTCTTTTGCTGCCATCAAAATGTCATCGACGTATAAAAGAAGATAAATGAAAGATTCACCAGATTTCTTGAAATATACGCAGCAATCATATTGGCTTCGATTAAAGCCCAAAGTGGAGATAAAAGAATTAAACCTCTTATACCACTGTCGAGGAGATTGTTTAAGGCCGTAGAGAGGTCTCTTCAACTTGCATACCAAACTCTCTTGCTCCATATCAACAAAACCTTCCGGTTGGAGCATATAAATCTCCTCTTCAAGTTCCCCGTGAAGAAAGGCTGTTTTAACATCCATCTGTTCCAGCTCATAATTCTTATGAGCAGTCAGCCCAAGAATAGCACGAATGGAAGAGTGCTTAACAACGGGAGAAAATATATCGGTATAGTCAACTCCTGGAATTTGACTAAAACCTTTTGCAACTAAACGGGCTTTATACCTGGGTTCTTCGATGCCGGGAATGCCTTCTTTATGCTTGTAGACCCATTTGCACCGAATTGGCTTCTTGTTCTTTGGAAGCTCAACTAAATCCCAAGTACAATTCTTCCGTAGTGATTCCATTTCCTCTTGCATAGCGGATACCCATCGATCAGCAAAATTGGACTTTATGGCTTCTTCATAAGAGGATGGATCATCAGAATTATCAACTTCTTCAGCAACAGCCAGTGCATATGCAACACAATCGGCATGTGCATATCTCAATGGAGGTTGTATCTCCCTCCGAGGTCTATCCCTTGCAATGGTATAGCTTTGCTGGCCTGTTTGAGTAGGAGATAAAACATTAGTAGGAGAAACTTGTTCTACCTCAGCAGATGGCATAGATGATGAATTTGGCGATTCAATGTTGACTGTTGAATCCACCAAGGGCGACGGAGGAGTAGCAGCTTCTTGCTTTGGAGAAGACGGCTTCATAATTGCAGATTCATCAAAGACAACATCTCTGCTATAAATTATCTTTCGGTCTTCAGGATGATATAATTTATATCCTTTAACTCCAGATTTAAAACCAAGAAAGATACATTTGACTGATCGAGGCTCCAGTTTACCCGTATTAACTCGAGCATAGGCAGGGCAACCAAAAATTCTAAGAAGAGAATAATCACAAGGAGAACCTGTCCAGACTTCCTGAGCGGTTCTCTTTCCAATGGCAAGAGATGGCGATCTATTAATCAAATAGACAGCCATATTTGCAGCTTCGGCCCAAAACTGCTTTGGTAGAGACGCATTAGATAACAGACAACGAACTTTCTCCAGAATTGTTCGATTCATTCGCTCTGCTACACCATTCTGATGTGGTGTATGTCGGACTGTGAGATGTCGTAGAATGCCCTCGGATTTGCAGAAATCCTGAAATAACTTTGAGCAGAATTCCATCCCATTATCAGTTCGAAGAACTTTAACAGACCGACTAGTTTGCTTCTCCACCATAATTTTCCATTCTTTAAAACACTCAAATGCCTCAGATTTATTCTTCAAGAAATAAGCCCATACCTTTCTAGAATGATCATCAATAAATGTCAACATATATGAAGCTCCTCCATGGGATGGGGTACTTGACGGTCCCCAAATATCTGAATGAACATAATCAAGAGGTCCAGTAGTTTTATGTTGGCCCACTGGAAAACTAAAACGAACATGTTTTCCAAACAAACAATGTTCACAAAATTCTAGGTTGCTAGAATTCATACCGTCAAGTAGTCCTCTTTACATAATTCTTCCATTCCTTGCTCACTCATATGACCAAGACGCATATGCCATAACTTTGAAATATCCTCAGAGGATTGTGTTGATTTCACAACAACAGCACCACCAATAACTGAATTTCCTTCAAGGAAATACATATTTGCTGCTCCTCGATGGCCCTTTATAATGACTAATGAGCCTTTGCTCACTTTGAGTACACCATTTTCTCCAGCAAATCGGTACCCCTGAGATTCCAGCAAACTAAGAGAGATAAGATTTCTCTTTAGGTCAGGGACATACCTAACATTGCTTAGAGTACGAATTTTGCCGTCAAACATCTTGAATGAAACATTCCCGATTCCTTTAACATTGCAAGGTGAGTCATTTCCCATTAGAACAACTCCGCTGGCCATGGATGAAAAAGAACTAAATTCTTCACGATTATAACAAACATGAAAACTACAAGCAGAATCCAAAATCCATTCTCTCAATGATTTTGATTCAGAATCAACGATAGCAAGAATCTCCCCCGAATCATGATGGTGAGTAACATTTGCTTCGGGTTGATTCGTTATAGATGGCTGATCTGAAACAGATGCTTCTCTTTTCATCTTGTTCTGAAGCTTGTAGCATTCGCTCTTGATATGACCAGGTTTCTTGCAATAGTTACAAGTCTTGTCAGGATGACGAGACTGAGAACGGCTTCTGGAAGTATTCTTCTTTTTCTTCTCAGTATTAGGGCCTCGAACAGCAAGGGCCTCACCTTGAGATGGCGTGGCCGCTTCAGAAAATTTGCTCATGTTTTCCTTAGATGAAAGGTCTTCATAGATGGTCTCCAAAGATAAACCCTTAGAACCATAAAATAAAATATCTCGAAAGCCCGAAAAGGATGGTGGCAGCGACATAAGAAGTAACGAGCAAAGATCCTCTTCAACAAGAGTGTTTGCATCAAGCGCATCCAATTCTGCCATAATATCCTTAAAATTGGCTAAATGAGATTCCAGAGAAGTACCTTCCATCATACGCAATCCAAACAATCGTTGTTTGGCGAGATTCCGCCGGGTGACGGTTTTAGCCATGCAAATTTCTTCGAGTCGTGACCATAACTTGTGGGCTTCAGTCTCCTTCTGAACATCCCGCAATATATCATTAGACAGATGCAACTGGATCTGAGTAAGGGCCTTACGATTGATCCGTTTCTTCTTGTCCTCATCCCAAGAATCGGGCATGGGGTCAATCAAAGCATCTTCTAGATCAAGTTGAGTCAAAATACCTCTCATCTTGATTTGCCAAATTGAAAAATTTGTCTTCCTATCAAGCAATGGAAGTTCCACCTTTGTCGACGCCATGAGAACCTTCTGCAACGTGGCTCTGATACCACTTTGTTACGAAAAGAACAGGAGAGTTGCGATGAAGGTAGACGGAAGCGAATTCGAACAGAGACAAAGAGGATCTTCACAAACACAAAATAACTTCCACTAATCTCAAAAGAAGTTGATACAAAGATAGAGAAGACACACAAGATGATAGGGAAAGAAGGAAATGACTTCAATATGTAAAGGGCCTCCTTGTCCGTGATTTATAGGCCTCCAAAATGAGGAAATTGTAACCTCCATCATCCGTAACTGCCCCGTTTGTTAGGGACAGCTGTATGAACGTGGACAGATCGTAACTGCCTGCTTTAGAAGCTTTCCACGTTTGAAAAAGGGTAACTGCTTTCTTGAAAGAATAGAAAGTAACCGTTTGGGAAGTAACCGCTCTAATGTAGGGGTCAAAATATTCAACAGTTTTGACCACAACAACGTCTTCAGGACTCAGAGCCTATCTGAGTCAAAACAAACGCTTTGGACTCAGAGCCTATTTGAGTCAACTTAAGTGAAATATCTAACCAATAGAAATGGACTTAATGAGACAAAGCATTTCCAGTTTCAACAGGTACCCCATTTCAAGAATAGGAAATAAGAAACGTTAAAGAAGTAACCAATCACAACTCACTTAATAATATAAGGAATGAGAAACAGCCTCATACCCCACGTAATAGAAAAATAGATATCTAAACTTAGACATAAACATTGCGAACGATGCACTGTAAACAACGGTAACCAAAACAAAAGCTTTCAGTTAAAGATCTAAAATTTCCTAGAACAAAGCATTTCCAGTTTCAACCTTTTGTAGCACTATAAATAATCTGAGCATGTACTTGTTTTGAGTGTGGAAATAAGATTGATTTATCTATCTTCTTGTTTCTTCATCCTTCTGTCAATCCTTGTTGTTTATTTTCATAAGGTACTACCGTTCAAAGAACGAATACGAAAATGGATGTCGGATAACGACATTGGAAGTTGTTTTGTTTTGCTTTCATTCGTCATCGATGATTTCATATTCAATATCCGGTATCCGTTATCGGATATCAAAAAGAAAAACGGAATTTTGGAGATTCTTCTGTTTCAATATCCGATATCGTGAACGGATATCGGATAATGAATAATATTAGTTATATATATAACATACTAATATTCGTTATTATAGCATACTAGTATTCGCATATGGAATAAGGCTCTATGTCTCTCTATCGCGAGACTCTCGGGATAGAGATACTGGGGTGCTCTCGCGATAGAGATACAAGAGATACTTATATAACATATTAATATTCGTTATTACTTATTCTTAATAATGGAGTTTCCAACTCCGTTATTATTCCTAGTCCCTCTCAAGGCGAGTCAAAGTCTTCAGATGAACAGGTATGGATAAATAGGATTAAACATAAAGACTAGCCTAGTATAATGAAGCCATGTACCCCTATACTCGTTAGAGAAACTAGTGAATAGGATTAAATATAAGTTTAAACATAGATGGCTAGGATTAAATATACTTAGGATTAAATATAGCCGTTAGGATTAAACGTAGTTAGGGAAAATCCAATGGTCAGGATTGGTTTTAATATAGCCGTTATATTCCGTTATAATGGCTATGATTAAAACAAAGAAGCCGAATATACAACGGCTACTATTTCATAATATAAATAAGAACCGATTGTTAAACTTACAATTCGATGGATTGAAGATCAACAATTCCAACTACTCTCTTTGTCTCTCCCCTTCTCCTTTTCTTCTACCCCTGTTCTGGTTACTGCTGCGAGAGAAGCTACATTCTCTAAAATTCTAACTTCCGCTCTCTCTGCCTCTCGCGACGAGAGAGGAAGAAATCGGGAGAACGAGCGAAACTTTGAGAAAGACAGAGGAGAGAGAGAGAGAGAGAGAGAGAGGAGCAGGAGAGAGAGAGAGAGAGAGATTGGGGGAATAGAGCAAGAGAGAGAGGCAAAGAGAGCCAGAAGGAGAGAGAGAGAGATTGGGGAGCAGAGGCAAAGAGGGCGGGAAGGAGAGAGAGCAAGAGAGACAGAGATTGGGGGAGTAGAGCCAGAGAGAAAGGGAAAGAGAGTGGAAGGGAGAAGGGGAGAGAGAGAGAGAGAGAGAGAGAGAGAGAGAGAGAGAGAGAGAGAGAGAGAGAGAGAGAGAGAGAGAGAGAGAGAGAGAGAGAGAGAGAGAGAGAGAGAGAGAGAGAGAGAGAGAGAGAGAGAGAGAGAGAGAGAGAGAGAGAGAGAGAGAGAGAGACAGATAGACAGACAGAGAGAGAGAGAGAGAGAGAGACAGATAGAGAGAGAGAGAGAGAGAGAGACAGACAGAGAGAGCAATGATGAGACAAGGGGATCAACGAGAATATAGAAGTAGGAGATTGATTCATGAAGAGAAGAAGAACAGAAGTAAGATGAACAAGAAGATCTTTAGAGTGTACTTCAGAGCATGAGTTAAATGATACATGTGGTCCTATTTATAGATCCAAGAAGACAACTGACTTGAGGCTTAACCAGGGTTTACTCGATTGCTAGTGGACGTGTTGGCTGCTTGATGCTGAAACTTGGCGTTATCATAATTATGTGCTTTGTCATGTTGTAGAGATTTGGCGTCATTATTATTGTGTGCTTTGGCATGCCCCTGCAAGATCATCAATTGGACGAGATTGAGCTATTGACAAATTCGAAGAAATGGTTGCTTGGGCAAACTTTTCTTAAGGATGTACGCATGCTGATTGCTGCTGGAGGTGAACATGACTTGGAGTTTATTGTTGGCGACCCATTCGCGAACAATGTAGGAGTCAATTTCCACATGTTTCATTCTGGCATGAATAACTAGATTCTACATGAGGGATTGCGCCAAGATTGTTGCGCCAGAGAATCAGTGTTTGGATCATTGGAATTCGCAATTCCTGCATGAGAGATTTAATCCAGATAAATTCTGATGTTGCATTTGCCATTGACTTATATTCTGTTCAATGCTTGATTGGGAGACAGTTATAAGCTTTTTAGAGTTCCAGCATATTAGATTTTTGCCAAGGTAAATGAGGTAACAGCTAGTGGATTCCCTGTTGCCAGAGTCGCCGGCCCAATCTAAATCACTAAAAATGCTCAAGAGAGAGTTAGACTGTTTATAGTAGATAATCCCAAGATTGATAGTACTGTTGAGATAGCGAAGAAGATATTGGACACCTTCTAGTGTCCAGACCAAGGATCATGCATGTATTGGCACGCTTTGTGGACAACATAACATATGTCTGGGTGAGTGAGGGTAAGATACTGTAGTGGTCCAACAATTTTTTGATAAAGAATGGGATCACAGGAGTTGATAGATGATTCGTACGAAGAAAGCGGACCGGGGGTGACAGTTGGTTTGCAATTGGTCATGTTGGCACGGCGAAGAATGTTGGAGAAATAGTGAGACTAAGAAAGAACCAGGCCTTAAGGATGAGGAGGAAGCTGAATACCCAAGAAATGACGGGCCGGTACAAGATCACGAATAGCAAAAGCTTTAAGAAGTGCAGGGAGAAGAGTGGTTACCCCCTGGTGATCCAAGCCGATGACCAAGAAGTCCTTGACATAAATAAGAAGGTAGAGGAGAGAAGTAGGGGTAATTGAAAAAAAAATAGAGACAAGTCAGTTTGAGAGCCAGTAAATCTGAGATGAAGAAGATAAGTTGATTACTTCATAAACCATGCCTGAGGGGCTTACTTCAACCCATATAGAGATTTTTGAAGCAGACAAACGTGAGAAGGAAATTGACGATGAGTAAAACTTGGATGGTGTAACACGATGATCAAAGCTGAGATCTCATGTCACGTCAAGATGACCAACACTAAATACTCAGTTAATGACATGGAATAACAAGGTGATCCGAGAAAAGAATAACTGGAAGTACGTAGATCGCCGAATGATCCGAGGCACATATCAACTATACGACACGCAACAGGTTTCGTCTTAATCAGAATCCCAATGTTCAATGTAAACGATTCAAAAAGACGACGCAGTGGGGAACGACTTCTTGTCCAAGAGCGTCGACACCGTCAACGTAGACAATCAAAACCGTTACCGTCAATAAAATCCCTAACACATATAAGTGGCTAATTCCTAGAATTTAAGTTTAGACGCACTTACGGCGACGAGCAATCGAGAATTTGACACTAGAAGAGATAAATAATCACTGTAAAAAAAAGGAGAGGGAAGAGATGAATGTGACCTGTCGATTTGGCGCTATGACAGGATTTCCACGTGAGCAGCAAGAGTCCCGATGCCAATTCAGCCCGGATGGGTAGCCGAGGCAGAGTGACGAGCTCAACTGAAGAATTCAAATGACGGAACAGAAATGCCTAAATTGACTTAGTAATATCCTTCCCAATCGCGGAGTTAGCTGGGAGAATGCAGTCGCAGGTCGTCGACCGGCAGCCTCTTGAGGAGTCAATAACGATGGTGTCGACAATTGGCTAAGACGTCGGATGGTTGTCGAACCGAAAACAATGTTCGATCAATAAGTTTCAGTCCAGGGACAAGATGGCTATTTAATCCACCTAATTTGTGTTGCTCTCGCGGTGAATTTGCCGATGATATCACGTCCCTTCCCAGATCGAGCGCCTCCAGATGGTAGATTACTGGTGAACGACGGTTGAGGTCTGTAGACAGAAATTCACCTAATGGACCAACACAGCCAGAGTGCCAGGTTCTAGAGATGAAGGAGAAATCCCGGCGGAGATGAATCATTAACGCCGTAAAACCACCGGTGACTGGCAATTCTTCCGCTGATGATCTATTTCCAGAGGAGACGTGCAAGAAAACCAATAAATTGCTCCTGGGCGGTCCAGATTCTCCTAGTTACTCCAAAATCAGTTTCCAGGACTCTTGTTTTCACTGGCGGGGTGAGAAGATTTCCAAACAAACGACGTTTCTCTGCTGAGACACCCAGAGCAAGGAACAACGCGGAGGTGATTCAGAGAACACGGCCTTCTTTCTCTGTTGATCTTCTGCCTCTTCTACTCCACAATCTTCCTCTCCGGCAATGGTTCTTCTTCCCTGGCAATGAATTCCTTCTTCGATGATGTCTTTCCTTCTACGGTGAATGCAAGATCGAAATGTTGACGGTGATGAGATGCAAATCATTGGAGAGGTAAATTCTATCCCCACGATTTCAATGTTTCCTCCAATCCTCAGCAACATAGTAGAACCAAGAACAATCAGAAAAATATATAACGGCTGCCAATTGGAATGCGATCGAGTATTCTTCAACACAATATGCACCTCTTCTTCTTCTTCTTCAAGAAACAAGCACGATGAACCCAAAAAAATAATAACTGCCAACAGTGAACAACGAGATCTGACTTTTCAACCTTGACTTTTTTTTTCTGGCCTCTAGCCTCCGCGTCCTCCCTTCTCTATTCTTTATAGAGGGGAAGTGGACGTAGTGGAGGCTAAGTTGAGCCCCTCTTAAGGGAGAAAGCTTAGTGGGCTTTCCCTTTAAGAGAGATCTTTAGGGGGAGAAGAAAGCCCAACATGGATTTCCTCCCCCTAAAGATGACACTTAAACCTAATTAAAATAAAACACGCAGGAGGGAGGCCAGTACTCACGCAGGAGGGGCCTCCCGATAATCCAAAGACAACGAAAGAACGAAAGAACATAAAGATACACAACGTAAAGCGATAAGACGATGTCGGTTCTCAAGCTTGGTAGTGAAATTGTAGATTCTTCATGTCCGCTCGGGCTTCACGACGTGGCTGGCGACGGATCGGGGCGTGGTCGACTGGATGGTCCTTCATCATTGGAGGTTGACGCATGTGGACTGTTTCTTGGAGGTTGCCATGAAGGAAGGCATTGAAGACGTCCAGTTGATGAATACACCAACCTTGAGAGACTACGGTGGCAAGGAGAATTCGAATGGATGTTATTTTGACCGCTGGGTTGAAGGTGTCAGAGAAGTCAACACCGTGGACTTGGCGACAGCCTTGAGCTACCAAGCGAGCTTTATAGCATTGAGGAGAGCCGTTGGGATTTAGCTTAAGACAATAGACCCATTTGCAACCCAACATGTGAGTGGATGGTTGTGGAGGGACGAGAACCCAGGTGCCATTGCGGAGAAGCGCCTCATATTCGTCAAGCATTGCTTGTCGCTAGGGGAGATGTTGAGCTGCTACATGGTAGGATGTGGGTTTTGTGGGAACTGAGGACACATTGAAGCAGAGAGGAGAGCAGTGATTGGGATTGATAGGCTCTGTTTGAGCATAGATGTCATGGAGGGATTGGAGAGGGTGATTCGATAGAGATGAGGGTGGTGAGAAGGAAGTTGAGGAGTGAGCACAAGAAGGCGATGAGAGGGAAGGAGTGTTGGCGGAGGTCGTTCAAGTATGAGCTGATGATGGGAGTGAGGTAGGTGGTGAAGACATAGGAGGCTGTTGTGGAGTGGTAGAGAGTGGGAGAGGCATGGCAAGAGAGGGTGAAGGCTCGAGAATGCCTGTTGGGTCAACAGAATATCGTGGACGTGCCTTCAAGGAAGAGAGATGTTGAAACAGGTAAGAATGTTCATCAAAGTGGACATCACGAGAGATAAAAATTCTAACAGAGGTAAGAGAAAGACAGCGGCGCCCACAATGAAGAGGGTTGTATCCAATGAAGACACAACGATCGGATCGTGGTGAAAGCTTGTTCGCTGCATAAGCGCGTAAGTTGGGAAAACAAAGAAAACTGAAAGTTTTCAGAAAGTTGAAGTCAGGCATACGTTTGAAGAGTCGCTCGAAGGGAGACTTGTGAGCCAGAAGAGACGGGGCCAGATGGTTGATTAAGTAGGTTGTGATAGCTGCAGTTTTGTCCCAATATTGGTGTGGTGGAGAGACTAGGTTGAGGAGAGTAAGCATTGTTTCGATGATGTGTTTGTATTTCCTCTCAACCGTCTCATTTTGCTAAGACTTGATGGTGGATGCCACATTGTTGAAGATGCGTGTGAAGAGCATGAAATTCACCGCCCCAATCATATTGAAAAGTGAGGATTTTGGATGAAAACTGTCTTTCAACGAAGGATTGAAAACAAAAAAAGGTGGCCAACACATCACTTTTGGATTTTAACAGAAGAAACCAGGTAAAATTAGTATGGTTATATATAAAGATAACATAATATAAAAAATTTATATGAGAGCGGAATGGCGCAGGACCCCATAAGTCAGGGTGAATGAGCTGAAGTGCTTATGGTATTGAGTTTGAGTAGAGAAAAAAGGGAGCGTGTGAGTTTTGGAGAGAGCACATGGCGTACAGACATAGCTTTTGGATGATGAGTAGAAGGTAAGCCAAACCATTTGGTGGTTTGTTGTAGAATTAGAAAGGAGGGATGACCAAGCCAATGATGCCAGGTGTTGGGAGCATCATTCACCGAGATCTGCAGCAGGACGGTTTTGTATGTCGAGGTTTTACATGCCTGCCTCAATGTTGCCCTTGAGTAGCACCTATCCGTTAGAACTATCCTTAACAAGGCAGTGAGTAGGATGAAACTCAAAAAAGACATGATTGTCGGATGTAAATTGCCAAACAAATAAAAGATTTCAGTTAATTGTTGGAACATGCAAAATGTTTTTTGAGTGTTAAATTTTGTGAAGAAGTTTGAAGAGTGGTGTGACCTGTAGAGTGAATAGACAAACCTGAACCGTTGCCTATGTAGAGTTTGTTGTGGCCAGAGTAGACTTGTGGATCAATAAGTAGGTTAGGATCGATGGCGACATGATGGGTGGCCCCACTATTGGGATACCAATTAGTGGAATTGACAGTTGATGATGTGGTGCTACATGCTTGTGGTGATGGGTGAGACGGAGAGACAAAATGAGAAGACAAGCGACTATAGGTGCTTTGAGTATCTGAGAATGTTGCTTGATTAGCTGAGGGGTCTTGTGGGACAAACATTTGATTGAATCGATCGTAGCATTCCACTGCCCGATGCCCTGTTCGCGAAGATATGTGACATTTCAGTGGAGGCCTTCCTGTTTGCTGATGTCCGGCTCGCCCTGAACCATGCCTGTTGTTCCTGTTAAAATCACCACGCTTGCGATTATGATTGTTATGCTTACCTTTTCCCGGATTGCCAGTTGTTGGTCTCGATTGAACTTGATTGTCCACAACGGGAAACTCAGATGAACTTCGACAGATTGATGGCAATTAAGCATTGCATCATGGTCATAGAGATGGGAGAGCACCATTTCTAACAACATAGGAAGTGGTGTGGCTCATACTATGGTGATAACAGGTGTATATTGAGGTCATAGGCCTCGAAGAAGAGCACACACCTTTGTATATTGGTCTATGCGTTCGCCGGATGCCGTGATCGCACTACTAAGAGAACGAAAATGTGAGACATATTCTTCTAGCATTACACTGCCCTTGATATGGGTATGGAGTTTGCTAAGCAGTTCTTGAACTCTAGTTTCTACAAAAGAGGCAAAATCTTCTGCCGAAATATCCCATGCAACTTTAGCTGATTGAGCTTCTGTAGGTCACCCTATTATGGATTTCATTGATGGATGAAAGCAGAAATGCTAGAACATGTTGATCATAATACCGCCACTCATCCTCAGGATCATGCATCTTCAGCAGAGGTTATTTGGTAATGTGAGACATTAACTGATGAGATTTGAGTGTTGGTATTACCTGAGCCTTCCAGATGACATAGTTTTCTTTAGTAAGCTTGATTGGGGTTACCATGGCTGCTGGAATCCTTACTGGAGCTTTCAAGCCATGAATTTGTTTCCAAGCCATTGACGATGCATCTTGAGATGATGCTTCAAACAATTCTTCACTTCAAAGGAGTTCTTTAGTCATGTCCTTTGAAGGCTTTGGCTCTGATACCATGTTGAGACAAGGCGATCAACAAGAATATAGAAGTAGGAGATTGATTCACGACGTGAAGAAGAACAAAAGTAAGATGAACAAGAAGATATTTAGTATGTACTTCAAAGTGAGTTAAATGATATATAAGTGGTCCTATTTATAGACCCAAGAAGACAACGGACTTGAGGCTTAACCATGGTTAGCTAACTCTGGTTTAGCCGACTAAGCTTTGGGAAGATGCAAGATCTTAGAAGCTGCTAGATTGAGAGTGGACGTGTTGGCTGCTAGATGCTGATACTTGGCATCATCAGCATTATGTGCTTTGTCATGTTGTGGAGATTTGGCGTCATCATCATTTTGTGCTTTGACAAGAGATAGTGAGAGAGGGAGAGAGATTGATAGTGAGAGAGAGAATGCAAGAGAGGGATTGAGGGAGAGAGAGCGATAGCGGAAGAGAGAATGTGAGAGAAAGAGAGAGTGGAAGAGAGAATGAGAGAGCAAGAGGGTGAGGGAGAGAGCTGGAAGGAGAGCGAGAGACTGAGAGAGGTAGAGAGAGAGAGACAACGTAATCGGTTGTCGAAAACTTTTTCATTGTGTAATCGATATCCTTAAACTTAAGGATATCGGATTTTGTTATCTGATTTCGTTATCTGATATCGTTATCTGTGTAACGATATCCATTATCGTTATCCATTTTCAGCCCTAAAACTGTCATCCGTTTTCAGCCTTAAAACCGTTATCTGCTATCGATATCCGATATCGATATCCAATATCATTATCGGACAGGTTTCAGGCTTTTCCAGATAACGGATATCATATACAGATATCGTAAGGAAAACCTCCTGGAGGAGGACAAGGAAGGAGGAAGGAGGACATGAAGAAGAGGAGAAGAAAAATAAGAATGAGACAGAGAAAGACAAGGGATATAACTGGAGGATGGAGACAACTAGAGGAAGAGGAGGATAAGGAGGAGAACTGAATGAGGAGGACAACTGTAAGAGGAGACAGAGATGAAGGAGAAGAAGGAAAATAAGGAGGAGAAGGAGAAGGAAAGGAAGGAGGAGAAGGATATTTTCGAATGACATTTCCTTCACTGCCAGAAGCCACCATGAGCGATATCTGGTTATTCTCCTCCATCTAAGCTCTCTCCGTCTCACTTTTCCAAAGCTCACACCGTTCTCAATTCTCACGACCCAGTAACAACTCACGTAATATGTAATTTTTTATTAAATATTTGGTAACTTAGTAATACGATATCCAGATATCATGTTGGATATCCAACACTGATATCTGGTTTTATCATCCATCCTCAGAGATGCATACGAGATGTCGATATGAGGACAAATGACGCTATTGGATATTTGTATTGTGGAAATCTATACTGTTATCAGAGAACCGGATATTATTTCAGTCATATATAAAAATATCTGGTGCAAAATCTTTCTCTATATCAGGTCTGGGATGGGCTAAAATGACCACCAGCTCTTCCAAGATCAAGAGTGGTTGCTCCTCACAGTCCTGAAAAGGCTAGTGCCTAAACTGTTGTAGGGAGTATTCATGCTAAAATTTGATTGATATTTTAAACACTTCATACATCTTGTTTTATTTAGCAATGAATGGTCTACTTAAGAAGAAACTAATGGAGCTAAAAGAAAAAAAGAAATTATTTAGTTTGGTGGGGGGCGGGTATCTGCTAATCACAAATAACATGCGATTTGTAGTCGTCATTTCACATATCTTTTGTGTTTTTTTTTCATTTAATTTATCATATAGTATGTTATTGAAGCTTAAAATGATTAAGCATATTTCTGAAGGAATTTATAAATTTTCCCAATTTTATGGTATTGTTACATAATTTTAAGTCAGAATACAAATTTTGGAATTATTTAAATATTTTGAGGAATTTTTTAAAATATCCTGAATTTTCCATATTTCTGGTATTTTATAGAGTTTTCTAATGTTACATTCATATAGAAAATAATTTTAGGTGTCATAATATACAAGGATTTATTTAGATAGTTTAAGTTTAAAAATGTTATTTATTGAGTTTATACTCTACACAAGGTCACCTAACCCAATCTATCTGATTTTGTCAAATGAGTGACATCATCAATCACTGGATGTGACAACCAATCATTGGCAGCACCATTTCAAGTGCTCTTTGATATTCTAATTTAGTATCACTTTTTAATGAACCCATAAAAAAAGGTGTCTTTTTTCCAACAAAAGCAGCAACACATCTTTAAGGCCCAAACACACTTATCAGAATAAAATTTCGTGCTAGAAAGGGTGTAATTGTTGGGGTGATATTTTTCCTTTATGTTATTTCATAGAAAAATAGAAAAATGGAGGTGGGTCTATCATTTCCAATGTGGATTCACATGCAATTATTTTCACCTTTTCATACTTTCAAGTTTGTATTTCCTCATTACATTCACCGTGGGAAAAATGAAGCAACCATTAGTGGATTTAACGGAAATCAAAGGGCATGTATCAATGCATTATTGAAGCATCCCTTTAATTTCAGATATCGGTGAATACTCTTTAGGAAATCAAATGATTCTGTGACACCATGATGATCATTAATGACGAGAGAGAAAAATGAAGGGCATGAACTGCTCCAAAATAAAATGGGGACATCTCATGATCTAGAAAGAGTTTTGGGCTGAGAATTTAGGGGTGCTCTATATTTACCTCCTTTATCCACCCACGGCCTTGGATCAATAAATAGTCTCCCCACCATTGTAAAAATGCGCCCTTGTACTATTTCATAATTCTAACTATTTAAGTAATTTGATGATTTAAAATTATTATTTTAATATGTTCTTACATCCCTAGAGTGAAGGATTGAAGGATGGACATCTTGATCAAGAGTCATAAACATGAAGGACTGACTAAGGCTTTTATTTGGAATCAATTAGTATGTTTCTACAATAAGACTCCATTAAACCTCCTAAAATTATCTTATATTTTTTGTAATCTGGGTAAATGATTAATAAGTTTTTAAATTAATTCTAATATTTTTAATTTATTAAATTATATTTAATTCTCAAAATATAAATACAAATTTTAATTGACTTATTCAAAAAACTTTCCCTATGGATTCAAACCTCACTCGCTCTATGTTTGTAACGAAAATTTTAGTTCTGTATAAATCAGAAGCCTTATATGTGAAAAATTAACTGCACTTCTTGTTAAATCAAACACCCACTAGAAGCCACGATGGAAGAACTCTCTACAAAACATGGGCCAGTCTCATAACCTTTGAAAGTCATAACCTTTCTTCTATCCTATAGACTCAAATAGTATTTTTCTGTGCTCTTTCACACCAGTAAGAAAGTGATCTTTTGAAGAAACTTGCCAATGGAAATGGGCCTTTTGATAACCTGATAATTACTGGGTTAATATCAATATAATTAAAATTTTAATGTCACTAAAATGATTATACGTGCAACTTATTTAGCCTAAAATGATTGTTTGCATAAATTTTAGAAAATCTGGATTTTTAGGTATTTTGGACATCATATTGTGAGAGAAACAGTTTTTTTGGATTATAGTTATTATGAATTTGTTCATATTTTGTCTTAACTCTACGATTTTCACACTTATTAGATATTTTATATATGTATTAAATATGATTTTTTATGAATTTGTTAAGGCTTATGGGTTTAATAATGATGTCCTGTAAACTGTCGCCTTTTAATTTGTCGAAGGTCAACCAATCATCACTTTCTTCATTGATTAGGGAAACTAATAATTGCAAAAAGCTGACATTATGACATCAGGAATCACAATGCTGTAAGAACCACTGATCTGGTGATGTGGTTTTCCTTTTTCTTTTCAGGGCTAATGTGGACCAGTAGAAAAAATGTGCAGACTTAATTATAAAAGAATGGATATGCTGATAATGAGAAAAACAACCACATGGAACTATTTTATCATTGTTGAACGCCTCACTCAAAAGTAAAAAAAGTAAAAAATTATGGATATTATATGTGGGACACATGGGTAATACTGTAATTGGAGGAAAAGGAAAAGAACACTGACATGTCATGCAGAATTGTGTCACCCAGTTGCATATTAATGGACCAAATGATATCTTACACCTTGTTTTATTTTATAGGGACACTCCCTATTGGAAAGCTAAGGATGGAAGTGCTAGATGTGACATGATGGAAATGTGGTGGTAAGGAGACAAAAAACATTTTTTAATCAATGGCGAGGAGTGATCCACCTTCAAGGGTTGATATCAAATGAACTAGAAGGTTGTGGAGCTTGAATTTGGAGGTAACATCTTTCTCTCAACTATCTATCTATCCAAATGGCTGAATCTATATGATGAGGCCCATATCTATGTAAAGACTGTATTTGAACTCGCTTTCATTTTGGGTAGTATGGCTGAAAGAGAATGATATTGGAAGATCCATCAAGGGCTTCTTGGTGTTTTGGATGATTGATAAGACTCAACAAAGAAATCGAGAGGCTTTGGTGCATGAGCAAAGTGCCATGGTGATGGAACTATCTAAGGACCTAATCTAAGTTGGCTAGACTTCCATTGTATTGTCTCTATCATCATAATTTAGTTGGACTTGTGACCACTCTTCTTCATTTGTTCTTCCACCATTGTCGTTGTCTTGTAACTTTCACTATCTCTTCACCTCATTATCTCATCCTCGCCTGAACACTAAATGATGGAGGACGAGACCCCGCTTTATCAAATACGAAGCCCAAGCCCCCCCATCGCCGGTGACACCCGTCGGCTTGAGCCCCGCCAGAATGGCACGCCAAAGCGAGGGCAAAAGTATCTAGATAGTTTTGATTTTCTCGGACCATTATCCTTGCAAAAGCCCTTTCTTTTTCTTCTTTTCCCCTTCAAACCCTCTTCTCTTTTTGTTTTAAACAACTGTACTAGTGGTCTTAAGAGGGGGCCCCTTTCCTAATGGGCCACTCCCTCTTTTGGACCCTTCTTTGGGCCCATCACCCTCCCTACATAAGGGAAGGAGAGGGCACCCTAAGAAATAGAAGACTTTGAATTTTTGGAAAGAAAGGTATCCCCATTCCGTCCCCTTGTGAGAGGAAGAAGAAAAGAATAGATAAAGGCAAAAAAGAGGGTGAGAGAGGAGGACAGAATGGGAACGGGGCCGACAGCCGTCGTCCATTTCCCGTTCTGCCATACCCCGTTCCGCCCGGTTTCCCGTTCCGCCGGGATTCTGCCGCCAGAAACCTAGTCGTGTCTGCGCCATCGCTGTCAGCTCCGCGCCACCCGGCTGCTCAAGATCCGGCCACCGCTCCGCTGCCCCGTGCCAAATCAGAAGCCGCCACCGCCTCGACCGCCCTCAGTCGCCCCATCCGCCTTGGCTTCGGTCGCCTCGGCAGCTCTCTATCATCCTCGGTCGACCTGCGTTGTCGCCGTGGCACACTTGCAGCCGCCCTTGACTGCCACAGCCGCCTCGGCCACCTTCAGCCTCCCTCAGCCGCCATCGGCCGCCCTCGGCTTCCGTTGGCCGCCCTCAGCCGCCTTTGGCTTCCATCGTCCGCCCTTGGTTGCCTTAGTTTCCCTCGGCCGACCTGCGCCACCACCGTCCTGCGTCACCACTCCTAAGTTGCGCCACGTCACCAGTCGAGTGATGCCGTGCCGCCACTGGCACCGTTCCACCGACCCCGCCTGCCGGTAACGTTGCATCGACAGTCAGACAACTCCAGGATGTCGTCATCAAGAGGTACCTCGCCCCTCTCACCCACACATTAATTATCTTTGTCGTATGCCCTTTGATTGCACTTCACTGTGATAAGGTTAGAGTAGGTGAGAGGGCGAACATATACGAGAGCGTCCAACGAGCGTCTTCCCTAGGTATGGGCCAAGCCCGTCCGTTACGTGAGAGCACCAACAGATTTAATCTGTTCGGCGCCGTAGACTCCTTTGTCGCTCCAACAAGGGTCAAGAGGTCACCGTCGTCGTCATCGGTTGCCCACCCTGGGGGACGGAGCCTAGCGAACCCCACGAGTTGGGGCCTGCACGTACCATGACCTAGGGTTTCATCGCATCTCATAGTCGCATCTCAGTAGGTCCACACCGACGGATGATGTCTTGGACAATGTTCATGTATCTCCCCCGGTATCCGAGCATCGCCTCAGTACCCCCTCGGGACGACGTGTGCGACGTTTTCCTGCATCACTAAATCCTAATTAGTGCATTTTTCCTCTACCCCTTTATCAACCTCATCATCATCTTTTTGCTCTATCCTCCATCTCTATTTTCCACTATCTCTAATCCTCTATTCTTCACATTACTCATCCTAAAGTACTAATTATCACGCTATCTCTTGCTATTTCCCTCTTCTCACATTCTCATTTATTTGATCACCATTTAAATAATATTAAGTCCTTAATCATCCTTCCATGTGGAGGCAATCCATACCCATCATTAACTAGCATTATTTGTGTACATACAGGTTTTATAATTTTTTTTCTTAAAATCAAAAGCACCAAAAACGTAAATACTCTCTTAATTTTGAGTTTATCAAACTCCTCAAAACACGAAGGGGAACTCTATACCTTGTAGGACCTTCATTAATAGTATATAATTCAAATTTATATGGACATTGAGGAGTGTAACATGATTTATGAAGAGCCCTCCATAATTATAAGTAACAAAGGGTGAAGTTCAGAAAAATTACATAATAGATAAGATCAAAGCTATCAAAAAGAATGAGACATGAAGTCTCATGTTATCCCTGAAAGGATACAAACCTGTCGTAATTAAATGGGTCTACAAGATAAAGAGGAATTCACATGGTGAAATAGTTTGTCACCAGGCTTGACTTGTCGTAGATGGTATACTTAGAAATGGGGCATATTTGAGCGGCTCCACAAATCTCCCTCAAGGATCCAACAAAAAACACAAATACAATCTGTGCCTAGGCCAGTTGATCAGACATTTTGTAGATGTTGTCTTCATCGCCGTAAAACATTCTACTTCCTGACATATTCATCTCTAATCTATGTTCCTTGAGGAGACAACCCTTGATCATCCCTCCTAAAAAAATATTGATTCAATTCAGTTTTGATAATCATCAACTAATCACCCCCAAATTAATTTTACCAATGTACACAGTTGTCCAACCTTCAAGCTTCATGACTCTAACATGAATGTTATATCAAAGGATATGTACATCTTTTCACTCTTTTGTTGAATGATGTATGTGTACTTCCAACTTGGAAATAAATGACTATAAAGAGGTATTTGTCCTTCTATCAAGAATAGATACTATAAGATTCTTATCTTCACTAGCAACTCATCAAGGATAGAAGATTCAATATTTACATGTGAAATGAGATTTTATAGATG
The DNA here is from genome assembly GCF_029677425.1 of Wolffia australiana. Classification (NCBI taxonomy): domain Eukaryota; kingdom Viridiplantae; phylum Streptophyta; class Magnoliopsida; order Alismatales; family Araceae; genus Wolffia; species Wolffia australiana. The sequence goes on along the minus strand of NC_135841.1, from coordinate 7,147,737 downwards.
GTGAAATAAAAGATGTTGCATATGTGAAGTAACCTAATGGCTTCATTAAAAGGCATAAATAAAAATTTTCCTTTTAATTAAAGAATTCCCTTTATGGGTTGAAGCAAGCTATGCATGCCTATTAGATGAAGTTTTGGCAAGTTCTTGATTATTCTTGGTTTCCTCATAAGCTCCTTCAAACATACAGTTTAATTTAATTTAGCCAACACAGTTTGGTTGAAAGTTTTAATTTATGTTGATGATCTTGCAGTAACAGGGTTGAAGATAAATCACACTCAGTAATTCAAAATTAGATGCACAAGAACTTTGAAATGGAGAACCTAGGATCCGTCATCTCTTATTTTGGCATTGAAGTGGATTGGCATAAGAATCATGTTAGACTGAGTCTGAGGAATTAACAAAATGGAATCAGTGACTGTAACTTAGTCTCCACACCTCTTGAAGCATGATTTAAGTTCGCTTAATGAAAACAATCCATCCAACTGATCTTATAAATTTGAATAGTTCAAATGGGGAGCCTATAACAATTCCTACGACTTACCTCACAAAAAGCATGATCTAATGCCTTGTGTTGGTTATCTCAAGAGACGCATGGAGGAACCTACTTCAGAGTAGATGCAGTTGTCAAAAGGATCCTTAGAAAGGACATAGTACTTTTGATTCTACAAGGACTAGGTCATTTTAAAAAGCTATTGTGATAGTGATAACCCAGGAGATCTTACTAATTAAAAGAAGACAAGATGAGTAATTTTATTTCTAGTGTCCTCATTTTCATGTGAGGCAGAGTATGTATCTACCATCGCTACTGCTTATCACATATTGTGGTTAGGTAGACTCATCAAAGAATTGAAGACCCAAAAATTTTATCCAATAAACCTACATGCTGACAAAAATCAATCATTTCAATGTCACCGAATTTTATGTGTCACATAAGATTAAAGCACATTGATAGATTGTATCCTTTCATACCATCCTGCCTTAATGAAACAAAAATCAAAGTGTATAATATCTTTAAACATGATCATCTACCTGAGATTCTCACTAAAGCATTGGATATTATGTGGTCATTAAGCCAATCAAAGTTACATATCATTGAAATAAACATCAATCCATTATTATTATTATTCCCTTATGATGCTTTTAATGAATTCCATGAATTCAAGCAGTGTTTTATCAAATTATGATGGGATATAGTATATTGATCACTGGACTTTAAAAATGCATTCATAAAACTCATCTTCAAAGGATACTCAACGAGGAAATCAAAGTATAGAGAAAGTATAACAATACATAAACCAAATATTATTTATTATTATTTTATTTTATTATTATGTTATTTATTTATTATTATTTTAAAATATGATTAGTAAGGGTTATCAAAGAATGATTGGTATTCTTTGGGGTCACTGAGCTAATGTGTATCAATAAAAAATGGTATTATACCTAAATGTCAATTAGTTTGATTGGTGACACATGTATATGTGGTCTATAGACGTGAGACACCAATGACATATTGTGCATGGATGACTATATTATGACTAAGATGTACGAGCATGTTATGAGGGGACTCAAACATGTCTTAGCTTATATATAGCTAGAAGTTTGCCCTTGTTTTAAGAAGAGATTGACTTAATGAAGAAGATGCATTATATCCCTGCACAGGGTAGCAGAGATATTGGGGAGACGTTCTCCAATGATCCCTATTACACATTGTGGCACTCATTATACAAAGGGCCTTTTCCTTCCCTCCCATTTGACACTCATTTTCGATATATTGGCTGAGTTGCATGATAAGCCTATTGAAGAGCATATTGGTTTTATAGAACCAATTAGTGAATTAATAAAAAAAAATTATCAGGACAGGATCAAGGTGACATCAAGCTCCACAGTAACTACTAGTGATATGTTCTTAATATAAGTTGTCTCACGTGGATGCCCTTGGATATTACCTATGTTATCCTGGAAGGAATTCTTGTAAACTTAATCGAATGGTTTGCTTTCTTGGTTGTTTTGATACTAGAAAAAAATGATTAGTGAATTCATAAATACAAGGCTTTTATCGTAAATATATCATATTATTAATAGAATCACATGAATATTCATGTAGTTTCTATATACATGATAATTTTCCTAATATGGATATTTTTAACTAACCCTCCTTGACTTCATTGAATTCCAGCATTTTTATTGCTGATCAATATTTCTTAATCTCATATGTGAAAAATATGGAATAATTTTATAATAAAATTAAAGCTCCAAACGAGAAGAAAATTATAGTATCGATGTGCTGGATTACTCTGTCAGCATAGTTCAAATCCCTTGGGCTATAAGGCCATAAAGGATAAAATTTGGTTTTTAGCCTAAAGAAAAAATAAGATGGGTTTGAGCCTTAAAGTGTATATTTCCATCCAGTAACCCCTGATGATTCCTCGTAAGATGAGACGATACAACTCAAAGCATCGAGCTCTATATCAATGAGAAAACAAGAAAAGGGAAATGGGATATATTAAAAAACAATTAAAGGGGTTTTCAGTTACCATGCCCAATAAATAGATACTTTATCCTTCTCTATATCTTCTTACTCTAAACATGCTCTAACATCGGTTGGTTAGCTGGAGAAGACATTATATAGTATCCAGGTTCATACACTTAGATATTTCAAGGGTTTGTAGTTATTTCTGTCTGTCTAATTTCTCGTTGTAGTGACAAATGACAGCTCCAAAAAGGGTATTAGAATCAGAGTTGATGATATATGTCAATGGTTCAATATGCAAGCTTCAACACCTTAGAAACATTGAAAACATCCATCTCCGATATCCCTATCACTTATATCTATTTTCTATACCTTTCTCCTTCTATGCTACAATTTAAATGAATTTCTCTCTCTAGCAAAGGACAGTTCTGCTCTCTATAAATCACAGTAGGTCTACAATATTGTGGACTAGAAAACAAAGTATAATCCATCATTCTCCCCAGCGGCCCATACCACGGATTTCCTTTCACAATGGTTTTGATAGGGCTAGTTTATTCACCAGCTTATTTTTGAAGGAAATACATTCATATTAGGTCACCTACTCGACAAACATTCTGCAAATCACATAGAGTCAGATGATAAAAGTTACTGAATTAGATATTAGAATTTTAGTTGCATTTTTTATCATGCGATAAACTAAAGGAATCCTAAAAATCGCTTTTATCAGCATAATTCAACTGTTATACACCTTATCATGCAAATATGGAAGCCTACCCTTCCTGAGAGGTATATGGAAGAGCCATCCAACCTTGATTTACTTATATCTTCACTCTTTCTAGTGGTAGAAGTTGATATTTTATTATCTAGCAGAAATAAAATGTTGGATCTACTGAAGTTTCCTCTCACATATTCCCAAGCACAATTTCATTTATTGTTAGACAAACATAAGCATGATCAAGCATTCAAAGTGGGTGATAAGCCAAAAATAGGGGTGAAAATTACGCAAAATTTTTAGCCCTTGTCGTTGTGAATTTTTGGCTTATGCAATAAAATTTATAAAACTCTACTTAATATGTATAGTGATAAGTATGAGTGTCGTCCAAGGGAGGCAAGTAGGAATTTCAATTTGATTTTATTTTTGGTGTTTTAGATCCTAATTAGAGTGAATTTGATCTTCAATGAGGATCAAGTCACCCTAATTAGGTGAGAATTTAGAGAGGGGGGTAGAAGAGATGAGATGAAAAGAAGAAATGTGGGCTCTAGATTGAATTAATTGATCCAATTGGATGGATCAAAGAATTCAATTAGAGAGGTTGGAAGAAATTTTTGATTTAAGTTTTGGTTTGTTTAGAGAAGTTGCTAAATCAGAAATAATATGGTAAATCATAATCTCCTTTTGATTAAAACTAAATTTGTTAGAGTTTTCTGTTGGAATGCAATTGAATGCCAAGGTAAATCCTCAATTTCTCCTCTCAATCCTAATCAGGGCTTGTACATGCCGCTCAAGCCAAGCGATTTAGAAGTTCAGATCAGAATAGAGATGAAGAAACAAACAACTTAACCTAATTCATTCAAAATGCATAAAAGTTCAAATACAATAAAGGAAAAAAAGTACCAGATAACTTGATCCAAGCTAGAGCTCCTCCTGTCTTGCAGCTGTGATAGAGCACCATCCAGAATGAGCTCCCCCTCTCGAAATTTATCTTTTATTTTTAGGTTATACGGTTAAAATCACAATTTTACCCCCGTTTACTTTTTAATCTTTATCTTTCACTGTAGGCTAGATCTGAATGATCTAACCATACAGATAGAAAGAGGGGATCAAGACGAACAAATCCATAAAAAAATCATCTCAATCGGACTTCAGGATCAAAAGTTATTAATAAATCAATTTTAAACCAATTTAATCCATTGGATTTAAAATTGATTTATTTATTAGTTTCGTTTTTAAACACGCAATGACGTGTCGCTCTCTCATTGGCTGGCGCATTTTGAATCCTCCTTTTTGCAGAAAAGTCCTTAAAAGCCTGGAATTGCTTTTGGACGCCGCCAAAAGTAATTGCGATATGCCCTTTGCGCACTCTCTCTCCTCCGATTTCTCCTAAAACATTAAAAATATATATTAAAAATTGCAATAAAACCCTGAATGATTTTAAATAGGATCTTTACGCCTGCCGTGGCATCGAGAGTTGTCAGGGTCTTTTTGCAACGAAACGTTGCAAAAAGGCCCCAAAAAGTCTAGAAATTGCATAAATATATTTTTTTCTCTTATAAATATGCCCTTTTTTCATAGAATAAATGCATTTCTTCTTGAAATAAATCCCAGAAAATTCCTAAAAATTTGTAAAAAATTCTAGAAAATTCTAGAAAATTCCCTGATTAATTCCCATGTTGATAAATGTCGAAATAAACTTTTGAATGTGCCATTTTCATCCAAAAATAATTATTTCGAGCTTCAATAAATCCTTAAAAATTCATATAATTAACAGAAAATTAGGGAAAAATCAGAAATTACTTGGAAGCATTATTTTTGTGTAAATATATGATAACAACCCAAATTTAAGCCTTTTAAATGCATAAATCATGCTAATAACATGAAATAAAGACCGAAATTAGGGTGTTATCATATACCCCCCTACTTAGACATTGCTAGTCCCTTTAGCAACATCTATGTACTTTGCTGAATTATCATCTCTTTCATCCTGTAAGTTAGACAACAAGTGTGGGAAGTGTTAAGTGTATCAATCACAAGCCGAACTAAAACACTAAATGACATTTTGAGCTCCGACCTTTTCAGGAATGTGGGGTTTCTCTCTCCTTGGCTTGGATGCCTAAGTGGATGAGAAGGGAGTGTACTTGTTTCTAGGTATAACGCTATACCCCTCAGGTAAACTCTCTCCACTCATGTGCAGCTGGCCTCACATCTCTAGCGAGCAAGATCACTCTCTCCCGGGGTGACGGCCACCTAGTACTTGCCTCTCCATTAGCCTTTTCTCTTTCCTAAGAATAGAAGAAGCCATTTCCTCCTCCTGTTGAGCACAGAATATTGAACACAACGAGAATAATATATGATAGAGTTGTGATGGGGGAGAATGAGACTTTGTGAAAGAATTAGGGTGAGCATGAACAATGAGAGATTTATGGTCCAACGGGTGCTGTGCTACCTTGGATAACCTACTCCCAAGATTTTTAGAGGAAGTGAGGGAGATAGAAGAGATGAGACCACTGTGATGATATAGAGAATAAAGACCATCTTGCCCTAAATTGAAAGTCAAAACCAGAAATGGTGCAAGTCAAACCCCTCCTTTCTCTTTGTCTTCTTCTCATTCCTCTTGTCTTTTTTTTTTCTTTTTTTTTTTTTCAAACTCCTTTTTTTTTCGCTTCTTTTTTTTTTTTTTGTATATCAAACAAAGAGGATAACAACAAATGAAACACTTTCCATGACTTGAATGGTTTTTTAAATATTTTATCACAACTAGCATGAGTGTCATAACAATCACATTGGTCTATGGAGAAGCGATAGAAGAACGAGATTTAGATGATGCAGAGCGAATTATTGACAGGAAAGATACAAAGAGGCAGTATCAGAGTGATACCGTGGAAAGGAGATAGACGCATTTGGGAGATAAGCATATCCTCGGTAGCGGAAGCAAGGTGGTGAAGTCAAGTTGTGATGGATATGGCGTGAAGCGTGTGGAACAATAAGGTGAATGAAGTGGTGGATTCCGTGCATAGGACTCGGAGAATGGCTGCTCACTATTTTGGAATGAAAGTAGGCTAATGGGGAGACAAAATGCATAAGTGGGATCGGCTATTAGAGTTGATGGAATGGGGGCTCTCAGTTCACTCGTGGCTACCCTTTGAAGCATAGAGCTTCTACGCTTGACTTTCCATCATCTAATCACCTACTTGACACTCTCCCCAATTTGAAATTGAACCCACATTGCTCAAAATCACGTGTTCCACCTCTATCATGCTCATGATCCGCTCTAGGAGCTTAACTTCTCTACACATGTTCCCAAACCATTGGATGAAAATTTCTGATTCATCTAGAGGCATGTTAATTATTATTTTTATAGGCAGGTTCAATTCATATAATATTCCTCAAAACTAAATGTATAAGTCATAGTTGACCAGTTTAAATGAACTAGCTCCCCCCCCTTCTAAAACATGCATGGTCCTCAATGCATAACTAAGAAAATAATAAAAATAAAAATTGAGGGAGAGAATGGCAAACAGTGGAGATCGCCGTGTGGCTCGCCGCAGAGAAAATAGATATAAAATCCTGAAATAAGTTGTGTTGCATCGTACATCATGATTGCTCCAACTTGGTCAACATCCTGATAAAAAACACAACAACACAACTGATAGAGGTTGCACATGAAAAACAATATTTGAAGTCTTTAAACATAGAAATTGAAGAGAGAATTCAAGTTGAGGACTTGGGTCCTAAAAGATCAGGTTGTGGACAAATCTTCAAAACCGCTCCCCCTTATGGTAAGGTTGCATCCCTTGATTCCTCCTTCATGTGGGTTCTACCTACTTGGTACAGCTAAAGAAATAGGAAAAAAAACATAAAGGAGAACTGGAAAAGGATCCCAGTTCCCATTAGAAAAAGCAGAATAAATCGAACTAAAGATCGTCTCAATCATAAAGCTAAACTCAAAGGACTTTGTATGAGAAACTCAATTCCATGTGTACATACCTATATTTAAGAATAGGTTTCTTGTAATTTTGGTCCACAAATGTAAAACATTTAAGAGATCAAATGCAAAGAAAACGTTACTAGAAGATTGCCATTTCAATTCAAATAAATGATCACGCCAATCTGTAAAAAGAATTTTGCATAAGAAAGGTTCAACCTCAACTTCATCACAAATTTTTTTCATCCTTGTCCTAGGTTGAAATTTAAATAATTCATTTGGCGTATTGCAAAGTTCTTTTTCCATTTCTATATCCATCAATACCATCCTCATGGAAGCCTTCAAATTGCTATTTTCCTTCACATGATTTCTGTCATCAAGAAACAACATGTAGATGTTAGAGATTATTTCATCCACTTCTTCCATTGAGATCCTTGATTCCCAAAATTATCCTTGCACAATTTTCCAAAAGAATCATGTCTTGAAAATTCTTTCATTTCTTCTCCATTCCTATTATATATGGGTTTACATACAATTCCAGTACATAGTGCTTCTGGAAATGGAATAGGAGGTTGATACTCTTCCAAATGAGGATGGGTGTTTGCAAACTGAACTTCCTCATCTCTTTCCATCTTTTCTCGCATGTCATCCTGAAAATTTAACTTAGAAGCATCTGATTGTGATTCCTCATACCCATATATTTCCTCTTCATAAAAATGTAAATTCAAGATTTCAGAAATCTCCATCTTAATAATTTTCATTTTTCTGAGAAAATAATCTTCCTCGAGGACCACTTTCTGCTAATAAATCCTTCAAAAATTTACAAATATCTTTCTCCATATGTAAGATCCTTAAGAAGTATTCTCCCTTTCATGAAAATCATTTGTTTTAGTAGGAAACCCTCTAATCATATCATGAAGTAGACTCATTTTGGAAAGACATTCATGTTTGAAAACATCCTCATATTCAAGAAAATAATTCATCATAAACTGGTCACTCTCTTCGGAGTCATCGAGTTGAGAAATTTTCTGTTGAATCCTTTCAAACTCATTAACAAACACATGATGCTCGTTGGAAAATGAAGATGATGCATTTTGCAATGAAATTGTAGAGGAAAGTACTAAAGATGGTGATTGCCCCCACTCATAGTGTGGATATTCCAAAGGGGATATGGCATGAGTGTGGAAGCCATGATTGTGGTTATTATGACGAGAAAATTTAGGGTCACACCTCACTAGATTTAGGATAATATGAATGCTCATAAAGATTGGGGAAGGCCTCATTTGAATGGTCACAATCATACGTATAAGGATTGATGCCACAATAATTTTTTTCATCATGATGCCAGGAATCTCCAAGATCAAGAAAATATTCACATTGTGAATTTTCATAAAGACAATGATCATGGTGATAATTTTGATGCAACTCATAATAATAAGAACTTTTTCCATCATAGTGAGACATGGTTGCTTCATATGCTTAAAAAAAAAAAAATTGTCTATTGTAAGCAATACAATGTAGTGCAATAATAAAAATTAGATGAATACTAAGCACTTTAGAGAAAATTAAACCAAAATCGATTTTGAAAATTTTAAAGCACTCAATTGATACAAATGATTACCAATTGAATTTCCTTAGCGTTGTCTCCCCGGCAGCGGCGCCAATTGATAAGCCAAAAATAGGGGTGAAAATTACGCAAAATTTTTAGCCCTTGTCGTTGTGAATTTTTGGCTTATGCAATAAAATTTATAAAACTCTACTTAATATGTATAGTGATAAGTATGAGTGTCGTCCAAGGGAGGCAAGTAGGAATTTCAATTTGATTTTATTTTTGGTGTTTAGATCCTAATTAGAGTGAATTTGATCTTCAATGAGGATCAAGTCACCCTAATTAGGTGAGAATTTAGAGAGGGGGTAGAAGAGATGAGATGAAAAGAAGAAATGTGGTTCTAGATTGAATTAATTGATCCAATTGGATGGATCAAAGAATTCAATTAGAGAGGTTGGAAGAAATTTTTGATTTAAGTTTTGCTGGTTTTGAGAATTTGCTAAATCAGAAATAAAAAGGGAAATCTTAATCTCCTAAGAATTAAAACTAAATTTTTAGAGTTTTCTTTGGAATGCAATTGAATGCCAAGGTAAATCCTCAATTTCTCCTCTCAATCCTAATCAGGGCTTGTACATGCCGCTCAAGCCAAGCGATTTAGAAGTTCAGATCAGAATAGAGATGAAGAAACAAACAACTTAACCTAATTCATTCAAAATGCATAAAAGTTCAAATACAATAAAGGAAAAAAAGTACCAGATAACTTGATCCAAGCTAGAGCTCCTCCTGTCTTGCAGCTGTGATAGAGCACCATCCAGAATGAGCTCCTCTCGAAATTTAGCTTTTATACTTAGGTTATAGGGTAAAATCACCATTTTACCCCGTTTAGTACTTAATATTTATCTATCACTGTAGGCTAGATCTGAATGATCTAACCGTACAGATAGAAAGAGGGGATCAAGACGAACAAATCCATAAAAAATCATCTCAATCGGACTTCAGGATCAAAAGTTATTAATAAATCAATTTTAAACCAATTTAATCCATTGGATTTAAAATTGATTTATTTATTAGTTTCGTTTTTAAACACGCAATGACGTGTCGCTTCTCATTGGCTGGCGATTTTGAATCCTCCTTTTTGCAGAAAAGTCCTTAAAAGCCTGGAATTGCTTTTGGACGCCGCCAAAAGTAATTGCGATATGCCCTTTGCGCACTCTCTCCTCCGATTTCTCCTAAAACATTAAAAATATATATTAAAAATTGCAATAAAACCCTGAATGATTTTAAATAGGATCTTTACGCCTGCCGTGGCATCGAGAGTTTTCAGGGTCTTTTTGCAACGAAACGTTGCAAAAAGGCCCCAAAAAGTCTAGAAATTGCATAAATATATTTTTTTCTCTTATAAATATGCCCTTTTTTCATAGAATAAATGCATTTCTTCTTGAAATAAATCCCAGAAAATTCCTAAAAATTTGTATAAAATTCTAGAAAATTCTAGAAAATTCCCTGATTAATTCCCATGTTGATAAATGTCGAAATAAACTTTTGAATGTGCCATTTTCATCCAAAAATAATTATTTCGAGCTTCAATAAATCCTTAAAAATTCATATAATTAACAGAAAATTAGGGAAAAATCAGAAATTACTTGGAAGCATTATTTTTGTGTAAATATATGATAACAACCCAAATTTAAGCCTTTTAAATGCATAAATCATGCTAATAACATGAAATAAAGACCGAAATTAGGGTGTTATCAGTGGGGATATGTGCAGATCAAGCCACACCCTTCTGCCCACATCCATTACCAATGAAGCCCAAATAAAATTACAGTCTCCTTCATTGTGTCCCCGTTGCACTGTCCGAAGGGTGGGTGAAGATCCCTGCTAGCTAGAGATGTTCGTTCATTTCTCCATCAATTATTAATGCCTCTTAGAAAATGGAAGGCCTGAGGCCTCTTTGAGGTATCTCATCATCTTAATTCTATTTTTTAAGAAGATAATGTTTGGAAAGTTGTATCGGAGGCACTGTTAAAGTTGAAATACTCTGTGCGCAATATAGAATTATAGATTGAGTTGGAATATCCAAGTTTGATGCATTTTGGGAAAATGCCTTACAAATCAAGGTGAGAGAAATCACAAAAATAGAGAGGGAGAGACAGAGAGTGATAACGAGAAATACATAGGGAGAGATGGAGGGAGAGAGATAGATATAGCAGACAGAGAGAGATACATAGATAGAGAGAGTGGAGGGAGAGAGACATCATGGGGGACTTCTATAATATGATTTTTGTGAAGTCTACCATCAGTGACACTAATCCTCATATATCTATAGTGACATTTATAATACGATTTTTATATGGTCGTTCTAGATCAAAACCCTATCTCTAAATATGGTTATTTCAATATGTAAATCCCAAATCAAATGATTTACCCTTTCTAGATGTGACCTTGACTGTTAAATTTGATATTGTTCCTCATGTGATCTGGGCTGCTAGATGATATGTTTAAGCATATGTGTGGGTTATTATTTGTTAAAAAATAATATATTTTTAACTGATATATTATTGGTTTATGATGTCGTAAAATTATTGTTGGCAGTATTTCAAGTAAAACATGCCCCTTTTAAGCCTGAGCTTGTAACATAGAGACTCAACTTGCATCATCTTAATGTTTTTTTATACAAAGCTGTAGGATTTTCAACAGTATGGATAAATAAAATCATAAATTCCTGCCTACAATCTATAGGTTTAATACTGGCATGGTATATCATACTTTCTCCTGACAATATGGCTTTGACATAATGATTTCCGTACCATGGGTACATGATTCACATATTTTGGATGAAAAAATACAGTTTCACATTCTAATTTTTTCTGTTGAATCCCAGTGGGAATTCATTTGAAACAGATATGTATATAAACATTCTAATAGTTGAATGCCAAATTTTAATAGGGACTAATAAATGTAAACAATATACTCCATCTACGTTTATTAAATATTTTATGTGCTACACAATATTTCTATCTATCAATATTTTCATTCAGCTTATACTCGAGTTTATACACCCATTTACACTAAATCACATGATAGTTTGGATTTTGTGGTACCCTGATAACACATAAATTACTAGGTTATTTCTGGGAAATTTAAAGTTTTTGATACATTAAAATGAATATAAGTGGGTTATCAACCTTTAAATGATCAGACCTGTTTTTAGATTGATATTGTGATTTTTGTGGATCTAATCAGAATTTCAATGATTTTTTTGACAGTGTCTCCTTAAAAAACTTAATATTCTTATTTGGAATATATATTGTTATGAATATTTTGGACTTATATTCAGGTAAAGATGAATTAATCTAAGTCGAAAGATATATTTATTATTTTTTTTTGACTTATCACTTATTTTATAATGATATATAATAGATTGTTTTGGATTTAATATGCGCACACCATGTGTCGCAATTCAATTTGTCGAATGGAGACCAATCACGAGTTTCTACAATCATTAACTGAGCTAATCATCACAGAAGGCCTATTATGGCATCACAAATAGCGATGCCATACTACGCCAATTTTTAGCTGACCTTCGACGCACTTTTTTGCAGGAGGCAACACAGACCAATAAAAAAAGAGATGATTTAAATCACAATAAATGCAATTTGTAGACCGAGAAAAAAGAATGATAAAAAAGAAACGAAAGTCAAACGTTGTGGCAGTACACGTGATGCAAACGTGTACCACCACAAATGATTGAATAGAAAAAGGGTAATATCCTCCGCAAGTCTGAGTTTAACTGGTGGCGTGGACGCTAACACATCGACACCGGACGCGCTGCCACTGTCAACTGAAGTCAACATCTCCGCTACGGACACACCGCCACAATCAACGGAAGTCAACGCCTCCACCACGGACACGCCGCAACCGCCACGGACAACTTCAACATACCGGCGTTACACACGTCTCCACACACACACACTTCTTCACGCATCATGACACGTCGCCAACGGCAGATACACAACTGCCCCTTGGCATGACATGAAGCACGTCTTGCATCTTTAATTCCTCGTCTTTAATTTCTCGTCTTTAAGTTGTATTTTCTCTTTCCTCCAAGGCCTATAAGTATAGGCCATTGTTTCAAGAAACAGTTAGGCAGTCATTATTCAAGAATCGAGTTTTTGTTTAACTCTTCTTGGAGGACTGCCCAAGCCTCCCTATCCCTTCTTCAACCCTACCTCTGCCGCTTCCGCCGCCTCACGTCGCCAGCCTGCCTCCACCCCTCGTCCTTCCTCCCTCTCTTCTCTCTCTCTCTCTCTCTCTCTCTCTCTCTCTCTCTCTATCACCCTCCAGGTTTCCCGCCTAGGGCCGCCCCTAGGCCATCCCCAGGCCGCCCAGGTTGCCTGCCAAGGGCCGCCCTAAGGCCGCCCAGGCTGCCCGCCAAGAGCCGCCCCCAGGCTGCCCACTTGGGGCCGCCCAAAGACCGCCCAGGGTGCCCCGACTAGGGCTGCCAAGGCCGCCCCTAGGCCACCCCCAGGCCGCCTGCCTAGGGCCACCCAAAGGCCGCCCAGACTGCCAGTCAAGGCGCCCAAGGGCCGCCCAGGCCGCCCCAAGCTGCCCAGGCTGCCTACCAAGGGCTGCCCCAAGGCCGCCCAAGGACCGCCCAGACGCATGTCAAGAGGCCGCCCCTGCCAGGGTCGCCCAAGGCCGCCCCCAGGCTGCCCAGGCTACCCAACCAGGGCTGCCAAGGCTGCCCCAGGCCACCCCCAGGCCGCCTGCCCATGGCCGCCCAAAAGTCACCCCAGGCTGCTCGCCCAGGGTCACCCAAAGACCGCCAGGCCGCCCAGCCAAGCCTGCTGCCCCAGGCTGCCCAAAAGGGAATGTCCCAGGACTACCCCAGGAGCAGCCCGTGCCCTGTCTGTCTGTGCGCGCCCGTCTCGCCCGTGTTTGCACTCGTCGGTCTCACTCTCTCTGCCAGGGCCGTACAATGCCCAGAACGCCCAGATCCCATCGTCCTGTGGGTCGCTCACCGCCCGAAATCATCCAGTCTTGCCTCGGTCAGAATTTTCCGCATCCTCTTCACGCACTACGGTGCCGAGGTACACCTGAACTCTTTGGTGTCGAAGTGTTCTCCATCCAGTATTCCACGAGAAGTTTCCACCGCCGTCAGATTTGTTTGATTTGGATTTTCCTAAAATTCTCTGAGTGTTTCTATCGTGACGTGAATTCGGGTATTGATTTTGGTGCTTAGGCATCGTTGCGATGGGTGAAGACTGTACTCCCGCCCTCGACGAGGATCAGAGCTGCACCACCAGTATTTCATCGGTTTTAAACTCCGAATTCGTCTGTGTGGATTTCTGTGGTCTGTTTTATCCTTCCCATTCAAACCCGTCTAGCACCCTTCACCCGTCGTTGTCGCATCCATCCCCCTCAATCGCCCTTTTCCCTATCTGTCCTGCATCATTAACTTGAGATCTTGTGTGAGAAACTTAGTGGATAGATATGAAAGCTTAGGACACTATAAGGGAGAAAATTTTATTGAGTGAAAGCGTGTATCAAGATATAAGAAGTCCATGTGGATTAATATTTTAATTGAATCTCAATCTAGATTGAGTAGAAAGATGGTGGATTGATATTTGTTGTAAAGGTAATTTTAGATTGATTAAACATTGAGGATTTAAGAGATTGAATCAAGAGGGGTAGACTTTAGGACACAAGTAAACTATCTAGTAACCTTTTTATATTGACCTTATTTATTTGTAATTTAACATTATTGATTTGTTTCTATCATATTGAGAAAGTCTAGGGATATCATGGGATTTATTAAAATAGATTGAGGGGGCCGCTTGTGTGACCTAAGTGGCTGATCTGAGGTTGTGGCAGTCTCATTCATGACAACAATGAAGGCCAAGTGAAGTGACCTCAGTGGTATAAAGAAGAGGAAGTGGAAGAGATGTGCATCTGCCAAGGCTAAGGGGCCGAGCAGTGGCGAGGCTTTCGCCAACATTTCTTTTATTTGATATCGTTGTATAATCCTATTTCAGAGCATTTTCTTGTGGGGATTTGAACTTGGATAGGTCTTCATTGAACTTCAGGCAATGATATCCCTAGACCAGGAGTAAGGGACTAGACCTAACTTGTATATAAATCATTGTCTCGATCGGCCCTCTCCATTCCATAGATAGGCGAATGACCCTCTAGGAATCAAATTATATATCTAAAATGAAAATCAACCCCCCTTAAAGTTGCTCAAGTATAAAGTTTTACAGTTCTCTTTCGTCAATCATACAAGATTGATAAATTTATTTTTTAAATAAAAAAATACATTCTCAACACAGTAGATTTTACTAAGATTTGTATTCAAGTATTTTTTATGGAATTAATTTTGGTTGATTAAATCTACTATTTTGAGTATTTTTATTACATGTATAGCTTTTAAATCAAGGGAGTGTATTCATTGATTTTTTGGGAAACTTTAAGAATATGATTGATGAAAGCAAATTATGTATTTAATTTTATAGTAGTCATAGTTTTAATTTGACTAAATCAAATAAATTTGATAAAAATAGAAAACTCACCCAACTGTTTTCATCTCCACAGAGACTGACCTTTAGATGTGAATTCAATTATTGAGTTATAATTAAGGAGAAGTAATAATTGGGATAAAGATAGTTAATATAGTAGAAGATAAGTAATTAGTAGATAGGGAGTAGTATCAAATGGATTAAACAATGCATATAATATTAAATAATTAATGAATAGTAATTTATGTGAGAGAGAACTAGAGAAATAGAAAATATAAGATATTATTTATATCATTTTGTAGATACTAGAGATAATCTAAAGAAGTATAGGTGATGTTGATGTAAGCAGGAGAAGAAATATGGAAGATTAGTGAGGTACATAGAATAATGAATACTATTAATATGAGATAGAGATAATGAAAATAGATATTAAGATTTTAGTTAGATAATGAATTAGGTGTTATGTTTAATAAGACGTAAGTAGTTAGTTGATTGAAGTATTTAGTTTTGTAAGAGGTAGCAAGAAGAATAGAAGAGAGGAGTATTATAATAATAGGAGAAAGTGGGCATTACAAGTCGAATGATGGATTGGAGAAGATGAAAAGATGTGTGTATAATTAGATTTTAATAAGACGGAAGATAAGTAGAGTTATAGAGAGTATTTCATTATTAGGAGACTTAAGTAGATAGATAGTAAGAATATCTAAGATATTGGATTTAACTAGATCAATAAAGAGATTAACTTTTTTTGATTTTAGAATAGCTTAAGTAAAAGGTATAATAATAAGAGGAGAGAGAAATGGGAGGGGTTATCTTTTTTTTTTTATTATTGGCAAAAATCACGGTGCCGGGTACGTCCAACCCTAGGGTTGTGCCCGTAGTCCGATCCAGCTGTGCCCTGGATGCCACCCTGGGGGTTTATATTTATAAAGTGTAGTGTTTTTCAATGTTTGTGGGCGTGTATATATATCCTAATTACACGCGGATCCCACTCGTCCACGCCCATAGTTAGGGAAAAGAAAAGATACATGAGTGATACCTCGCAGACGCTCGAGGAAGTGTGTTCGTCGTCGGTTCTCCGAAGCGATTCCACGAAGTCATTGTAGCTCTTGGTGGCGCTCTAGTCGGGGTGGTTCTTCGTCGTCGTCATGTGTGCTCGGAGTGGGCGGAGTGATGCTCTAGTCGAAGCGGGCGCGGTCCACGCCTTGTACGCCAGCGCTCCAGGCGATCCTCCAATCCCGCGGGCCTGGCGTCGCGAGGAGGCGGCGTGTGCGGAGGGAGGGCAAGCCAAGACGATCGAGCCGATGACATCCTCAGGCCATGGGCGGAAGCTCCTGCCAAGAATAGAAAAGAGTGGAGTGGGTGCAAGCGTGTACCGCATGGTTGGCGAGGGCATCAGCTGTCTGGTTTCCCTCTCTCAGCTGATGACGAAAGCACGCGCTACGCGAGCGGCACCGCATGATGTCGTTCCACGCTCGACGTAGTCGCCACTGGGAGCATGTGCCTGTACGAAACATATCAACTAATATCTGTGAGTCCGATTCCACGACGATATTATGAAGGTTCCGTTCCTCATAGAGGAGGAGACCATCACGTATTGCCATAGCCTCGGCTACTGTATTAGTTTGTACGCCATAAAAAGAAGAGAAGGCAAGAAGGCGGCTCCCTGTGTGATCGCGTAGGATGCCTCCGCCCCTTCTGGCCCTGGGTTCCCTTTCGCCGCACCGTCCACATTCAATTTGAGAAAGCCTACTGGTTGTGGGAGCCAATAAACTACTCGATACTGGATGCGGGTGGCGAGGGGGGTCACCGGGATGCCAATAGAGCGGAGGAGGTCGCATGCAAGTGGTGACCGGTTGTCTCGCGGTGTGAGGAGAGGCTGAATGCATCGAAGTCACAGCTGAACTTGACGCCTGATGTCCACAGCTTGCATAGGTGTACCTGCAAAACAAGACGAATTTCGCCCTTTCCAAATCTCCCATAGAAGATAAGCTATGGTGATGGGGAGGACAGGGCTCCGTGCAGAGCGAGTCGGCGTGAGGATAAACTTGTCGAAACACTCAGACGGTGTCAAAGGATGAATACAGTCGGTGATGAGATGCCAGCAGTCCATTGCCGTCTCGCTATGGAAGAAAAGATGATCTATCGTCTCTGTGTGCGGGAGAGTGGGGCAGCAGTGGCAGCGCGAACTAAGAGAACAGCCTATCCGAGCCACTCGGTCATCAGTCGGGAGGCCTCAGTGGAGGAGTCTCCAAAGGAAAAAGGAGACACGTGTATGGATCACCGAATGCCAAATGCGCTAACCCCAGTGCTGTAGGGGAGATTTCACACGGAAATGCTCCCACGAGGAATGACACGCGTATGCTCCATGGGGTGTGAGTGTCCAGATGGCACAATCAGGACTAAGGTCAAGAGGGGTAGTCTGGACCTCGGATAAAGTGGCCAAGGGAAAGCTGTGCTGCTCCCACAGGTGTGGTGTGTTGCTTCTAAGCAACTGGGCCACTGTGAGGCGCACACGGTGTGGTACGAACTGAGAATGAGAAGCGAGCGCCGCATCAGCATGCCAGGTGTCGTACCAAGCGCTAATGTCACCTCGGCCGATGTGCCAACGGGTCACGTGACTCATCTCAAGCCAGTGGCAATGCCATGTCCGCCATCGCTTGGTGCCCCGAATATCAAGCTTGCGTCGGGCCCATTCTTTGTATTTAGCTAAGATGAAACACCCCAATGGGGAGTGGGTGGTACGCATACGCCATACCAGTTTCTTTTGAAGCATGTCTTGGACATCCGAGAGGCGTCTGATCCCTAGACCCCCTTCGGGCGTCGGCCGACATACTTTCTCCCAAGAAACCCAATGATGACGTCGCTCCCCCTCAAAATGACCAGACCATAGGAAGCGTGCACATAGGCGTTCGACAGAGCGGAGAACCGTAAGTGATAGTGAGTGGACCGCCAAAGTGTGTAGCGGGATACTCATGAGGACATGTCGGATTAGTTGGATGCGGCCTCTAGGGGAGAGGAAACGTAGTTTCCATCCCTCTAGTTTCTTCCTTAGCTTGCCTAGCACGGCATCAAAATAATGATGACGAGCAGGGCCAAGGAAGATAGGGCATCCAAGGTAGTCGAATGGAAGCTGTCCTCGTGAGTATCGTGTGGAGTGTTGAATGATCCCAGAGTGGTGGACGGGCTCACAATAAACCTGCTCTTCGAAGCGTTGACGAGTTGGCCGGAGGCTTGCTCGTACGCTGTAAGGACACTCATAAATTCCTTGATGAATTTTTTAGATCCATTAAGGAACAGGATGGCATCATCAGCAAATAAGGAGTGAGAGATGATCGGGCAACCCCTCTTCGTAAAGTACGATTGGATGAGGCCTTGGTTGATCGCATGTGTGAGCGATCGGCTAAAGACCTCCTCCATCAATATAAAGAGGGTGGGTGAGATAGGGTCACCCTGCCTGAGTCCCCGCGTAGCCGTGAAAAAGCCGGTGGAATTTCCATCCATCAAGAGGGAGAAGTGATTCTCCCTGATGCAAGCATCGACCAGTGCGATGAACGCATCCGTGAATCCGAAGCGGCGCAACACTTCGAGGAGGAAGTTGCACTCAACTCGATGGATGGAAAGCCACACTCAACTCACTCAACTTCTATCGACTGGGCTAGCTCGTGTACTAGTGTGATGCTGTCATGGATCTGTCAACCCTTGAGAAAGCCACACTATTCTGGCAAGATAAGTCTATCAAGAAAGCATCCAAGTCGGTTTGTAATGATCTTTGATGCAACTTTATAGCATACATTACAAAGACTTATCGGACGAAAGTCACGGAAGGAAGTGGGGGTGTCCACTTTCGGAATAAGTGCCAAAAAAGTGGATTTCCAACTCTTTGCGAAGACTTTACGTTGGAACGCTTCCTTGATAGCTAGGACCAAGTTGGTGCCTACCACATCCCAGAATGCCGTATAGAATTCGGCATTGAAGCCATCGGGTCCTGGGGCTTTGTTACGGCCCAAGGAGAACACTACCTCTTTGATCTCCGCGCGCGTCGGGGTAGCTAGCAAAACTGCATTTTCCTGGTTGGTCACTAAGGGGGGGATGGAGGTGAGAATATCCTCGCTCATAACAGTGGGCTGCGAGGAGAGGAGGGAGTGATAGTACTACACGCCTGCACTTGCTAGCTGGATAGGGTCCTGTCCATGCGTCTCGAGGAGGGTCGTATAGTTCGGGTGGGCTCTGTGACGGATCGAGGCGTGAAAGAAACGTGTGTTCCTATCACCCTCTCGCAGCCATTGGATACGCAATTTTTGGAGATAAAAAATCTCCTATCGTCGCATAGCATCCTCCAGCTGCTCTCTAAGTCGTAGTTGTCGCTCCCCCATGTCATCTGTCCAGCACTCCTGTAGGTGACGGTTGACATCAACCAATTTCCGTCTAAGCTCCTCTACCAGGGAATGGACGTCTCCAAAGACATGGCGGTTCCACCATTTGAGGTGGAACTTGAGGTTGCGCAGACGGTAACTAAAGTTTTCCATAGGTGACGTAGAAATGGAACCGTGCCAATGACTAAGTACATATCTATGGAAATCACTATGCTCCAACCACATGGTTTGGAAGCGGAATGGGGGGCGGCGGATCTGATGGCTCGAATCCGGGAGGAGGAGAATCGGTGTGTGGTCCGAGTAAAGTCTCGGAAGGAGCTCTACCGTGAAGTACACTACATCAATGCAGAGCTATTCGTGAAACAGCGGTCAAGTCGTCAGATATACGCCGCATCCGCCATGCTCATTGCACCAAGTCCACTTCTCCCCGGTGGTAGGTGGTTCCACTAACGAAGTGATGTGAATAAAATCATTGAAGGCTTGCATAGAGCGTAACCGAGGTGGGCGGCCCCCTTTGCGCTCGCTAATGTCCCGTATGCAATTGAAATCTCCGGCTATAAACCAAGGGAGTTCAACTAGCTGCGAGTGAGAATGAATATGGTGGGCGAGTTCTTCCCAGAGGGCCTCCTGCTTAAACGGAAATTAGATAGTTAAGGGGTCAATTAGATAGTTATCTAATTCATAAGAGATTTAAGGGGTTATCTAATTCATAAGAGATTTAAGGGGTCAATTAGATAGTTAGAGATAAAGGAAGAAAATATAGAAATATTAAGAATAATAACAAGATGGATATTAGTGTGTAACTATGATTTTTATATTTAGCCTTCAAAATCTTTATTTAAGCAGTTGAGAGAGGTTATCTCAACCCTCCAATAGTTCAGACTTTATCCAACGGCTCTCCACAGCCTTTGGATCAGTATGTGGTCCCCTAGTTGTAGGCTGTTGGATGAGAATGACATCCTAGGGGTGCATCTAACCCTAGGTCGTCCGACCCAACTTGAATAGGTTTATTCTTAGTGGTGTACCCCTCTTTGTTCTTCACCATGTCGCTGTTCCATTAACCCCCCCATGAACCATTAGTCAGCCTCCTCGTCAGCCGACTTGTTTTTTGATTCAGTCAGCACTTCGCCTCGCCACATCCTTGACTGCATCCAATTAGAAGGCTGGAATAAGAGATAAGAAAAAATATAAGTCAGATCTAATGCAGGTTGTCTGATACTCTAGATAAAGATTGGACGTTTGCGATTAAAATGTCAGTTATGTCAGCCCTTTGAGACGCGGGCTTTGGGCCAGGTGGCTCGAAGCCCAATCAAGCTTTCTTTTTAGTTATCCTAATATTGCAGTCCATTGGGCCATGGTCCGTCTTGTTAATTGGTAGCCTGGTTCAGTGCAAATCTGAAAGGGATAGTCCCAAAAAATCCCATATCATAAGATTCTAGGAAAATTAATGCTATTATAGATCAAAATAAATAAAGACTCTCCTCTCTCTCACACATGCACGGGTCCTTGTGAGCACCTCTCTAGGCTCCTCTGTGGGCTCCTTGGTAGATTGCGAGGGCTTGTGCCGGGCACTGATGCTTGCTGGCTGCGGGTGGGCTTGCACGCCCTGCATTCGCACGCTTCTAGATAGCTTGGGAGTTGATGTGCCCTCGTTCAGACCTGCCTGCCCTTTTAGAATCATTTTTTTATATATATATATATATATATATATATATCTTCCTTCTTTCCTCTCTCTCTCGCTCTCTTTTATTTTTTTATTCAACTTTCACTTCCTCCATACAAAAGCATAGATTGACATACTAGAGGGAGCATTAATATCATTGAAATTAACAAGGTTTTAAACACAGTTTTAGTAACAAGTTTTGGACATGTAAAAGATGTAAAAATTACATTAAAATGCATTAATTTATCTCTTGTTCCATTATTGCATGAGATGAAAATTCTTGTAAAGTTGAAGGTAATACACATAAAATGAACCCAAAATGAATTCACATTGTATATAATTGCATGGCACATTTTGGGTTTATCACTAACAAGAAGATAGATGATACATCTTGAGTAAGGTAACCATAAGTATCTTAGCGTGAGAAGCCATTTGGCATTTTCAAAAAGCTGAGCAGCCCAAAATGAGTGAAGGTCCATCAGATTGTCGAAATGGCTGATTAGCAGAAATAGGATTTTTTGGTGGAATGACATATGATTTTCTATATTTAGCTGGATAAAGAGAAACATAAGTCAAGAAAGTGAAAAAAAAGGCACTTTGCTGTCATCTCTCTTTTGGGAAAAAAAGTGCGAAGAAAGTTTAATGTCGTCCAATCCAATATAATATACATTTTACATAAATTTCAATCCATATTTTTCTTTGAATGATTTCTTTCAGTGAATCATTTTATTTATTCATTAAATTCATGTACCATAATCTAAATTTTATATTTTGAAAATTCAAAAGTCTTAGTTTTTGAATCTGAAATGAGAAACTGTTATGAGATAATGATCTTAAAGGGAACTGGGAAGTTATTTTCTCATTGTGTTTTTCTCATTCATATCAAACTGAAAGTATAACTCTACAATAAAAACTCCAGATATAAAAATTCAGAATATTCATCGGGTAATTTGAAAATTGTTTAAAACTTCTTCATTTTGAGAAACTACTAATTATGTTGAATGAATTCCCCCAAGGATTGATGGGTAATTTCAAAATTCTTGGGTTATTATTTCTTTTATGGAACTAAATGTAAATTTGAAACGCGTTTCTCTAACAATTGGTAAGCTATTTCAAAGTATTCCACATTGTCTTTGCTTTCAAAACTACTCATAAACTTGAAAATTTAGTGATATTCATGGGTAGTTTTGAAGTTTTTTATTAACTATTTGTTTTCTCAAACTATTCATATATTTTAAAGATTTTTTATAATTATTCCCTAATTTTGAAAATTTTATCTATGATGTTTTTTTTTTAAATACTCAATATTTGAAAGATCTTTTATGTTATTTATCGGGTAATTTCAAAATCCTTTATCAATTATGTGTTTTCTGAAACTGCTCATAAGTTCAATAGAGTTTCGTGTACTTAAAAAATTGTTTTATATGATTTTTATTTAAATCTTCTCTAAGTTATACAAATTTTCACTGATGTTCATTGGGTAAGTTTGGAAATAGTTCTTTGTGCAAATTCGAAATATTTTCTGTTATAACTGTATAATAATTCCAAAATATATTATCATTCTTTGTTTTCTTGAAACTACTCACATAGTTGAAATAGTTTCACTTGTAGTTCCTGGGTAATTTCTAAAATATTATATCTATTCTGAAACATCTTATATCCTTTTATATTTTGTTGATAAGTTTATTGAAAAG
Source organism: Wolffia australiana (assembly GCF_029677425.1). Lineage (NCBI taxonomy): Eukaryota > Viridiplantae > Streptophyta > Magnoliopsida > Alismatales > Araceae > Wolffia > Wolffia australiana. The sequence continues at coordinate 7,124,821 of NC_135841.1, read as the reverse complement.
AATCATCTTATATACCAAATGTAAATTCTATTGTTATCCACCAAATAATGTCCTAAGTTATATTGAAATGCTACTAAGTTAAACTACATGGTGAACAAGTTAATCATTGATTTTGGATTTGAATTTTCTATGAAATGAAGATAAACATGTGATCCAACACCTTTCAAATATTTGTGGACTTGAGCTCATTTGATTGGTTCAATGAATTTGTCCAATTCCCAATTACTACTTCCCGAATTTGAGGCCATATTAATTGATGATTTAATGAAGGTTAAATACAGGAAGATGTTACTGTCCAATGGTGATATATTGAGAAATAATGATGTAGTAAACATAAAAGAAATTCTCAGATTTTTTAAAGCTGAGGTTGTTGGCATAATGACTAGTTTTTACTTTTCACTCTTGAGAGGTGTTTTGAACTTATGGCTCTTTCATTCTAATCATAAGAAATACATGACTTTTGGACTCTTGATAAATTATTAGTATTCCATTTTATATTTCTGAGTCATATATGCAGTTTTGAGCCCTAATTTCAAACTCCCCTTCCCATCCTTCTCTGAAAATCACAATCTAAAAGCAAGAGAGATATTTCACTCACTGAATAGTTTTTTCAAACTTTTTTAGCATTTATTCAGTATTAATTTTTATCTTAATTCAGAATATTTTTTGCTAACATCAATCAAAGTCCAAAGGATTTGGAATCTCTTTTTTGGTTCAAGGGGATTCGATATTCAAGGAAAGAAAGCTGGTCTCTGGATTCCACATGTCCTCGACCCTTGTGATAAGTTTGTTATCTTTAATATACATTTTATGTTGCTCTTGCAAGTTTTTTCAATTCATAAATATTTTTTAAGATTCATAGTTTTTATGATTCTCATTTTTTGGTTGAGTTTTGAAAATGTTACAAGGGTTTGGACTTGGACGAGATGGAATGGTGTGTTTCACAAAGATTGTGGAAATATTGATATGTGGAGATATATTAAATTTGACTATGAATATTTTGTCTGAGATAACAGTGGTTTCTAATCGTGTTAGAAATCTATATGAGTTGGAATCATACCATTTGTTGGAGAACTTAATAATATATTTTAGTTTTAAGCAACAAATGTTAAATATGAATCAACAAGTTTCATTGAAAGAGAAATGTGGTGGAGAACAGGACTAGAGGAAAGAGCGACGACAAACAAGGAGGTATTACTTTAATTTCTGAGCTAAAATAATTATTATCTAAAATAATATTTCCATTGAAATACATGAAATTACGCTACATCTTAAATATGACTTAAGGAGGCTGATTATATTGTCTTGTTGAGGATAAATCCATATTGTTCAGATATTTATTGTTGTTGTAAGATCTTTTTGGTCAATCAGGTTAAGGCTTTGGACTCCATAAGAAGAAGGCTTTGGGTACCAAAGTAAGGAAGGCTTCAGAGGCCAAGTTGAAGTACGTCAAGCGCTGCTGCTCTGTGGAAGACTTCTGGGTGGAGGACAAAAACACTTCACTGACTTATTGGTTATCCTTGTTTGGCCCTATTTCTAACTGATTTGCTTGGAGGGCATTCAAACAAATATGGCTAGGTCACAGCATTACCTTGAGATGGACATCCCCGAACAACATCAAGGATTATCTTAAGTTGTTTTAAAAAAACAATTGTGTCTTTCATCTCATGTATCTCATTTCTTAGTTCGAAGAATCCTAAATTACTTAACGAAATTAAAGATAAAATTGATAGAGAAACTATTCCATCCCTCTTTAGGTTATCCTTAGTCACTTAAACTAAAAGTAGTGACTCATTTTGGCTGGATTACAGAACCAATCAGGTTGGTTCCCAAACCAGGGCACGAATCACTCTGCTAGAGAGATAAGAGGAGAGCATTAATGTATAAGTATGAGACTGAACTTAAGAAACACAAAATAATATTTTCAAAAACAATTTCACGAGCTTTAGTATTTCACTACCCTTTTTCCTACATCTTTGAATGTCTTTTAAAAGGATGTTGACAAATATAAAGATAATCACAAATATCAAGCTCTTTTTAAGTGATTTTCATTTTATTTATAATTTTATTCTCATTTAAATAATTTTACTTCCATGCTATTCAGCTTAAAATGGTTTATTGAATTTCATAATATAGTTCTAATTTTTTGGGGATTTTCTGTTATTTTTAAAAAATTGTGGTTTTATTTTACTTTCATGTCTTTTGGGATTTCTTATCTTTTAAGAATGATACAACAATCTTTGTCAATCTTAAGCCACTTTTATGGAATTGGCATAAAATTCATCAAATAGGATAATTTTAGTTTTAAGAATATACATTTTGAATTTCTTTAAATATTCTAAATGCTTCTTTTCTTAACTTTTTGGATTTCCATAATTTTTTGCCATGCTATTAATTTGTATTGTAGATCAATGTTGATAGATAAAAACAAACAATCGAGAATGATTCCTCTTCAGATCATGATATCTAACAATCCAATAGGAGTTTGAGGCTCAAAATTTGAGGGTAGCTTCATCTTCAAATCCAAAAGGAACCTGTGGTATTTTTATAGATATAAATAAAGGAGTGATTTTCTCATTCAAAGTCATATTTGGGTATGTTATTTTCTCTCAGGAGTAACATTCTTTTGAGGACTTGCAAAAAAAGAACCACTTGGCCCTTGAGGTTTTGACATAGAGGTTATTATAATGTTCATCGCAAGAAGTACTTTTCTGCAGCAGCAACCCTAAAAAACATGAGAGAATGGAAAACCCTTCATGGGAAGAGGATGATGACCCAAGGGAACAAACAAAAGTTAAATTATTTTTATTTTTCCAAAAGGAGTCTCTAAAGAAAGTGTAACCAGTCATTCCTGAGCAAATGATCACTGTGATCGTACTGCTGCAAGGATCAATGTCATCTTCTTCCTTCTTTCTCCTCCCAATAGGGTCGTGGACCAAGAACGCCTCCTGCGATCACCCACCCCTACAACGTCGCTGCCTGTGGCCCTCAGTTGCTGCCTCACCATTGTCATCAATTACACGTCAGGACCGGTGAATTCCTTGGTCAAGCCGTCGCTTGTGCACAACTGACTGGCTCGACTGTTCCTGGTTCAACCGTGGTCAGTTGTTGCTGGGCGTTCCCCAACCCTGTTTGACCGGGTGACCAGCATGCGAGTGGGAAGCGTGTGGACAGTCCCGACCCTTGGTCAACCCAGTTACTGTGCCGTCCTGTGGGGGTCGTAGTCGCGTTTACATGGGCCATTTGATCTAAACCATCGAGTGTAATATGCTGGTCTACTCTCTGCCGTAGCAGTGGTGGTCTGGCGATTTCATCCAAATCCATCCTTAGCCTAGCGCGCGGAGTACTGGGGTCCTTTTGCCCAACTGCACTCCAACGTGATCGTATATCATCTTTGCCGAGACAGCAGAATGAATCCCGGCCGGTCATTCTAGATCGTCAGCACAACTCCTGCCACTATCGGATCAACACAACCGTGGGAACCATTACTTCTAGTGGCCTCTGTCTCATAGCCACCGCCCATGGCACTATTGTATGATTGGCCCATCTTCACGAGCTGCCTCTCTCGGTTACCACCCTCAGCCCTCCGTCTTGAGCCAACATGGTCGCATGGAGTGTGGTATTGGTTATTCCTCTCTGGACCTTCCAGCTCTCGATAGACCCTCCCACCTGGATTGTTTGTGATAGCTCAACCACCATACGACGTGGTCCCCCAGCTCCCAGCGTCACCCACGGACCCTCCCACCTGGATCATTAGGACTTTTCTTTCGCCGGTTTTCGATCTGCATTGTCGCGATGATGGCGTGGACATTCATGGACATGGATCATCCCTCACTCCGTCAGCATTCGATCTGATCACCCGGGTCATTGGGAGCCTGTCTGTTGCTATACCCCCTATGTCACTTTCAGGTCTACTGTCTGTGTCTATCGTTATCCTGTCGTTCTTATCGTAGGTTTTTATGACTTATGCATCAATTATTCTCATCCACATCACACATTCTTGTTTGTCCCCTATGATGTGACATGAACTGCTTGATCCCGACACGTCGTGTTACATCAAATTTAAACCGAATGGGATTGGATAAGCTACATCCACTAGGGAAAGTCTACTTTGGGCACCAGTTGGGATTAGTGTGTGAGAAAGGTATCCACAAAAGGATGGGACTCACCCATGAGCATAAAAGGGAGACATAGCATGTCACAAGAGTGAGGCACGGGAGATTCCCTGTCCCTATAATTAAGATTAAAATAGGAATCTAACTACTACAACATGATCATATCAATCAATGCTTACTATAGGTATGAAAGTAGTATTCACATATTCATTTTTAATGTACAAATTTGACTAATTTTAATTCAGATGTGGTTGCTTAACATATGGTTCTGAAATGATGCATTTCTTCATAAAAATTTTATGTGATCATGAAATCCTTTTGTTCTCGATCCTAAACACTCATAAACATGCCTGAAGTTGTACCTAAACCATGTTACTTTCACTCTCCAGTCTGGATAGGGAACATCTGCTGCCCCTCTAATCCATTAGAAGTAGAAGTTGAAGGGCAAAGTCATTATCTGTTAACTAATAAATGATGAATATTTTATTTGGACGTGGAGGTTGAAGGCATCTCAAGTTGGTTCTTTCAAGTGTCCTTCTTTGAACAGAGGTGGTTACTGTTCTTAGTCTTCTATTCGTATATTTTTCCTTTCAAGTGAATTATTTTACAAACAAAATAACTTTCTGAAAGCATGAAAGATGAGAATGAAGCATAAATAATCCTTAAGAGTATATACATCATTGGCCCAACAACATCCAATAGCTTTGACTCCATACATAGAGGTTGGTTCTAAGCTTATCATTTATGTGTGATAAATCACAAGTTATTATTTTAACCAGAAGATAATCCAAATCAAAAAGGAATCAGTAAAAGGTTTCCTAAGGTTACTTGTGGTTCTTAGGCACATAAATCATTCTTTTAAGATCATGTGTGGCTGCTCATAAAGATGAGGAAAGGCAGGCTGCATGGGACCTATTCTCTTCATATGTGGCAACCAAAATTCAATAGAAACGACACGACTTTAGAACTAATGAAATGTTATCTAGTAGATAAATGAAATAAATTACCTCACATCTTCTTTTAAAGATATATATATATCTCAATTGGATAAGTTATCTAACATATAAATAATGAAAGTCAAAGGGAAGTAAACATAAAACATAAAATTAATCAAAACAAAGTGTCTTTTTATAGCCATCGATAGAAACAGGATCTAATGTAAGAGATGAGATGGCTGGCGATAAACAAAGAAAGATGAGATGGAACTGACTGTAAGAGGAAGCTACAGACCTGATAAAATACCACCATCCCTAGCTAAGATAGACAGATATTCCCAATGCGCATATCATATTTTTAGAATCTCTTTCCTACCAGGCCATTGGGTTGGGATAGGAATGGATCCGCCCATATACATCATTTTATGAGAGTGCTCTACCTTTTCACCAAAGCTTTTCTTGTTAGGGGCTGGCTACTCATCCCACTCCCTCAAATAATGCAATTCTCTTAACACTCTAGTTTGAAGCTCATCCCAGTTCTCTCAAACGGATTCACTGGCATCAGCATGGAAAAAAGCATGGGCAAGCAACATGCAGGGAAACTTGAATGTTTGGTTCTGATTGGGAGTTTACAAGTGGGTAAAAATTCAATGAATCTTCAGATGAAGGCAAGGCTCTAAGATAGTTTAGGGGTCAGAGAAAATGGATAAAGGAGGCAACCCTCAATAGATGTCTTTTTCTCTTTTGTAGACTGGAATTGCTTGCCAGCTAGGCCCTATAGAATTAAACTAGAGCAGCACATTTTATGAGAACATCTTGGGGGCCAAGAGCCATATTTAGTTATTCTTCTATTTATTTATTATAATTGGTAGCGAGTGATAAACTTGAAATTAGGAGTAAAATTACATTGTTGTGAAATTGAGTTTAAACAACAATATCTATAAACCTTTACCCATAAAATAATTTTGATTAGTTAGTGATGAACAAGGGTCGTCTCCGCATGGAACCGGTCTTAGGGAAATAGCTCCCTCTATAGGGTGACTTTTTTATAATGAGAAGGAATACAAATAGTGTAAGAGTTACCAGTATGAGGTAGTAGGGATAGCAGCATTTTAAAAAGAACGTGATGATTATCATACGAGTAGTGGATCATGATCGAAGTGAGTGAACACTCAATCTTAGGATGAAGGAAGACATCGAGCGGTGATGGTAAGATGAGTTTAGGGTTCACTAACTTAGGGTTTACTAAATATACTACTTTCATACCTATAGGTGAAACGTGATGGAAGTAGGAGTAGAGTGATGAATGAAATGAGAAAAGATAGTGGTTTAAGTTATCTTAGACAAATGGAGAGGGGGACACATGAAGAGATCATGATGTTGTAGATGATACATGAGGTGGATGGTAGATAGGGATATATGATGTATGTTGATAGATATAACTGATGGATAAGAGTGATAGATGATCTACCTAAACGTATTAAAGAATGACCAATGTAAGGCAAGAGGTTAACCTTAGAGCCCTTTGTTCTACTGGGATCAAGGCATCTTCTTGTTGTAGATCAACCTCCCCACTTCTATGTTGATTCTCTCTAAGCACTCAGAACACTAAGAATACACTTTATGGACCTTCAAAACCTCACTTTCTTTCAATATGCCTCTCTTGGAGGAAGTGACCTTAAAGATGTTTTTTCACAAAGTGTGTCGACTCATTCATGTAACCTATTTGTCATCGTTTATAGTGTATGTATAGTCCCTCATCCATTTGATTCTCCTAGGATGACTTACGGTATGGTCAACTGTCATCAGAAATATTCGATGTGCTGCATTCTGCTAGGTATCCGAGTTAGTTCCGTTGCGTTCAGAAATCATCGGAGAACTCTTTTCTGATATTTTAATACTTTGGCCAAGGACTTCATTGCATCTCCTTTTATATCAAGGGTGGACGAATCCCATCGAGACTTCTTAATTGTCTTTGTGATTTTCTTGCTACACCCGGAATGAAGAGCGTTTAGAATTCCATCATTAGGAACTCATAACTCATAGTCAAAGTACAACCATCTGTCCACAAGACGTCTTTGCCTTCTCAGGTCTAAGGACCATGAAGTGAATCAACCAGATTGACAATTTGGTATAATACCATTCAAGGATTCGTAAGGAGTAATTTAGTGAACTCTTTCCACTAAAGAGCACCAACTATCTATCCTTAGTATCTCCACACTAATGGCTACGAGAACGGCCATACTCATCATATGAGTGAGGCTAGATAGTGCTATTCTATCTGGATACTTCTCGAATCTTTGAGTAACCTCTATGTGCTTCTCGATTATCCTTCGAATAGGAGTATTTAGGACACACACTTAAATATTAGTGATCCCTGTATTTTAATCTCATCATAATCTTCTACTTTTAATCATTTATTCATGGACTTTGTTATAAGCATCCCACATGCCCTGTTATGGATGCATTGTATTAATGAACATGAACGAGACATGGAATGTGTGATTGACTTGTTGACAAAATAAATTTGAATCAAATACATCCAAAAGAGTTGGTCAATAATGAATCTGAAATTTCTGATCACTTAGAGGCTACTCAAAGATCCAACATGATATATCTAGAAGCAAAAAATGACATTTCTTATATGCACCAAGTTTTAATCCCAATGTGCCTAGAGGTAGTATTATCACATCCAAGCTGGAAACTTGCAGTGGATGAGGAGATTAAGGCACTAAAGATAAATGGCTCTAGGAAGGAGGTTAATTATCCTACATGTAAGAGAGTTGTTGATTGTCTTTGCATATATATATTAGGAAGAGAAGATGGAAGCATTGAAAGATAAAATGCGATACTGGTGCAAATGATTAATTTGAGACTTTTTCTCCACTAGCTAAGATGAATCTTATAACATTATTATCACATAAACAAAGCAATTTTAACGGGAATCTCGTACGGTTATAGATAAAATTATATTTATATATACAACATTATTTACAGACTTTATTTTATGTTAAACATTTTATTCCTTCTTCGAGACTTAAAATAAGTGAAATATGTATCAATGAATCTGGCCCCCCTTATGAGGTGAAAACTCATAAATGAATATGTCATCGTAAGAAGGCTAGCAATGGGCTCAAACAATTGCCCCAAGCTTGGTTTGCCAAATTTACAAGGTCACAAAGAGAATAACATATCATCTAATTAATATAGATCATACATTTCTATAAGGAATTTGACTCCATTGCTACTGCTATATAATACTAATACTAGATTATGTTGATGGCATAAAAATAACTGGAGATAATATTGAGAAGACTCAGAGGTTGACCAATAAATTATCAGGAGAATTTGACATCAGGAGCTTAGGAAGACAAATATTTTCTAGGAACTGAGGTGGATTACTACACGTTTGGAATATTATTCTCACAAAAATTACTGCTCTGTTATTTGAATCAAATGATCAAGACTGCCAACTTTCTACTGCTCCCATAGATACAGGCCATAAACTGGGAGGTGAAGCAAAAGAGGAACATGTTGATCATGGAATGTACCAATGATTAATTAGGAAATTTATTTACTTATATCATACCCATCCACATCTTTCTGATACTAGAAATGCCTTAAACCAGTTCATGCATGACCCAATGAAAGCCCATTGATAACTTGAGAAAAACCTCATGAAATGCCTATCAAACTCTTGTGCAATAAAACATCAGCTATTAGTGATGCACATGAACCTGTCCAACAGGATTGTATCATACACATTGAGGTAGACATATACGACAAATAAAAACTTGATTCTAACCTTTTTACTTCCTACATCCAATCAGAAGACCAATTGACAGACTGGATACTGAGAGAAACAAACTCAGTTGAGTGAACTATTGTGGGAACAATTATTGGATGGGAGACCTTCCGTGAAATTCAGGACTGACTGAACCAAAGAATCTGAAAACAGAATGCTGGGATAATTCAGTACCAACTAGGAACCTAGAAAAAAAGATAGGTTGATAGAGACAAAATAACAGTCAGAGAGAGAGAGAGGTTACAGTGAACTTTCCTCATGCAAAATCTCACAGAGATAATCGGTTACATTGGTAGGCTGACTGTAAGATAGAGTGATGTAAGATAGATTTATGAACAGTTAAAGTTAATAGATTGGTTCATGTGCACCGATTTATATAAGAGAGATATATATGGCAGGGTAGGTTAAGCATAGATAGCAAAACTTGGCATAATTTTTTGGTAGTAGAGCCTTTGGCTCATTTTTGTTGTTATGTCTTAATCGTAAAGAATGAATCTGCGGAGGAACTTGACTTTTCAGAAGATAACATCATCAACACGTTACTTTCAAAAAAAACATCCTCAATAAGTGAGTCAATGCAAGAGGGCCCAACGGCCAGCAGGCCACTCAACATACCATTCAGATCGATTTCTTCTTGAAGGTATTAAATTCGGCAAACTATTTATTTCCTAATAAATCTTGGGAGTGGTAGCTGAAGAAAGAAATAAAAACTTTTCAACTTTCCTCTACCGCTAAAAAATCATCTAGCACAAGGCATGGAAACTCAAGGGATTACAACAGTAGAAGAAAATACTACAAAAAAGAAAAAAAAAAGGAGGGATAATTGGGTCTTTATTATTGTATCACCCCATCAATCAGAGGAACAAGCTAATGAAGGCTACTTCTTCGTCGGCTTGCCATTGGAGATGGAGGCCTTGGCAGGGGCGGGGATGGCGGCGTTGGCGACGGCGGCGGCGGCAGCCGGGTTGAGCTCGTCCCATGCTTCGATCCAAGTAACCATGGCGTCGGCGAGCTTCGTGAAGTACGGGTCGATGGGACCAAGCTTGTCTTTGACGAGCTTGCTGAGCTCAATGTAGCAGGCCTGGACAGTGTTGCAGTCCTTGGGAAGAACTATAGACTGGAAGAAGGGGATGATGTCTTCCTGCCAGTAGATGCCCTTGTACTCTTTTCTAAGGTTCACAAACGGGTTGCTGGCCTTGCTGTGGAAGATGTACGGCAGCCCCGTCTTTACCCCAAGTCCAAGATGGTCGCAGATCACCTGAATTCCACCACCAAGCTTTTGTCATGTCCTAAATCGGAAAACTTAATTCGACGGGAAGTTTATGCTTGATCTAGAGTTTTATGTTTCCTTGTTAATTTCGTTTCAAGAAAGAAATCGATTCATTTGAAATTCAATCCTGGTTCTCTGAAGTGAAAAATTAGTGATTCCGGTTCTTTAAGTTTTCCCGGGATTTGGTTTGTTTCATGTGGGAAATCGGTCAAATCCGACTCATTTGATTCGAGACGAGAAGAAAATCGATCAGTTCGGAAGCTCATTTGGGCTAAAACTTCATGAGAAATCTATCAGATCAAAATAATTATTTTTGAGAGGACTTTCCATCGTAGTTCATACGTTGAGGAATTCAGAAGAGAGAACGATCAATTACTAACCAATCATATCGGAATATTTTCAACCCTAATTCTATAAATTTCGTTTCAAGGGAAATATCATTTGATGTAATTGATCAAATCCGAAACTAGGGAATTTGTCTCTCAAGAGAGAATTACAGATTGATTTTGTGTCTCCTGATGTCTTAGTGAAAAAATCGATCAAACCCGGTACATCAATCTCTGAAAAAATTCATTTCTCTCGCGAGAGGTCCCGGACAAACTCCGATTTCAAACTTTTTTCAAAGAAATTTCCGCATAGAAAAGTTAGGATCGAGCGTACCTTGCAGCACCAGCCAGCCCACATATCGTCGTAGCGGCCGATTGGTTGACCATCACCCATAAGCCCAAAGTACATGGCGGGGCCGATCAGCTCCCGGTTGAATCCGAGGTTCATGCCGCACATAGGGAAGAGAGTGCCCTTGGGAATGGTTAGAACTGCGTCAACGTACCGTGTATTGCGCTCCAAAGGCTTCACGAGCTGAGTAGGCGCGTCGTAGTCTGGAATGTTAAGCCAAAGGCCGTGGGAAATGGCCGTTGGGACGCCCTCTCTCATGCTGAATGGATAACCACGGACGAAATCCGCCCCTTTCCTGTAGGGATCGTAGAGCGTGTTGAAGAACAGAGGAGTCGAAGGTGTAAGCAGATTTTCAATGTGCTGCGACAAGGCGTTGATGTCCTCCCCGCTAGGGTTCTTCGCCACCTACAATTGATCCGGATTCAGATCTAATTCAAATTCCACAGAATCGACAGATCTCGAGAACTGATCCCGTAACAGAATCTTTCATGACGTCGCTGCTATATCTCTAATCAATTAATTTGCTTATAGATACATGGAAACTAAGATTGATGCATGGAAATTCAATAGGAGGAGCTTTCGGCTTAATTCTTTGTTTAAGGACCAGATCGGATCAAACTTTCTCGGGAATCAATAGATCTGAGGAGATCCGGGGAAGGCACTTACGAAGCAATCGTCGTCGATGGTGTAAATGTACTTCTTCTTGGAGACCATGAATCCGAAGCAGCGGCAAGCGGAGTCCTTGAAGGAGATGCAAGAGGCCTTGGGGCCGAGGATGCGATTGATGTCGTTGCGGTTGTAGAGCTCGTAGTCGAATCCTTCGGGAACTTTGATCGTCTTCGAGGGATCTCCATCTTGCACGATGATCAAGTGGTAGGGCTGGAAGAAGGGGCGCCACATTTCGAGAAAGTCCAAGTTACGGATCGTCGGGATGACGATGTCGAGCTCGTCGGTGAGAGGCGGCGATACAGGAATCGCCGGAACCGAGCCGCCTTGAAGCCCCGCCATTAGATCGAACGGAGAGAGAGATCCGTCGAAGGAAGATCGGCGACGAGCTCCGATCTCGATCTCGATCTCGATCTCGCAGAATGGCGAAGGAAGAAGACGACCGAGGAAATAATCTTGGGCCCGGGGCCGTATTTATAGCCCGGAGAGTCCGGACGAGATCTATTCTCGGCCGTCCGATGATTTACGATCGGACGGCTGTCGCCGTGCTCGGGACCGCGTTACTCTCCCCTTTTTTCCGTGGTGCTGACTGCTGACCGGTTGAAGAGGACACGTGTCAATACCGGAATGCCGTCGGATCGGGAGATGTCTCGTAATGGCCGTCCGATCATTCTGTTCTTAAGCACGTGCCTCTCACGTGGCTTTGAATTTCCTAGTTTCGAGTCATACGTGCGTGTTCCCGGCCGCCTACGGTCGATGAACAGCCTAACTAATACAGAGACTAAGTTCGGCAAGATAGAGAGAGGTCAACGCTACTCTTTCTCTCTCTCTCTCTCTATATATATATATCTATGTCTCTCTCTCGCCTTGTTTATTTATCTCTCGCGCTCTCTATCTGTCTCTCTCTCGCCTTGTTTATTTATCTCTCTCTCTTTATATCTATATCTCTCTCTCGCCTTGTTTATTTATCTTTCTCTTTCTCTGTCTATGTCTGTCTGTCCTTGTCTATTTATCTTTCTCTTTCTCTGTCTATGTCTGTCTGTCCTTGTCTATTTATCTTTCTCTTTCTCTGTCTATGTCTGTCTGTCCTTGTCTATTTATCTCTCTCTCTCGGTATGTCTCTCTATCCTTGTCTATTTATCTTTCTCTCTCGGTATATGTCTCTCTATCCTTGTCTATTTATCTTTCTCTCTCTCTGTATATGTCTCTCTGTCCTTGTATATTTATCTTCTCTCTCTCTGTATATGTCTCTCTGTCCTTGTCTATTTATCTTTCTCTCTCTCTGTACATGTCTCTCTCCGTTTCTATTTCTTTTTCTCTCTCTCTGTCTATGTCTCTCTCTCTGTGTCTATGTCTCTCTCCTTCTTTATTTATCTTTCTTTCTATTTCTCTTTCTCTCTCTCCGTGTCTATGTCTCTCTCTCCTTTTCTATTTCTCTTTCTCTCTCTCTCTGTCTATGTCTCTCTCTCCTTTTCTATTTCTCTTTCTCTCTCTCCGTCTATGTCTCTCTCTCTCTGTCTTTGTCTCTCTCTCCTTTTCTATTTCTTTTTCTCTCTCTCCGTCTATGTCTCTCTCTCTGTGTCTATGTCTCTCTCTCCTTTTCTATTTCTCTTTCTCTCTCTCCGTCTATGTCTCTCTCTCTGTGTCTATGTCTCTCTCTCCTTTTCTATTTCTCTTTCTCTCTCTCTGTGTCTATGTCTCTCTCTCCTTTTCTATTTCTCTTTCTCTCTGTCTATGTCTATGTCTCTCTCTCCTTTTCTATTTCTCTTTCTCTCTGTCTATGTCTCTCTGTGTGTGTCTATGCGTCTCTCTCCTTTTCTATTTCTCTCTCTCTGTGTTTTATGTCTCTCTCTGTGTGTCTATGTGTCTCTCTCCTTTTCTATTTCTCTCTCTCTCTCTGTGTCTATGGCTCTCTCACTCTCCTTGTCTATTTCTCTCTCTCTCTGCATATGTCTCTCTCGCCTTTTCTATTTCTCTCTCTGTTTATGCCTCTCTCCTTTTGTATTTCTCTCTCTCCTTTTATATTTATCTCTCTCTCTCTATTTCTTTCTCTCTCTTTTTCGTTTCTATTCTCTTTTCTGTTTCTCTCTCTCTCTCTCTCTCTCTCTCTCTCTCTCTCTCTCTCTCTCTCTCTCTCTCTCTCTCTCTCTCTCTCTCTCTCTCTCTCACACACACACACACACACACACTCTCTCTTTCTATTTCTGTTTCTCTCTTTCTCGTCACTGGTATTTTTCTTTTGTCGTTCAAACGAAGCCAGTCAGTAAGACAGCGAAAGGGAGCGAGAAGGATAAAAATATCGACAGTAAACAAGAGAGAAAGAGATAGGATATAGACATCAAATTCTTAACGTTTATAGATCAGGAGAAAGAGATACCGATCCGCGTCATCATAGAACAATAGAGAGATTTATAGATCTAGAGATTGAGAACACGAGAAAGGGATAAAGAGTTGATGACAGATGATGGAAATAACATTAAGAATAGATATGGTTTTGTAGATTGGCATGCCCACGAGATGGAAACTGAGAGAGACAGAAAGGGAGATGATAGAGATAGAGATACTTAGAGAGCTATATAGATGTAGAGATGAAGAACACGAACGAGGGATCTATAGTTTGTGACAGACGGTGGAGGTAACATAGTAAGCGTGATGGTTATATAGATTAGGATACCCATGAGATAGAAAGGGAGATGATAGCCTATCATTGAAAGAGATAGAGATGGATAGTGGAAGACAGAGACAGATGGATGGAGATGGTGACAGATGGAAGGGAGACTCGTTAATAGGAATGCAGAAGCTGACAGCCGATCTGAAAGAGGGAAGTTGGTGGGTTTTCATATAAAAAAAGAGGGACAGCACAGGCCAGCTAATTCATACTTCATAGTTCCAGACGAGCATTTCTGGCATAAACCGCTGGATTCCATCACCCAAGAAGAAAAGTGCGTGTGAAAGGATGAATGCTGATGATGTTGACATAGTTACAAACACATAAGTAATATATATGTGTGTATGTGTGTGTGTGTATATAGAAAAAGGGACATTCTACGCATTTAGATACAACTACTGATGGGGATGACATTGATTAGACGCAAATTCTGAAAAGAAGTATAGTTGAAGGCATTGACTTTGGGGAGAATAAATATGGATGATGGCTCTAATTGATTTAGATTATGCAAACAGTTGAAAATAATAGGATAATAGCAAACAATTGTCTGCATTCAACGTCACATGACCACCTTATACTTGTAAATATAGAAATGTGGAAGTCTGACATAGTCAAAGACACAAGCAATATATACTTGTAAATAGAGAAATAGGGACATTCTTCGTATTTGGATATAAGAAATAATGGATACTGCATTTGGTAGGAGTAAATGCTGAAAAGTGTAGCTGAAGGCATTGACTTTGGGGAAAATAAATATCGAGGATGGTTTCAATTATTTTAGGTTGTGGAAAACAGTGTTCATAAAGAAGACCACATAAGAGGGTAATCTCGATCAAGTTTCTGAATTCAATGAAGAAGATGGCCTTGGGAGTTATTCAAGAGTAGTAGGCTAGATAAAGGGACTCAAGATCTAGGAGAACAGAATAGCAGATAAACGAGAGAATGCATACTCAAATATTATTGGTCATACAGAATGATAAGAGATCCCTCTAGACTTCACCAATTAGATGTGAAGACCCATATTCAAGGAAGAAAAATCTCGGTTTCATTTCAGTTTTTAAAAATATTGATCAGACCGGTTCAGTTAAAGAAAATGTATTTTTTTCTAGCATGTCGGACAAACTAAAAGCAATAGTTAATCTTAAAAGTGAACACAAAAAACCTAACCAATAACTATGATCATCATTTGTGGCTGGCTACTCCTGATCGGTCCTATAGAACCACCCATCCAGCAGAGAAGCCATCCATCTACCATCTAACCTCAAACATCAACCTAACCACCATAGGTGCATTCATTCCTCTAGCATTCATTCTACAGTACGTCCATCATGCTTAAAGCCTGCGAACATAGAAAATTCTTCTAGCAAAATTTAAGACATTTAATGGTACAAGAACTCCATTATACGGAATAACCAATCAGTTGGGTCCCCATTTTTTTGTTGAGAAAAAATATGGTCCCAATCATGATCTCACCCCTGGCTCTATATCAGACAGAATTCAGGACCTATGATTAAAGAGGTGAGATAGGATATTTATAAAATAGGATGTAGATATAATCGGGTAATGGTAAGGAAGGAAGGTGATATATAATAATTGTAGAGATTTTACGAATATTAATATGAAAGATAATAGACAATGATGTAAAGAAAAAAAATACATGGTTGAAGTGATTATTATAAAATAAAAATGCGTATAAAGAAATATGGGTAAGTATGTATGTATAAATGGGTGTAAATATTTGTTTAATTTCATTAATAGTGGGGTGATGAAGCATGGTGATATGGAAGGGTTGACGAGGGAATGCATATGATGTGAAGTGATTTGATGAGAATAAGAGATTGATCTAACATAAATTATTTTGATTAATATGAAACAATGTAAGGTGAACATACTAACCCGAGTTATTTATGTTCTGCCAGGGTCGTGGTGATTGCCAGATGCACTTGAGCTCATCCTCTTCTCTGTTGATTATCCTTAATCACCCAAGATAATAATAATAAACATGATGAATATCTTAATCCATTATTCATCAATTAGTATACAAATATAGGAAGCACATTTAAAGATGGATTTTAGTGATCGACGCATGTAATTATAGATTAAAGGGCATGAATGACTAGGGAGGAGAAGGACAAATATGCCCTAAATTTTTTCTCAATTGTAAGACTTCCACATTTTTCTTGATTGACAGTTCTAATAGTAATACTTGTGCGGCACATAATGAAAAAATATCAAAATAATCCTACTCCATATAATGTGTGATGTGGCAATGCATCAAGTGTCAGCCATGTTAACACACTTTCTGATTTCAGCTAACTGCAGTGTGACACGTATAATCATGCATTTCCAAACTTGCATAGGCTTTAATACAAAATAAATCAAAGGATTTTGTATAGCCTCCACATATACCGCATGAATGATATGATGAATGACATTTCGCCTTCCCTAGTCATCACTCGAGTAAGCTAAATGTGACAAACGTAGGCATGTGAAATAAAACCAGAAAACCCTAGATAATTCCCATAAATATAATATAATTCATGAAAATGTAAAAAAAATATTTGACCCAGAATAATAATATTGCAATGAATTTATTGTCAAAGAATTCTTCAAATATTGTTGTGTAAAAATATGATATCTAAAAATCCATATAATACCATAAATTAAATAAAAATGGAACATCATCATAAAATAGTACTTATTGTTTTAGTCTTGGAAACATATATTTATGTTAATAATAATAAAATTAATCTAATAATTAACTTGTTTGCAGACAACCCACATTAATGACATCTCCCTGTGTTTGCCCTCCCCCTCCCCCACACTACACACTCAGAATCCCCTAGTCTCCTGATCTTCCCCTATCCAGCTCAAGGTGTAGGGCTGATCAAGTTCAACATAGGTTGAAATTGAATTGGACAACTGTTCGATGGAATCATGTTGATGACATCAATATTATGCAACGCCAACATTGGGTTGCAGCAAAGAACTTCATGTAGATAAAATATGGTCATTATACACAGTATGTCAACAACAATGATAGATAGTGTGGCCAATTATCAGCATTCAATAATAATATATAATTAAAATTATAGGTCAAAATTAGATTTTAACATGAAATTCAATGTGAAATAAACACATGAAAAAATGATTTTTATGAGACTAATGCAATAAAATTTATAGTTCGTCATAGGCCCCGGATATGGAGCACTACAGTGGATAAGGTGCATTAAACGTGTTTATCTATCTGGATGTAAGTTTCACATAGCTAAGCTCGTTGGGGATAAATTTCTTATTGAGTAGTGCATTGACCTTGACACTTTGCTCCAAGGTAAACATCATTTACCATCACAAAAAGTTTCTTGGGTATGTAGGAAGAAGAAAAAGTGATGTCAGCCCCCATGGAAGAACACCATATAGTATTTCTAAAAGAATTTTCTAAGGCCCCAAAAGCAACCTATGCTTTGCCACATGGCCCAAGCTCATGCAAGATTGGTACTGACACTGTGTAAGTCATTGCATTGGACCAGGATGGGAAATTACATATATCTTCATCTAGTTGCAGTGCCTCCACCATTGTTGGTGCTAATTGGACATGTGTGATGTCATGTTCCAAGTTAAACACAATATTGATTGTTCCAGACACTAAGTGTGCATGTTGAGTTGTTTCTCCTTATGGACTGCTAGCAAGGTGTACCATGTGCGGAATGTCTCCAGAAGTGCACCTTTATGATGTCTTATTGACATGCAGAATACCACCAAGAAGGAGCCTACAAGTGCTCTAATCCCTGAGATGACACCCACACTAGTAGTCTATGTTGGGTGCACAATTGCAGAAATGGGAAGCCTATAGATATTTCTAGCGTCTAGGGATGTTAAAGTGATAGGCCACATGTCTAATGTTTTTGAAGACCTTAAAGGGTTCATTATATCATTGTATATGCCAATTGTGTCACTTAATAGCTGTGGCATTCTTCAATAGTTGAGTATTAAGGCATAGAAACACTAAATTGTTGACGCAGAAATTTGTGTATTGCAAGTTCTGATTATTTTTAGCCTTCATGAAGTTAGTTGCACACTCCATAACCTCTCTAGCTTTCTCAATGTGCATGTGATAGTCACACAAATCAGAAGGAAGGTGAGGAGTGGCCTAAACACATCTACTTCACCACCTATGGAGGGGAGAGGGGTTACCAACCAATTGTTGTCTCGAATGGCAAGTCATCCATCCCTAAGCTTTAATAATTTTTTTAGGAGATCTAGGCACAATTGATCAAATAGATCTGATTCTCCTGATGATCCAGTGCATAGCTCTTTAGATACTCCTAGAGCATCTCTTTCACCTACTCTGTCTGCTCATCCACCGGAAGGTGGAAACATGTTGAGAACTTTATCTACAAGAAAGTTAAGATTCAACCCATGAACTTTGCATCATGGTCACTAATAATGTCAAGTGGCAGTCCCTAGTGCTTTGCCACATGCACCATAAAACGTTATGACACTCCTGCAGCTCTCACCTGTAACTACATTGGAATGGAGATCATGTACTTGAAAATTAATCAAACAAAAGCAAGATGGTGTTTCACCCATTCACACTTGATGAACTCCATGGAGAGGGATTCCCATGGAATACTTGATCGGGACATTAGCTCCACTATGGTACTCTATATTATCTTTTAGGTACACCTAACATGACCAAGAGCATGCTTTAATGTCCTGATCATACATAGTTAATGGCAGCTGCCTTGGCCAATAACATGAGGTCCATCATGCACCTCATGCAAAAGCTCATGTTATGACTTGCCCAGGTGTAAAACATAGAACACATTTCCTAGCGCATAAAGGATGCCATCCTCCAGTACTTGTGTTGGAGCTTCCCAGTCTTGGATAGAACTGACCTAGGATGGATACATCCTCATACTAACCTTACCAACCAAATGCATGAGTAACTTGACTTCCAAAATTAAGTCTCATTTTCTCAGATTGAGGTATAGTGTATGCCGCACCTTTTCCAGCACCTTTTGTGATGCCCAACACGAGCATCAAGGCTTCCGCTATACATAATATGTCAATGACATAATCACAAATGATAAAACTCATTAAATTATACATTTTATAGGAGTATTTGCAGAGCCTTTGAATCATACTATTGAATTCAGATGATCCATAATGCATGATGTATGTCATCTTTCGCTTGTTTCCATCTTTGATGCAGAATTGGTGGTACTCGCTCTTCAAGTTCATTAAGGATAAATATCATGCCTCCCATGCCCAATTGAATAGTTTTTAGTGTTTGGAACATGGTACTTGTTCTTCGTAGTGAATGTGTGGCAGTGATAAGCCTAAAATTAATGTCAATTAAACATGAATTTAACCATGAAAAAGGCTATTAAGCTTATGCAATAAAAGTTGATTTTGGAAAGGCCATTAGGATGAGAAAGAGGTCGATCCTCAAGGAGGCTACTGTATGTGAAAAGTTGATTTTATTACCTGATTAGAATGTTTGAAGAAGAAAGAATTTATCAAGTACTTATAGGATTCTTATTTTATGAGAACTTTATAGATTTTTAATTTTTGTTTGTAAAATTTCAGAAATACAAGTGATATAATATTTCAGGAAAAACTGAAATCAATCTGCAAATATCAATGATTTAAGTCTTAATTTTGAAATTTTTTTTAAGAATTAAAATAACAAAAATGAGAATTCAAATTGAGGATGGAGAGATAAAGATCAGAGTGTAATCTAGAAAAAAATAAAAAGAAAGTGGAAAGAAATTGGGGAAATTTGGATTTTTTGATTGTTTGATATAAATCTATGAATAACATGGTAATGGAGATAACAATCATATCTGATTAGTTCCCTATGCTCGGATCTTAATTCTGAATGCAAATAAGTGTGCTTAACTTTCAAAATTCCTTTTATGGCATGGATATGCTGCCCATACCTTGGTATTTTTGTAACAATCAAGAAGGAAATCAAAGACTCAAGAATGAAATTACATATTTGACCAAGAATCAAGCAGTTTAGACTTTAGAAGCAGCAATTGTGCCCTTCTTGCGCAACTAGGTTGGGGATCTTCCTCAGTGTTTTTCTTTGTCTTCCAATCATCAACTTTATCATACAACTATATGGATGGATAAAGTGGCCAACTAGGAAACTTCCCCTAAATTTTCAGATTGATCGTAAAGCCCGAATATCAAGATATCATCATTCGAATTTCATTTAATCTCGACTATTGAATCCTCATTCTCTCCTCCACGTGGGTGCAACCTCGATGGGTATCTGTAATCCGATTCATTAATAATGATTTCCAGTTTTCTTCTGGCATGCGATGATTAGGTGCCACGTATCCTGATCACTAACAAAAAGTTCAGCTTGAGATAATAATAAAAAAAATAAAAACAATGATGAATATATCCTTTAGTACCCTTGTGGCGCTGATATGATCATGACAATGGTATAATTTGGCCCACAAAAAAGTGCCAGGTGGCAGGCTGACATTATTGATAAAACAAAATGAATTAACTGTCTTTAGTAAAGCAAAAATGCATTTATGGGTCCTAAAATTCATTTTGCATGGATATAGTCATCTAAAATTCTATAAAAATACAAAAAAATTGTAAAAAGGAATTAATATGTTTAATAATTAAAAAAATATTTTCTCCAACCAAATAATAATAATTTCCTAAGGAACTTAGTGTCACAAAAATTTGAAAAGTTCCAAAAAATCATAAAAAATCATTAAGTCACACCAAAGGCTATATTAATCAATTTAACCCATGATAACATGGAATTATGGGAATTATAATGCACATTTTAATGTAATATTTGTGCTATTTAAGTCTTACTGATGATCTCAATTTTAGGGTTAGAATTCGTCATTGGTGATTGAGATTATTGAATAAAAATATGTATATTTAACCATACTTAAAAATACTTAGTTTGTGAACAGATCATCTCCACAATGATTATAGAATTACTTTCATATACTAGTGATGATCAACAAGATGATTGATGAAAACAAGATTCGATTACGTGAGCTAGTGATATTGATTAAAAATATGTAAGTTATAAGTTTATATAACTTAAAGAGAAGAGCAAGTGCGCGTGACGGACATGATGATGGACGATGGTATGAACAATGATAGTGATTGGATGTGGAGTGGTACGGTGGCGAGGATGAAAAGACAGAAAAGAGAGTAAAATGAGAGTGCAAGTACGTTTATAAACCCTAATTATGTTAACAATAGTGACGAGAAAGAGACAATGTAAGGCGAAGACACGTACCTTAGATCCTTACGTTCTGCCAAGATCACGGTGATTTATGAGTGCCAAAAAGCTACCCCTCTTCTCCAATACTTCTTCTCACACACTCATGACAACAAGAACACTCTTGATGGATCTCAAAACTCACTATCTTTCAATCAGCCCACAAACGTAGGAAGCAAGTTCAAGATGCATTTCACAATGATCCAGGCCTCTATTTATAGATAAGAGGGTATGGATAAAAGAGGCGAGAAAGACGAAGCAACACTGAAAATTTCAGCTCAATCCGAGTTGTAGATCAAAAGATATTGCCATTTGAAGTTGAAGCAATCCTAGCCCTTGATTTCCTTCTCTCTCCTCGTCAACATCCTCAATTTCCGTGCCCATTAAGAAGTCAAAGTACTTGGTATTCCACACGTTTTGTATTCTGTCCAGGCACCCCTTCGTATTCCGTCCACGTGTACCTGAAAAAAGGGTAAAGAAAAACAAAGAAAAAACAAAGAAAACCCCTCTTTCTCAAGGCTTATGTGGCGGCGCGTCAGCGCGCCACGTCACCCTCTTTTTCTTCTCTTTTCTTTGTTTGAAATGAGTGGATGTAAGCATGCCACAAAGTCACCCTACGGTGAAAAAAGCCAAAAATAGTTTAAATTTTAAATTAAATAAAATAAAGGCCCAAAAATACATATAAATATATATTTTTTGACTCAAAAAATCGCATCTTTCCAAATGTTATGTCAAAAAATTCCAGAAAAATCATATTCTATCCCAAAAATTATATTCTTTTAGAATCTATTGTTAGAAAAATCCTAAAAATACAGAAAATTCATAAAGTCATTCTAAAAATAGATTTAATCATTTTAAGCTTGATAACATGCAAATATGAGTACTTTAATGCAGAGAAACATGTAAATATAATCATATAAGGAACTAAAAATGCTTGTTATCAATTACTCCACACGTTATCAGGTACTCCACAGTTAGGTGTAATGATTTGACATTCTTCTTATGGAAGATGACTAAAAGACCAAATGGTGTCTTGGATTGGAAGATGCACCTGCCTCAAGTAAATGTTAG
Organism: Wolffia australiana; assembly: GCF_029677425.1. NCBI lineage: Eukaryota > Viridiplantae > Streptophyta > Magnoliopsida > Alismatales > Araceae > Wolffia > Wolffia australiana. Next base: position 7,102,346 of record NC_135841.1, on the reverse strand, counting down.
GCTCTATGTCTAGATTTGGATGAAACAAAAGCAATTACTACAGTGAAAGACTTTGAAGCAAATCATAATGGTATTCATAAAATCATTGATCTAATCATGTGCATAGATTGGATTTGGGACTTCTCCCTTCCTTGAGTGAGACGTGTTAAGCTGCTCAAGTGTGAAGTCTCAAGATGTATACATGCTATCCCTAGCATGCTAGAAGTCTATCTCGATGATCCCCATTTTCACTCCACTATCGTTGTTACATTGTCCCAATCGCATCAAGAATGGACAATAGCAAAGGTGAGAAGGGAGAAGAAGGTTAGGATTTGAAGAATTCTGACACTGGAGAAATTTTTTCATGGCCTTTCCCTTTTATATTAAATGGGATTTTTCTAAAATCTCTACACTTGTGTATCTTCCAATGACCAAAACACCATTTGTGCGTGACCGTCTAGGCTCATGTATTACTTTAATTAATGACTCTAAGGGCCCAATATCATGTATTAGCCTTAAAATTTAATTAACTATATCATCATGTAGATTAATTAATGATACTTTGATTTTAACCCAATCGATAGGTTGAGTGTCTAAATGGTGGGGGTGCAAAGCTACGCTATGCGCTCAGATGACATAGAGTGTATTGGCTCACTCGTGGAACCTCTTTGTTATGAATTACCATTTAAATATAGTCTCCCATTTGATTGACACTTCTAGGATAATGGTATAGTCAATTTTCAAATCCTAATCGTCCATTAAAGTTATTATTGATGCTTTAAAAAATCATTGAAGAACTCTTCATGAATGTTCCATTACCTTGGCCAAACACTTCAATGCATCATCTTCCTTGAGTTGTCACCAATTATACCAAGGGTAGAAGGTCCCATCTTGACGACTCAATAGTCTTCGTAAACCTTTTGTTGCACTCGAACTCAGACTATTTAGAATTCCATTATTGGAAACTTGTAGGTCATAGTCAAAGTATAATCATATTTCTACAAAATGTCTTTGGTGTCGTAGGTTTGACATCCATTTAGACAATTGTGACATGAATCAACCCAATTTTTAATTTGGTATAATATCGTTTGGGGTTGCATATAAATCCATTCAGTGAACTCTTTCCACTAAAGAACCCCACTATCTATCCTGTCTACACACAAATGGCTATGGGAATGGACATACTCATCATATGAGAGAGAACAGTAAGTGTTATTCTATCATGATACTTCGATGTCCTTCTTGAGTATCCTTCAAATAAGAATCTTTAGAACACATGGTTTAAGACTTATGATCTCCATATTATGTTCTCAACATAATGCAATAACTCAGATCATATATTCGTAGACTCCATTATAAGCATCACACATGTACTATAATAAATACATTTTATTAATGAACATGGAATGAGATATTGAATATGTGATTGGTTTGGTGGACACATATTTCCGTTAGCATCTTCTAGAGAGTGTGCCTTGAATGAGCTTGATCTCCTGTTCCATCTCCCACTTTGGATGCATTTGTTTTGGAAGTGTTTTGGGTAGTGTACCAATATACTTACACATCACCAAATGTGGACTATGTGTAAGCCATTGCCTAGGACTAGGATGGGCATCATCACTCAAACATTGTGCACACAATGTGCATGGTGCAGCAACATACCCATAGCCATTTATGGTGTAGTTTTCACTCTTGGCACTAGTTGGGAACCCATGAAGGCCCACCACATGTATAACACAATGTTGATTGCTTCCAATCACTTAGACTGTATGCAAGCCTACCTCTCCATGCAGGCTACTAGAGATTCATGTTCCCCACACAAGACACTACCACGAGTATGCCTACTTGGCATCTCACAACCAAGCAAAATTCCAGTAGGGCACACTAGAGGCTTTGTGAAGTGGTTGATGTTGGGTTCAGTGCCTTGGTTTGTCCATGGAAAACACGTTTCCATGGATGCAGAAGTGTGTCGATCGATTCACAATCAATCTTTGAAATAAAACATTGAATGTACCTTTTTGGGGAACTCGTTCCACCCTTGACATTGCCGCTCTGAGATCATTCTGAAGCCGTTTATGCGTCCGGCCTCGAATTCTCTCATGGAACCTTTACCGTCATCGGTTACCATATATGTATAATCCATCATCTGGGCAAGGCTCTCGAATGACTTAGGGTATGGTTTATCGTCAAACCCTAATCCGTCATTCGATTTGTACTAATGCGTGACGGGGATCATTAGAGAACACCTTCTCCAATATCCTCACTACCCAAGCCAGGGAGTTTTCTACATCATCTTCCTTGAGCCAATCTTCTATTGTATCAAGGGCGTATGATCCTGTCTTGACCATTCAATCACCTCCGTAAGCTTCTTACTATATTCGAGCTATGACTTATTTGAATCCCATGGTTAGAGGCTCGTAAGTTGTAGTCAAAACGTAGTCACTTACTTATGATATGTCCTTGGTGTCTCAGGTCAGTGGATCACTTATACAATCATGAATCGAATCAATCTAATTGGTGTTTAGGTATAATACCATTCAATGATTCATACAGATAAATTCAGTGAACTCTTTCTCCAAAGAGCACCAACTATTTGTCCTTAGTGTCGCCACACTAATATCCACAGGATCAGATATGCTTATCGTATAAATAGGATTAGCTAGTGCTATTCTATCCGGATAATTGATGTCTGTCTCGACTATCTGTCGAATAGGAATATTTAGAATACATGTTAAAAAACTAGTGATCGTTGTATTATGATCTCATCATAATTCACTAAGTCATTGCACATATTCATGGACTTCATTATAAACATCACACGGAATAATAATGAACGTAAATATTTTATTCAATGAACTTAAATAAACATGGTAGTGTGATTGGCTTGACCGCCACATAATATCCATCAGTTGCATCGCTCAGGTCAGCGTAGGCACACAACTACCACACCTAATAGCATACATATTTGGATCCAAATATGTGTGTTAATCAAAAGAGGGACAAATGTGACGGAATTAAGAGTGAAATATATCAGAGGAATAAAGAGAGTCCTAGATTATCAATGATGTCTATATCTGCTTTTCATGACAAGATGATCCAGATCAAGGTTAGAAGATTTTGATATGTTGGCAGGAAAGCTCATATATGATTTCTACAATCTTACCATCTCTAAAGATATGTATAAAATTTAGGTGTTTTCAATGTATGACATGTTATCCTCAAGTGAGATTCATGCTCCTCCAAATTCTTAATATAAATTAAGATAATATAAATCTTTAATATAAATCATCAAAGTAGACAATCTTTACTATAGAATTTCCTAGATATTATCTAAAGAGTATGTTGGTCATGATCCTCATGAATGTACTAAGTGCATTTGACAAGCCAAATGGCATAACTAACCACTCATAGAAACCATACTTGGTTTTGAAAGTAGTTACCCATTCTTCTCCCTCACGAATCCTTGGTGGCATCCACTTCTCAAATCAATTTTGGCAAATAATCTAGCACCAGATAATATATCAAGAAACTCATGATCGATGAATGGGAAACCTATATTTTATGACTATATGATGCCGGACGTCGCCGGGACGTCATCCGATCATCATCGAGAGTGATGAATCGGTGTCAAAAAAAAGACGGTATCGGACTACGGTGGAGGGCGATGTTCAACAGTGAACCCTAATGGCAGGGAACTACGATGAATCCGAAGTGCATCTACTTATGGTACGTACAAGTGCCAACGAGCAATGAAGTCCTACTCCCGGGTAACCGACGGAGTCGCCCAGAGGTGGGTGGTTAGACCTCTAGAACCTCGTTCGAGGGGGGGTCAAGGACGCTATGGTGCCGAACGTGGTGTTTTCCCGCCGGGTGTTGCTCACATGGGACGGGGAAGCCCAACTCGTACCAAACAGGTAAGACACTCTGGAATTCGCGTGTTTTCACTCGTCCTCTCCCGCCCACCTATGTCTAACCTGAGCGCGGTGGAGTCAATACGATTATGCACTGAAAGAAATAAGAGACGGGGCTGAGTAGGCGTACCTCTTCGGTTTCTGTTGTCCGTCTTCCTTGGCTTCATGCGTTCGGCCTGGCGCGGTAAGGGGGAGACTCGGTAGCTGGCGCGCAGTTGAGCAGGAGCTCGGTGAGTGGTCGGTGATGCGTTCTAGCGGGTGGCGACGGCGACATCGTCGGGTACGAACGAGGATAGTGGCTGGGCTGACGATCCCGGCGCCGATGGCTGTCGGTGCCGGCGGTCTCGCGGCAAGCACGGGCACGTGGCAAGCCGGGTACCACGCACGGGCCGGCGGGTGTCGGGCGCAGAGACGACGGTGGCGGCGAGTGCAAGGGGCGGCCGAGATGACGGGTCGAGCACCCTACGGCTCATGGGAGCGAGGGAAGGGCATGGTAAACCTCTGCGGGTGTGACGGCATGGTGCAATGCGGTGCGGCGGCATCGGCGCGAACAGCAAGGAGTGACGTCCTTGGGCGGCGGGTGCAAGTGTTGATGCGCGAGCAGACTCGACTCGGTGCAAGTGCGGCGCAACGGCAGTTGGCGCGCACTATCGACAACGGTGCAAGCAGGCCAAGGACAGCGACCACCAGAGGACTTCTGCAGGCGGTCAAACACGCGCAAGGACAGTGCCCGCACGATGCAAGGGTGGACAGAGGAGGTCGGTGCATGCGGTCAGCGCCAGGTGCGGACAGGGAAAACGGAGGGTGCAAGAAAACCGCGCACGCAGGGTTGGCGTCGGCCCCGCGCAAGAGCAGCGCAGCAGCGCGCGGGGCGCGCGGGGACATCGGGAGCCGACAGCAACCAGGCGCACTCCCGCAGTGGCGGCGCGCACAGGTTGCTAGCGGCGGCGCACGCGGGTAACTGGTGGCGGCACACGAGCAGATCGTTCGGCAGCGGGATGGCAGCTCCACCCGTCCGGTGTGAGTGCAAACCCCCCCCCCCCTTTTCCCTTCTTCTCTTCCCCCTTCTCCCTCCTTCTCTCCTCCTCCCTTCTCCTTCCTTCTTCCCCTTCCTCCTCCCTCGATCGTGAGCGGCGACCCTCTCGCTTCCTGAACAATCCTTCTTAGAAAGAAAATACTTACACAAACGAGGGGTAACATTTTTAGGGCACCATCCTGTCCCTTTTATAGGGAGGGTTGGATGGGCCCTAACACAACAAGCCCAAACCCAAAAAAAAAAAAAAAGAAAGGAAAAGGAAAAGACAAGGGGAAAGAAAAGAAAGGAAGAGAAAGAAAAGGGGGAGAAGCGGGAATTGTCTACCCATTTAGTGGCGGTGGAGGGGAAATCCTTATAGGTTGGATTTCCCCTCACTACAACGAGTAAGGCGAGATAAAGAGGCGGGGAAAGAGAGATAAAATGATGGAAACGAAAGAAACACAGATGAAGTCCGAGCAAAACAATGAAGGAAAAGAAGAGGTAACGAGCCCGTTACCCGGGATATTTGAAACCGGGCATGCGCGCCGTCGTTTTAGCTTGCCGTGCAGGCTGGACGCAAACTGGTGGTGATGTCGATGACGAGATTGACGTCTCCGAAGACGATCCTGGGGGCTCGGGCTGCATCGCGCCATCACTATGCTATTGAAACACAGTCTCCAAGTCCTATCTTTTATGAGAACGAGTAATGCTGGAACAGCACAAGGACTCAGGCTTTTACATATGAAACCTTTTAATTTAGTTCTTTATGTTCATAGGGACTCATTTATAATGGGCAAATTTGGGAGGGATGAGCTTGGGAGGAGATGAACAGAGTAATTGGATATCTTGAAATGTGGGAAGGACATTGGATAGTTCATCAGAGAAAATTTTATTAAATCTTGGATGATGGGTAGCTTGGAATATTATTTTTCATAATGAGTTTTTGTTAAGTGGATAACAAGAGGAGTACTAGAAAAATGGGACAGAAATTTCTCCAATTTCTTTTCTAGTGACATGATTGGATGCCAAATAGAAGGATCGGTGGGATTAACATATTTGGAAAAAGTCATTTTGGGACACCAGTTGGATATTGATTTTCTTACCCTTAAAAATGAAGGAATAGGATTTAGATTTCTCTCGAATGGTAACATCACATTATATAACCAGGTTGATCAACATTGATACAGCCTACATTCATGTGAATAACATCTAGCTATATCTTATCTTCATAGGGTATAATGTCAAATTATAATTGGCACATGTGAGTAATAGGAGTGGAATTGGAATTTTCCTAGGATACATTATATGGATTATCATATTTCTATAATTTTTGCTCTAGCTTTTCTACAACAGCTTGAGATATCGCATTCATGATACCTCCATTCTGAACAATGATCTTGCAATATGAGGGATCTACCTTGACAAAGGTGACAATTATTGTGGTTCTTAGGGGATCTTCATGTAATGTTTGAGTGAAGATCCATTGCATAACATAGCTCTGTTTCTTAGGATCTTCAAATTCTATAACACCTGGGTCAAATGCATAATCTTCTTCTTACACATTTTCATGTAGAGGTTCATCTCTTATCAACAATCAGTTTCCTCGAAAAGGAGAAATAGACAAGTGGGTGAAATATGACCTGGTTTGCCATACTTGTACCATGTCGTTTTGCTGTTCACAGGAGGATTTTATTTTTCTCCTTTCCTATTTGGAGGTACGTATAGAGGTGTTATTGAAGGTAGAGGATGAGAAAAATGGGGATCATTAGGTGAGTGTAGATAAGTGAAAGTAGGACAGTTGTTTGTAGTAGCATTTCTACTGGAAGGATTCAATCTCAATTCATTTGAAATGCTACTGCATGTTTAAACACCTTCTTCTGCTGAATAATTTATCTTGCATATTCATGCCTTAAATGTGGAGATTGAAACTAAACTATCTTTATCAAAAACACCTGTGAACGATAGCTATTTTACAATAAATTAGTCATTTTACATCATCGTTTTACAGAATTCCAAGAGGGTGATCTTGTAATGATCTCGCTAAATCATGCTAGGATGGCCAAGTTATATTTTAAACATTGTCATCTAGGTGCTGGACCCTTTAAATTTTGTAGAAACTTGTTAAATGTCTCTGATTTACCTGATCTAACGATTGAGGGTATTAGTTCTACATTTAATATCTCAGATTTAATCAAATATAGAGGATTTCCCAGTATTCCTAGTGAGCTGATCGAGCCTTCCTCTTTTTCTTTATGGTGTCATAAACTCCATTCCACCAAATATTTTCCCTTCAAGTAAGAAATAAAAAATTGATTATATTATCATTAACTAATTTATCTCTAATCCAGAAGGTGGTTAACAAAGGTTTCTTGTGAAAGGGGCTAACAAAAAAATTTCAGATATTTTTTGGATTTCACTGCACAAGGTTTGTACTCCCTTGTATTTGAACTTCATCTCTGCAAAGAAACTTTGTTGATATCGAGGATGATGGAGTAATAACTGAACTCGAAGATAAAGGGGAAGACACTGACCTTGAAGACGTAGAAGAAATGACAGATGATGAAGATAATGAAGAGGATGATGACCTAGAAAAAATGAATATGAAGCAAGTGATCTTGAATGTGAAAGAAAGGAATCATGGCACAATGGATTCAGCATAAGAGTTTATCATTTATAGGGATTTAGTATAACAATATGAGTAAGAATTTAGCATGAAAACACATTAGAGTCATTGGTCAGGCGCCACGTTATCATTTTTTGCCTTGCAAGCTTTCTCACTTACAAAGGATTGAATTCATTTAATAGTACAATATCTTTAGGTTTTTTATTTGATCATCTATTAATCCATCTTCCCAAGCAAAATAATCTATGTGGTTGAGCTTGGAATAACTGTTTCCAACAATTCATGATTGGTATAAAATAATTTTGATTGTAACATAATAAAATATAAACAAGCATTTAGGGATTATAGATTTGAATTCCTTAGTGCTACTGTATTTTGTCGACCAAAATCATATTTTGGTGTAATTTTTTATTAAGGCAGAAGAATTCTATAGGTATCTCTAATGTACTTTAAAACTAGTAAAAATTAACCCTTGTATTCTATTCTTCTATTGTAGCAGTCACCTGTAGTCATGTGATTGTCATAAGGAAATGCTACAACACGATCTTGTGTTCCTTGAGTTTGTGAGAGGTTGTGTTATTGCTTGGTGACAGTTTGGATGAATCATGGCCTCGACAATTTGAACATCATGTCAGGGATGTACCTATATTGTATGTAAGTTTAACTAACATTACTAATAAACTTATATTTTAAATCAACTTTTGGAAATAAGTAGTTTAATCAAACTCAGTAATTCGAAGACAAAACTAATTTCTTTGATTCCTAATATTTTTTAATCCTCTTCCAATTTTTAATATTGTGTGTTCCTTATCTATGTAAAGATGGTTGATAAGTAATTATACAAAATACTGATTCCAAAACAGGATAATCAACTGTCACAAAATTCAGTCCGAAAAAAGATACATACTAATATGCCGAAAGATGCATGAGGAGGTTTTTCCTTCATTCGTTGAGTGGGGCACTTTCCCTTTCACTGAAATTGATTGGATCCCAATGGAGGATTGCTTATTCTGTTGGTTGTTTGTAAAAAATATCAATCAATTTAGATATTTCTTAACGAATGTCACCAATCAGAAATGGCAGAAAATTGTGGGCCATTCATGTTATGTTTAAATGTTTGGATTGATACTCTTTAATAAAAATAATCGACTGTTTCGAAACATCGGTCCTCGCAAAAAATACTCATGAACATTTAAACGTAACTAAGCAACAAAATACTGATTCCATGGTCATAAAACATTCCTTCAGGTAAATAATCACAAAATATCCCATAATGCATTACATGTCATGCATATAGGGTACAACAAACATTTTCACCTTAACTGAGAAATGCAACAAAGAAATTCAGTTGACTTAGAAAGGAGCTTTCATTTTCTGATCAGTGATACCAGCATTGATTCAATTATTTCATTAATGAGAATTGACCTCATTGTCCAAAGCTTAGCTTAGACTAACTACAAAATAATTAATTTTATTTTTTCACTTTAATTTGAGCCTTTTAACATAGCAATTTCAAACTTATGGTCAGAATTGACCATGTGTTGAGAAATGTCTGATTATGTTGCCCTTGATTCCACAGACGTCTGAGCTTATAAACACAATCTTGTACATCGATCTTTATCATTGTTCTAAACTGCACAAAATGCAATGACATCTACGATTCATGTTGGTGCATGTCACTGTAATATTTCAAACACTTATAAAATTAGCCCAAGAAAATAAAGATTTTACAGAATCATACGATGTTCATTATTAACAAGTCATGGTGTTAAACTGATACACATAACTTGTGCGAACTGTGTGTTAATGACTCACCAGTGTTGCTGAGAAAAGATGGACATTATCAGTCGAAGTTGTACTCTGAGTGGCTAGAACTAAAAAAGACATTCTAAAAATTATTTGACACATTCATGGCTATTCATGGCAAAAAATTATTTGACACATTCGAAAATTATCATCATGAAGAAGAGTAGCTGTAATGAATTCAGGTCAAAAGGATATCAGCAATGATATATAACCCATTGACATCCAAAGGGTTACGATATAATCCCAGACGGGGACAGATCGGAAGGTTAAGAGAAGCATTTAGAATACCCTTGGGAATAACCTTCAACTGAAATTCATCAGTTAGACAAAATTGCCTAATGCTTTCCTCAGTAAGCAGATATGGAAAACCAGATGCAGGGTTGAATTAGGAAGGACAACGTGACATGGGACATCACAAAGCCTCTTGATGAATTCATCTGGACCAAAAAATTTTGGGGCCAAGTTTTCGAAAGGCACAATTATATTGTGATTTCATTCAATCATGTCTGATTTTGGGGTAGACCATATCCCCTTCTGCAAATTCAATGTCCCTTCTATGTATAGTGCAGGGACGCAGACGGGACAATTTCTTCGTCCCAGGGTGAAAAAATCGTCCCATCCAAAGATATGGACGAATTTCGGGACGAAAATTCGTCCAGGGGACCACCTTAAGGGTCGGTTTTCGTTCCATGAAACGAAAAAACCATCCGTTTGGACGTCTTGGACGTTGGACAGACGAATCTGGACGGAAAACCGCCGGATTCACATCCAACAGCCTCATGGTCTCGCAATGACAATCTGCATCAAAGTCCCTGTTTTTTTACGTGTGAGCAAACGGATGTCGTGATTCTCTCTCCTCTGTAATTCCCTAAAAAACTTAGAAAAATCAACATTAATACATTAAAAATATAAAATGGGTATTTTTTGTCCGGGACGAGGGTCGGGAAGAAAATTCATCCGGGAGGACTGGAAGGGACGAAAATTAGTCCCTGGAGGACTGGACGGGACAGTTTACTTACCATCGGATGAAAGTTCGTCCCGTCCTTCGGCCCTGCACTGAATCCGGATGTCGGACGGGATGAAATTCGTCCCGTCCATTGTCCATGTCCAGGATGATCCGGAACTATACTTCTATGTTTGTCTGCTTGTTACTTTGTTACAGACTGAGCTTTCTCCAAATGCAATTTGAGGGGCTGTAGAATGTCATCCCTTTCCCTGAGAAGTTTATCTAAAGAATTGAATTGTGTCTGCGGAGAGCCATATTTGATCAAGGGAGGCAGCTCTCTTTCATATACTACTTGAAGATATGCCATATTGATGGACGAGTGATACTGCGTATTGTACCAATACTCTGCCCAATGCGGAGGTACATTTGACATAATGTGGATGTTCAGACATGAAACATCATAGACAACATAAGGTACGGGATGATAACAGCTCTCTCTTAATGCTCGGTCACATGTATGCTAGTCTGATATGAAAGATAAAATACAAAAAACAGCACACCAGCATAGTATTTTGCCCATCACAGTGGACCCCATAATTGTTTTGTCTATTTTGGTTGGGATCTGAATCCCTTGACAAATTATACATTTGGCTCCGGAAAAAGTTTCAAGGCTGTGCAAAGTTATAAATGAGCACATAAAATGAAGAGAGACAAGCTTCAACACACAAAACAAGATAATCCTAGAAACAAAGAATGACTGTAAAGTTGCATAAAAGCAAACAGCGTGCCTATAATGCCCAACCAAAACATTATTCGAATTGAAATTAAAAATATTTGTAGCAAAATTGCTCTAAAAAGGGGATGATTTCGTAACCGGCCAATCCTGGCTCCATGAAACCCAGAAAAAGGCATCCAATAAAAGAGAAGATTACTTGACAGATAATTTAATTGGAGAGAGAGCAAAAGACCACTCATTGCTCTGTTCAAATAAGCTTACTCCTAAGTGGATGAATGGCGCCGTCAAGTGCATGGTGAACAATACGAGAGAGGATCATGTTCATCTCGGTGGAGGCGGTGGAGGGAGATGAGATTTCGCCATGCCAACCCATACCACTATTCCAACGGCAAGAATTACCCAGCCACAAATATCATACTTGAGATCACTGCTCTTCTTGTTCTTGGCCACCTGAACCATGGATTAAAGAAAAGTATGAGTGTGAATCATATTTGAGGATACTTATAGTTTAGGTAGAAATAAAGCCAGAATAGAAAATGATCCTCTGAAAATAACTAGTTCCGGAATAAGCAAAGCAGAACTCCTTAGTGAAGATACTTCTCCAGCATTTATTTACACGGAAGATGATGACGAAGTATTTATCCCCAAATTTCATCATCCATTTGTACTAAGATGAATGGTGTGTGCTGCCAACATTCTCCAACTAATGATGAAAAGACGATGCTGAGATAATGACGAGACCGTGAAGACTAAGATGAGACTATGAGGATAACAAGATAATGACAAATATAGCATCGAGATGATTCATGAACATGACAATTCGTCTTTGTCATCATCATCCTACATGCTCATCAGTCTAGAGGAATCCAACCCAAGATGTAGCCTGGGGATAATAGTGAGCTATTGCTAGATTGTATTAAAAGAAAAAAGCAGCGTGTCCATTCTATACTGAGGCAATTGCAATGACAGAAAATGTGGGAAAATGAGGGAAAATGCAGGTTACCTGCGAGGAAGACTCGCAAAATTTTAACCAGATCAAGCCCAGTTATGAAAAGGGATCCCACAAACCACAATTTTCTTGATTCGTGCATATATTTATAAAGTATCAGGGCAAACAACAGATGACTGGATGGTCCCATTTATTGTGGCATCACCTAATTTATGTATATCAAAACCCCAAGTCATCGGGGGAACAAATAATTAACATTCTTAATGTTCCAAAACGTCGTGAACCAATTATTTTTATTATTGAGCCAATAAAGATACTGCAGCGTCAATGGTCCTTTACATTTGAAATGCGCAAAGAATGTACAATAAGTTTACTTTGGTATTTGACGTAGAGGCTGCCGCTGGTGCTGCTTGTTGGCTCCCTGCCTGTCTTTGGATCTCCAAGTGAAGGTCAGGGGCCTGGGAAAACTATGCAAATCCAGAGAGAAAAATTCTTCATCATTTATGAAGTGCTAGCACCAAAGTGTAGCAGAATGCAGTCAAATCAAATTCTAATTTTTATACTTAAACGAAATGGAAAACATGCAACCAAACCAACATCAGTTCCGCTTATAGCATTTTTTCATGAAGAAACTCTTTAATTCTAAGAGATTTAATAAGAAGATTGTATATGGCGCAAGGATAACGCAGTTCCAAAGAACCGCCATAACGTATTGAAAGAACTACCTTTCAAAGACGTGGGGTTAAATACCATCTGATAGTCAAGCAATGGTCATAGCCTAAGAAAACGTAAAATCTTCAATGTTGTCAAGTTAATTCAAACAAAACAAAACGAATCAGCCACTCTGACGCTGCAGAAAATTGAGCGGAAAATGGAGAAACGAACATTTTATGTCTGTAAAAAAAGGTAAGCGAATTTCGAGTAATCACGAGGCTACGGATTTTGACGTAACATATTTAAGGAAGAGAAGAACATTATCAACTTATGAAGAAGAGCCAACAGAAAATAAATGTTACAAGGACATTAAAAATACCTTAGCCGCGACCTCCAAAGATTTGAGATAAAGTTCATTTCCAGGGTCCTGCGGGAGGTCGATTGTTAAAAAAACCAGTGATTAGAACTAGATGATACAAGCCAAATTGGACAAAAGCTGATCACCTCTTCGGATGCTTTACGAAAATATTCAACAGCCTTCGTGAAGCTGGACTTTGCCATTTCCTGATCAACGGCGAGAAAAGCATTCGAAGTGTGCGCATTCCCCAAACACCACAGCGCGTCATGCTTCCTCGGATTAATCTCCAGTGCCTCGTCCAACCTCGAGATGGCCTCTGCAACGCATCAAATCCCAAATTTGTGAGACAAACGGGGAAAAAATCGCATATCTCCCAAACGAGAAATTTCAAACGGACTTGAAAGGCATCTGCCCACCTGTCACCATCTTTACACACTCTGGACCGTTCTGAAACTGCGATAACTCGAGAAGAGCCCCACCCCATCTCGTAAGATTCTGCGATCGAGCACAGAAACGCGGAACGAAGTATTCAGCACAACATAAACATCAAATCGAGGAAATAAGGCACAATACACACGGATCATGAAACTAAACGCCGAGCATGGAAAATATACTCACATCTGCATCGAGAGGATTGCTAGCGTAGTTCGCTTCGGACGTCTTGCGAGTGTGCTCGAAGAAGAGGAGGCGATCAAACTCGCTCGCCTGCAAATCCATGATCCCCTTTCACTCCCCCGGCCCTCCCCTCCGCCTTCTCTTCAAACCCTAGCCAGGAGAACAGAAAAAATTAATTTACCAACCATCGGAATATACATAATTTTTTATTTGCCAATTGACAATTTACAATTAACAAGCCCTGACAGATGACTGAACAGAAGGGCCGTTCCGTTCCGTCTGGCCGTCGATCTCATCTGAAGGCCCAAGATATTATTAAAGATTGGGATAATGATAATGATGTATATCAAGACATTGGATTTTTTTTTGAATAAGCGATAGAGATGAAGACGTTGGTAGTTGGTACCAATAGAGAAAGAGATAGAGATAGAGATATAATAATAATATGGACAAATAGTAAAGATATAAATATATATATAACGATATTCTCAATTAAAAAGAGAGAAAGATAGAGAAAGAGCCTGGTTCTAGTTTGTTTTATCCCTGTTGTTTGAGATTTATTTGAAGGTTCTTCTTAGACCAATAAGTATGCGTATATATATATAATACAGAAGGATGCTAGAGGCAGAGATTAATATCTAGATCAATAAGGTGGGTGATAAAGGCAGAGATAGAGATGGATATACTCAAATAGACTGAGCAGATTGATAGATGGTCTTAATTATGATACAGTATTCAGATAAAAGGTTAAGATATATTTAGAGCTGGACATGCAGACATTCAAATAATGCAGGGGCAATGGGGGTTGGCATATTCACTATCAGTAAACGGAGAGATAGATATAAAGATAGAATAGGTAGGGAAAAAGAGGGACAGACTGGGGAGACATAATTATAGTTCCGGATCGTCCGGGGCGTGGATGACGAACAGGACGACGTTTTCAACTTCGTCTAAACTGTCTCGTCCAGGGATTCATCCATTGAAGAAAAGAATCGTCCGCGTCCGACTTTGCCAGTTTCGTCCCGTCAGGAGAAAAACCGTCCCATCCCGCATCCCGGAGGAAAAAAAATGACGTTTAAACTTTTCAATATACTTTTTCTAAGTTTTTAGGGAAATACTAAGGAGGGAGAAAGCAGAGGGAAAGGAAATATGTACAATTACTATTTGGTCTCAAAGTAAGGATTTTGATGCAAAATGTCAAGGAATTGATAAACAATGCCACCTGGCAAGATCTGAACCGTCCATTCCTTACCTTCCGATTTTCGTCAATTCCATACCGTACAGGAAGGTTTTTTGGTCCAACAACAGGAAAACCGTCCCGTCAGTTCGTCCCGGGACGTCCAATCTGGCTTACGGGATAATTTTGTCGTCCGGGGACAGGAAAAACCGCCCCGTCCGCGTCCCTGCACTGTAGTTTCACATAATCCACCGATTATGCCGAATTCATTATCCACGACGACAGGCCTTCATCTCTCTACCCCCCATCTCTCTCTCTCTCTCTCCATCCATCTATCTCTCTCTCCGAGGGGGCGATCTTCCGGGCGGAGAGAAAACGGGGAAATAATATTGAATTTCGATAGGGAAGGGAAGCGGAGGGCGTCCACGTTTCAGGCCGCGGGGCCGCCCAACTGGTCAAGCGGCGCGCAGTGCCGGCGGTGGCGGAGCTTCCAGTCGAGGGCCTGGCAAGCGCGGGAGCAGTACACTGCGGCCCCGCAAACCGAGCACCGGCGGAACTCGTGCTGCCGCGTCTCGGGCCGGCCGCAGCCCGCGTGCGCGCAGAGCCGCGCCCCGCCCGGCGCGCCCCCGGCGAACCAATCCAGCAGGAACCGGTTCGCGGGGTGCACCTCTCCCGCGCACCCCCCCGGCGCCAGCAGCTCGGCCGAGTTGGCCCGGGCCAGGAACCGGCGCCCCTCCGCCGCGTGCCGCCGCACGCCGTAGCCGTCCTGCAGGCAGTGCCCGAGCTCGCGCAGCGCGTCCACGTGGCCCAGGAACGCCGCGCGCGCGCACAGCGCCACGCCCGCGCGCAGGTTCTTGTCCGCCTTCGACCCGCCGCTGCCGTTGAACTGGATCACCGCCAGCGAGTACAGCGCCGCCGCGTGCGCGCCGATCGCCGCCCGCGCCATCATCGCCGCCCCCCCCCTCCTCGCCCCCGGCAAGCAGTAGAACCGTATCTGCATCAACACACCGCGATAATCCAAAATAAGACAAGGAATAGGAAGAAGAAGAAGAGGAGGATGAAGAAGTTAACCATGCCGAGGGCGTAGCAGGCGTGGAGGTTGCCGGCGTCGGCGCAGGCCTTGAGGAAGAGGTGGGCGGAGGGCGACCACTTGGCGGCTCGGACCGCCAGCGAGCCGGGCGACGCGCGGGCGAGCACCGGCGGGCTCGAGAACAGGGCCCGCAGCCTCTTGCATCTGAGCCAATGCCCCGGCCGTTTCAAGAAGGAGAAGAAGAAGAAGAAGAAGGAAGGGGACGGGACGGGGGGGTTACGTCAGGATGACGGCGGCGAGGTCGGCGGGGGACGCGGCGGCGGAGCTGACGAGACAGAGGACGGAGACGAGGACGTCGTCGGGGACGGCGGAGAGGAGGTCGTCGGATGGAGGGGGCTCCGCGCGGGGCTTCTTCGGGCAGTCGGCAATCCAACGGCTGAGGTTTCTCTTCTTCATCAGATGGCGGGGGCGGGGGAGAGACGTTCTCCAGGAAACCCTCCTTCGCAACCCCACGGCGGCCACCATCTCAGTCTCCCTCACATGTCGCAGAGAACAAAGAAGACGACTTTCCCGGATTTATACGTTCGAGAGAGAGATAGATAGACAGGGAGAGAGAGAGAGAGAGAGAGAGAGAGAGAGATGACGAGGGAGGTAGAGAGAGAGGTGGGCGTGGCCCGGAATGAATGCGGCATAAACGCACGGGAGAAGGTCGTTTCGAATGGGGAAAGAAGGCCGGGCGGCCGGAGAAATAGGTCGTAGATTAATCCGAGGGAATAAATACGCGGAATCGCACCGGGGGTGTTTAATTTAACCTTGCTCAAGAAGGGTCGACTGGGTCCAAACAAGGGAACCCCTGCCGTTGTCCGGGCTACGCTCCATCTCTCTCTCCTTCTGTCTGTCTGTCTCTCTCTGTTTCTCTCGATCCCTCTCTCTCTTTCTCTCTCTGATTTTCTCTCTTTGTGTCTATCTCTCTCTTGCTGTCTCGCTCTCTTTTTTCCCGTCTCTGATTTTCTCTCTCTGTGCATATCTCTCTCTTGCTGTCTCGCTCTCTCTTTTTTCCCGTCTCTGATTTTCTCTCTCTGTGCCTATCTCTCTCTTGCTGTCTCGATCTCTCTTTTTTCCCGTCTCTGATTTTCTCTCTCTGTGCCTATCTCTCTCTTGCTGTCTCGCTATCTCTTTTTTCCCGTCTCTGATTTTCTCTCTCTGTGCCTATCTCTCTCTTGCTGTCTCGCTCTCTCTTTTTTCCCGTCTCTCTCTTGCTGTCTCTATCTCCCTTTCTCTCTCTCTCGCTCACTCTTTTTCTGTCTCTCTCTCTTTCTCTGTCTCCCTCTCTCTTTCTCAATCTCTCTATCGCTTTCTGGATCTCTCTCTCTTCTCGTCTTTCTCTCTCTCTTTCCGTCTATCTCTCTCTTCCCGTCTTCCTCTCCCTTTCTCTCTGTCTCTTTCTCTCTCTCTCTTTCTGTCTTTCTCTCTCTTTCTGTCTTTCTCTCTTTCTCTCTCTTTCTATCTTTCTCGACCTCTCTCTCTATTAGTCTATTTCTGTGTTTCTCTCTCTCTCTCTCTCTCTCTCTCTCTCTCTCTCTTTCTCTCTTTCTCGACCTCTCTCTCTTTCTGTGTTTCACTCTCTTTCTCGATCTCTCTCTCTCTCTCTCTTTCTCGATCTCTCTCTCTCTCGGACTCTCTCTCCCTTCCTCGATCCCTCTCTCTCTCTCTTTCTCGATCTCTCTCTCTCGGACTCTCGCTCCCTTCCTCGATCCCTCTCTCTCTCTTTCTCGCTCTCTCTCTCTCGGACTCTCGCTCCCTTCCTCGATCCCTCTCTCTCTCGGACTCTCGCTCCCTTCCTCGATCCCTCTCTCTCTCGCTCTCTCGCTCCCTTCCTCGATCCCTCTCTCTCTCGGACTCTCGCTCCCTTCCTCGATCCCTCTCTCTCTCTTTCTCGATCTCTCTCGCCCTCATTCTCGATCTCTCTCTCTCTTTTTCTGGATCTCCCTCGCCCTCATTCTCTCTCTCTCTCTCTCCCTCTCTCTCTCTCTCTTTCTAGATCTCTCTCGCCCTCTCACTCTCTCTCTCTCTCTCTTTCACTCTCTCTCTCTTTTCCTCGATCTCTCTCGCCCTCATTCTCTCTCTCTCTCTCTCTCTCTCTTTCTCTCTCTCTCTCTTTTCCTCGCTCTCTCTCGCCCTCACTCTCTCTCTCTCTCTCTCTCTCTCTCTCGCTCTCTCTCTCTCTCTCTCTTTTCCTCGATCTCTCTCGCCCTCATTCTCTCTCTCTCTCTCTCTCTCTCTTTCTCTCTCTCGCTCGCTCTCTCTCTCTCTCTTTTCCTCGCTCTTTCTCTCCCTCACTCTCTCTCTCTCTCTCTCTCTCTCTCTCTCTCTCTTTCCTCGATCTCTCTCGCTCTCTTTCTCGATCTCTCTCGCCCTCATTCTCTCTCTCTCGCTCTCTTTCTCGCTCTCTCTCTCTTTTTCTCGATCTCTCTCGCCCTCATTCTCTCTCTTTTTCTCGATCTCTCTCGCCCTCATTCTCTCTCTCTCTCTCTCTCTCTCTCTCTCTCTCTCTCTCTCTCTCTCTTTTTTTCTCTCTCTCTCTCGCTCTCTTTGTCGATTTCTCTCTCTCTCTCTTTTCCTCGATCTCTCTCTTTCTCTCTCTCTTTTCCTCGATCTCTCTCTCGCTCTCTTTGTCGATTTCTCTCTCGCTCTCTTTCTCTCTCTCTCTGTCTCTCTCTTCCTCGATCTCTCTCTTTCTCTCTCTCTTTTCCTCTATCTCTCTCTCTCTCTCTCTCTCTCTCTCTCTCTCTCTCTCTCTCTCTCTCTCTCTCTCTCTCTCTCTCTCTCTCTTTCTCGATCTCTCTCGCTCTCTTTCTCGATCTCTCTCGCTCTCTTTCTCGATTTCTCTCTCTCTCTCTCTTCTCGATCTCTCTCGCTCGCTCTCTCTCTCTCTCTTTTCCTCGATCTCTCTCGCTCTCTTTCTCGATTTCTCTCGCTCTCTTTCTCGATTTCTCTCTCTCTCTTCTCGATCTCTCTCGCTCTCTCTCTCTCGCTCTCTGTTTCTCTCTCTCTCTTCCCGTCTTTCTATCTCTTTCTGTCTCTCTTTCTGTCTTCCTCTCTCTTCCCGTTTTTCTCTCTCTTTCTGTCTTTCTCTCTCTTCCCGTTGTTCTCTCCCTTTCCGTCTCTCTCCCTCTCTTTAGCTCTTGCCCTTTCTCTCCCTCTCTCTCCCCCCTCTGCCTCACTCTTTCTTCCTCTCTTTAGCTCTCGCCCTTTCTCTCCCTATCTCTGTCTCTTGTTCTCTGGCTCTCTCTCTCCCTCTCTTAGCTCTTGCCCTCTCTCCCCCTCCCTCTCTCTCTTTTCTCTCTCTCCCTCCCTCTTTTTAGCTCTTGCCCTTTCTCTCCCTCTCTCTCTCTCCCTCGCTCTTTCCCTCTCTATGGCTCTGCCCGTTCTCTTCATCTCCCTCTCCCACGCTCTCGCACATTCTCTCTCTCTCTCTCTCTCTCTCTCTCTCTCTCTCTCTCTCTCTCTCTCTCTCTCTCTCTCTCTCTCTCTCTCTCTCGTTCTCTCTATGGCTCGACACTGTCGAACGCGTGAGAAGGGGTAGGGAAGAGAGAAGCTCTCTGCCGCGATACACAGACGGCGACGGCGCTCTGCCGGCGCCAAGGCGACCGGTGGCACATGCCAAGTTGGTGCCCAACCCTTTCTTCCCTCTAAAAATCCCTCCTTTTCCCTTAAACAAGCAAGGAAGCCGTGAATAATTGAAACTTTCCGCTTCTTCTCACGGCCTTCTTCTTTCCGGGCAGGGGTGAAGTCCCTCGTTTTAAAATTATTAACCAGGAAATATTTATTCTTCGTATAAATGAAAGTCTGAGAAGTTGAGGGGCGCAAGTAACATACCTCTTCCAAGTTCGGGCTTGTTCTGCGTGGGGCCTGCGGATGTGGATTTGATCTACTGGACGGCTGTGATTCCTGCAGAGGAAGCTCGGGTTCCGCGATCGACAACTTCGTCGAAATCCGGTCGTTGGATTACGTACGCGAGACGTGGCATTCGAGACCGAATTTCCTTTGCTTCGTCAACATTCACTATCTTCATCATTATATTCATCATCTTCTCCTCCTCCTTCTCACTATTATTATTATTATTATTATTACAGTTATTTAGATCTGTTGGACGTAAGGGATGGCGATATTGGACAGACTGAACGGGACTGAAGGGACTTCCGTTCAGTTCTCCGTCCGGGGCATTTTGGTTTGTCCGATACATCATTCGTCTGGGTTTTGTCATCTTCACAATTCCGTCACCAGTCCCATTCCATTACGGAACGGATAACGGACGAATAGATAACAAAATATATCGAGATAGAGAGAGAGGGGGGAGGGGAGCGACGGAGAGAGAGAGGGAGGAGGGGGAGCGATGGAGATGGAGAAAGTGAGAGGGAACGATCCGGAGAGAGAGGACGAGGGAGTGATCGAGAGTATCGTTCAGGGACGCGGACGGATGACTTTTTCGTCCCGGGACAAAAAAATCGTTCCGTCCAATGGTATGGACAAAATTCGGGTCGAAAATTCGTCCCAGGGACCACCGGACTGGACGGTTTTTGTTATCGTGGGATGAAAAAACCGTCCGTCCAGAGGTCTCTGATGATGGATGGACGAATGTGGACGAAAAACTGCTGCATTCACATCCGATGGTTGAGATGTAGCCACGTGGCCTCGCTATAACAGTATGCATCAAAGTCCCTGTATTTTTTTGCGCATGCAAACTGAAGCCACTCAGAAATAATTGTACATATGTCCATTTGGATTCTCTTTCCTCCATATTTCCCTAAAAAACTTAGAAAAATATATATTAATATATTGAAAATATCAACTTTTTTTTTCGTTTGGGACGAGGGACGGGACGGTTTTTTCCTTGTACGAGACGAAAATTTGTCCCGTGAGAACTTGGGGGGGACGGTTTTTGTACCGTCGGACAAATATGTGTCCCGTCCTTTGTCCCTACACTAAATCCGGAAGTCGAACGGGACGAAATTCATCCTGTCCCGTCCATCGTCCACGTCCGGGACGATTCGGGACTATAATCGAGAGAGAGAGAGAGAGAGAGAGAGAGAGAGAGAAGGCGGGAGAAGGAGAGGGTGATCGAGAGAAAGAGAGAGAGGGAGAGGGAGCGATTGAGAGAGAGAGAGAAGGCGGGAGAAGGAGAGGGTGATCGAGAGAAAGAGAGAGAGGGAGAGGGAGCGATTGAGAGAGAGAGAGAGAGAGAGAGAGAGAGAGAAGGCGGGAGAAGGAGAGGGTGATCGAGAGAAAGAGAGAGAGGGAGAGGGAGCGATTGAGAGAGAGAGGGAGAAGGAGAGGGATCAATCGAGAGAGAGAGATGAACAGGGAGCGATCGAGAGAGAGAGGGAGAAGGAGAGGGATCAATCGAGAGAGAGAGATGAAGAGGGAGCGATCAAGAGAGGAAGAGGGAGTGATCGAGAGAGAGAGAGAGGGAGAAGGAGAGGGAACGAAAGAGAGACGAAGAGGGAGTGATCGAGAGAGAGAGAGAGGGGGAAGGGGAGAGGAGAAATATTTCCATCACCAAAATGTCATCAGTTCGTCTTTGTCATCCGTTTTGTCACTTCCGTCATCTATCATCTGTCATAGATGACGGATGACTAAAAGCTCTCCGTTCAGTCATCCGTCCGTCGCTCCAAACGATGACGGATGACGTTTTTCGAACAGACCAATGATGGATGACATTTTTCAAACAAACACCATCCGTCTTCCAGCTCTACACTTATTCTTTTTCCTATCATCATCATTATAATTATTATTATTAGTATCATTATTATTCTTATGCTCCTTATTATTCTCCTCCTCATCCTCCTCCTACTACTACAATTACTGCTACTACTTCTCCTCCTCTTTCTCATTATTACTATTATCCTCTTTTTCCTTTTTCTACTACTACTTCTCATCCTTGTGATTATTCTCCTTCTTCTTCTCCTTATTACTATTATCTTTCTTCTTAGTCTTCTCCTAATTATTATTTTAATCCTTCGTCTTCTTCTTCTTTTACTACTACTCCTCCAACTACTACTACTACTGCTGCTTATTATTATCATTATCCGTCTTGTTCACTGTTATCCTTCTTCTTCTTCTATATCTTTTTCTACTTCGTCGTCTTCTTCTCCTTATTATTATTATTCTCTTTATTATTCTTATTATTATCCTTATTATTATTCTTCTTCTTCTATGATTATTCCTACTACTACTTCTTATTCCCCTTATTATTATAATTATTATCATTTTTCTTCTTCTTCTATTACTACTCCTACTACTACTAATTATTATTATTATTATTATTATTATTATTATTATTCTATCATTTTTCTATTCCACTTATTATCATTATTATTCTCCTTCTTATTATTGCTATTGTTATTATTATTCTCCGTCTTCTTCTTCTTTTTCTAATACTACTTTTTCTTCTCTTCAATATCATTATTATTATCCTTCTTCTTCTTCTTCTTTTTCTTTTCCAGAACTACTTCTTCTCCTCATTATTATTTTTATTATTCTTTTTATTTTTCTACTGATACACTTATTCCTACGTCTTCTTTTCCTTATTGTTATTATTATTCTCTTTCTTGTTCTTCTTCTCCTCATTATTATCATTATTCTCTTTCTTCTTCTTTTTCCTCTCCTTATTATTATTATTGTTATCCTTATTCCTTTTTTTCTTCTACTACTACTACTCCATATTCTTCAACTACTACTACTGCTGCTGCTGCTGCTACTACCACCACTACCACTACTACTACTCCTCATTACTGTTATAATTTTTGTTATCGTTCTATTTTTTCTCCTTCTTCTCTTTATTATTATTATTATTGTTGTTATTGTTATCCTTCTTCTTTATTTCCTTCTTTTCAGTCTTCTCCTTCTTCTTCTTCTCCCTCATCTTCTTCTCCTCCACATTGTTATTCTTCTTCTTCTCCTTATTGTTATTATTATTCTCCTCCTTCTTCTTCTTCTTCTTCTTTTTCTTCGACTTCTTCTCCTTATCTTATTGTTATTATTATTATTCTCCTTCTCCTTCTGGTTCTTCTTCTTCTTCTTTTTCTTCTTATTGTTCTCCATCTTCTCCTCCTCCTCCTCATCCTTATTGTTATTATTATTCTCCTTCTTTTTCTTCTTCTTCTTGGTCGCCGTCGTCATCGTCTTCCTCTTCTGGCTCTTCGTCATCTTTCAGTCTAAAGACTTGGGTCCTTCTTCCATAGACGTGGTTCTAAGCTGCTATCCATGAGCTCTAAACGACTAGAAAATCCTTGGGCGGAATATATCTATCTTTTCTAATCCTGATATACCTCACTATCGAAATAAACTGGCGTAGCTAAGTGTGGTCAATTCTGGCGTCGCTGTCTTCTTTGTCTTCTCCCGCTTCGTCCTACTCTTTGGCGGGGTAGAGTATCTCACCGGTGGGGAAAGGAAGCCAGTATAAGAGAACAGGACAATGAAGCGGCCACGATAAGGGATCGAAGAGATAGATGCCTACACGTCCACGATTAGAAAAAATTAAAGAAAAACCGAGTCCAGAGATAGAAATTGGTTGACTAACGAGGGATACTGCCGACCTATCTAAACGTGGAGATTGGAAAAGACGATCCGGATCAATACAGAAGTAGATCTGAGAAACCAGAACGGCTGTGAAGATTCGAAATGCCTCTCATGGGCTGTCGATAGAATATTGAAGAATCAAGTATATGTCATTGATTTGGACTGATTTTGATGAATGTTCAAAGTTAGGACTTATTGTAAAGTACTAAATGAACTAGACAAACTTTGGTCAAAGAAGTTTGTCGTTGGACACAACTAGGTCTCAATTTATCAATATATTCTATTTATTATTGCTTCAAAATTTAGCCCAATCTCGACTTTTTTATCACTCAAATGACATGCTCAACATTTGTATTGAATAGACTATACTTGTGAAATCTAAAGTCACCACGAATCTAAATTCACCTTGAATGACTTAGTCACAAAATGATAAATATGTAAAATGGGTTAAATTTTAGTCATTTATCCAGAAGGTAATTTTAGCATTTACGTTTTGAACGGACAGTTTCATCGAATATAATAAATAACTAATATAATGAATAAATAAAATACCGGGTCTGACAATCATTAGTTTTTGTTATGCCTATTGATGATGTTGTACAATGACAGAATCAAAATAGAGATATGGATAACCAAGAGGGGAGATGGATCGGCTTTTCAAATGTCCTCCAGTTTCTCTAATCCGTTGTGAGTAATGCTTTATGATAGCTAGAAAACATCTATAGCGGAAAATTACATAAATCCAAAGTTTAATAAGAAATAGATATATTTCATGAGCCTTTTGTGTGTGACCAACAAAGATGAAAAAATCAGTTTTTTATACACTCTGTCATACTCCCTAAATCGGGCCTTGAAGTTCTTGTATTATAGATCTTCAAGCTCACACTATCATCCTATCTGGTCTTTATTCCAGAAAAAGGCAGCCTATCAAATTAAAACAATAAAATTACATCTAAACCTAAAACAATTATCATTGGAGACCAAGGCTTCCATGATCAAATTATTCTTCTTCTTTTTTTAATCCATCATGGTTTTCACAAGATTGAAAATTAAAAATTCCCCGTAAATTTTAATATCAGGTAATATACTAGCATAAAAAACTAATAACATGTTCTGTTATCATGGCAAATATTTAAACTGTTAATAAAAATAATGTGAGTGATGACTTAGTTATTCATAATGAATTATGTCAAGTTGAAATATAAATTCATACATTTTTATTGCGTGAATAAATGTCTTTAGGAATGCATAAAAAGTTGGTGGTTGCCTCATGCTAGGGCTATTAGACCATACTAGAGTCCAAGGAAAGATCTTGGACTGTACAAAAGAACCATACTAGAGGCCAATACTTGGGCTGTACAAGGACTTAAATTGGAGCAATTGAACACACTCAACAAAATTTTGCCATACATTTATTAATATGCTGAAAATAGGAGTAAAATTTCAACTGTAGATGATTTATATGCATATATGCGGCTTTATTTAAGGAAGTGGGATATGTATCTCTTCTTCATGAATTGAAAGGGGGTCAGATAGGACAGAGTAGACTGCAGCAGGCTACACAACTAAATGGGTCATGATCTAAGCAACATAGAAGTATCAATCAATGATTGTCCCCATGGAAGAAGTACCGCTTTCAGGAAAGATTGAAACTCAAAGATGTGGGTAGTTGATAATCTCACATTCAGGGTTTAATTCGTTGTTGGTAATTGAGATTATTCAATAAAAATATATTTGATCGTACTTACGAATACTCAGTTAGTGATGGGTACGGATCGTCTCCATAAGGAATGGGGATTAAGGATTTGACTCTTATTATAGATATTAATGATGCGAGAAAAGATAAATGCTAGAGTAGAGTAGGGGAAATAGTAATATCGAGTACTATGTTGTATATAGTTTTAATTCAACTTAAATTAGCAATAACAGAGGAAGTGAACGCAGAACTATGCGTAATGATATGCGGATGAGATAGAGAGTGCGAAGGGTACGATAGTGATTGAATTTAGGAACAGTGCGATGGAAAAGATGTAGATGGGATAGTGGGTACATAAGGAAGTGAAACAATAGTGAAAAGAGAATGATAAACCCTAACTAAGCTAACGATGGTGTCGACAAAAGAGCAACATAATGCGATGATGCTTACCTTAGATCCTTACGTTCTGCCAAGAACACGACAATTTTTGAGTGCCGTTAAGCTCCCCTCTGCTCCAATGCTTCTTCCCACACACCCAGGAAACCAAGAACACACTTGATGGATCTCAAAACTCACTATATTTCAATCAACCCACACAAGTAGGAAGCAAGTTCAAGATAACTTTTATAGTGATCCAGGCGTCTATTTATAGATCAGAGAGTATGAGTGGAAAGAGGAGGGGAAGAAGAAGAAATGCTGAAAATTTCAGCTCAATCGGATATGTAGGTCAAAAGTTATAGCTAATTGAAGTTTAGCCAATCCTAGTGATGGAGCAAGAGAGTCCTCTCCGTCAAGGACGATGCTGAAACCCCCGCCGTTGCCGGGGACAGCTGCCAGCTCGAGCCCCCCCAGATTGGCATGCCAAGGCGAAGGTGAAGGTATCTTTATAATTTAGATTTTCGGGCCATATCCCCGTGCACGGCCTTCATCGTTTCGTTTTGATCCATTTCATTACTTATTTTTATTTGTATTTTAAGAGGGGGGTCCCTCTGCTAATGGGCCTCTCTCTTATGGACCCTTGCTGGGGCCTATCACCCTCCCTACATACGGGAAGGAGTTGGCGACATGGAAGTTAGAGAAGTTGAAATTGAAATTTCAGATCATGAGATCGACTCCTTGAGGGAGGAAGAAGAAGTAGAAGATAGGAGAAGGAAGAAGGAAGGGGAAGAGAAGCCCACCTGGAAAATTCAAGTCACTTACTCAGCTCTATGATGAAACCAGTCAAATTGCACCAAACTTAGAAGAATGTATGGTGTCAGCTGAAACAACCTGTGACTTATGAAGAAGCATACCAGAAGGAAGAATGGAAGATAGCTATGGTGGAAGAGATGGAAGCTATTGATCAAAACCATACACGGGAATTGGTTTCACCTACAGCCGGATGTAGGCCAATTGGGCTTAAATGGCTCTTCGAGCTTAAGAGAAATGCTCGTGGAGATGTAGTGAGACACAAGGCAAGACTAATTGTCAAGGGCTACTCTCAAAACACAGCATTGATTACGATGAGGTATTTTCTCTAGTAGTCTGTTTTGAATCAATTCGTGTCTTGATTGCCATTGCAGCCCAAAATAGATGGTTATTACATCATCAAGATGTGAAATCAGCATTCTTAAATGGAAGAGGAGCTCTATGTCAAGCAAGCGGATGGCTTCATTGTGAAGGGAAAGGAAGGATATGTCCTGAAGTTGAAGAAGGCACTTTACGGGCTCAAGCAAGCCCCTCGTGCATGGTATTTTAAATTTCACAACGGCCTTGTCTCTTTTGGGTTTAGAAGAAGCAAGTATGAACAAGCTATCTCTCTGAAGTTTTCAAACAAAATTCACTTGATCATCGGGGTGTAGGTAGATGATCTTCTTGTCACAGGAGGAGAAGAAAGTGACATAAGTGAGTTCAAAAGACAGATGAAACACTACTTTGAGATGAGTGATCTCGGGCTACTATGTTCCTATTTGGGAATAAGAGTCTGTCAGGAAGAAGGTTGGCTCACCATGTCTCAAAGCACGTATGTAGAGACATCTTGACTTATGCAAAAATGGGTGACTGTAAATCAATGCACACTCCTCTCGAAGCAAGAGTCAAGTTCAGTCAACAAAATGATTCATTAGTTGACTCAACCTATTTTCGAAGTCTCATTGGAATTCTAAGGTACTTGACTCATACCCGCCTTGATTTGACTTTCTTCGTAGGATTTCTGAGCAGGTTCATGGAGCATCCTGCATCAGAACATCTCAAAGCACTCGAGAAAATTCTGAGGTACCTGAGAGGTACTATTAACCATGGATTAGTCTATGTGAAAGGGAAAACAAAGGCGCAACTTAAAGGCTATAGTGATAGTGATTTTGCTGGTGATGAGCAAGATCGCAAAAGCACTTATGGGTAGGTATTTTTCCTCAGTGATTCAATAAACAGTTTGGCCAGTCAGAAGCAAAAAATAGTCGCATTATCTTCATGCGAGGCAGAATATATTGCTGCTACCACAGCCACTTGCCAAGGTGTGTGGCTGAATCCCCTCATTCGTGAACTAAGAGGCACTAAAGAAGGAGCTATGAAGTTTCTCTTGGACAACAAATCAGCCATTACTTTGAGCAATAATCCGGTGCATCACAATCAGACGAAGCACATTGACACTCGTTATCACTTTATTCATCAATGTGTAGAAGAAAAATTGATCTCAGTTGACTACGTGAAGACTGAAGACCAATTAGCAGACAAGTTCACTAAATCACTTGGAAGACTGAGATTTGAAGAAACGAGAAAATGCCTGCGTGTCAAGGATGTTCTCATGGAGAAGCTGAACCAAGGAGGAGATTGATGATGTGGTCCAGCCTAGCGGGGGGACAAATCAAAACTACCTCTGTGGGGAGATTGTCCTGGCAAGGGGAGTTCTTTTTTTTTGGTTTGTTTTCTACTATGCAGGGTAAATCATAACCACAATGCAACGGTGGCATCTGCTCCAACGATCCTTGCATTTGAGTTAGTTACAATCACATTTCTTTGCTCCCCTTGCTCCATTGGACGCTCTATATAAAGGGTTGTGTTGGAACTTCGTTTACAATAGAAGGAGTTGTGTTTTTGTTTATTGTTTTTCTTCTTCTCTTTACATCTGGTTAGCTGTATTAGTGGGTGAGCTTCCCTGCTAGTAGAGCCAACATAGGGGTGTTTAGGCTGACCATGATATCGCTTGTGAATGGAAGTAGGTTGTTGGAGATGCATCCACTGATTGACTATCCAGGGACGGGAATTGGTCAGACAAACGGACTAGGTCGTACAGATCGTACATGGTTTGTCGAGACCAGGAACGAGGGGCAACACGTATAGGATATGACGACCGTGTTCAGTCAACTATGTAGTAGTTATTCCTATGATACATGCAGGAGTCGCGGTTGACAGCAGTTAGGGAATACCGTCGTGAGTGCGGCTTTGGCCAAGGAAATCTCGAAGAAGTAGGCTGACGGGCGACGAAAGGACAGTTAGACTGTGGGAGCATGGCCTCCATCCCAATTTATATCAATCCGTCGCAGGCTTGCGATCGATTAGTGATCGTTCGGACGATTCAGACAAGATTCTCGTTATGCACACCCTAGGCAACTGATGTCGATAACTGGCAGAGGGAGAGGTTTCACGATGCAACAACAGAAGAGACAACCTCCGTCGTAATACTATCTGGTAGCCTTTCAGCAGGTAACCTTCAAGGAGTCTAACTAGCAAGATCAAGAGTGTGTTCCCATGATGTAGGGCTAGTGGTGAATACTCAGGGTAATCAGAACGAAAATTCCTTTCTTCAAAAAATAACTTATTTCAAAGGAACAACAACGACAACTTCAACAATTTAGATATGTCCTCCACGTTCCTTTCCCCCCGGGAATAGTTATGGTAGTATGGTGGGACCCTATTAAGGGGAAGCTTATTGGGCTTCCCCTTAAGAGTGTCCTTTGTGGGGGGGGGGGGGGGAAGAAGTCAACATGGGCTTCCCCCCTGAAGGTGTAGATTAACACACCAAACAACACAAACACAAACACATATGGGGGAGGCCCGAACAAGCGTAGGAGGGGGCCTCCCTACAGTCAAAGATGATGAAGAGAGAGGTAAAAACAATGAAATGACAGGCCCATACACGAGGAATAGGTCGTCATAACCATAAAAAAAACACGATGCATAACAAGACGAAGCAAATGCGACTTTCTCAAAGTTGGTAGCAGAAATGCGGATTCTTCATATCAGCTCGAGCTTCGGCAAGTGGTTAGTGGGAGTCCGGATGCGCTGCACTGGGTGGTCCTCAATCAAAATGGATAAATGAGAACAGATGACAAAGTAGGAGGAATGAAAGAACATTAAGTAGCCCGCTACAGAATTTAGAGGGAGAGGACTCCGGGAACATTGTACATGGACGCTGGATGGGACAGCTTATTCATCCCATGATGGAAAAATTAAATTGTTTGCAAGAACAAACAAATGGCGGTACGGAAAATTTTCATGGGATGAAGGGACGGGACGGTGTTTTTGTCCTTGACAGAAAACTGTCTCGTCCTGATGCCTTGGATGAAAGACCGTCAGAGTAGAATGCTTTTTCGTCCCTCAAAGAGATGGACTAAAAAAACCATCATACTCTCTCCCTCTTTTCTCTCCATCTCACTCTCCGTCACTTTTTGTTCTCTATTTTTGTCTACGTCTCTATGACTTTATATCCTTTTTCTTTCTCTATGTCTATCTTTCTCTTTCTGTATATCTATGGTTCTCTATATATATCTTTATAAACTTCTATTTTGCTCTCTTTATTTCCCTCTTATGTTTTCTATAATCAACTCATCGTCTCTATCACAGTGTACATATAACAAATGGTATCTGAATAGACATGAGATATCAAAGCAAAACCGACTAATTTAACATGTTGTATTCAAGCTACTAGTCCAGGTCTACCTGTCCAGATCGTCGTCGTTGACAGCGGATAAATGAAAGAAACTTATTTTGAATATAAGGTGCAAGTTTACGAGCGAGAGTAGAGCATAAGTGCGGTGAAAAAAAAAAACTCACCCAGGCCACCCACGCAGGCCGTCGTCCACCCAGGCCATCGCCCGCGGCGCCGTACAGGTCACCGTCTGCCTAGGCCGCCTAGGGCCAGTCTAGGCCGCTGCCCAGGCCGCCGTTTGTGCCTGGGCTGTCGTCTGCGCATGGGCCGCCCATGTCGTTCTGGCAGCCATCCGCCTAGGCCGCCCGACCGCCGTCTGTGCCGGTGAAAATTCATCTGGACGCCCACACAGACCGCCATCCACCCATTCCGCCGTCCATAGTATTGCTAAGGTCGCCTTCACCTAGGCCGTTGTCTGCCCAAGCCTTGCAGACCACCGTCTGCGCCCAAGTTGCCCAGGCAGTTCGGGTCATTGCCCAAGCCGCCGATCGCGCTCAACCCCGACCCGCCCTGCGTCGCCTAGCCGCCCGTGAGTTGTCACGTCCGCGCCATGCACGGCCACCACTCCATGCTCGGTCACCGCTTGTCCCAAGCCCACGCACGACACCGCCTGCCAGCGTTGCGTCTGCACCATGCTCGTGACCGCAAAGCCACCGTTGCCGATTCTGTGCCACACCTGCGTTGGTCTGTTGATGTGCCACGACCGCACCCCACCTAGTCGCCGATCACCTGAGCCAACTGACACCATGCCCTGTGCCGCCTGGCCCGTCCGCGCTGCGCCCAACTACGCCACATCGTGGCCTATGCCGCCTCACCTCGCCCCTTTTGTCTCCACTCCTGCATCCCAACTCTTGAGCCGCGTTACGCCGCCAGTTGAGCGACACCGTGCCCGTCTCTGGCACAACTCTACCATCCTCGTTTTTCGACATCCTGCACCGACAAGTGCGACGACTCTGAGATGACGTCACCGAAGAGGTACCTCGCTCCCCTAGCCCGCTCGTTTAACTATCTTTTGTTATATATCTTTTCAATTGCTCTCCACCGTGCTTGGGTTAGACTAGGTGAGGGGATAACATGACTCGAGAGTGTATATCGAGCGTCTCTTCTAGGTACGTGATGAACCCGTGCGTTACGTGAGAGCACCAGTGGGCTCAGTCCGTTCGACGCCATAGACTCCTTCTTCACTCTGACGAGGGTCAGGTGGTCACCATCACCGTCATCGGCTGCCCGCCGCGGAGCCCAGAGTCCGGTGAACCCCACGAGTTGGGGCCTGCACGTACATTCACCTAGGATATCATCGCATCACATAATCGCATCTCTGTAGCTCCATACCCGACAGACGACACCTTCGACGACATTTGCTATCACCCTAGTAGCAGAGCATCATCTCGATACTCTTGGAACAACATCACCGATATTGTCCTGCATCATCTTGGTATGAGAGCATCGTCTCGATACCCGTTCGGACAACGTCTTTGATGACGTCTGACATCACCTAGCCCTCAATTTATTTCTCTCTCCTCATCAGCGTCATTGACGCTTCCTTGTTTTTCATTTATGTTAAATGGTCACATCGCTTGAGATTCCACACCTTATTGTATTGCGCGCATGCACTTTACAGAGTCGTCACATGTACCTATAAAATGATAAAAAGACAACAAAAGAAAACAAGAAAGAATCATTCTTTCTTGAGGCTGACGTGGCAGTGCGTTAGCGCACGCCACATTGCCTTTTTCTCTTCTTTTTTTATTCCCTTAGTAGCAGATATGAGCTTCACGTATACATGCGCGAGCCACGTGTACCCAATGGTGCCCCGTAGTGCAGCATGTCGCCCTCCATTAAAAGCAAAATAGAAAAGGAGAAAAGCACATTTTTGTCATTCTGTGCCATGGTCAGCGCATGTATTTATTGCAATAAAAATTCTTCCTTTTTTATTGGTCCATGTCGCCCCATGCCAAAGAAATTCGAGATTCGATGTGTCAGAATTAAATGGAATCATCGCGTCATAAATCACAAAGTGATGATTAAATGATTGGCTGGCGTCAATCATCAGTGATCGTGATGATTCGTCGCCACTCGATTCGTTGAACGGCTATACATGGCGGCACAAGATAAAGTAAAGGCTAAAATCTCTAAAAACTTATATTAAATAAAATTAAATCCCGCAAAATATAAACAAATGTATACTTCAACTTAGAAAAATCATATCTTTCCAAATTTAATGTCCAAAAACTCTAGAAAAATCATATTCTGTCTCAAAAATTATATTCTTTTAGAATCTATTGTTTGAAAAACTCCAAAAAATGCCAAAAATTCAAAAAAGCATTCTAAAAATAGATTTAATCATTTCAAGCTTGATACCATGCAAATATGGGTGATTTACTACAAATAGACATGTGAATACGATCATATTAATGTACTAAATATGCATGTTATCGGTAGTACATGGATATGAGAGACTACACTCAGAACAAATAGTTTATAAATACATTTATATTGTTATTCTTGATTTCTAACTTGGATGTCAAGAATTTTAATATATCTCAATAACACACTTCCATGAGAAAAAAACATTTGCTCCAATTTTGAAATATTTTGGTCTC
This sequence comes from Wolffia australiana, assembly GCF_029677425.1. Taxonomy (NCBI): domain Eukaryota; kingdom Viridiplantae; phylum Streptophyta; class Magnoliopsida; order Alismatales; family Araceae; genus Wolffia; species Wolffia australiana. The sequence goes on along the minus strand of NC_135841.1, from coordinate 7,069,761 downwards.
ATTCAAGAACTTAAATCAAGATTTTGACTTCAGAAGTAATTTTGGATCAAGAATTAAGAAATTGAGACTTCAAAAGCAGCAGTTGTTTCTGTCCTAGCCAACTAGGTTGAAGTAAGCTTCCTCGCTGCTCTCTATCTGTAATTTTATAATATAACCATATGTATGGATAGAGGGTCAAAAGATGAACGTGCCTTCAAAGTTTTAGCTCATTCTAAGAGTTGGATGTCAAGGTATCTAATGGAAATATATGTGGCGGGCAAGCCAATCACACATTCCACATGTCATTCCATCTTCATTAATACAACATATTCATTATAGTGCACGTGTGATGCTTATAATGAAGTCTGTGAATACATGATCAAACTTAGTGAATTATGATGAGATTGCAATATGGAGATCACTATTCTTTAAGCATGTGTTCTAAATATTCCTATTCAAAGGATACGTTAGAAGGACATCAAATTATCCGAATAGAATAACACTATCTAGCCTCACTCATATGATGAGTATGGTCGGTCTCGTAGCCCTTAGGTGGAGACACTAAGGATAGATAGTGGGTGCTCTTTAGCGGAAAGAGTTCACTGAAATGATCCGTACGAATCCCTAAATGGAATTATACTGAACTGTCAATCAGGTTGATTCATGTCATGATTGTGTAAGTGGTCCTTAGACCTGAGACACAAAAGACAGCTTGTGGACGGACAGTTGTACTTTGACTATGACCAACGAGTCTCTAATCATGGGATTCTAAACGATAATAATAACATAACTTAAACTATAGTACTATAATGATAATATTGTTATTAGGACTCACTAACACATGAAAATAATATTATATATAACATATGGATTCGTGATACTTAGTTTGATAGATAACATGGAAATTATAGTGTTAATACCATGATTAGAAACTTTTATTAATTTAAATAGTTATACTTTTCTATTTCAAAGTATAAATTGGTTCAATCTAGTTTTAACGGGATATTATAATTTTATGGATTCACTCACTCATATTTTTTACGAATTTTCTAACATTACATTCTTAAATATTCCATATTCTGATTTAGAATATGTTTCTTTTGAACTTTTGACATTATATTCAGAGAAAAAGATTATAGAAGTAAAACCTATATTTCTGACAATTTTATGACTTATAATTTATTTAAATTAAATTATTTAATCTTTTATGCTCCCACACTAGCATGTTACCATTCAATTTGTTAGAATGGAGACCAATCATGCTTTTTAGAAATGACTGGCACAGTTAACCATAGAACAGGGTTATTATGGTCTTAATTTTTTGTTAATGGATTTGATTTTAATCATTAAAAACGTAAACCTTTGCTCAGTTAAGTAAAATTAGCCTGTGGTATATACTGATTTTCTCCACAGAGATTGGTAATTAAGGACTTATTATTATTTACATAGTGATTGATGAGATGAGGGGATATACGTAAAAAATATGACATCGGTAGACGAAAAGGTAAGGCAAGAGGGTGATAATTATTAATGAAGTATTGATGATTGTAGTAGATAGGGATAACAAGAATATTAGAAGAACAAGTTTGAGGGAGAGGGGACTAACGATAATGAACTAAAAGGTCAGTAATTATTATATATTATTCGTGTAAGGTGAATGTGAGCAAATTGACAGAGATACAATGACATGATAGGGTTAAGACGTGAAAAAAGGTACAAAGACATAATGTGATGGTAGAATTGTGTGACAAGATGCATACAAACTGATGTTGATGATGAAAAGAACTAATGTAAGGCGAGGTTGCTTACTGTAAATCCTTATGTTATGCCAGGATATGGAAATTTATGAGTGCAGGTAATCTCTCTCTGTTCTCTGTTGCCTCTTCTCAAACACTCAGGACACCATGAATGATCTTGATGCATCTAAAAAACTCTTTATGTTTCAATGAGCCAACACATGTAGGAAGCAAGTTTAAGAATAACTTTTAAATATCCCTGCCTAAATTACAGTTCAGCCTGGATAAAAAGAGTGGGTAAAGATCAATCTACCCTCATTAATTCAGACTAATCAGCCTTCAGGGTTGCCAAATATCAAGTTCTGAAGTTGGGGACATCTTGGCCATTCATTTTTCCTCTCCATGAATGCGGTGCTATCGCCTCCTCATTTTCTAGTCGCAGTCTAAAATCTCCAAGCATCCATATCCGGTTTGATGATGACATTTGAGCCCCAAATATGAGTGTCTAGTGACTGGGCTAACTCATGAAGGAGCATGATATTGTCTTGGATCTATTGACCCTTAATAAAACTGCACTGTTTAGGCAAAATAATTCTATGAAGGAAGGTCTCGAGTTGATTTGTAATGATCTTGGATGCAACTTTATAGCATACATTACAAAAACTAATAGGGCAAAAGTCTCTAAAAGAAGCTAGAGTGTCCACTTTTGAAATAAGGGCCAAAAAAGTGGATTTCCAGCTTCTAGGTAGGACTTTACGCGTAAATGTTTCCTTGATAGCAAGCACCAAGTCCGTTCCTACTATATCCCAACATGCTATGTAGAACTTTACAAAAACCCATGTTGTCCCGAGGCCTTGTTATGACAAAAGGATAAGGCCACCTCCTTGATCTCTGCTCACGCGTAGCAAGGGCTGTAAGTAGGGTGTTTTCTTGGTAGTCACCAAGTGGTGGATAGAATCTTATAAATCCTCACTCGTAATGGTTGGCTGTGAAGCAAGGAGTGTACTAAAGTATACGACACTGGATGCCAATAGCTGGACTAGGTTTTGACTATGTATCCCTAACAGGGTCGCATAATTAGGATGAGCTCTATGATGAATCGAGGCATGAAAGAAACATGTACTTCTGTAACCTTCTTGCAACCATAGGATATGCAATTTCTGGAGATAGAAAATCTCTTGTCTTCACATGTCCTCCTCAAGTTGTTCACTAAGCCTAAGCTTGCGCTTCCCCGCATTGTCTATCCAAGCATCTTGTAGTTGTCGCTTGATAGCTGTTAGCTCCGCCTTGAGCTCTTCGATTGGTGCGTGCACGTCCCCAACTACATGTCTATTCCACCTTTTCAAGTGCAACTTGAGGTATCTCTTTCTGTAACATAGGTTCTCCATGGTTGACGTAGAGATCTCGCCATGCTAGTGGTGATGCTCAAAGCTTTGAAAAGCTTCATGCTCCAACCACATAGATTGAAATCGGAAAGGCGGACTACGAACATGAATACCCACGTCCAAGAGAAGGAGAATCGGTGAATGGTGAGAGTGATATCGTGATAAAAGCTCAATAATAATATTGCACTACATTAGTGCAATACTATTTGTGAAGCAGCGGTCAAGTCGTTCATACATACGCATTTTGCTTGGCGTTCATTACACCACGTCCATCTCTCGCCTATAGTAGGGGACTCCACAAATGAAGCGTAATGAAGACAGTCGTTGAACGCTTGCATGGATCTTGACGTAGGCTGTCAACCTCCCTGGCATTCATTGACTCCTCGTACATAGTTGAAATTCCCCGCCATAAACTAGGAGAGATCAACAAGACACGGATGGTTGTGAATATGCCCGACAAGTTCCTCCCATAGGGCCTCGCGCTCGAGGTATCTATACGATGTGTATTGGGTCCCTTCGTCAAGGACCTCCAAGGAATAGTCTCATGTCCAAAATAGCCATATTTTATTTGAGGAGTGGCAATAGACGTGATCCATTCTGAGTTTCCTCATAATGGAGTGTGTGCTAGCTGGTATTGTCAGCGGTTCAATAAACCCAACTATTTTTGGTATGTTCGTATTGATGAGTAATAGGAGGTGTGACAAAGTAAGGGGGTTGCCTATCCCTCGACAATTCCAAATCAGACTTCGAATCCTAGAACTATTGGCTCACATGGCGGACCCTCGATCGGGTGTTATATATGCAGCGAGTGTGAGGTGTATCTTAGTGATGCCCAAGAGATGATGGGGTGTCCGTATCTGAGTCCTCAGATATGGAGGCATCTTCCTCCTTGCTCGTGGAAGCAAGCCCACTAGTGTCCCCACACGTATCATCGCTAGGGAGAGAGGCTTGACGTTTAGTCAAGCATTCCTCCATAGCAAGTGGTATATGACGTGTGTGGGGGTCACGTGGAGTGGGTGGGTTGGGTGGGCGGGGAGTGGATATGTCCGGAGGGTGAGGGTGTGGATCAATGGTTGGGCGTGAATGGGAAGGTGGGTGGTGGGAATGGCAAGAGTCAAGGGACGTCAAATGGCCAAAGGAAGGAGTTGGTTGGCTGGGAGATGGGTGATGAGGGGTACGTGTGGTGAATGATGGCGGGCATTAGGGAGAGGGAGGATAATGTGGGGAAGGTGGAAGAAGGGAATGGCTAGCTACAACAAGCGATTGGAGGCAGAGGGCATGGGGATAGATGATGAACAACGGGTGGTGTGGGGTGTGAGGATATAAGCCTAGAGGAACTGAGGGACGAAGAAATCAGATCAGCATGTGGGGCACTAATGTGAGTCATTCCTACATCATTGCGGCCTGGACTATTAGATCCATCTGCTACCTCTTAAAGGGAAAATGCATTCGAGGTTGGTGTAAGTCACCTAACCTCTATCCCTTTACGTGATAAGTGGCTAGTAGATGGGGTATCTCTAGCCTCAGGTGGGGTTTTGGGGAACTTATCAGCACCCTTCTTCACCTAGTGACCAAGTGTAGGTGTAGGTTGAACCGAAGTAGGTTTGGCTGATAAGGGTCCCTCGGTAAGGGAGGGCGGCACAATCGACACACCTTGCATTGTGGGGGTGGGCGGTGCAATAGGCAGTAGTCTCTGGTTAGGGCGACACCCTTAGGTTGTGGATTTTGCCTCTACGATATAATCATTGTAGGTTAATGGGGGAAAGTACTTCGTCGAGGAGGATGAGGTGGCATGTAGCGTCTTTTGGCAACACGTGTGGATGGTGTGTCCTAAAAGTGTACACTATGTACAGAATTATGGGAGATTCTCGTACGCTATGGACTGGTGGATCATCTCATCCCTGCTCATAATAACTATCGTGTGATGAATAGGGGCTAGTAGATCAATCTCCATAAGAACTCACACATATCCAAAGCGATTGAACAGATGTATGTCTTTATCAAGACATATAAATGTGCCTACAACATGGGCTAGGGATTCTAAGGTTGTGGGCATGAAGAGATGATGTTGTAGTCCCGAGAAGCCTATCCACACTAGGACAGATTGAGGGGAATGATCACGTGAGGTGCTCGTCTGCTCTGTCGTCCATCGGTACGTATGAATGATGGAATCATTAATATTCCAGGTGGTACGACTCCAAGCTTTCCTAAAATTGGCTTCTATTTGGAAGTGGACATAGACTCTTCGTTGGTTGCGTGTGCCGATGGCCGTCAGTCTCAGGATGTGTCTTGGCACTAAATATATCAGTGTGATGTCATCTATAAGGGGGCGTTGGTCGCAAGCCGCCCTATCAGATTGTAGGCAAATGTCGCTGCCGTTCTCGTGACCTCCTCTTTGGAAAATGCAACAAATCCCATTCCCTCAGATTTGTTATTACCTCCCGTTGGGGTCATGTCATCATAATGAGGGTGAAGTATAGACTCTGGGAGTGGTTGTTAGTAGTCGTCTCTATAGGTCCATCAACCCTCGCTATCCATGTTATCGGTGGTGTCGGTTTGTCCTCCCTATCTCGACCTGTGCGTGTGCAAGTTGTGCAACCTGTTCACTCATAGTCTGCCCAGGGTTACTCATTTGGCCGATTGGATCAGCAAAGGCAACAACTGAATCATACTCAGGATTGGCCTGTTCAACGGCGCCAGACCCAATCAGGTCGCGGGAGTCGACTCGGTCATGATCAGTCTGTGCAATCGGAGCGGACTTGGAAACGGGGGTCGGGTTGACCCGGGCATGGTGGACCGGTTTGGCCACATCAAACCTGGATGAGTTAGCCAGGTGTGTCTAGTTGGGGTTGACCGATTCAATCTGATTGAGCCCGACCAGATCAGTCCGTACGATTAGGGTGAGGTCAGCCCGGTCGAGAGCTCCTAATTCGATCCTGTCAAACATAGGATGGTCGGCTAGTGCGACCAGGTCCAGTTCAGCCGAGAAATATATGGGGTCAATCTGGTTTGGAATGATTGGTACAAACAAGTCGACCCTGACTGGGTCGATCGGGTCAAAACGGCCAGGTCCGACCTGGTCGACTCGACCAACAAGTCAATTTTCGAACACAAGGGCGATGGTCCACAAGTCCATCATGTGGACCATCGCGATCATGACACATGGGTGGGACAGTCCAGATGGGCATGTTGACGGCTTCGTTCACAACAACATTTAATGTTGTCAAGGGCGTGGCAGGAGGGGCTTGTTTTTTTTCTTTTTCTTTTTTTTTATTTCTATCATATCTAATGGCGTGGATGTATTGATGGAGGACCATCCCACTGAGCATACCTAGATACGTCTTCAGCCACGTCGTGGAGCCCGAGGCGACTTGAAAAACCTGAGTTTTTGCAACAAGGTTTGAAAATCACATTCGCATTTTTTAGTTCATGTTTGGCTGTTTTTATGGTTTTTATGGAGATCCTACACGTGTATGGTCCTCCACCCACATCGTTTTGCTTTTATTTCGTCACCCCTTTGATTGTAGGGAGGCCCCCTCTGCATGTGTACATGCCTCCCCCATGTGATTTTTTGGTTCCTTCATGTTTTCATTTACATCTTTGAGGGGGGGAAGCCCATGCATAGCTTCTTCCCCTTAAAGGACCCTTTAGCGGGGAAGCCCACTAGGCTTTTCCCCCTAAAGGAGGCAAATTAGGGTACTCCTAATTTCCCCCCTTTCTTTCTCTCACTACAAAAGAGAGGGGAGGCCTCAACTGATACTCTAACTTGTTATTTTTGAAAGAAAGAACAATACATCGTAGAGTTGTTCGTTGACCTCCTTCATCTCCCATCCTCTCTCCTTGGGCTTCTCTCTCTCGTGTTGTATTAGGGTTCCGACAGGTTGGAAAGGCGTTGGGTAAGCTGTGGAAGAAGATCGTGGGGTTGCCCAAACTATCCACCCTTCTCCAATGAGGGTGACTTGGCCATCCTTATTTCTCTGTTGACCCCCAGCAAGCGTGGTTGCAAGAAGAAGACGTACCGTCAACGCCACCCATTGATAGCCACGTTGTCGTCTGCATGGATTTCTGCACTTCCTGCAGACTCTGGGTCATTTTCAGAGTGTGAGTTACTTTGACCCCAAGTTGAAAGCTGCGCCGGACCCTGTCGGCGTTGCACCCATCTATGCCACTTCTGGAGTGTTCATTTCTTGTTTGTAACCCTCCGTTGGCTGCAGCTCCAGCACGGTCGTGCGGTGGTTACTATTACATTAGACACACCTTGTGGCTCCTCTGACTCATTCATCCCCCTCCCCCCCAACTGGTCGTACTAATCCATGATCCCTGTCAGGCTGCAAACGCAGCATGCCCGTAGGGTTTTTTTACTGCTCGGTGAATCTCTAGGATGACACCAGAACACTAGTAGTCTGACTTCCCTTCCCACTTGATCCAAGACAATCGACACGATACTTTCTGGCCATTTGAATAATGAAGCGACCTCAATCGCCAATTTCCCAAGCCACTAAACCCCGATCACCTGCTCCACTTACTCACAGTGCTTCGCGGGTTCAAGGCGGTTGCTTAAGTCAACCAAGCTGACTCTGTTGACTTGAAATCTGTCTCTAGTGTGGATTGTGCTTGGCATTGACCTAACTAGCCCGATGCACCAGATTAGTGTCACAGACAACGTCGACTGTCCCGCCAGGATGAGGTCAGCGAGGCATCTCCTCTCTTTCCCTCCATGTCCGACTAGCCCGCCCGACCCTCAAAAGGGCCTAGAACCAGTCTCTCTTGCTGACTGGTATCCAAAGCTTCTCGCGCCTCATCTTGAACATCCCAATGGCACCTGCAGGTCATGCCCCCTTATCTTCCCTCCCTCTTTTCAGTATTATTACATCTTTCAAAGCCAATTTTCTATTGCTCCGTTGCCCGAGAGATTTATACGTGATGTAGGTTTAGCTATCATACTTGTGATAGGGAATTTTATTGATGGATTCGAATCAATATTGCTCGCGGCGATGGACGTGGACGTGCATGGATGGTGTTCATCCCCCACTCTATCGGCCTTTGAGCCAGCCACTCGGTACATTGGGCGTTCGTCCATGACACGATTCCTTGTGTCGTCTATCCGTCCCAACGCCAGATCTATCGGTTTCTCGTACTTCTCGTTATGTTTTAAAACTATCGCATCTTTAATTCCCTTTCATCCCATATTCTCGTTAAGTGGTACATACGTTGTACGACCTTGGCATGTCGTGTTACATCATGAATCCTAAGGAGGATGTGGCTGAGCAACCTTATGATGTGGGCAACTTGTTAGAGGACCGGGGTGCCAAATTTTAGGGATTTTTCCTGATTTCTTTGTAATTTTTAAATGCAGAAAATAGTTTATTCTGAATTTTCCTATTTTTAATAATTTTAAATGCAGAAAATGAGGAGAATACCTGCTCCACTGACTTCTGGTGGTAGAGACGTAGTAGAGAATGGTGGAGCAGGGTAGGCATTTTCGCCGACCACACGGACTATCGGGACAGACCCGGCACTACGAGCATAGTGCTTTGTAGCGACCCTAGGAGAGTATCTCTCGGGCCTAGACCTGATCAGGATAAAATCTCCCTCGGTGTAGCTAAATGACCTAGGACCCCCATCATCAGTGACCTTGTACTTCTCATTTTGCATGACGATGCAGGAATGAATGCCATGATGTAACTCTCTCACATGATGCTCAAATGCAACTTCATATTCTAAGAACTTAAAATGCATGACTAAGGGTGTACGTTCAGATGGCTTACGTGGTATCTGGCTGTACATGGTTTTGAACATAATCATCTCATTGATAGTGATAAGGTAGCAAAATCTACCCAAGGAATAACCCATTTCCACATCATAAAATCTCTTGTATCACAAGAACATACTAAGTAATATATGAGAGAGACATCTGCCTCAATCCATCTATCCATGGCAGAGGGGTGAGTCATAATAAGACCAACTCGTGCATCTTGGAGAAGCCACATCGGCTTCCAAAAGTAACTCACGAATAGAACATCGCGATTGGGAAGGAAATACGGAGGTGTATCAGATCTCCTCTCGTGAATGTGATTCACATCCATGGGGATGCAGTGTATAGGTCTTAGCTTGAAAAGCATGGCTATCACCATCTCAGTCAGGGGGTCAATAGCGCGCATAAACTTATGTAGTGATCGTGAATCGTCCATAAACTCTCTTAGGATATAAACGTGAAGCATGGCTAAAAGTGGGTTTAAGTCTTGATCGGTACTAAATCCAAACTGCAACATCGCTAGGGGTAGGCTCTTCAAAAGACCCTACTTGGAATCGATAATTATAGGTAACCAACGATTCAACTAACTCTAGGACTACGGGAACAGTATATTGTTGCGTCTGTAGTGGTAGAGGCTCTTTCGGTTGCTTGTCTGGGAATCCATCACTAGACTTAGCCACGAGTTTAGCTCGCTCAGGTATATCAGGAGAGGTAAACTGAAGTTTCCCAAGTAGAGGAAACTCTTCCAGACGGTCTTTCAGGAAATCACAACATCTCGTAGCATCGAGCTCTACTAGCTCCAAATCAGTAGGTAAACTACCCCTCATGGTCTGTTGCGGCTTAGTCTTTATCAGAGTCTCTACCAAGGGGTCATCACTAGGCATGGCATCGAGCGCATCTACGTTTGGCTCGGTAACGAAAGTAAACTATAGCCTCGACAATGGCAGAGGCCCTTCTAGTATGTCTACTAGGGAAGTAACACTATAGGTAGTCTTGAGCTCATCTAGCTCAAGCGCGGCAAGGACATGAGCAACTCGTGAGGACTCAGTAGAAGTCATGAATGTACGTGCATATGGTGCATAACGAGCACTTCTCCCAGTCCTCCTAGAGAACCTAGCATGACGTGGTCCACAAGGAGGCTCTACAACATCATTGTAATACTCGTCGACGGATAATTACGGATAAGAATCATCATACTATGGACCGTAGTAGTCCTCATAGTTCCATTGGGGCTCATCATACCGAGTGTCATACTCTAAAGCAATGTGAGAAGACTGGTATGTGGTCGAGGGCGTAAAAGTTGCCTGAGGCACATGTTGTGCCAATGGAGCATACTGTTCGAAGGGTGTCCGCGGCGCGAAGGATGCATATGGCGCAGGTGCTATAGGTGGCAGTGAGGGCGCCGGGGTCTGGTAATACCCCGCCGGTGGCACAGAGTGTGCAGTCACTGCATAAGGCACGGGCACTGCAGGTGGATCATTCTGCCCATAAGGAATCGGCAATGCATGTGAGGGATATGGACTGGGCGCAGCTGGTGGGTAGACATGCAGCGGTGGCATGTCGGGCGCAACATAGGGTGTTGGCTGCGCATAGGGCACAATAGGCGCGAAAGATGTATAGTGGACGGGGGTTGTGAGTGGGGCCCCATAGGTGTGCACTATAGGAGGTATCCTTGCCCATGCAGGTCCGGGCAACATAAGGTACTAGTGGTGGATATGGTGCACCCAAAGCTGGGTAGTGGACAAAAATTGACTCAGAATGTAGGCCCAAGTGGTCGTAGGGTGGTCTTCGTGTCTGATGTATGTACTGATGTATGTTCGATCTGGACTCTCTGCCACACTATGTTTTAATCATTTTTTCAATTGAGTCATGAATAAGTTTTGTCAATGCATGAATTTGTGTTGAAACAACCATGAATTTTACTCATTAATCCACATCCTGGTCAGCAGCCAGTGCTCTATCAATAATTCACCAAAAAATTGGCTTGATGCTTGTTTGGATCTCACGGTTCTCATTAACTGCCATCACCCAATCTGTTTTCAATGAGAAAAAAGATGGTTATATTTCACTTATATTATTATAGCATTTGATTACGTCGGATCTCCTGATCTCCTCCACTGTGCGAGTCAACACTGTCAAGAATACAATCCCCGGTCCACATGGCTGCACAAAACCGTTTGTGTCCATATTATTGCACTGATAATTGACTCATCAGCGTTACATAAATCAGCTTTTGTGATCAGCCATTGTCTCTCCCTAGTGACGCCAAATAATTTTCTTTGAGATTTGAGAAAGAAATTGAATCGTTTTGTGGAACCTCGCTGGCTGCATCTAATTCAAACGACTAAAGCTCCATCTGTTGATATCACTCGTCAAACATATCATCCTCGGATGTAGGTATATTCGTACTCCTTCCACTTATAGTGTTACTTATCTCTTTCAGTATCAGTCTCTAAATTTCTCATCGCCTTCGAGTGAGTTGAAACACAAAATTTAGGATTAGCCAACAAATTTGAGTTAGAGATTTCTTGACAGTATTGGGTTTTGATCGATTACATTGTTAGTGCGGACACTCTTGGACGATGTCGTTCCCCACTTGTCGTTTTTTGATCTGTTCACACGGGTCATTGGGAGCTTGCTCGTGACACAAACCCATTATGTGTCATTCAATTGAGCTGCATCTCGCATCATCCGACGACTGACGTACTTCTCGTTAAATTATCTTAAATATACGCATCACTACCTTGCATTTTTTGACATTTTCTAAGCATAGTTTCTGTAGTAGACACGACGCGGCCGAACCTGGTCGTCGTGTTAAATCAAATTGGTATCAAAGCTGATCGTGCTAACCTTCGTGCTTAGCACTATCGGTCAAGGGAAAAAATTAATTAAAAAAATTAAAATTTTATTTATCTCATCTTTTCATGTCTTGCACGCATTCATTTTTCAAAATTCATACCATGTGCATTCATGCATATACTCGTCAACTTGTCATTGTAGGATCCTTATCCTATACGTAGTATCTGGCGAAGAGAATGGTTACCATTCACATGATCGATCATGGATGGGAGAATGACTCCATCACTTACGATCTTCCGATGGAAGATCAATTATACATTCATTGTTTGTGCACTTGCTCGGACGAAGACTACTCGGACACCTATCCGGAGGATAGGGATCACGCTTTTGTGATTCTACCACACCTCAGAGACCGAGTTGGCCAAGCCGACGACCATCCTAGCGCTACCAGTCACCCGAGCCGGTTACTGCCAGTACTTATGGAGTGAGCCCGACAGGTGGGACGATCTTTGCTTTATGATTTCCTCAGCCCTGTCACTTGCCACGATAGACGGACGACAGTTATCGACAGCGAGATGATCGTTATTACAGGCAGGTTGATCACCACCATGACGATCACGATCGCTACCAAGATGATTGCCATCAGGGAAATCACGATCGCCACCCAGACAATTGCTACCATGGCGATCGCCATCAATACAATCACTATCAACGTTAGAATGATTGCCAGCAAGACGACCACCACCAAGAACGATCATTATCGACAATGAGACGACCGTTACCATCTGCAGGATGACTATCCTAGACAGTATGATGATCACTATCAACATCCGGACGATCACTACTTTGACAATCACCGCATGGACGACTCTATCGCCCACATGACGATTACTATGGATATCTGGATGATCGTCCCCAGCTACAAGATGAGCGCCGTTGGCAACAGTACATACATCAGACAGGAAGACCACCCTACGACCACTTGGGCCTACATTCTGAGTCAATTTTTGTCCACTACCCAGCTTTGGGTGGACCATATCCACCACTAGCCTCAGCCATTGCTTCTCCCCGTCAAATACGCGAGCTATTCACAATAATACTACTCTACTGTGAACTCTCCCAACCACATGTGCTTTTTGAAAAATACCTTGACGCAATGTCAGATGACATCCGTTTAGAGAACTATGCTTCACAAGTGACTAACCATATACGACAAAAAGTATTGAGGGCGCTCCATTCAATCCTTTACCACAACGGATCTTCTCTTGCAGCATACCCAGTGTTTCCCCAAGTCATTGAACCTCAAGTTATAGATGCAGGATGTAGTCCAAGCCATGGAAACAACAATCAAAATGCAATGATCGCAACAGAACGCCTACGAGACATGCTGAATGTGGAACAAAGACAACTTTACGATGCAGTATTTGATGCCATCGAATGTCTACAACAGAAGCCAAGGCAATCCTGATGAGAGACTGTGCAGCAAAATATAGATATGTAAAAAAGAAAAACACTGAAATCATAACAATTCAGAAGAATATATTGAAATTGATCCCATTAAAAGGATATGAAGAATCGGCGGCCAAGATCGGGAAAATACCCGTTGAGATGAGGGAAAACTATGAATTTAACGCGATGGATAGGAGGGAAAAAAAGGAGGAGCGATGAGGACAAGTGGTTTGATGAAAGGGAGAGGGAGAGTGAATATTTCTGCACATTATCGCAATACAGAGGAAGGAAAAAAGATTTGAGTGAATAAGAGGGCACCTAGAAATAGAAAGAGAGAGTAAGATACTAACAGAGATACTGAGAAAGAGATTAATAAGAAAGGAGAGTGAGAGAGAGAAAGAGAAGGAGAGAGAGAGAGAATAAGTGGAGTAAGAGAGTAGGAGAGGGAGAGAGAGATAGTAAGGGGGAGAGAGTAAGAGGGAGAGTGTAAGCAAAGTAAGAGAATGAGAGAGAAAAAGAGAAAGAGTGAGAGAAAAAGTAAGAGTAAGATACTAAGAGGGAGAAAGAGAGATAGAGAGAGTCACTTCTTACAGTGATTTCATTATCAGCGAGCCTTAACTCCTTCAAATTAATCATGGACGGTAGCGACGATCCAAGCGTTTGGATCTTACAACTCGACAGCGAGAACTGTGATAATAACTTGAGTTTAGTCATCATAGAGCGAAATGATCAAAAGTCGGAGAAAGAGGAAAGGTCGGAATTCACCTTGGTGACAGAATTCGACTTCTTCAAGCATGAAACAGTGTAAAAAATTGGATTTCGAGATAAAACTATGACGGAAAAAAAAACCATCAAGTTAGATACAAATATAATTTCCAACAAATGACTAATCATAGGTCCTAATATTAGGAAAACAGATGAGGAATCACGCCAAACCCACCGATCGTGTTGAAGAACTTCAGCTGGCCAAGGTCGCAAATAGAGCTGATTTGATTGTCTACAACAGAAGCCAAGGCAATCCTGATGAGACACTGTGCAACAAAATATAGATATGTAAAAAAGAAAAACACTTAAATCATAACAATTTGGAAGAATATATTGAAATTGATCCCATTAAAAGGATATGAAGAATCGGCAGCCGAGATCGGGAAAATACCCGTTGAGATCAGGAAAAACTATGAATCTATCGGAGGGAAAAAAGAAGGAGCGATGAGGAGAAGTGGTTTGGCGGGGAGAAGGGGGGCGGAGGGCTGGGAGAAAGGGGGCGGAGGGCTCAAACGGAGGGCGGAGGGGAGGGGGGGGGGGGGTGGGGTGTTGGCGGGGAGAAAGGGGGCGGAGGGGGGCTGCGGGGAGAAAGAGAAGGAGAAAGAGAAAGAGAAAGGGGGAGGAGGGCTGCCGCGGGGGGCGGAGGGGGGGTTTGGCGGGGAGAAAGGGGGCGGAGGGCTGCCGCGGGGAGAAAGAGAAAGGGAGAGGAGGGCCACGGGAGAAGGGGGGTGGCGGTGGCGGGGAGGGGGCACGGACTGTAACGGGAGGAGAAGGGGGGCACGGCGGCTGGGGAAGGAGGGCGGGGCGGCGGTTGGAAGGGGGCGCTCAAGACTGGGACGGGGGTGCTGAACACTGAGAAGGGGGTAGCGGGAGCGAGGAGGGGGCGCTTTCGGCGGGGAGGGTAGCGGAGCTCCTCATATTCTCTCTCTCTTCTCCCTCACTCTCTCTCTTCTATGTCATTCTCTCTCTTTTCTCCCACTACTTTTTCAGCCAATCAGAGCGCAGAAGCGCACATGTATTTCTATTATAGTAGTATCAGTGCAATAATATGGACACAAACGGTTTTGTGCAGCCATGTGGACCGGGGATTGTATTCTTGACAGTGTTGACTCGCACAGTGGAGGAGATCAGGAGATCCGACGTAATCAAATGCTATAATAATATAAGTGAAATATAACCATCTTTTTTCTCATTGAAAACAGATTGGGTGATGGCAGCTAATGAGAACCGTGAGATCCAAACAAGCATCAAGCCAATTTTTTGGTGAATTATTGATAGAGCACTGGCTGCTGACCAGGATGTGGATTAATGAGTAAAATTCATGGTTGTTTCAACACAAATTCATGCATTGACAAAACTTATTCATGACTCAATTGAAAAAATGATTAAAACATAGTGTGGCAGAGAGTCCAGATCGAATCCACAGAGAAATAAGGATTTTTAGACTAAAACAATGCGTAGGAATGATAATTTTAGGGAATTTGAGGGAAGACCAACCAGCTGATCACATCAAGACTCATCGCCAGCCCTTACGCGGAGCCAGAGCCGACGTGAAGAACCAACACTTCCACTATCGAGCTTGAAGCAACAGTTGTGTCATCTTGGAGAGTGCCGAGATGTCTTGTTCTTTTTTTTTTCTTTTCATTGTTTTTGGATTGTCGAAGGCCCCTCCTGCATGAGTACCGGCCTCCCCCGTTGTTCGTGTTTATTTTAATCGTGTTTAATTATCATCTTTAGGGGGAGGAAATCCATAATGGGCTTCTTCTCCCCCTAAAGAATCCCTTTTAAGGAAAGGCCCAATAGGCCTTCCCCTTAAAGGGGGCCCAATTGGGCTTCCACAACTGCCACTTCCCCCACCTTTATGAAGAGGGAGAAGTTGAAGTTAGAGGGAAGTCATTGCTGTCTTGTTGAATGCCAGATTTCGTTGTTCATGTTGGCAGTTATTGTTGTTCTTTTTTGAAAGAGTTGATGTTTGTGTTGAAGTTGTTCATCGTTCTACATGGTGCTTGTTATCTAAGAGAAGAATAACTCATCATCGAGGAGGAAATAGATCGTTGCAGAAGCAGAAAAGGCTTGCTCATTTTGGAAAAGTTCAGATCTGTTTTTTTTCGTTTTTCTTGGGGCTTTATTTGTTGTATGCATCGTGTGTGCTCTCTGAAGAAAATCGTCGAAGAAGAAAGAAATCGTCGCAGGAGAAGAAGAAGACTTCAACAAAGAAGAAGAAGACTTCATCAAGGAAGAAGAAATCGTCGTAGGAGCTGAAGATTGCAGATTTGGCATGATACCCTTCCGATGAATCAGTTTTTGCCACGGCCATGATAAATCCCAGGCCTCTCAATGTTCACGGTGAAGATCAATGATGGAATTGTTCTTTGACTCCGGCTTTTGAACTTTCATATTTGGCGAGAACATCTATCGGCACTGCTTGTGACGATCTGGGATTCTGTCATCTATAGTGCCTCGTTGGATTTGGCACGGTCACCAGCGGCCGATGGTCGATCAATACCAAGGTGTCTTCTCTGCATATCGCTTCCGCCGTTTTCCCATTCATAGGGGCATCAATCCCCTCCCAACATAGCCTGTAAACTTTTATCCTAAGGTGGATCCTACATGGTGAACAACCCTTCCGCGGCTGTTCAATTCATCCTGGTCTACGAGAAGACTGTGTCCGGACCTCTCCTCTGTGATTAGAAATGGCCGTCTGAGCCTCTGTGTTTGATCATCATCATCATCACTCGGCTCCATCGACCACCTTGATCGTCAATTGCTGTCATTAAAACAAAATTGCCTATCAGTCCACTTGGTTGTTAGGGCTACCTGCAGACTGGATATTGTGTTACTCGTTGATCATCATCCGACCTCTCTGAACACCGAGAATGATTTTGATCGACAACTGAAAACATACGGGAATCGGAAGCATATCTATTTTCTTCGGTGGAGCTCAAATTCTTCCAACGCTTAGTCACAAGTTCGTCTGCTCCGCTAATCCTTTATAGTGTTACTTACTTTCTTCAGTGCTGAATCTACGACTGCTCCGCTGCCATGAGAGGATCTTTACTTGACCATAGGATTAGCCACAATATCTAGAATAGAACTTTTCTTTATCGATACTAGTGTGGCCGCCTTGCAATGCTCGCTTGGAGTAGACGGAGAAGAATAAAATATGATTGATATCCACCAATGTCAGCCGTTGACTGCTATAATGAAAAATGCGTTGGGAAAAATCCAAAAAGCTCACCAAATAAATAGATTCAGGTAAATTGAACTCGGAAGATCACCAACTGTGACACATCAATTCCACCTGCCAAGAGAGACAGAGTCATAATCATGACCAGACATAGATTCCCGATTAGGAGGCAGTTACGCGCGAGGAAATATGAAAAGTGCACGCTCTTAAAAAATAACCAAAAACGTGGAAGAAGCTAGCAGAACCCCAGCGAAATTGTAAAATGAGCGCTAATTGTTCGGAGGGAAAAAATTCTAAGAGCAACATGACAACTAAAGTGCGCCGATTACAAAAAAATTGCAGAGAAACCCTTG
The DNA here is from genome assembly GCF_029677425.1 of Wolffia australiana. Lineage (NCBI taxonomy): Eukaryota > Viridiplantae > Streptophyta > Magnoliopsida > Alismatales > Araceae > Wolffia > Wolffia australiana. Next base: position 7,052,353 of record NC_135841.1, on the reverse strand, counting down.
GAGAGCAACAGACGAAGATAGTTAAATCAAGGACTGTAGACGTACCCATGAAAGAGAGGGTCGCCTCCGTCGAGCTTGGAGACAGATGCAGGTGAATGGAGGAAAGAAACCTACTTCATTTGGAGAACATGTCGAGGGTAGCTTAGAGAACTGGTGGCCCGCTCGCAATGCTCGCTTGGAGTAGACCAAGAAGAAGAAAAAATGATTGATATCCACCAATGTCAGCCGTTGACTGCTATAATAAAAAATTCTTTGTGAAAAATCCAAAAAGCTCACCAAATAAATAGACCTTGCTTGGTCCCCATGCGACCGTTTCGCCGATCCAGTATTTGGCGCTCTTTTTTTCGTTCTCCAGTTCTCTCTTTCGTATTTTCCCTGATATTGCCGATAGAGATAGAGAAAGAGAAGGAGAGGAAAAGAGGGGAGGCAAAGGGAGAGAGAGTTAGAGACGGTGAGAGACGAATAGAGTGAGCGTATGAGGGGGACAGATAGAAGGAGATGCGCCGTGGTAGGGAAGGAGGAGATTTTATATAGAGATAGAGGGAGCAGTGGAGGGGGAGAACATAAGAAAGAAGTTTCTTGCCTTTTTTATGTGGAGGTACGTTGTGCTGTATTGCGACGGTGGGAAGGTCAGACGACGAAGATTGTTTCTCATGCTGTTTTTGAGGCGTACAATACAAATGAATGCAACCCCGCGCTGGCACGTCACATTGAAGAATTTCTAGGCCTGGGCCTCTTTGACAGGATAGATTTTATGACTCGAAGATGGTGTAATAATGATGTGGACGATGATGATGTTGTTCTGTTTAGTGGAGCGCAGATGATGGAACGGCTTCATGGGAGCTGAAATTAAGAAGTATTTTAGTTCTTGTTTTTTATGGGGATGAGAATTGAGAGGGGGAGTTTGATGTTGTACCTGAGATCGGAGAAGATCGTCTTCTACGACCTTCTACTTGACAACTCCTAGTGGAAAACCTCTCTGTAAACAACGTTGGTCACAGGCAGGCGGTTTGTGCTGCCATCGCAGAACACGATTCCTGTTGGACCGATCCGTGTCCTTGACAGAGCGACGTAGAGTTGGCCGTGAGTAAAAAGTGGGTTTGGTAGATATAACCCCACTATGTCTAGGGTCTGGCCTTGGGATTTGTTAATCGTCATCGCAAAGGCCAATTGAAGTGGGAACTGCAGGAGCTTGAATCGAAACGGAAGCCTCGATTGAGACGGAAGCCACATCAGTATCTCAATCGGACGACGGGCAGCGTCGTCTGAGAATGCTGATGGGCAGGTATAAAGGATGACGATGATGCGTGAAAGCCCTACTTTGGTACGTGCGTGCGCCGAAATGCAGTGTTGCCGTTCCTGAGAATGACGGGATCGCTTCTGGTGAGGTCAAATGGACCTCCCAAGCCTCGCCCGAGAGGGTCGAGGGCGAGTACGTCGCCGAACGGGGATACACCGCTGATATGCTCACACGCGTCAGGAGAACCCGACTCGTACCGGGCAGGTAGACTCTCGTATAAATTCATCGTTTTCTCAACCTGTCCCGCTCACCTATATCTAACCCGAGCGCGGAGGAGGCAAATTGAAAGTATACTAAATAAAGTAAGAGACGTAAGGGCGGCAAGGAGAGGAGTACCTTCGTCGCGTCCAGCGACGGTAACTTTGGTATATAATCTTTGGAGAATCAGCAAGCTCGATGGCGATGGCAGGGACTGATGCGGGAGCGGAGGGTGACAGCGTACTGGGTGCAGAATGGGCTCTTGAGCAGCGCAAGGCGGCGAGGCACGCGGGCGGGCGCAGCGCATGGCGGATGCCGTGCGCGAGTGGGCACAACGCGTTGGCGGGCGCGGCTCGCTGGCAGGCGTCGCGTTCGGGCAGCACGGGGGGTGGGGGAGCACGTTGCACAGCAGCTTGGCGGGCAAGCGCGCCGCACTGGCGGGCGCGGGGCGCGGGCGCACGCAGCGTGCAGCCGCATGGCGCGGGGAGAGGCGCTGGGCAGTGAGGCTCGGCGCTGCGGCGATGGTAGTACTGGGCGACGACGTCGAGCAGACGAGCCGGTCATGGGGGTGGCAGACTGGCGGGGCAAGGGGGGCCGACGGCGGCGACCGTCGGGCTGCTGCGAGGCAGACCGAGCAAGGTGAGATCGACCGACGGCGGTGGGCGTGATTGGTGCAGCGAGTCCGACCGAACGGGCGGTGCCGGCCGACGGCAGCGGAGCAAAGCGGTGACGGGAACAGGCACAGGGTCGGCGGCGTGACCGTCTGAACGGCGAGGTCGGCCGACGGCGGCGGAAATGATCGACGGCGGTGAGCAGATGGCGGCGGCGACAAGGTGAGTCAGACGAGCTGCGGGTCGTCAGGGTGGAGCAGGCGACAGAGCTTCTTCCTCTTCCTTCTTCTTCTTCTTCTTCCTTCTCCTTCTTCTTCTTCCTTCTCCTTCTCCTTCTCCTTTCTCCTTCTTCTTCTTTCTTCTTCTTCTTCTTCTTTCTTCTTCTTCTTCTTCCTCCTCGCATGGTCGTGACTCTTGGAATTCCAACGTTATAACTTTCAATGAAAATCAAGAGTGTCCTTGGGGGGGCGCCCACCCCTCCTTTATATAGGAAATGTGAAATGGGCCCCCCTTAAACAACAAAGGGGAAAAAAGAAAAGAAAAGGGAAGAGAATAAAGGGGCTTGTAAGGCCCACTAGGGTAGGTGGGAGGGGAAGATATCCTCATATGGGTTCTTCCCCTCGCTACAACTACAAAACGACAAAGATGAAAAGCGATGACGAGAAAATAAGAAACAAGTTAACGATCCAACGGTGGCGTGTCATCATGCCGTATATCTGAACCCGGGGTTGCGCGTCGATGCTACGGCTCGTCGTGTCGGCTGGACACGTGTCGGTGGCGGGCTCGATGACGGTGCTGGCTCCTTGTGTGACGACCCTGTGGTGTCGGACGGTGCCGCGCCATCACCCATGGTTAGGAGAGTTAGGGCCTTCTATTTGATCTCTTCTGCCCTCTCTTTCTATATCTTGGAGTTCTGCACCCAACTTGTTTTGGAGGCCTCATACATCATATTTCCTTGATCAAATTTTGTTCTAAAGAGTGTAGGACAGAGAGTTCAATGGTGATTAAGATTCTTGGAGAAAGAGCCCCGCTTGGTTTTTAGGAGAAGATACATCAAGGTTTGTATGATCCCCTGAACAATTTATTTGAATTTTGTCACAAATTTTTGTAGGCCCAGAGTTCAAGTTTCCCACGCATCAAGTGACACTCAAAATTTCCTGCTATAGCAAAAGTTACAATGTTTTTTATCCATTACCCATTTCTAAGCTCTAGCGAAGCACCCCCACTTGCAAATTGCATTGGGTGAAGGGCGGTCAAAGGTTCTCTTTAACCTCAAATTTTATTTCTTGTCCTAAAAAGTCTCAAAAAACTCCTTAAAATCAAATTTAAGAATTATAACTTATCTATAATGAACCTATCTTTAGAGGATTTTGAACTCATTCATCCTAAATTTCACATTGCAGTAATTCAAGCACTCAAAGCCGTTGCAAAAGGAGGCACCCTGGTTCTGAAGTGTTGCTCGCACTTGGCGTGCAACAACCGTTTAGCTCTGAATTTTCTTGGCCTGGTTCTTGCGCATAATAGATCTCAAAATAGATGAATAATTCAGTATGGTTTGACCTTGAGGATGGCAAACATGCAAATCACATCATATTAGCGCCATATTCACGAAAAAGGAGTAACCAGGAGATGAAATATGATAAATGCTGAAATGAACAAAATAACTTGATAACATGCATCAAATTGATCTGAATTATGAGTTTGATTTTGTTATAAATGGCATTAATGCATGTCATGATAGCAGATTATCATGAATCACAAGAGAGAATTTCATGGTTGAGATTTAATCATGGAAAAATCCAACTCCGAGGGTTAGAGCCAATAATCTCTACACCTACATGCCATCCTCCTTTAACTTCACTGTAGTTTCTAGAACTGGGGACTAGCAGACCCAATCTAATGGTGCTTGAATAATCACTTGACGAGGTTCAAGGCATCTATGTCCAGCAAAGGCCCTCCTTGACGCTTAAACAAGGAAATTTCATTTTTTACGATCTTGAGACTAATACTTCAAAAGGTAGAGGGGATCTGCTGATAACACACATTTTTAGTACCTTAACTAGACCAATATTTACATGTTTATATTCATTAAATTAAATATCTATGCATGTTATCAAGCTTATAATGATTATATCTATTTTTAGAATGATATTCTGAAATTTCCATATTTTTATGGGGGAGTTCTCTGATAATATATTTTAAAAGACTATACTTTTATGAGTCAAAATATTATTTTTCTGGAATTTTTGATATTAAATTAAAAAATATATGATTTTTATAAATCAAAATATACATTTATATATGTTTTATGGAGCTTTATTTTATTAAATATGGATTTTAGAACTTTCTTTAAATATCTAAACTTGCCTTGCCCCATGTCGCCGTTCGATTGTCGAATGAAAATGAATCATAGCTGGCAATAATGATTGGAAACAGCCAATCATTAACTCATTTAATGATTGGCAATCATGGCATTGCGGTCAAACAAAAAATGAATATATTTTTTGGCTTTTTCCTGCGAAGGATGATGCCGATGAATAAAGGGAGAGCTTTTTTAGTAAGAAATAATTGAGTGCATAGAGGAAGAAAAAGACAAAAATTGACTTTTCTCTTCTCTCTCGCTCTCTCTCGCTCTCTCTCGCTCTCTCTCGCTCTCTCTCGCTCTCTCTCTCTCTTAAACAGTCAATAAAGGCAACTGGGGTGACTGGGCTGCACGAAATAGTGCTAGGTATACATGTGACATGCGGGTGTACACATGGCACACGTGTGTCAACCAGTGGCTTGACGAAAAAAAGAAAAGTGCTAACATGGCACGTGCTGATGCAATGCCATGTCATCAGTGAAAATATTAAAGTAACATCTATTTAAATAATATAGTGATTATTCTTTTTTGTCTTTTTCTAACTACATGTACACGTGGCCACTTTAAAAGACGCGAGCGTGGAAGACGATGCAACACATAGTTCCAACGATGTGACAGTTTAACAGAAATAGATAGGAAATGTCAGCGATGCTGACGAGGAGAGAGACAAATCAAGGGCTAAGATTAGTCCAACTTAAAACTGTGAATATCTGAAAATCTACAGGTCTCATTGATGGATCTCCTCTTTCCATCCATAATATAAATAGAGGCATGGATCAGAGTGAAATTCATCTTGAACTTGCTTCCTACTTGTGTGGGCGATTGAAAGATAGTGAGCTTTGAGATCCATCAAGTGTGTTCTTGGTGTCTTGGGTGTGTGGGAAGAAGCATTAGAGAAGAGGGGGAGCTTACTAGAACTCACAAATCACTGTGATCCTAACAGAACGTAGGGATCTAAGATAAGCATCTTTGCCTTATGTTGTTCCATCCCAACATCATCATCAGCTAAATTAGGGATTACTATCACCTTTTTCACTATCATATCAACCATTTATGTCCTTATAATCTTGTCTCTCGCTCTACGATCATACTGTTCACATACTTGATCACTATCATATTCATCACATTCAGTACCGCATTCACATATCCGTTTGCTTAACCTATGTTCATTTCATCTTTCTTTTCTAACTTTAAGTTGGACATATAACTTTTACAACCTTTTACTCGACATCACTATCTCGCTTATGATATTATTTTCTCATATCATTAATTATTAATACAATTCAATCCTTAATCATTGTTCCTTGTGTAGACGATCCGTACCCATCACTAGCTAAATATTCCGAACTATGGGTAAATATATTATTATTGAATGATCTCAATTATTGACTACAAATTAAAACACAAAAAATTAATATTATCACCTGCCTTGAGCTTTGTCCATCCCGATCAGGAGTTATGACAGCTCTGTGATGGCTCATCAGGTGGCACTAAGAAGTTTCACAAGAACTAGATCTTGCAACCTTACAAGAGGATGAGCTGGGATGCACACTAAAGTTTGGAACTTGTGATCATTGACCCTACACTTTGCTCCTTTGAATGAAGAGGATTCTGGTTTCTTTCTGAACTTTTTATGGTAGCTCTAAACATTTCAGTCATAATTCGGTGCATAGAGTTAGATAAAATCAAGTCTGAGATCAATTTCTGAATCAACGTTCTTTGAATAGTGTCTTCGAGACATTTTATCAAACACCTTCTGTTACTAAGAGCTATAGTTATTTGTCGCCTATTTCCTCTTTAATTTTATATTATAAAATTTCCATAAAAATACCTTTAAATATTTAAATATGTCTGCATCTCATTCTATTAAGGTAATATACTCTCCGTCACTTCTAATTTACAAATAAACATTAATCCTTTATTTTTCTCCTCTTATCATCAAACCTTTTTCGCTTTATCTAATCTATCTAGTATATTAATATAACTAACATTTACTTTCACTACCTCATTAAATATTTATCTTCATAAAAATAATTTAACTACTTCTAAGCTAGCACATAAAACATATTTACAATTTAATAATAATACTATTTAATCTCCTAAAAGTAGTAATCCTTTTATTCTCTTCCCTCTATTTGATTTATTTTATACCTTATTCCAAAATTTTAATACAATTCTAATAGATATAATTATTTCTTTTGTCAACCCTATCAACTCCCTCTATCATAAAAACGTAAATGTAAAAAAATGTTATCTCTCTTCGAAGTATCAATACTAATATTTTATATTATTCTTTACTCAAATCATTAACCCTCCTCAATAATTCATCTTATTGCTTCACTGCCCAATTAATATAAAAATTAAATTTTCTCATTACACTATTAGTGTCATTATCTCTATCATGGTTATCCAATTTTATTACATAACTAACTTCTTTTGTTATCCATTTATCATCTCATTCCCTCTGTTTTTAACTCTAATATTAGATCTATCTCTGAGTGCCACTCCCTATGGATGCTACCTCACTCAGCATTAGACATTTCTAAGACAGTTTAAAAATCAAAGATTTTGATCAAATGAAATTATAATTTTCAGTGCCTGGTTTTCTTCTGTCAATCGCTTCCCACAAAATATTTAACATCATGGCAACATGTAGCCATCATGCCTGAGAGGACGCTAGTCCTTAGCATGTGACCAAACTTTCTATTCTTTTACTTATAATCTAAAATTAGGAGAGCTAGTATTATTTGTTTTAGAAATAGTCTTTTCTTTGATTTTTCAAAGGTTCATGTAGTACTTTATCTTTTCCAATCTTTTCTTGTTCTCTAGTTTTTTGTGTGATTTATATGAGGATCATAGAAATTAACTTCTATGTAGTGATTTACTCGAATTTGTGAAATGATCAATACATTAAGGAGCTTTAGGTGTGGCATATTAGGGTAGACAGATTACCTAATTTCTGAACTATCAAATTAAATTTAAGTTAAAAGTAAATGGATAAACTGGGAACCAAGATGTGGATTTCATTTTTTATGAAATTTTATTTAAAATAGGTGGGCACTAAATAAGCAGAATGTTATAAAACAAGGTAAAAAAAATTTATTACAAAAAAAACCAGATTCTAACAAATGAGAGAAATTTGAATTCAGGAAAATTGTACTATCTTACCTAGCGGAGGCACCCATCATTCTGACATAATCCTACAAATGATAAGGGGCGAGTTTACGAGTACGGATGAGTACTACAAAATCAAGTAAAGAACGAATGTTCAGCATCTGAAAGAAGCCAAAAACGTTATGAAATAAAAGTCAGGGTTAAAATAATATTTATAAAAACCATAAAAATTCAAATAACTGAAGATTTTCATGCTAACTACAAGCATTAAAAAATCCTGAGATAATTTATAGAATAATAATCTTCAGCATAGAGTCAAGTCATTCTTTAGCTCCTCGACGTGAGTGATTTTCTGGTTCTAAGTGGATATTCTGATCCCCACTAGGAGGATGTCAGTTTCTCCACTTCCGCACATGTGAGTGTTGTATGGATTGATAAATTTTAGTGGGAGCCGTTATATATGAATAGAACATCTGCTAAAAATTTCAAGGTCTTTCATTGACCTAATCTCCTATAAACACATGTCATCAAGTAGCCCATTGAAAAGTCGATAATTTATGTTGTGCTCATAAACTTGATGAGAGTCTTCAAGTCTAAAAGATTAATTTATGTCCTTACAAATGATGCCGATCTCAGTGATGGGATACGAGTAAAAGGTTGAAGTGAAGAGTTCACTATGACATGGTTCAATGTTAACACACCATCAATGAGATGTTATATATTGAGATAGCATAAAGACATAGAACCTAAGACCATGTAGCACTATATGATGGTTGTTTGAAGAGTAGAATAGGACTTATGAATGTGCAATCCCAAGAGTCTATTCAATGCTCACATGTTCGGGGGATTTTCTGCATATGAGGATATGCTGGAGATGATTTAAATGACAAGAGAGTGATATCTATTAGGAGAATGGTTCTCCGTTCAGTTTATTGTTGATCTCATCATTCAATTCCTTCATGAATCGAACTTAACTTGCTTAAATATGTCAAAGGTGAACTTTTACAAGGTAACATCCCGAGACACCTTATCACACAAGGATATAAGCATGTTAAGGTGTTCCATGTCCTTGAGAAGGAAAAAGGAACAAAGCATGTTAAGGTGTCCCTATCACACAAGGATATAAGCAGCAACAAATATTTATTCTACGGTCTGAAAGGTCACTAGAAGAGGAACTATGTGTAGTAACTCGTTAAGATTGCTTAGAGCGAGTTGAAACATATGGATGTTTTTATTGCTTTACATGTGAAAGAAATTTTAGGAAAATGAAACATGAAGTTGAGGCTAGGAAGTATCTTAAAGGTTATGATGATCTCTCTTTGGATAGTGAACCTCAATTTTCACTTTGGAGATATGGTATCTTTGGAAGATAATCATAATCCTATCATGAAGAATAACATCACATCTGTTATGAACAGAATTTGGATATTTCCAAACTATTGAGAACAATAGTTGTTCCTAAATGAGAAATAATTTGATTGCTTTGGCATCGATAGAAAGGGAATAATTCTAGTGGATGGTTCTCACCATTATCTCAAAGTGATATTGCTCCTAACAAGAGCAAAAACTATGTGAAGAAAGATCATCTTTATGAGCATATGTAGTATTGGCAAAAGGTACATAACTTAAGATGCATGAGATGCATCTTAATTAATACCAGATCCATAAATATCATAACCTCATTGGATGAGTTAGTCCTAAACTTGTTCAGAAGTATACCAAAGAAGTTCATATGTTTGTTAGAAGGCACTAGATAAATTGATCATAATGTTGGACATCGTGATTTCGAGTTAATGACAAAACACTCTATCTAAGAGATGGTGATCTCTAACATACGAAGATGTTATTCTAACTTTTGGAATGAGCGAGAACATATGTATTCTGGAATTTGGTCCACACATCTCAACCAAGTTTTGAACTTGGTCAAAACTCTAAAGGGTATGGTACCATTATACGTAAGTAATATTTTGATAAAGATTACGTTCTGATGGAAAAAATGAAATTGTTCAAAGGAAACGTTCATGGAGTAAGGGTTCGCACTATCTGCCATGATATAGTCCACCAGAATCATTCTCTCCCAGAAGCACACTATCATTATGGAATGAAGAAATGGATAAAGGTTCATATGATACAACCTAAAATTATACATCCAAGTGTGCAAACTTCCAGAATCCAACTATGGATTGAAGCATGCATTCTGAAGTTAGAATATGAGTTTTGATAGAGTGATCAAATCTCATGTCTTCATTGAGAATGAAGAATGAGCCATACGAGTATACATGAGGACTGATAACATGCAAATAAGAGTTGTTAAAATGCTGATTTAATCATATTTTTGGGCTTTTAATGCTTAAAAACCCTAATTTTAATGCATGTCATCAGGATTTAAGGTTAAAAGAATAATTTCCTTAAATTTCAACTTAAATAATATGTTTGATAAATAATTGGGTCAATATATACATTTTAAACATTTTTAAAATGAATTTTAAAAAAATTAAATGCTTAATGAACCTATTTCTATAAATAAAAAGAAAGTAAACAAAAAAACATATTTTTGAAATAAATAAATTAGTTTCTATGCATCAATAAACATCTTTTTACGATTGTTACCATTTAATTTTGAATTAAAAAGTTATTTTTATTTAAACTGGCCCTTATTGGGCCAGTTTAGGCGCTCACTAGTTGGTAAAAGGTGTGGGGCGTACGAATGTCGTTCACCGCATGCAGCACTGTGCAGACGTATCAGAAGGTGTGCTCGCGCCTTCGGTGCGCAAGACGCACGTACACAATTCCGTGCGTGTCGCGCACAGAGTGGAGCCATGCGAAGGCGCGATGAACCAATCGCGTTGTGTTGTACGCCATGCATACAACACGTAAAAGAGAAAAAATAGTAGAATCGGAAGAACTTGTTCTTTCGATTCTGCGGCGATAAATGGGGAAAACGAGCAATCAAATTGGATGTTCTTGATCTGAAAGCGAGAGAAGTCCCCTGCTTCCTCTCTGACTCAAGAGCAGCCTGGAGTGCTTTCGGAGCTCAATTTGGGCTGGAATTTTGCAGATCTGTTGCAACATTCTGCCCCAAAATAAGCATCAATTTTATGGAAATGGGATAGTTTGTTGCGCGAAAATCACCCCAATCAACTCGAAATCATTCCTGGTACTTCTCGGATTATTCCAAATCAACTTTACTCTTGATTTTGTACTTAATTTCAACAATTTTATAGTTATCTTCATGTTTTCCGGTTTTCCCAAATTTTGATTTTAATCACTTTAATTCGTAAATTTTACCTTTTTTTTAATTCAGTTAGTATTCCTTGAGTCTCAATTAACAATTTCAAATTATATTGAGCCCTTAATTCATTCAATTGAGTCTATTGTTTCTCAAATTAGCAAATCGTAGATCGTATTCATGATTTGCTAATTTAGGACTCTTAATTATTTGGAATTAAATAGGTTGAAATAAAAACTCAATTAAAACATTTTTATTATTCCAAATACATGAGCAATAAATTAGATAAGGAGGGAAACACCATAAAATTTTACCTTAGGGCTTCTAGTCCATGAGAAGTTGGATTAATCTTTCCAGAAATACTTGTGCTAAACAATCAGGATTAACTATCTTCTACAAATAATTTTTAATCACTAAAAATACAAAAAATATTATTCAAGCTGAATTAGGTATTTGGGTTAAATAAATAAGTAAAAGCATGATTAATGATAAACTGTTGATCTAGATTTTAGCGACGCTCACATCTTAAAAATCTAAGATCAATTGAACACTTAAACAATCTAGTTAGGGGATTAGTTAATAATTCTTATCAATAATTGCTTACTAATCATAAATCTGTCAAATCTGAGTAAAAAAGTTTATATCTGTTAAATATAGAGTGCTAATCCCCAATCCGATAAAAATTGAATTTCCCTATCGCCTCCCTAGTGTTCGACCCCTTACTTAAGCACTAAGGGATAACTAAATTTTATTCATTAATTTCATAAACCACTTAAAATAATGACATATAAACAGGTATTTTTGAACTTATCATTTGGCGTCATTGCAAGGGAGACAACAAGGCCGACGTTCATATTTTTTTTGACTTAGAGATTAGTTTGAACACTTACTTGAATGATGAATACTATTCAAGTGTTTTCTATTAGAACTTGATTTTTCCTCAAAAAAAGGTTTGCATGAAATAATGTTGAACTGTTATGGAATTAATTTATTCCATAACAAAAATATGGAAAATATGGGAAATTATTCTCCATATAATCAGGGAAATTATTCTTCCTATTCTTCTGATCACACCGGTGCATCGACACCGAGTTTCCCTGATTATTACAATAGCTTTAACTCACATGCTCTGGTTAATTCTCAATTTTCTAATTTTTCTTATAATCATTCACATGATCATTTTGATTCTCCCATGAATAAATTTCAGGAGAATAGACAAGAGATCAACAATAGTGAACATTATTATTCGGGAAATTTTATTTCATATAATAATTTTTCCAGTAATTCTCCATATTTTCATCCTACTCTACCTTATTTTTACGATAATATCCCTATTTGTGGGAATGTGAATGGATTCCAAGAAAATGAATTTGCAAATTCAAGAATTCCTGACATATCTACTTCCTATGAGTCCCAATCTTCAAATGATTATTCTCCTTCTACTTCCGATTCTGGTGATAAAACTTTGTTTGAATTGATGATTAAAAAAACAAGAAAAATACTTCAAATGTCATGTATTTTTCTGAGAAGTATGGTGAACTGTCTGATAAAACATTGTTTGATCTGATGACTGACAAAAACATCCAAAGTGCTTCAAATATCACTGATTTTTCTAACAATTGTAATCCATATGCCTATGCTAATCCTGAATCTTCAAATGCTGTTTCATTTTATTCTCATGATCAAACTAACCAAAATCTGTTGAATTTGATTGATGAAAACAAACTATGGGAGGAGTATATAAGATTGCATGAAAAGGAAAAGGCTTGGGAAGAAGAGAAGAAGCTCATTATGATGCATATCGACATGCTGAAATCAACACAAATCAGTATGAGCTATGAGTCCAGAATATTCTGCCCAACTCCAATCTGCACGACCATCTGATGAAAGGGAAGATCAATCTTCACTCAAATCTTCTATGAGTTTTCAAATTTCTAATTCATCATCTTCATACAGTGAAAATGATTATATTTATGATCTTGAACCTAGAGAGGTACCATTTAATTTCATTGATGAAGTTCATGAATATAAAATCAGAGATAATGATATCATGCATGATAGGGATGCAAATGAGGTAGAGGAAGAATCATTTTCTGATTTGGTCAATGATTTAAACGATTTGATTAATGGAGATGAGAATAAGAAAAATAATGACTTAGTGATTGAAATATTTTAGATTTTGAGGAATATCTTCCACTGATCCCTTTTCCACAAGCACTTTATTCCAGAGCTCCAAGGAGACAAGTTGATTTTATTATTGAGGATAAAGGTCATAATATGGAGTTGGATGAAATTCTTATCAATATGCGTATGATATTTGAAGATTTTGGAATAATTATTGAGGATGAAGATGAACAATTGCTTGAAAAATATTTAATTGAGGATAAAAAGGAGTTGTATGAGAATAAAAATATGACTCTATGTGATTATGATGCTGAGCAAGAAATAGATTTCATTCATGATATTAAATTAGTTGAAATTTTTTTTTGTTGATTTACCTTTAATATCCATGAATGAGCTTTTAAATGTTATATACTTGCCTCTTCATTTCATACCTTTGAAAAGGAAAATGATGAGAGAAGTAAATGTTATGCCAAATCTAACGAATTTTTTTTTCACTGATTGGCATAATGATCTTATAAATAATGAGAAAGTGATTTTTAAAGTTCAATATGTTCAAGAAATCATGCTTAATAAATCTGTAATTTCATATTTTCATCTTAAAAAAATTTTCTTTTCAGATTGGCATGATCATTTCATGGAAAACAAAAGTCTATCTCATATGGCCATTGATTATAATATCCCATCTAAACCACTTGATATATCCTTTCAGGAAAATATTTTCAAATATCTTTTTAGGAGATCGGACGGCTCGTATTACGTCACAGGAGCAAAGGAGAGTGAATTCGTAGTTAATGATATGGAATGAATGTCGATTAGAAAACACTTGGTGAGCAATAGGGGACGACTACGAATGAGGAGGGAAGATCAATGACGTCCACTAAGAAAGATAATGATCTGATTAAATTCCCAATGACCCTTGAAACCAAATACAACGTCTACAAGTAAGGGTCGTTTGACGGCCCAGAGGTGTCCCACGCCTAAGTCGACGATTAAGCCTTTACTGCAAGAAAATCCTAACGCTCGACAAGAGGTTATCCTATAGCAATTTTGTTATATTCCAAGGCAGAGGAAGAGATAGCGGGAGACGACACTGGAAGCAGGTAATGATACTGGGAATTAATGGTGGAGAGACGAGTAAATACCTGGTTGACGATAGTCCACAGCGCGGTAAGTTGTTCAAGAAGCTGGCGACGAAGACGCACCAACGCAGGGCGTAGGGCAGTGTGCCTGCGGGCGGTGGCGGGCAGAGCAGGTGGAGGTGGCGTCGGATGTGCAGGCTGTGGCCTGCGTGTGGGGCAGAATGGGTGCATGGGCAGGAGGCCTGCGCGCGGCCGCGGCAGGGTGAGAGGCGGCGGGCTTGGGCACACAGGCGGGTCGCTGGCGCGCGATAGTGGGCTGGGCGTGCGCGCAGGATGCCGGCGCGCAGCGGGGCCGGCGCAGGATGCCGGCGCACAGATAGGGTACTTGCGCGCGACATCAGGGTTGGGCGCGCAGGCGAGATGCTCCCGCGCGGTTGAGGCTGGTCGAGCGGCGGTGGCCTGGGCGCGCGGGCAGGGCATCTACGCATGGCAGGCGGGGCGTGCAGGCGGAGGCCTGCGCACAGTGGAACCGAGCGTGCAGGCTAGGCGCCTGGGAGCGGTGGCAAGGTGGGACGTGCAGGCAGAGGCCAACACGCGACAGAATCAGGCGGGCGGGCAGAGCACTTGTGTGCGGCGGTAGGCGGGGCATGTGGGCAGAGCGCTTGTGCGCGGCGGCGGGCGGGGCGTGCAGGCGGACGCCTGCGCATGGCGCCAGACGAAGGGCGGCGACGGAAGGTGCGGCAGTCTCCAAGAAGGAGTTTCTTGAAGAGCAACCACCCCAAGAACCCAAGATAGGGGCAGTTTCTTGATCTGAGGGCGGGTTTCTTTCTGGCAAGATGGTAGGATCTTGGAGGAAGGCGTCGACGGCACAAACCCGGAGTGATCTTGACGAGGAACGTGCTGGCGATGATACCCCCAACGTTGGCACTTAGATCTTCAAGATGACGTCGGAGTAGTCTTGACGAAGAAGCCTCAATGCTCCAAGAGAGGGCGATTCTTGAATCTTTAACTCTCGACCTCGGAGTAGTCTCGACGAGGGCAGTTGAACACGTCTTCACGGAGTGGTCTTGACGTGAAAGCGCGGGCTCTAATCCACCGAGTAGTCTCAACGTGGAGCGAGAATAGCCACTTCTCTCTACACTCTAATTCCTATCTATGCTAAGAAAGAACGATGAGACGACTTTCAAATTTTCTTCAACAATTGCCTGCTTTCACTTGGGCATGCTATCCCCTTATATAATGAGGATAGGTGCCAAGTGAGGTTGTCGAGAGGACGAACTGTCGTGAGATGTGGTTTGGCCTCTCTTCAATGGTTACAAGCAAAAGGAAAAATATAACATGGACGAGGCCCAAAACATCGGCCCAGTCCGTAAAATCCAAGAACGAAAATTACAACAAGACGAAGCAAATACGAAGATAGAGGATGCTTACGCGGAGTACTTAAACCCCTTGTGGCGAGCATTGGCGGGAGCAGTCCAGCGTGGTTGGACTCGCCCCCTCCCGGCGTCAGCTGGATGGTCCCCCATCAAATTACTTGTACTAGTATAGAAGTATCATTAAATTCAGCTTAAAATCTAGTTTTTAGTTTACACGCTCTTTAGCTTATTGATAAATTTCTTTCTTAGCAAAAAAAAAAAACAAGCTAAGTTATGCATTACATTGTCTTTTGTTTTTTGCTTGCTTTGCTTGAATTCTGCGCAGAAGAGTGGCATCATCTAAATGGCAAGGTACAACAACGTCACTACACCCAAGGTTTGTCTTTCTAAATTTCTATTTTCTGAATTTCTTGTTTTTGTTGTTATTTTTTAGTTTGGAATTGCGTATAGCTACATTCATTAGGTACACCCATTAACAAACATAAGTGGGGGGTAGACGTCCTAGGAAGAATATTTTCTTCGTTACCTAAGAATTTTGCATAAATAAGTAAAAACTTCACCTTGCTATGCCATAGGAATAACTTAAGTCGACGAACTGAGACGATCCTCTAATTTGTGCTGAATGATAGATTGGGTAACCTTTTTGTGCCATCTAATACCATTATAGGAGTGGCTCTGTAGGCAAGTCCCTTTGGTGTTAAAACTCAACATAGCTTAGAGAATTTCAATGCTCACTTCTTCTTCCTTTTTAGTCTGAAATTCTTTCCCCTATCCAATCATTCTTCCAACATTGAAGGTTAAGGGTATTATCACTCCAATTCTATTTGTGAAAGAAAAAAAAGAGTGAAATAAGCTGCACTATGACATACTCAATAAGTGGCGTCAGCCGCAAATACGTGCTCTGCACAAAAGTCGTTAGCAGCACTGATGAATTAAGTACTATGTACACAATAAGTGACTTAAACAACATACAGAGATAAGCCCAATCTATCTATACATAAGTCTTGCACATGGGCACTAGATAGAAGGAGTCCAGTTTAAACCCTAAATACAAACACCAAAGGATAAGGGCGAAAAATCATGCAAAAAGAAGAGTTGTTCTATTTTGTTTTACTCTTTACGCATTGAGATTCAGTGACTATTGTTGAGAAAAACAAGGACCCTTTATGAGCTACTTAATCTTTTCCTTATAAGGTCTGTTCTTTATAAGAACAAGCCGCATGGCACTTGAAGGGGAAATTTAAACTACCCAATATTATGATGCATCGAGGGAAACTTGGACTTGTCTAACCATTGATATCTCAGTTATTGCTATGGACTAGCAATAGGCAAAGTGGGGGGTTATGATAAAATGCAAAAAAGAGCTAATAAAGTGCTAATTTCATTATATTTTTAGGATTTTAATGATTTTAGGTCAAAAGAAGTATTTTCTTAAATTTCAAGTCAAACGACACTTTGGACAAATAATTTTGTCAATTTATACATTTAAAACGGTTTCAAAATGATGATTTTCAGAATTTAAATGTTTTTAATTAACCTATTTCTATAAATAAAATGAAAGTAACAATAAAAATTATTTGAGAACTTAATAAAAAAAATTCTCATTAATAAAATTTTTTACCATTTACTCCATTTGTTTTTGAATTAAAGTTTTTTTTATTTAAACTGGCCCTTATTGGGCCAGTTTTGGCGCTCACCAGTTGGTAAGTGGCACAGGGCGTACGAAAGTCACGCACCACACGCAGCACCGCACAGACGTATCAGAAGGGGCGCTCGTGCCTTCAGTGCGCCACACGCACGTACGCAATTTCGTGTGTGTTGTGCATGGAGTGGAGCCACGCGAATGCATGAAGAATGAATTGCGTCGTGTTTTACGCCACATATACAATGCGAAAAAGAGAAAAAAAAATAATGGAGTCGGAAGAACTTATTCTTTTGCTTCCGTGGAGATAAAAGGGGAAGAGGAAAAATCGAAGAGGACGTTCTTAATTTTTAAGCTCGAGGAATGATCGCCTAGCCTCCTTGAAGACTCAAGAATGCCGTATTTGTCCCCAAATTGAAGTATCTATTCTCGGGAGATTCGGTCGTTTGTTGCGCGGGATTCCTTCCAGTTGATTAAAAATCACTCCTGGTACCCCTAGGCTCTTATTGCTCTGATTTTACACCTAATTTCCTACTTAATTTTAGCAATTTTATGATTCCGTTCATGTTCACCGTCTTTTTCCTAAATTCCAATTTAAATCCTTCTAATTCTGAAATTCACCTTCTGAAATGAATTAATATTTCTTAAGTTTAGATTGACCACTTCAAATGATAATTGATTTTTAAATCACTCATTCTAGTCTGTATTTCTTAAGTTAGCAAATCGTAGTCACGAGTTGCTAATTTAGGATATATTTGCCATTTCGAAATAAACTAGGATGAAATAAAAAAATTAATAAAAACCTTCTTAACATTATAAATCTGTGAGAAACATAGAGCATGAGTTATCAAATAATTGTAATAAATCCATTAGAATTTATCAAAATTACTAAATACATTTCTAAAATTGATTTGGCATATGATTGACCCAAATTAATTGACTATTTAGCAAATCTTACCAAGAATTGCTAAGTAAACATAAATTTAATTCTCATGGATTACCAAGAATACAAATATTAAGACATTTTAACTCTATGTTGATAAATAACAGAGGGTTCATTTTGATACTTTGACAAAAAAAAGATTAGAGTGTCATATCCAAGGTGCAAGCACTTGCTATAACCTAAGTATTACTCATCTCATTTACATTTGGATTTCTAGACCCTTATTCGATCAGAACTTCAACGTCACTATCACCTCCCTATGGTTAGACCCCCTACTTAAGCACTAAGGAATAAATAAATGTTATTGATTAAGTTCAGAAAACCCTTAAAATAACGACATATTCACATATTTTTGAACTTATCAATGACCAGTGGGAGCACAAATACAATCATAATTATCATATTCTTTGTGTAGAGTGCATTCTTCTCGTTGAAATTGATGTAGGAACGTTATACCAGATAAAAGATGACTGTCAAATATCTTCTCCATGAAGGGATTTTTGAGAAGTAACCTATGTATTCAGAATACCTATCTATAGGGATTTTTGAGAAGTAACTTATCACTACTCTCCAAATCCATAAACATAGATATCATCACCAAAGAAGTTTTGGGATGGAGAACTCTAAGAGAGGTTCATTGTGCCGTGATAATAATATTAATCATGTACATCATTCTATGTGCAAGGCTTAAAGTGGCCTAAGCTCTAATAGTTATGAGCACTAAAACAATATGAGATGTGTTCGGATATCTTGAGAGGACAAAATGAAATGTTTGAGTTCATGGAGAATATGGGTTGAAACTCAAGGGCTACATAAAATTGAGTTTTCAGTAATGTTCAAATGATAGAAAGTCTACATTTGAAGTTTGCTTATACAGAGTGATTGAAGAAAAGGAGTACGTCACTATAGTTGAAGTCCCTAAAGAAAACCGAGTGATTGAAATGTTCATCACTAACCGTGGATTTATATTTCATCATAAACCCTATTCAATGTTTGTATGACACCAACGGTGCTTTGCACAAGTGAAATAGTCTAGGTATCATCAGAGTTTAGAGAACTTCTAAAGACACTTCACTTGATTAGGAAGATTAAGTTTTGATAGGAGATTACATAAGGGAAGTGTTCCATTGAATGACATTATAGCAGATCCATAGAAGGAGCCATTCATTCAATGTATTTTGAGTATCACTCCAAAAAAAAGGGTTTGTTCACTAACAGTGATTGGCTTTTGTCCAAGTGGGAGATTGATGGAACATATTCATTACAGTGCACGTGTGATGCTTAAAATGAAGTCCATGAATACATGATCAGACTTAGTGAATTATGATGAGATCGTAATACGGAGATCATTAGTCTTTAAGCATGTGTTCTAAACATTTCTATTCGTCGGATACGCGAGAAGGACATCAAAGTATCCGGATAGAATAGCACTATCTAGCCTCACTAATATGATGAGTATGGTCGGTCCTGTAGATTAGTGTGGAGACACTAAGGATAGATAGTGCATGCCCTTAAGTCAAAAGAGTTCACTGAGTTGATCCGTGCAAATCCCTGAATGGTATTATATCAAATTGTCAAACAGGTTGATTCACGTCACGGTTGTGTAAGTGGTCCTTAGACTCAAGACACCAAAGACATCTTGTGGACGAACGGTTGTACTTTGACTATGGCCAAAGAGTCTCTAATCATGGGATTCTAAACGGTCTTAGTTTGGGTACATCAAGAAGTTCACGAAGACAATTGAGTGGACAAAATGGGATCATCCACCCTCGGCATAAGAGGTGACAGCTCAAGGAAGAAATGCAATGAAGTCCTTGGCCAAGGTAGTGAAATATCGGAGAAGATGTCTCTAATGATTTTCAAATGCATCAGTACTAACTCGAATGACCAATTAGGGTTTGACAATTGACCGTACCCTAAGTCGTCCAAGGAGCATCAGGTGGAAGAGGAACTATACATACATGGTAACTGATGACGAAAAAGTTCCATGTACTAAGTCGAAACACACTCCTTTGTATCTTCTAGAACACGAGGTGTAGCTTGGTACCCCACATGTTGGAGACTCGGCCTATCGATTGGGTTAAATCAATCTGACACTAATTAATCTATATGATGATATAGTAAATTAATTTGGAAGGACAATAAAGGTTATTGGACCACTAGAGTTGTTAACTAAACTGATACATGGCCCTAGAGGGTCACACGCGAATGAACTTTTAGACGTCAAAAGATATACTTAAGTTTTGGTGGTTTATGAAAAATACCCACTTAGTATAAATTGGGGAAGGCCCTGAACAAAATTTACCTAGGCCAGAATTGTTCAGGAGGCCTTCCCCTTCTTCTACCTTCTCCCCACACACCCTCTACATCCCGATGTGATCGGGACGACGTAACAATGATGATGGAGGTAGAATGGGGCTTGTCAACAAGTAGAAGATCTGACGTGTCGAGGATTGAGTCGATATATTTAGATGTTTCACATTTGAGTAGCTCAACTCAGCTCGCTCCGGGATCCATGAAATCACGGATGCAATCCGTGTAAAGGTACTTCATTTCATGGCTTTAATGAAGCCGTTCGATTCCGTTCAAGTCTTCCGCTGCGGAATATTTTGATGTATTCATCCATATCAAGGCCTCTAGAACCCAACATGGATCAATATAATATTAGTGATAGTTTTTTATATTAGTGATAGTCAAACATAGTATTATATAAACATGGATAAATATAATATTCTCACGAGGCAAGATCATCAAGGTCTCACCAAATAAATATTTTGGGACAGAGAGAAGAAATTCAGTTTCTTTCCTTCAAATGGCTTCGCATTTTCCACACCTATATGTGGTCAAATTGATGTCTTACCCTAGCTTATCTTGTAAGCCTGACTCTCTAGGTGAGTACTGTTATTTTTTCTCTTCTTCTTGTGACCTGTTGGGATCCATCGTTCCTTGGTGCAATACTTCCCGCCATGTAATTCAGAGAAGAAAACATATTAATTGACACATTTTATTCCCCAATGAAAAGGTTTCAAGAGGAATATTGAGTAAATAATTTGAAATATTTATCCCCCTTTGAAAGTTCTCAACTCCAGTTTTCCCAAGAGGCTTTACAACACTTGCCCCCCCTTTTGTCTCCTTTAGCTATCTGGGCTCCACCTTATTTTGATGTTCCTTGTGAGCATGCCAATATTTTAATACGTCACCCCAATATGTATATTTAGTATGGGATCAGCTACTACAATAAAACTATACTTAAAAATATAATTGGAGATTCTCAATATTTCTTTATATATTTTTGTTCTTCATCTTCTTTCAACTTTATTCTCCCTCGAATACTTTGTATAATTATCTAATAGAATTGCATATTATCTCATTGAGTATCTATGAATTTGGTCCTTAAATGATCTAGAATTGTTGAATGTGAGTGGAGTAGTATTACATTTATAAGCATACTAACCTTAACAAACTTTTAAAATGTCATTATATTAACATACTTAAGCTAATAGAATGTGATTCTAATTGAAATGATAATTAAGATGTTCTATATAAAAATAATTAAATATATCATAAATAGACGTCATAAAAGATAGACCATAGTTTTTGAATCCAATAGTTTGCAATGAAAGGTGCATTCCTCAACATTAACTTAAGAGCATATCCCATTAAGAAGGACTCTCTTGATCTGATGACATAATTAAACATACATATCTATATCTGATTACATCATAAATTAAAAAATAATTATGTTCCTTTACACATAAATTCATCATGTATATTCTGTTATGCACATGTAACATTAATCATTTATGGATTAGTTATTTAACCCCTGAGTTATGTATTATATCTTAATTTTATGTATCTATCCATTATGAGAGGGACTAACTCCACTTGACTTCTTCAAGTCAAGTGAAACTATTTAGTTCACTTAAGAATTAAGCATTAAATTTAATTTATGGATGAAATTCAGAGAAGAGTAAAAGTCCAAAATTAACCTGGATCAGAACAAGAGTCTCGATACTCAAGAGAGATGTGAAAAGCTCAAATTAACCCTCTTTAAAGACCATGTCAAATGAAAACAAACCTTTTTAGAATCACACCATGGTTCAGAAGTTGATTTTTTATTGCAGGATGGATGAGAACATGATCAAGACTGTTTTAATTCCATTAGGTCTACATCCCTATGTTTATATTTCTTTGAGTTGTTTGATTTTTTAGATGAAAAAATATCATCAATGGCATATTTTATCTGTATCATGGATTTGACCACCTTAATAACTTATTTTCACATGTTAATTCCTAAAAAAAGCATGAAAGTGATAAAAATATCATTGGATCTCTCTGTGGATCAACCACATTTTTCTGAAATAACATATTTTCAATATAAAGCACGAAAATTTAATTCTGGATTAAGAATTAAAAATGTGTGATAATAACAACCTAAACCAAAGGCAATGTTATGTTATATGACCTGGAAGAGACAGGTCCATGTATGTAACTATTTCTAAGATGTCAAAAATACCTAATCTAGGCTGGGTTTCACTCTGCATAATAAATAAGTTTTAAGGCTTAGAAAACTTTTACCTCATTTTCTGTGTGCATTTCCTTATTCTATCTCATTAAAAGTATTGAAACTTTGAGATGTTCCTGTCCTGCGTACGATCTGTTTCTTGAGAATTGGACTCAAAGAGCACTTGTAAATCTTCCCACCAACCAAGGCCTCAGGCTTTTGAACAAACCAACAATATAAACCATTAAATTAAAAAACTTTGATTATGATTTATTAATCCACAAAGTCAATGTGTATTTGAGTCCCTTTCTATCGGACTATTATCCTTTTAATGCTGAATTTATAATGTAAATAATTATGGTGTGCACAATATTATTATTTAAAGAAATTGTTTTACAAATGGCCTACAAAAGGTTGCAAATTGGGGTGTAAATAGGAATAAGATATTAATATTTACAGAAAAGGTCAATGACCTTGACAAGGGAGTATTACAAAATATTATTTATTTTTCTTGATGTTATTTCTGAAGTACCCACTATGATCTCAGAGCCCTTATTTATGAAAATAACAAGGTAAATGGGTCAAGAACCCAGGGAAAAGGGAAGTCAATAGGGATCAATTAAGTAGGAAAAGCTCAGAAACTACTTGTTATTATTTTAATATGGTTAAATATAAATTATGAGAAAAATTTTAAAGACAAAGTCCTTCCAAAGAGAAACTGAATATTAGGTACAGAGATAAGATGTAACAGACAGCTTTTATGAGAATTAAATTCAAATAAAAATAATAAACAATATTAGAAAAGAGAGTAAATTACTAAATAAAACATATCACAAGTTATCAAAAACCTAAAAAACATTTTCAACTCTTGTTTCCAGCTGTCTAGTTATTTAGTAGTGACTAAGTAGAAGGGACAACTGAGATTAAATTATTGAATGAATCTAGAAAACTGCAATGGATAGGTGTAAAATTAAATCATAAAGTTAAGAAAATAATTTTAAATGGCTACCGCCCTTCAATGGTTTCTTTACTAGCCCATGGGCCAAAATTTATATCTGCACATCATTTTATATTTTTTTCATATGAGATTTTTAAGGTGAGTACTCCCTAGTAAAGTCAGTAAAATCTTAAAGCAGATTGAGTTTAAAATGTAAAAAGTACAAGGTCATTCCTCTTAAGTATCGTTTTATTTATGATTCATTAAGACTTGATTTCCAAGCCAAACTACTAGATCTCTGAAAATGTCTAATTTTTATACATTTATGCATTTATTTACCACGTATAAGCATTTGATTGGAAATTTACAAGCTTTTTTTTTGAGTTTGTTAAAAAATACAAAATAAATGTATTAAAATTAGACGTTTTCAGAGATCTAGTAGTTTGGCTTGGAAATCAAGTATTTGATTCTTCCAGTAACTATTAAAAATAAATGAAATGTATGGTACAGTTTTTACTGGAAAATATGCATAGGAATAAATAAGCAATTTTAATTACGATATTGAAACAATATCTGTAGTAAGGTCAAGATTAAATATATCTAAGTTATGCATCCTTTTGAAACAAGCAGTGTAATATATTAGAGGAAGGTTAGGTCTCTTAGTTATTCCTCATCTTTATCAATATTAGATCATTTTAAAACAACTACTGTATGATTATCAATATATATATATATATATATATATATATAATATTGATAATTATGAAATATTAACAATATGGCGTGTATTTGACACAAGCTACTGGAGAGTAGCTTCAATTGATAGATACTAAACATGTTTCAAGCTAAGAACTGGTTTACATAATTCTTAGCTTGACTATGTGAACCAACATGGTTAAAATAACCCAAACATTATGATCAAAAACCATATATGATAAGATTTTTATGATTTTTGGACAAATGATGAGTCATGCTTTGGATAGATGTGACAAGACTCAACGAACTTCCATTAAGTCATTCGTCCACAACATTTCATTTCATTTGTTTTGTCATCCGAGAACAAAAGAGCATGAGCGAGAGAGAGAGAGAGACAGAAAAAGATAGACTGAGATAGAGAGCAAATGAAAGAGAGACTGAGACAGAGGGTGAAAGAGAGAGAAAGAGACAGAACACAGAGAAAAAGAGAGTGATACTGAGAGATAGATGGCTAGAGAGAAAGAGAGAGAGAGAGAGAGAGAGAGAGAGAGAGAGAGAGAGAGAAATAGTGTGAGGGGAGAGAAAAGGTGAAAACAAGAGTGTGAGTGTCTAGTGAGTCAGAGAGAGAGACAAACAGAGCACAAACAAAAAAGAGAGAGAATGAGAGGAGTCCAGGACAGAGAGGAATTGAAAAAAAGAGTGCAGATATAGAGTGAGAAAGGGAGAAAAACAAGAAAAGTGCTAGAGAGAGAGGGAGAGCGAACGAAAGAGAGATGGAGAACAAAAGAGAGAGACTGAGAGAGTGCAAGAGAGAGCAAAAGAGAAAGAAGGAGAGACAGCTAAAAAGAGAGAGAGACAGAGAGAAACTGAGCAAAAGCGTAAGAGCGAGAGAGAGCTATAGAGAAAGAGAGAGAAAGACTGTGAGGAGAGTGAGAAAGTGAAAATATAGTGTGAGAGAGTGTGATTGCTTAGTGAGCCCGAGACAAAAAATGGGAAAGAGTGCCACAGAGAGAACGAGAGAGTGCAAAAGAGAGAGTGAGATAGAGAGAGAGCTAAAGAGAAAGAAAGAGGGAGTGAGAGAGAATGTGAGGAGAGAGAGAAGGTGAAACTAGAGTGTGAGTGTCAAGTGGAAAGAACTGAAGCACTCTAGACAGGAAGGAGAAAAGAGGAGGAAGAAGGAAGATGAAGGAGGAAAACAATAAGAAGAATGAAATGCTGAATTGCACTTCTGAATCCCTGCTAAAACAATTACAAAGAGGAGAGAATTACACGGGAGAACGAGAGGGAGGAACCTATACAATTTCCTTATATTGAATTTGTCATTGCGTGGTTTTGCCGTTTTCTCATTTTTAACATTTAATTTATTGATTTCTAGCCATTTCCTCTCTATTTTGAGGAGTAAACTCCTTATTTGTCAACACCCTCTCGCATGCTCAGATGTGGGACAAGGTTGAGCTTGGACAGAGCATCAGATCAATTCCAAGGTAGTGGCTTGGTCAGAGCATCAGCAAGCTGGTCTTTGGTGCTAACAAAAGTGATCTAAAGCTGCTTGGTGGTGAGTTTCTCTCGAACAAAGAGGAAGTGCATTTCCACTTACTTTGTGCGAGCATGGAAAATGGGGTAGGCCACAAGGTTAGTAGCTCCTAGATTGTCACAATGGACGATCGGTATCAGATTGGCTTCTATGTGTAATTCTTGGATGAGTGACTTAAGCCAAAGTATTTCTAATATGGCATTAGCTAATGCCTTGTACTGAGCTTCTGTGTTGGATCTTGCAACTGTTGGCTGCCTTTTGGAACTCCAGGATATGAGATTCTGACCAAGGAAGATTGGATAG
Organism: Wolffia australiana; assembly: GCF_029677425.1. NCBI lineage: Eukaryota > Viridiplantae > Streptophyta > Magnoliopsida > Alismatales > Araceae > Wolffia > Wolffia australiana. Next base: position 7,026,401 of record NC_135841.1, on the reverse strand, counting down.
CTTCTAGTTGACCTTTAATTAGTAGGGGATCAAGCCAAATTTTCATCACTGAAAGTCTTGAGACGTAAGTTAGACTTTGTAGAATATTTTAGGCCAAGAGAGATTCTTGACTTGCAACCAATCTTGAGAGGTAGGATCATGCATTTTTTACATGCTCTATTGGCTTACTGTAGAGCCCAAATATGCTTTGATATGTTTTGGGCACAACATGGTCAGAAGCAGTTGTTCATGACGCATGGCATTGTATCCTAAAACACTTGTTGTTCTGATCTGTATGTCAGTTTGCAGCATACGAATTAAGATTTGGAAAACACACACCTAAAATTTTTTAGAAATGAATAGTCTGGTTATTTTTGAAGTTTTTTTCAAAAGGTGGTTTGTAATTTAAAACAGGTGTGGACATTCTGCTAATGAGATACGTTGCAGTTGCAACTGCCTCATCCCATAATTTTTTAGGCATAGAGGCATGATGTAGAAGAGATAAACCAGTTCTACAATGTCTATTCTTTCTTTCAGCTGTTCCATTTTGCTGAGGGGTATGAGGACATGATACTTGATGAGTTATTTCGTGACCTTTTAAGTGGTCAATGAGTGCTTGATACTCAGCCCCCAGTCACATTGAAAGGCCAAAATTTTAGACCAAAGTTGTCTTTGGATTTTTATCTATAAATCTACAAATCTAGGCAAGACATCACTCTTGCTTTTTAGAGGGAGTTACCATGTATATTTTCTAGAATCATCTATTAAAATAACATAATAACTAAATCCAAAATGAGAAAGTACATGGGATGGACCCCAGGGACCAAAATGAATTAGAGCTAATGTTTTGGATGTTTGATGCATATTTGAATAGAAAGCCAATTGATGACTCCTAGCAATGCAAAAGGAATCACAAAGATAATGAGGAGGTTTATGAGTGGTAGGTAATCCGACTATGGCGGCGCAGCAGCTATGGATTGGGAATCCATGGATTCGGAAACAGTGTCTCAACCTGACCGAAAAGATAAGAAAATCGGTTCGTGGTAGAGTACCTGTTGTCGATCAACCGGCTATCTTACCTCAGGAGTCGACGTAGGAGGAGATGTTTTACCTGAAAGGTGGAGCAGGCGCGAGTGAGCGGGCGCGAGGAGCGGGGGCGGGAACAGAAGCCACGCGCGAGGCACGAGTGAGTATTTAGGAGCGATTCAGATTCAGATTCATGTTACGACGGTTATTCAGATTCATCTTCTTTATCCAATAACCCGCTCACTCGCCCATCAGAACCGTTACAAAGTAATGAAATCGCTTAACGAGGACTCTCTCGTTATATAGTTTCAGGTTATGAAATAAACAATGGGACATCCAAAATCTCCGGCGTATCCTCGAGGATCTATCTTTGAATAGAATGCGCACTGCTCTTCCGTGCCTTAGAATTGAAAAGGGCATTGGAAACGGTGATACTAATCATTTTTCATAAGGTCTTTTTCTTTTCCCATGTAGTTCATTTGTCAAACCTACGATTCTCTTCATCTTTATTTTTTGAGTATCACTTAAGAACCATCCCTTCCTATTTGTTTGTATTTTCAGATAGAAAGAAAATGAGACCAACCCCCTTCTTTACCATTTGAGGGGGTGGGGTGAAGGGTAGGTAATCCATATTGTCTAATAATATTGTGCAAAATCTCAAATTGTGGATGTCTCAGTTGTTGGTGCCATATTTCAGGTGAAGTACGTTCTCCTACTAGTACTGATGCTTTGAGATCTGGTGCCCGTAGGTGATACAATCCATCTTTAAGAAGCCTAATGAAAAGAACTTATCCTGTTGCTTTGTTCTTCAATAAGCAGAAGGATGAATGGAATTAAAAAGTTACATTATAATTTAATGTTAATTTTTGCACATATAGTAAATTTCTAGTAATATCGGGGACATGCATAATATTTTTCAATTTTAGAGGATAATTAAGAGATTGTAAGGTAGATGAGCCAAGGACAGAGATTTAAAACCTTTTCTGTTACCAATGTGTAGCTGATCACTTCCTTGATAGGGGTTCACATTTTGAAGATGAGATATCTCTAGAGTCACATGGTGAGTGGCACCACTACCTAGATACCATGAGATGGATGATCCACCTTCTGATAGTGTTGGGAGATTGGTGAAGTAGGCCTGAGGTCTCTGAAAAAGTTGGTCCCAAAACTGTGTATGATTGTGATTGTGTGGCTGCCATCCTTGGAATTTTTTATTAAACCTCACTCTGAATTCAAGAAATCTATGACCTATTTGGATACAAAGTTGACATCTAGGGGAGTACTTATAATTACGACATCTTCCTTGTCATGATCTACCTCTGTTTCTTCCTCTTTCTGATGAGATATTTGAATGAACCTGATTCGCCATTGGTGGAAATCCACATAGTCAGTTGCTTTTGCTCCTTTGGCTTGTCATTTCACCATCGAATCAGATCTTGGCAATAACATTATCCCAGTTCATGCCACCAATGCGAGCATTGAGACCTGAGACGAAGGCATCGTACTTGGATGTGAGACCTCTAAGAAGATGAAAAATGAGTATGGCTTCACCTGAATGGTTCTCCCACAGCAGCTAACACATCACTCAGCGACCTTAGTTCTTAAACATAGTCTTCGGTTGATTTGTCTCCTTTGATGATATTTTACAGTTTACTATGGAGGCTCATGATCTTGGATTGGTTTGTCCTCAACACTTTCACATATAGCTTCCCAAGCTTCTTTACCAGTGTTGCTTCTAACTGTGCATGGCAGAATTGACTCAGATAAAGATGTGGAAATTATCATAAATACATGTTAATCTAACTGAGCCAAAGCATCATAATCAGGATTTGAGCATTCCCTTTTTCATCCATGTGGGAAATAGGAGGGGGATCTTGCTCAATAATTTTAAAGACCCCAACTTTTTATCAAGGGGATGAATTGGGTTTTCTAGAGAAGAAAATTATCTAGAGTAAGCTTCAAAGGAACACACATACCAGCATGCAGCACATTTGGATCATTGGCATGACTTGAAAAGATGGATTGTGGTGTTGCTGCAGAGCTTTCTCTAACAATCGAAGTTGTATTTGCCATCTTGGTGGATCTGTGCCATCAGGCTTTGGGCTCTGATACCATGAAAAGAACTAAAGCACTCTAGACAGGAAGGAGAAAAGAGGAAGAAGAAGGAAGATAAAGAAGAAGAATGAAATGCTGAATTGTACTTCTGAATCCCTGCTAAAACAATTACAAAGAAGAAAGATTTACAAGGGAAAATGAGAGGGAGGAACCGTTAAAGTTTCCTTTTTGTGAATTTGTTGTTGGCTTGTTTTCCTGTCTCCTCATTTTAACATTTCCTATATTGATTTCTAGCAATTTCCTCTAAATGTTTACGTGTAAAAATACTTATTCTTCAACATCAAGGGAGTCAGAGAGAGGGCTAAAAAGAAATAAAGAGAGTGAGTGAGAGAAAAAGTACAAAGAGATAGAGAAAGTGAAAAAAAGAGTGGGAATGCCGAGTGAGCCAGGGAGGGAGAGAGGGAGAGAAAGAAAGAAAGAGAGTGAGAGAAAGAGTGCAAGGAGATAGAGAAAGTGAAAAAAAGAGTGTGAATGTTGAGAGAGCCAGAGAGAGAAAGAGAGAGATAGGGAGAGAGAGATGACGGGAGAGAGGGAGAGAAAGAGAAACAAAAAGAGAGAGAGAGAGACTGAAAGAGCACGAAAGAGAGAGCTAAAGAGATGAGAGAGAAAAAGTGAAAAAAGAGTGTGAGATAGTGTGAGTGTCGAGTGAGCCAGAGACAGGAAATGGGAAAAGAGAGAGAGAGACAGAGAACGAAAGAGAGAGAGAGAGAGAGACTGAGAGAGCACAAGAGAAATCCAAAGAGAAAGAAAGAGAGAGCGAAAGTGAAAAAAGAGTGCAAGATAGAGTGTGAGTGTTGAGTGAGCCCCAGACAGAAAATGGGAAAGAGTACCACAAAGCATGAGAGAGAGAAAGAGATAACACGGGCAAGAGAGAGAGAGAGAGAGAGAGAGAGAGAGAGAGAGAAAGAAAAAGAAAGAGTGTGTGAGAGAGAAAATGAGAGAGTGAGAGAGAGAAGAGCGCGCACAAAACAGAGAGAGAAGGAAAGAGAGGTAGAGAGAGCGACAGTAAGAGAAAGGGAAAGAGGGAGAAAAGCACGTGCAAGACAGAGAGAAAATGAGAGAGAGGTAGAGAGAGCGACAACAAGAGAAAGGGAGTGAGCGAGAAGTATCAAAAGATGAAGGATCAAAAGGGAGTAGAGACAATTCAGAAGGAACGGAGATAGGAGGAGAAAGTCCCATATATCTCAACAAAATAGGTCTGTACATGTTGTTATGGTAGCAACCTGAGAAGGATGCCAATGATGTGCAGTTAAAGAAAAAATACAATCGCCTTTGTCTTCAGTTTCCGCTTCACTATTGTAGACACCAAGATGCTGCTGTGTGACTTGATACGTAGGGTTGTGACTGAAGGTGAAATGATGTTTTAACAAGTGCTAGTGCAACTCAGAGAGGGAGGACGAGAGAGTGACAGCGAGAGAAAGAGAGCAAGTGAGAAGAGAGGACGCGAGACAGACAGAGAGAGCAACTGATTAAGAGTGAGAGAGCTAGAGAGATGGAGAGAGGGCGCAAGAGATAATTAGTCAACATCCCCATTCATGACAGTCATCAAACCCACTGTCAAGAACACTTATTTGTCTCTGTCAATGACGGCTATCGTACCTGCTGTCCATGGTCTTCGTCTCTAACGTTGACAATCATCATCCTGGTCAGCGGTAGTCATCTCGCATGTCGGGGTTATCATTTTTAGTTGTCGGCAGTATCTTCCCATATCGTTGAAAGCTACCGTTCCTGCCATCGGGCATGGGTGTCTTATGGTCGTCAGTCATCGTCCCACATCGTCGACGGCCATCGTCCCTGTCATAGACAGTGGTTGTCCTGTTGTCGTCGGCCATTGTCCCATTACTGTCCCCATCGTTTTTTTTGTCGTCCACATCGTAGTTGATCATTGTCCTGTTGTTAGTTGGCGTCCCCATTGTAGTAATCATTGTTCTAGTCTTCCTCCGTCATCATCCTTGCCATTGATGGTTATAGTTCCCATCATTGTTGGTTGTCATCCCATCATTGTCACAACTCCATCACTATCATCAATAGTTGTCGCCCCTGTCATCCGCAGTCATTGTCCCCTTTCTCCACACTCGTGATCCCCATCTTCATTTACGCAGGCAATTTATATTTTAGTTATATTTGTTATAATATTCTTTCACATTTCTGCCATCCTTGTCATTCATTCTGTCATTTTCCTCATCGGTCGTCCCTCATATGTGACAGGTGCCTTATGACAGATGATTGAAGAAAATTTGTTCAGTCATCTGTCCATCCCTCCAAAAGTTAAAGAAGTAAATTACTTTTACCCTTACATAGTCGTTGGAATAGTAGAACTAAAAAAGGAAGACCATTGACGGTAGATTTTGTTCATTCTTATGCAATCCTTATTCAACCAGCCTGGCATAAAATTCAATGATTTTTAGTTTCTTTGACGAGTCATTAACGAAAAAACATTCTGGGGATGACATAGGGATGACAAAAATTAAGACATATATCCATAAAGTGAAATTTGAAAACCAAAAGAATTGTGGCTCTCAACATAAATCAAAGTCTAAATTACTACATCTTAGAGGACATTCATTCGGGCAGGGATGGCGATGCCGGCTCTTTCTAAGAGCTTGCTAGCTGCCTTGGTTGCTTTTCTAATGATATCTCCCTGCCACATTAACACATGAATTGGGATCCATGGTCAATACTCTTAATAAGGAATAAATAAATGACCGAATGGGCACTCAAATAGAAAGTGTGCCTTTATTCTTCAGAAAATAGAATCACATAAAACTGATGTTTCTTTCATACAATATTCCGTAGATGTAAGACAATCTGTTCTCTATAGTGTAAGCCTGCAATATTTATTTATCTAGTCACCAATCCTTACAAGATATTTTCTACTGGTTCCATGCCCATTCAAATAACCCATTATTCAGAAAATAGGATCCATCACATAAAGATTATGTTTCTTTGATGCCTTGCTCCTTAGATATTTTAAAAACTATCAGTGCGAGAACATGTTTTATATGAATATTTTAAAAGTTCAACAATCCTAAGAAAATATCAACTAGGTCCATGGCCTTTCAAATGAAACGTGAGAGTGTGTTATCTCTGTATTTCAGGAAATGAAATTGCATAAAGATGATCTTTATTTGATACTCTTTTCCTTAAATGCAGAAAATATCTGCGTTCATAGGTGTTAGACAGGGATATTCCACCTGTAAAAAAATCCTACAAAGACATCATACACTGATTTAAAGGCCATTCAATTGAAGGGTGAGAATCGGTAGTTTAACATCCCGAAAATGTAATCACAAAAAGCCAATAATCCTTTTCCAAGTTTTGAAGTGAAAAAACATCAGTGAAATGTTATTTGTCCATACCTCATCCAAGTTAAAGCCAATAATTCTTTTGCAAGTTTTGTTGGATATAAAAATATCTGTGAAATGTTATTTGTCCATACCTCATCCAAGTTCAAGATGACACGGTTCCGCATAACCCACTGACCATTGCACATGACAGAATCAATATTCTCGGTGCGCATTGAATACACAAGGTTGGATATCCTGAATGTTTCAGAATATGAGAGGAAAGAAATCTGTTGTAAGTGGCATGTCCAATGTCAAATAATAAAATCGGAAAAAAAGTTTGCATCCTTAGTTTTGAGTCCATTTTAAAGAATCCTCAGTGAGCTAACTTTAAATAAACCAAATTGAAATTTTTAAGTCCAAAAAAATTATGAAAACTCTACATCTTTGTGAAATGTATCTCATCGAGACTTTGTCAACATTTTCCTCTAGTTCAACTCAAAAGTTGGTTCACAATATAATGTGAAGAACAGTTATTTGAATAAGGAAGAGAGGGATTATGCATGATTGTCACAGGATCAGGAAATAAAAGGGACCCTCTTGTTACTATCCCTCCATGTGTTTTGGTATAAAATGAGACAAATCCAGCTGCCATTTTTTTCCACATTCTCAAGATCCAGAAAAAATTTATTCACTGGGAATATTTCCGGATATGTTTTATTTTGGAGTGATATGATACTGAAAGATGGAGATCCTAACATCAGGAGAAATGAAGATAAAAGATCATTTTTTTCTTTACATTCATATCTAAATATGAGGAAATCATGCCTGTGTAAAAAGATAGGAAGCCTAAGAAAGGAAATTAGAAAAAACCCCAAATTCTAACAGATCATTCCTTGTTGATCATTTGTATCCAAGCCAAATGCAAATATTTTTTCAGAATAAAGCCAGTCTGGTAATGCAGCGGTACGCAACGCTTCTTCTCCAAGCATTATGAGAGAAAGAAGAGGAGACACATGTGAGAAGACCTGCATTGACCATGCACGTGCCAGATCTGCTATAAATAGAAGGTAGCGGGAAATAAGCGAAGGGAAGGCATTTTTCAAGAACTCGATTACCGGAGCAGGCAGAGCGCTGGGGAAGTGGAATTGGGACTATCATTGAGAGTGGAGACTTTGAGGAGGCTTCCATGTATTCTTGTTTTATTCTTCTAGTGTTCTTTCTATCCATCCGTGAATCCTCTCTGGACAGTGTACGGGAGGTCGATCAACATTCCATTTGATTGACATGGCAAGATTTGCACCATATTGCAGCTAGATATCAATCACAAGCATTATCAAAATTCTAGATTGATATCATGCAGCCATAGAAACAAGCTGGGCTGGCTGACTTCTGACATAACATGATATGAAAAATTCAATATTCACAAGCTTATTTTTCTTAGGTCTTGATATTCTGTGTTTGACATATACCAAGGATCTAAAGATGTGGACCTTTCAGGAAGCTTCCCTTGTAAAGAGGAAAAAATTATACAGAATAATTAATAAAATTACAGCTAATTATCATGAAAACCCCAAAATCAGGATTGAATAAGCTCATTAGTAGAAGAAGTCATGAACGTGTACAAACCAGTCGTGGACCGGAGCCATTGTCCACATAAAGGGGTTGACAACAACTATGTCTGCCTGAGAAAAATGACAACATAACTATGAGCGAATGAAAATAAAGAGACATTAAATAGTGAAAGATTGATAAATGAAAGTAAAAGACAGAAAAAATTAAGAAATACATACTTCACCAATCAGAAGCATTCATCAAAAAAAATTGAAGGAATACATACTTCAGCAATCAGAAGCATTCATCACTGTCATCTCCCTTCTCTTTTTGTACATGGCAGCTGATGAACATTATTCTATTTCCATACCCTTTATTTTATCTATTTGCATATATACCCTTATGAGGTTCACATGTTAGGTCTTCTTAGAAGAACCAGTAAGTACCACTAAGTAAGTAACCCACATTGTAACCCTACATAATAAGGGAACTTCTTGTTCTGAGAAAGTATGAGAGCACGTTGTTTTCCCGTTGATGTCCAAGGTTAGGGTTTCATGAGAACCACTCCCTATGTGACATGGTGTTAGAGTAGTTCCTGGAGCTGAAGAGGCATACTTTGGAGGATGACGGTGCTCTGTAAAGCCAGGTATATGTATTCATTCAAGTTTGCGCATGAACAAGATGTGACATGAGTCTGTGAACTCAAACTCCTTTGTGAACAAGTTTGATATACGTGAGAAACTCTTGTTTGTTGCTGTTTGGTCTAAGTGATTGGCCTACAGTAGAGGATTGTACATTGGTCATTGGAATTAGTCAGCATTACATACTGAAGTTTGGCTAGCAGTAATGCCTGCCCACTGTTCAATCAGTTCCACAGACAGCGATTGCCTCAAATATGTGGTCATGGCTCTTTCAAGTACCTTCAAAGGGACTACTTATCCCCCGGTTGATAAAATCTCTAGCGCAGAACAGAAACATCAGTTCAATATTCAGCCACAATTTCCAGAATAAGTCAAATATGATGGCTTCAGTCTTTTGTTTTGGAGTCAGTATATAGTGCTCATTGAATAGAGTAAGGGATTGAGTGATCATCTCATAAAGATGGTTGACCCTAGTGATCCAAAGTATAGAGTGTGGAAACATTAGGATGCTCGTGTTCATGCCTGGTTGCTTGGAGGCATGGTGAAAGGGTTGTTTTGGAGGTTTTAGTACTTAATGATGGCAATGTAGATTTGGGATCACCTACATAAAAAGTACTCAAGAAAGTATCATAACTGGGGGATAAGTGAACTTATAACAAAGGCAACTAATCTGATCCACAGTGGGATGGCAGTCATGACAGCCAAGAAGGCACCTTTCTCCTCTCCTCGCCCGACCTCCCATCCTTCTCATTCCAGTGACTATCTCATCATCGACATCATTTCTCCCTCTTGAATGGTCCTAAATCAAGGATTGTTTCCTCATTTCACACGTTAAAGACTGCAGTGCGATAGGATCCCAACCAGGATCTTACCAAAATTAAATTACATACCATAGTTTCACACCAGAGTATTGTTCCTTTTTAATGGCACTAAACTCTACAACAACACCAAATTCATGGCAGCATGCCGAAAAAGATGATTATTGGAGGAGAACTATGGATGAAGAGGTGGAGGCATTGTTGAAGAATGATACATGGGAGATTGTTAGTGCTTTCTAGGGTAAAAAGTATGTGGGATGCAGATGGGTGTATACAGTGAAGTATGTGGGATGCAAATGGATCCATAGAGCGATACAAGGCGCGACTACTAGCCAAATGTTACACAGTCCTATGGAATACTGTCACACAGTCAAATCCTGAGCTAGGTCTCTTGCTCGAATTGGGTGTGTGCTGGCCTCAATGTTCAGGGCAAAACACTGAGCAGCCTTGATCTCTTGCAGCGGAAGCTTTTGCAATTGCTTAAGATTGCATAGAAGGGGTTAAAGGAGATGGTGGTGCTCAGAACCGTCAGGGAATAGGGTCATTGCATTAATATCATCAAAAGTACATCATCGTTACATGGGGGAAGACGAGGGGTGATACAAGGAACAAGACGAGGCGCCTTGCGCCGAGGTAATGTCGCCACACCGTCTCAGGGCCGCCGCTCTGCGAGCGCACGCCCGCTCTACCGCTACACAAGTGCATCGGGCCGGCGCCACGCGCCCGTGGGCCTACCGATCACACACGCCACCCCTGCCTTGACAATCACACACGCCACCGGCACCCGTGTCAACACTCTAGTGCGCAGTCTGCGCGAGGCCGCCGCATTCAACGCCCCCAAGCTGGGCGCTGCGCGCCCAGCACTACCCGCAGGAGCGCTACGCGCCTGCTGTGCCGTCTCAGTGCTCTCAGTGCGCCACATGCCTTAGACTCCTGGCGGGATGTCTCCCGGCCCCGCGCCCTGCACACGCAATGCGCGCACTGCCCGCGCGCCCGTTGCGCGCCACCCCGCACAACTCCGCGCGCTGCAATCGTGGCATGCCGCCCGGCCTGCGCGTCCCGCACCCGCGCGCAGCACTCGGCACTGGCGCGTAGCATTGGCGCCCGCGCGTGGCGCTTGGCGTTGGCGCGCGGCACTTGGCGCGCGCGCGCACACACTGATCAGCCCCTGCGCCCAGCTCGCGCGGACTGTACTTGATCCGTCCCACCTTGGGCGTGGACGGGCACGTGCACTGTTAGTGTGGACTTATTATTATTATCACTCTCTCTCTCCTACTTACTCTCCTAGGGTATAAATACCCTCCATGTAACCCTTTGGGTGCTTATGTCATTCTGTTAGTCTTCCTTCATCGATCATCCTTCTTCTCCTCTCCCTCAACCCTTCTAGGGTTTCACATGGTATCAGAGCCCTTGGGCATCTGATACTAGGGTTTGACATCGCCCTAGTTCCGGCAGAACTCTGGTGAACCAAGGATCTGTTCGATCCTGCAGGAAGGGGAAACCCTAACTGCAATTTTGATCGACTGCTGGTTCTCCGACGAAGCTTTCTGCCGACGACCGCCAGCCGCTGCACAACCAGTCCGCGGACCTGCTGCACGAACAGCCGGCCTGCACGCCAGCCAGCCTGCGGACCCGCCGCCCGCACAGCCAGCGCGCGGACCAGCCGCACGAGCAGCCAGCCCGCACGCCAGCCGTCGAGCAGCTAGCCCACGGACCAGCCGCCCGAGCCGCCAGCCCGCACGCCAGCCGCCGAGCAGCCAGCCTGCGGACCAGCCGCCCGCCAGACGGCCAGCGCGCGGACCAGCCGCGACGAGCAGCCAGCCCGCCACGCCAGCCACCGAGCAGCTAGCCCGCGGACCAGCGCCGCGCAGCCGCGCACGCTGCCCGGCCGCCGAGCAGCCAGCCCGCACGCCAGCTGCCAAGCAGCTAGCCTGCAGACCAGCCGCCGCGCCGCCAAAGACGCGGACCAGCCGCGACGAGCAGCCAGTCCGCACTCTGTCATGGCGACGCGACGACACTCCTCCGTCTCCGGCAACTCCACCACGGAGGGCGCGAGTACCCGCCAACGACTGATTTTTCGGACGTTGACTTTCAGCGGAGCGCTGTCTCACAAAGTGGTTCATCCACTTCCGATGGTCCCGAGTCGACACTCCTCCGCGGCCCGAACATCCTCTCTGGCGCCGTTTCATCAAAACAACTCTCAAGGCCCGCCAACTGTTTAAACACTGCATTGCCGCACGCCACGCCGACCCATCCGCGCCGCTGCCTGGGAAGCGAAGAGAACTTCATCATGGGCTGGCTGTACATTCACACCCTCGCTCCGAATTCCGTGACCGGTTCCGCATCGGACTACTGTGAAGGGCTTTGGGACCAGGCGCGCCTATTGTGGTCGTGATGGCGACAACTGGCGTCTCTTCAGCCTCGTTCAGCGCGCCAACAGCCTCCGTCAAGGACAATTGTCCATTTCGGACTACGCATTGGCCCACAAGAAGCTGTGGAAGAGGTCGACTATTACCTGCCGATCGACGACCGACCTGCGTGTCCTATCAAAACACACCGCCTCCGGCTCCTGGGATTCCTGAACGGCCTCAACAAGGAATACGATGACATTCGTCGTCGAGCACTCCACCGACGCGAAGGCCTCCGTCGATTGATGATCTCGTCAAGGAACTCCAGGAGGAGGAGAGCCACTTCACCTGCAGGGTTCCTCTGAGCCTTCTCTGATTCGACGGCTCTTCTCACTCAGCAGCCTACTTCCTCCTCCGCCTCTACTTCCGACCCACCGGCCTCTGCGGTGGTGTGCAACTACTGCAACAAGCCCGGCCACGGCAGTCGCTTTCTGCCGGGCGTCGCAAGCTAGATCAAGAGAAGAAGAAGGCAGCCGACTCAAGGCGATGGTCGCCGCCACTCGTCCGCTCCTGCCAGCAGTACCTCCCCGTCTCCCATGGATCAGCTTCAGGCCGACATGGCTCTTCTTCGGGAACAGCTGGCCGCTATGCAGTCCCAGTCCTCCGCTCACTTTGGTGGTTTCGGTGCGTTCTCCTCTCTGGTGTCTAATCAGTGGTACTGTGGTCATACGGCACTTCACTCACCTATCGCCTCGGATACAACCTGGGTACTTGATTCGGGGCTACCGACCACATGACCCCGTTCAATGACCGGTTTGTATCCCACGAGAGGCACAGTGGGCGTCGTACAGTTCTCACGGCCGGTGGCGGGCGTCTTCGCGTGGCTGGTCTCGGGGCAGTCTATGTAGATGGCCTTGGTGTCGTCCGCAACGTCCTTCATGTCCCCGACCTGCGAGCTATCCTCATGTCACCACAGCGTCTGGTTGATGATGTCTTCTGTTCGTTCCATCTCCATCCTGACGGCATGTTCCTTTCGACAAGGGGCGGACTACAGCCATTAGACGGAGAACGGGCTGCTGTTGGATGATGGGGTCGCTCGCGGTGCTTCTTGGTACCTCGTGGCCTCCGTCCGTTGATGAGCAGCGTCGTGCGACTTCACTTGGCCCACCAGCGCCGGGCCATCCTCCCTTTTCTACTTTGAAGCGACTCTTTCGCCGTTGTGTACTGGACTAGATCTTGACGGTGGTTTGCGAAGCTTGTCAGTTGGCCAAGCATCGCCGGTCTACGTTTTCTCCATCTACGTCCCACACCTCGACGCCGTTGTTTCGCGTTCATAGTGATGTTTGGGGACCGGCCCCGCAGGCGAGTCTGAAAGGCCATCGATATTTTCTGATCCTTGTTGACGAGGCTACCCGCTACACATGGACGTATCTGTTGGCTGCGAAGTCTGAAGTTTCGGCCTCGGTCCGGCATTTCTGCACCTTGGTCCAGACCCAGTTTGGACGCGGCATCCAGCGCTTCCGGTCGGACAACGCCCGCGACTTCATCAATGCCGATCTCACCTCCTTCTTTGCCGAACGGGGAATTCTTCACGAATCCTCGTGCGTGGCGACACCGGAGCAGAACGGCATGGCCGAACGTCGCATCGGCTATGTCACCTCGACGGCCAGAACTCTCTTGGTGAACTCTCACGTGCCATGGCCATATTGGGGCGACGCGGTGTTAACGGGTACCCAACTCGTCAACCGCATTCCCTCCGATGTCCTTGGGTTTCAGAGTCCCATCGATCGGCTGACCGTGGCATTTCCTGGTGTTCCTCTTCGGACCGGCCTCCTTCCTCGGGTCTTCGGCTGCACCGCCTATGTGCACGACACCTCCCCCACTCGCACGAAGCTCGACGCTCGTGCCCTCCGGTGCGTGTTCGTGGGTTATGCCTCCCTCCAGAAAGGCTACCGGTGTTATCATCCGCCGTCTCGCAGGTATTTCATCTCGGCAAACGTCACCTTTGCCGAACATGAGCCCTACTTCGGTGACACCTCTTCCCGCCTCCCGTTGGATGAGGTTCCTGTGGCTCCCCACTTGGAGCCCTTTCCGCTATGAGCCCACTGCCCCCTCACCATCCCCTCCTGTTCCACCTCCACTTGACCTACCTCTGGCTCCAGTGGCGTCGTCTCATGAGGGGTATTCGCAGCTCTCCTCCATTACCCCATTGCCCCTTCCGGCAGCCTTGCCACCTTCCTCCACCCCTTTGGCGGTTCTGCCACTACCGCCCGCATTGCCTCCACCCGTGTCTCCTCTTTTCCCGGTGTGTCGTCATCCACACCTCTCGGGAGACACCCTCCATCACTCCATCTGCGGCTTCTTCTCCTTCCCCTCCCGTGAGCTCGCTCTCTCCCGGAGAGGGTCCTCTTTCCCACGTATGCTTCCGCTCCTCCGTCGAACGAGTCCTCCCAGCCCTCCCGATGATGACGATCAGTTGGGTTGGCCTATCGCCTTCGAAAGGGGTCCGCGAGTGCACCCGCACTCGCGGTATCCCTTGTCCCACTACATCTCCTTCGACCGGCTGAGTACTCCTACCGGCTGTTTCTCACTCGCATCGAGTCGGATCCTATCCCACGCCGCCTAGCCGATGCTATTGCTTGTCCTCATTGGAAAGCGGCGATGGACGAGGAGATGCAGTCCTGCTCAAGAACCACACTTGGGATCTCGCCCCTCCCTCCGGCAAGAGGGCGGTGGATCGCAAGTGGATCCACACCAAGAAGCACCGTGCCGATGGCACCTCGAGCGCTACAAGTCGCGTCTTGTGGCCCGGGGTTCACTCAGTCTTATGGCGTGGACTACTTGACGCGTTTTCTCCGGTGGCGAAGATGGACACCGTCCGTCTCCTCTTGGCAGTGGCCGCTCATCTTCACCGGGTCATCCGGCAGTTCGACGTGAAGAACGCCTTCCTTCATGGCGACTTGACGGAAGAAGTGTACATGCAGCAGCCTCCGGGATATGCCCTCGGCCCTCCTGGCACCGTCGCCGACTGCGGAAGTCCTCTATGGACTGAAGCAGTCCCCGCGATGTGGTTCAGCCGCTTTTTCTGTGATGAAGGCCGAGGGCTACACCCAGAGCAACGGCGACGCTTCTCTCTTCTTCCGCCATACTCCCGCTGGTGTCTCCATCCTGGCGGTCTATGTTGACGACATTCTTATCACCGGCTCAGATTCTGCAGAGGCTGGTCGCCTTGGTGTTGCCTTGGCCAAGGAGTTCGAGATCAAGGCCCTTGGGCCTCTCCGCTACTTCCTCGGCCTTGAGGTGGCATACCCCACGGGCATTTTCGTGTCTCAGCAGAAATATGCCGTTGACTTGCTGGCCTGGCGGGCATGACGGAGTGTGCGCCATGAGTACTCCCATTGACCCCAACGTGAAGTTGGGCACGGGAGGACTCACCACCCGTGAATTCCTTCCCGCATCAGCAGCTGGCGGGGAAGCTCCTCTATCTGCCGCACACCCGACCCGACATCAGCTTCGCCGTCAACCTCCTCAGCCAGTTCATGCACTCACCACGCGAGATCCACCGCCAGGCAGCATATCGGGTACTTGCATACCTCAAAGGCTGCCCCGGCAAGGGGTTGTTATTTCCTTGCAGCACGGATCGGACAGTGAAGGTGTACACCGACGCTGACTTTGCTGGATCGATTGTGGATTATCGTTCCACTACCGGGTACTGCGTTTCTGTTTGGCAGTCTAGTCACGTGGAAGAGCAGCAAGCAGGACAAGGTGTCCCGCTCTAGTGCCGGTTTAGTACCGCGCACTCGCCGATGGGGCCTCTGAGGGCCAGTGGATTTACGGGATTCTCCATGACCTTCGTGTGGAGTATTCCGGCCCGATCCACTTCTACTGCGACAACAAGTCGGCGATTGCGTTGGCCAAGAACCCTGGCCAGCAGGGAAAGATCAAGCACATGGAGCGCAACCGCTACTTTTTCAAGGAGCGTATGGACGAAGGGATCTTCGACCTCGACTTTGTTGCTTCCGCCGATCAAGCCGCGGATGTCCTCACCAAGGGACTGTCCCGGCCTCTCCTTCAACGTGCAGTGTCCAAGCTCGGCATGGACGACATCCATACTTCGCTTGCGGGGGGGTGTTAGTGTGGACTTATTATTATTATCACTCTCTCTCTCCTACTTACTCTCCTAGGGTATAAATACCCTCCATGTAACCCTTTGGGTGCTTATGTCATTCTGTTAGTCTTCCTTCATTGATCATCCTTCTTCTCCTCTCCCTCAACCCTTCTAGGGTTTCACATGCACAGTCTGCCGTGAAGCACCACCGACAATGGCAATGGCCTGAAAGATCAGGTATTTGGGCATCGCTACCCATAATGACTCAGTCCTTTAATGTCATGAGCCGAATTACACAGACACGCCCTCCCAATAAGCACGCAGGCCTCTGGGCAGGGAATGCCGCCTAGTTAGGGGCCTAACAAACAGACTATGGAGAAATGTTTACAGCAGTTGCAAACCTCATTTCGGTGAAGCCACAAAGCTCATAGGATGGCAAAAAGTTTTTGCCATTCAGCTTCACTTCGGTATGGTCCTCCCCGGAGCGATGTCCAGAAGGACTCAACTGATCGGGTGACCACCCCAGGGACATCTTCTGCAGTCCACACCTCCCGTGCCAGGGAACAATGGAAAAAAAGATGGTCGCAGTCCTCAATTTCACCCATGCACAGGGCACACTCGGCTGATTCCCCCAGGAGCCAGCGTTGCCTTACACAGCGCGTAGTGAGTCGACGTCTCTGCAGAAGCCATCCAAATACCTTCACTGTCAGAGGAATCTTCCGCTTCCATACTAGACGTCACCCACCTTGGAGATTTGAGGCAGTCGGGGACTGAGACTGACATAGTCGTGTGTATGCCGTTCTTGCGGAAAAAATTGCTCCCCGCCATGCAACTCGGTCAGCCTCGTCCTCAATGGGCGTAAGCTTCCCCAAAGGGAGCCGCAGCTCGAGGAGGTCCCGCTGTCGTTGATCTGATAGCTGCCCTCGAAAGGTCGGCAACCATCCCCCGCGCCAGCACTCCCGAACTGTAGCACCCGGGTCCTGTGCTAGTGCGAACAGACGGGGGTATGTCTCCTTTAGCCTCCCTTGACCCGACCAATCATCGAGCCAGAATCGAAATGTCCTCCCATCGCCAATCTGGGGGGCGTAGTATTGCCGAGTCAGTTGAGTGACCTGTGCCACACCTCGCCAGAATGCAGACGGCCTGCGTTGGCGGCCACCAAGGTTATGCCAATCCAGGCTGGTGCCGTAAGCATCTCGAAGGATCTGAGGCGCTAGACTTTCCGATGGCTGGAGCAACCGGCATACCCATTTAGACAGGAGTGCCTGATTGGAGAGCTGCAGGTCTCGAATGCCGAGGCCTCCGGCTCTGGTAGGTCGGCATACTTCCTTCCAAGCCACCCACGCCGTTCCCCGGCAATCCCCTGGCTGGCTTCCTTTCCAGAAGAATCGCCGCATAAGGGACTCCATGCGGGTCTGAACAGCCCCCGGGACTCGGAATACTGACAAGTAGAAGGTTGGGATGGCCGAGAGCACCGCCTTGATGAGAACCAGCTGCCCCCCCTTGGACAACAGCCTTGACTTCCATCCTTCCAGGCGCCTCTCCATGTTATCAATAACTGGTTGCCAGTCTCGGGCCCGGATCTGCCCCCCAGAGAGCGGAAGCCCCAAATAGCGGATGGGGAGGGTCTCGATGGGGGTAACGAGGGTGGCGGCACACCTTCGCTCCATCTCCGGTGTCATGCCAAATCCTACAAACGACGATTAAAGCCGATTGAGACGAAGACCTGCAAAATCAGCAAATAAGTCAAGTAAAGTGGAGACGGTCTCCACCGCCTCAGCCGATCCCTCGATGAAGAATATCGTGTCGTCGGCGTACTGCAATAGCGGGATTCCCTGGGCCTGGCTAGGAGATTGGAATCCCCGGAGCAATCCCCTCCCACAAAGCTGCTGAGTGCATACGGCTAAGGCGTCCACAGCGAGGACGAATAGCACTGGCGCCAACAGGCATCCCTGTCGAACCCCACGTTGTGACTGGATCCAGCCCCCTTCGGGTCGCCCGTCAAGCAGAATGGAGAACGAGTGGGTTGTCACGCATTTTTTCACCCACCGGATCCACATCTCAGGAAAGTTTAGCCGACGCAGCACCGCCCACAAAAAACCCCAGTCCAAGGAATCATGCGCCTTAGCGAAATCCACCTTCCATAGGAATGCAGTGGTTCCTCGGCGCTTCCATGCCGCCACTATTTCCCCTGCCAGGACGGTGCTGTCCGTCATCATCCTGCCCGGAATGAAGGCGGACTGACAGGGGCTGACGAGTCCATCAATCACTTCCCGCAAGCGATTAGCCAGCGCTTTGGCCATGATGAGATAGATGGAGTTAGAGAGGGAGATGGGCCGAAAATCACCAATATCTTCCGCTCCTTGCTTTTTAGGCAATAACACGACGTGGGATCGGTTAAGCCGAGCCATGTTGGCCTCCCCCCTCCAGAGTTGTGCCATGGTTTGCATCAGATCCGGGCCAACAGTTGGCCAAAACTCTTTGTAGAAAAATACCGGAATGTCGTCGGGTCAGGGGCCCCCCTCGGCATTGAGGCCTCGTATAGCCGCCACAACTTCGACCTCTGTGAATGGGGTGGTCAGCCCTTGTTTTTGGGGCTCCGTCAGCGTGGCTGCGCCGCGGCCGGACCATCGCCATACATGCTTAGGTCCCTTCCGAGAGACGGCGAAGAAATGGCGTGCAAGAGCCTGGCCTATCTCTGTCGCCTATGCGTGTATCGTGCCCCCCACACGGACTCGGGCGATCCGGTTCCTCCTCCGCCGCCCACTGGTGCACATGTGGAAGAATCTAGTGTTAGCATCCCCTCTTTTAGCCAAAGTTGCCTCGAGCGTTGCCGCCAATCCATTTCCCGCTTGTAGTCCTCTTCCATCACTATGGATTTGTTCCGGCGCCGTTCCTGCATCTCCTCCCCCATGAGGGGCCTGCTATCTTCGATGGCATCCCACTGCTTTATCTGTACCAAGGATGCATCTCTACGGCGGCTCCGTTCCACTCTCCTCTGCCTCTTAGTCAACTTTAGAAACGAGCGGAGATCGCGCAGCTTGGCAGAGAGATCCCGAGCTACAACTGAGGGGTGCGGCCATGCCTCCCACCAACCCTGGACTTCGCTCCGGAACCTGTCTTCTCGTAGCATTGATCTATCGAGCTTGAAATACGTGGATTGCCGACCATCCGCCCTTGGCCGCCACACAATAGGCGAATGATCGGACAACGGTCGTGGCAACGCCACAACTTCGGCCGACGGGTAGGTCTCCATGAGTTCTGTCGAGCAGAGGAATCTGTCCAGCCTCGATAGAGAGTGTGGTTGGGCCGAGCTGCGCCACGTATATGTGCAACCTGACGGGCCCATTTCCTGGAGCCCTTCGGTGGAGATGAAGTCCAAGAGCTGTTGTGACCCATAGTTGCGCCCCCCCCCCCCCCGCCATTCAGCTGATCTCCAGCTTCTAAGGTGACATTGAAGTCCCCCCCGAAGAGCAGGGGTAGCCCCCGGAATCGCCCCGCCACCGACTCCAGGTCCTCCCATAGCTCTGCTCGGTTGGGTGGAGACGCCAGACCGTACACCAATATGATCACCCATTGCCATCCGTCCGTGCGGCGTGTCAATTTTACAGCCACTAGATGTCGCCCGCACCACCGATCAGCTTCTTCGTAATGGTCCTCTGACCATGCCACCATCACACCTCCGGCTCGGCCCGTGGCCTGGAGAGCCGCGAAGCCCTGGAGATGTCCTTGCCCCACGGAATTCCAAGTGTGCGCATCACACGTTTCCAGCATGGTTTCCTGAAGGCAGACTGCTGTAGTTCCCCATTCCCGGAGATACTGGCCGATGATCCTTCGCCTTTGAGCATCCCG
Organism: Wolffia australiana; assembly: GCF_029677425.1. NCBI lineage: Eukaryota > Viridiplantae > Streptophyta > Magnoliopsida > Alismatales > Araceae > Wolffia > Wolffia australiana. Next base: position 7,006,676 of record NC_135841.1, on the reverse strand, counting down.
GAGCCCACGAACATTCCACGAGACGCACTTCATAGAGAAACCGGTCGGACCTCGTCGACCTGGGGCACCAGTTGTACCCCTGCCTCCTTAGCGATCTTTTCCGTTCCTGGAGTTATTGCAGACGGGACCGTGGTCCCGTTGATCTCTTCCAGGTAAGTGGTGACTTCCTGTCGTGACATGATTGTGTGCGGCTTCCTGTTGCTGCCCTTTCGCTTGTAGAAGCGATGCTGCGCCTCTAGCATTCGCTTTGCGCGCCCCACGTTCACCGCTCGGATGACCCTGTTGCCGTGGTCCTGACCGTCCCCGTAGAGGCATTCATCTGCATCGGTCGAGCCTGCTGGCTGGATCGACGCGGGGCTCTGATCGCTGTCCATCACCGGGGGCTGAGCATGGTCCGAATCCCCGGGAGCAAGGACTGAGCTTGGCCCCGGCGAAGGTGCCGGCGGCAGCACTTGTGGGGGAGCCGTCATCGTGCCCCCCTCCAATATTACTGTCCCCCTGGCGACGATGGGGATCTGTCTCCGTGGTGGGGGAGGCCGACAGACCCGTGACGGCTGATGGAGCGGGAGTCACCCGCACCGCGTCCATGCTATACTGCTGCATCACTTGGACGGGCGGCGACTGGTCCATCGCTAGTGGCGACGATTCCGTCCGGGGTGTATGGACTGCAGCCGCTAGAAGCGAGGTCGCTGTTGTCGAGGTGTTATGGGGCGCCGCCGTCTTGCTCTGATGAGTTGCCGCAGGGGTGGGATTGCTCCCTTCCCCATTGGAGATGGAACTGTCCGCCTCCAGCGACTGGCCCACGGGGCCACAGTCTTGGGCTGCTTGAGTTAGATGAGGCTGGTGACTGGGGCTTGACTGTGGCGGCGGAGGGGGAGGGGGTACTACAATCTGAGCCAGGAAGGCGGTCTCATCTCCTTCAATGGCGACTGCCGGCGGGATGACCGCCCCCGCGGGGACTGCAATCTCTACCGCAACGCTGTTCGGGTCGCCTGACTTGAGGCCGGTGGAGATGATCCGTCGTAGGGAGCCAATAGGCCGTGTAATCTTCTCTAAGTGCACCCATGCCCGGCGTCCGAAGGGGATCCCCCGAAGTTCAAGAAGCACGGTATGTTGGCTGGGTTTGTTCGCCCCATCAGCAGGAGTCGGCTTGCGCCAGAGAATTCGGCCGCCTCCGTTGACTTCCTCTTCCCGTCCCCGTAATGCCTGGAAGCTGGCCCTCGTCAGATTGCGCAGGAAGAAATCACCTGAGGATAGTTGATGAAGATCAGCGCTCTCCGTGTCTGGCCATTGGGACTGAAGGTGTTGCAGCACTTTTTCCTCCTTTGGCCGGCCACTAAGCGCCACCCCGACCAGACAGAATATAGGCAGGTCTGGTGGGGGCCATATCGAGGCAGGCGCTCGGTGGGGTATCCGTGCGTGCGGGCAGGCAGCCTGGCGGTGCCCCGAACGGAGGCATAGGCGGCAGACAACCGGTTCCCGGCACTCCCGGATCATATGATCCCGTGAGAAGCACTGAAAACATCGCTGTTCGCCCACTCTGTTGACGGCCCGGAGATCGACCCGCGGGTGGCGACGTCGACGGCGTTGTACTCTAGTCCATCCCGCTTCCTCGTCCTCATCGCCCACGATGTCCAGGGCTGCACTAGCTGCTTCTGCACAGGCTGTGATGACACCGCCTGTGCCGGTGCGGCGGTTGAAACCGAAACTACCCCGGTGCGCTCGGCTGGGGCGGAGGGCGGTGTAGGCCGGCATTGCGGACGTGTACGCGAAGGGCTGCGTGCAAGTGCTAGAGGACTGTATCGCCTTGGCCGGGTCAGGTGGGGTCTCCTTGGTGGCCGTTGGGCTTGTCGCCGCCCTGGCCTTGCCTGATCAGGTGCCACAGTCGTCAGGGGGGATGGCCGTTTCCGCGACGGGTGTCGCCGCGGCGAAGCTGAGTATTGTGCCTGTCTACGCGTCGGGCTGTTCCGGCCACGACACGGGCAGGGACTGTGCCTGCGATGCCGCGGTCCCTGGGCGAGAGGACTATGCTCGGTCGGCTCCTGTCTCGCCCCGGCCCGCGGCACGTGGACCGCTGTGGACACCGTGGCCCATGCCGGGTGGCGTGGGTGCTCGAGGACCGCCCCACGACCGATTCTCGTGCGGGCGACATCACGCGGTCGGGGACGCCGGCGACGTCGCCGTCGCCTTCGGCCATAGGATGAGGAGTGGGGCTCGGCGGGGGATTCCGCTGTCGCCGGAGTAGGGACGGGGAGGTTGGGGATCCGCCTGAGTAATGCGTCCTGTGCGGCGGCGGGGATCGCCGCCGCACGCTTGCTCCCTTTCCCCCTTCCCGCGGGGATCACCGCAGCGGGGGTCGCCGTCGCAGTCATCGCCGCGGGTTTTTCCATCGCAAGCATCGCCGCGGGAGGTTTCTCCGTCGCCCACGGAGGGTTTTTCCGTCGCCCGCGGGGGCTCCTTCCGTCACCGCGGCGGGGATCGCCGTCGCAGGCCTTTTTCCCTCCGTCGCGGGTATTCTTCTGTCCCGACCGCCGTCGCAGGCCGCGGCGGGGATCGCCGTCACCGCGGGGGATCGCAGGGGGCAACAGCAGGATTCTCTCTGTGAAACATCAATAAGACATTTTCAAATTTTTTAAGGAAATCTTGAAAAACCTATTTTGATACAAAAAATATTTTTTCCATTAATATAAAAGTTGAATCTCCCACAAAAGTGGAATTTCTATAATAATAATCGTCCTTTGATTATATATGTATAATTATTCTTCTGATAATGTCTTCCTATAAAATCTGGCATCAAAACGAAGAAAAGTGAGAAACTGTTATCCTTTCCAGAAAATCATGTCAGTAAGAAATTTAAAATCATCAAGCCGTTTATCACTAAAAATAAAAAATTGAGATGCATCAGGTTAATACAAAGATTAAATAAAATACAAAATAGTGAAGCCTACCTTTTTGCCAACCTCAAGAGAGCCTATTTCGTTATCCCACAGAACTGACTTGGCACCATTTATTGTTGCCATTCGTAAAATAGTTTCAGAGGGCATAGCTGTAGGATCAGTCTCTCCCTTGCTGAAAGCAACCCTTCCTTTGTTGATCAGTGAAGCCAAATACATCTCATCAACTGTAAAAACGGAGCACCAATCATGATCTTACTAGAAATATATTTCTAAAAAAATAATAATAAAAGAGAATAAGAGTATACAAGACTAATGAAACTCCCTAGAAAGAGAAGTTAGATAATGGGCACAGAATATCACAAGAATCAGAAACCATTCTAAAATTTGTGGAAAATCACATTCCAGAATGTAGATTGAACTGATTTCTTAATGAAGGAGACGCAGGGAATTGAGCAAGAAGTAGAAAAAAAACCACAAAAAGACATCAAGTTTCATATGCGATGACAATACACTTAAATAGCCGTTCTATAACCACTAGTTAACGGCTAGTTAAAACTAGCTGTTACTTACGTGATAATGGGTTACCCGATGTGGGTAAGAAACCCGATCGGGTAATGGGCTTAGTAACCCAATACAAAAAATAAGATTTTTTACATTTTTTACATTTTAAGAATTTCCTCCAGACATACAGAGAGGACATGACGGAGAGCATGCCTTGTGTTCTTACAATGGCCTAAAAACATACAATTATTTAATTCTTTTGATTCAAGATCAATCCACGGTTAGAGATGCTGAGCTTGAGAGAGATGAGAGAGAGATGTTCCCGGGGTAAGAGAGAAGAGTGGAAATGGGAGGGGATGACAAAGTATTGCCAACGGAAAGGTTTCTTCTCTTCAAGAGGATAACGTGAAGCCTGAAAAGCAAAAATCTGCATGTAGAAATGCATTTTTGCATCTTATTCTGTCAACTTCCAACTCTGAGGTACTGCCGCAGAGATAAGAATGCAAATAGTATTCATAGTGTCAACTGGGGCAAATGTTTGTGTGTAGTCACCATCCTACTATTTGGTGTACCCTTGGGCAACCAGTCCTGCTTTTTAGCATTCAAGTTGTCCATCAGCTATATACTTGATGTTGTAGTGCCAGTTTCAGTCAATAGCACAGTTGTGCGAGGGCAACAATGCCATTTCCCAAGTTTGATTTAGAATGAATAGCTTCCATATCGGCATCCATAGAGGCTCTCCATTGAGAGCGCGATAAAACATCACGGATGTATTTGGGAATAATTTTGAAGAAAGATAAGGGAGATAACACAAAATCGGTGAACCTCCTAATGTGATAAATAAAAACTAATATTAGATACATATAAAGCAGCAATCCTCCAAACCATGCAGAGGCAAAAATCACCACTACTAGTACAACCGCATCCATTGATGATTTCCAGCCATTGAAGATGACCTCAATCCTATGCAACCATACGTCCAGAGCACCACAAAGGGTTGATCATGCCCCTCTTGCAGTCTGAGTGCACAACCCTATGTAGAATTCCAAAATGCTTTCTCTAAGGCGACATCCAATCCTGTGGTCGGCTGGTGGGTCCACACTGCTCGAGCAGACGAGCATTTGAAGAAGAGATGGGCGCAGTCTTCTTCACCTCTTGCGCATGTAGTACAATCCATTTACTTCCAAATGAGCTTCGTCATTAGACTTCGTCGATGTAGCAGCCAACAAAATAACCGCACCTTAAGAGGAACCTTTTGTCTCCATATGGTGTGGCATGCGCAGAGGATCCTCAGTGCTTCGACTATGTGTCTGCGGCTGAGACTTGCGTAAGCATCCTGAACAGAGAAGGATGCGCCTATCCACTTCCATTTGTCTTGTGTCCCTCCTTGGAGGTGAATGGATTAGGTTCTGCTCCGTCATTAAATATTCCACCACTCTTTGGTTAGACAGGGTGTTGACCAAGCATGGATTCCGCGTACCATTTCAACACTCAAAGACCATGGCATGAGGAGTTCATGTGGGAGCAAAAAGACATGGGAATTCTGAGTTTAGAGTGTCTAGTGCCGATCATGTGTCTAGCCAAAATCTGAATGATGTACTGTCCCCAACTTGCCTTGGAAGAATTCTCAGACTTGAGGAAACACCAGCCTGAACCCTCGCCAAAATGCAAAGGACGCACAGACTGGAGTTGCTTGACTCTCCCATTCCAAGCAAACTACATAGATTCAAGAAGTCGAAGGCCCGTCAGCGTGGGGGAGGGGCTGGAGAGCAGGAGAAGCCTGCGTCCAGATATCGGGTCGAGAGATCCTGGTTTGCTGTCCTTACATTTCTTCAATTGTATCAGACGATTCCCACCTTGGGTGGAACACATTCAGTTCTATTGGTTTTCTTGATTCGATATTTCCACATTCGGTTATCTTGGAACGAATAGCATTTATCGGAATTGATTTTGCCAGCGGATCTTATCAACTGGAATCAGAGCATTTTGGATCCTGCGACATTTTGGATATTCCTCTAATACCAGATTCTTGCGACATTGTGGATCGAATAAATTCAAGAATTCTAGTAAATAAATTCTAGTAAATAATTTCGGTACAGTATATCCAATAAAATGACAGTATCGTATTCATATTTCACATCACTCAACATCTTATACCAAGAGTTCATACAAACAATTATTCCGGGAGTTCATTCAAGAGAATTACTACTTGATTCTGGTATCTTGATAGCATCATAATGGAAGGGTTGATGGACAAAGGAAAGGGGTTGTTACCGGAACAACCTGAGATGGCTGATATTCTTTCTAATATTCTGATTCAATTGCAGTAAATGAATACAAAATTAGAAAGTACAACTCAGGCCCCAAATAGACAAGCAGAAGAACCCAGGTGAAGGTGTGCACGAGTGCCAGTTAACCAAGAAACACATAGAAGGAAAGGTAGAATTTCGAAAAGGAGATCTGCCTTATTTTAATGGAGCTAATGCTCAAGGATGGTTGAATTGTGTAGAAAGATTTTTTAAGGTACACCATATTTCCGATTCTGAGAAACTTCATTGAGTATCTGTGCATATGGAAGGTCCTGCTCAGGGCTGGTTCATACACAGAAGAAAATTTTGGATTTGATCACTGGCTAGTATTTCGGCAATACTTTGAAAAAAGGTACAAACTTTCCACTAAATCACTTTGTGAAAGAATCATGAATCTACAACAGAAGGGTTCAGTATCAGATTATCGGTCAGAGTTTGAAGACCTAGCTGCATTCCTATCACATTTACCTACAGATGTGCATGAGAGAGCATATCTCAGGGGCCTACAACCAGACATTATCTCAGGAACCATATGGTATACAAGAAATAATGGATTTTTCATTAGAAGCTGAGAGGAGTCTACAGGTACTGGATAATAGAACTATAAGAAAGACGAGCACAGGGAGCAATTCTAATCCAAACAACAAGTATCGTCAGGGCACCCTTATACTCAATCTGGCAAATATCAGAATAACGTGCAGGTTTCACGCCCATCTGCTCCAATCATAACAGTCGACCGAGCAAACAAGCGAGGAAAGAAGAAATTTACTCGATTATCCACAGAAGAATTTCTTCAGAGAAAAGAGAAAGGTTTGTGTTACAATTGTAACAAAGTATATGCACCAGGCCACAAATGTCAGAAGAAGGTAAACATCTATATGCGGCAAGAGGAAGAGGAAGAAGACGTTCAACCTATTCCTGAAGAAGACCTCATGCAATTAGATGAAGATCAAGCACATAATGGAATCCTTATGGCAGTTCAACCACCATCTAATTTTTTTCCTTATAACACACATGGTGCTTTGAAACTATGGGGATTTCTGAGAGGCCGGAAGGTGAAAATACTGATTGATGGGGGGGCCTACTTACAACTGCATTAACAACAATTTAATTGCTCAGTTGAATATTCCAGTACATCCTTATCATACTCTTCAGATAGTATTAGCTGATGGATCATTCAGACAGACTACTGGACTTTGCACTAATCTACCTCTGTAATTCCAAGGAATTTCCGTTCAACAGAATATGATCCCATTTGAATTGGGAAAGTTAGATATCATCCTCAGCATCACTTGGCTCAGATCCTTGGGTTGGTTTCACTCTAACTATGATCATCTTATGTTGAAAATCTTATGGCAGGGGCAAATTGTTACTATCAAAGCAGACCCAGAATTAAACAGAAAACTGCACTCTTCCTTTGAAGATGAAAGAGCTAATGAAGATTGGATAAATTCTATACGACATGTTCATTGGATAAATCAACAACACCTCATTGCCACAGCCAAGGTAAAATCTCTAGATCCTGCTTCATACTTGTATGAGTTAAAGTCCAAATTCGCATCAGTATTTCAAAAACCAAAAGAGTTACCACCTTCTAGAGATTGCGATCATAAAATCCATCTTATACTGGGATCCACACCAATCAACATGAGGCCTTACCGATATTCTTACCTGCACAAAAATGTTCTTGAAGCTTTGACACAAGAGTTGCTAGATACGAATATTATGAAACCATCAAATAGTTGTTTCTCAAACCCAGCCTTATTGGTTAAAAAGAAAGGAGGAGGATATAGATTGTGCATGAATTTGGAAGAGCTACAAGGAATGTCTATTTTTTCGAAATTGGATCTCAGATCTGGCTATTATCAAGTTAGAATAAATCCTTCAGACATCCACAAAACTGCTTTCAAGACACACCAGGGTCATTTTGAATTCAATGTCATGCCTTTCGGACTTTCTAATACTCCAGCTACATTTCAATCTCTCATGAACAACATATTTAAAAGATATCTCAGGAAGTTTGTACTTGTGTTCTTTGACGATATTCTAGTTTACAGCAGAGATACAAATCAGCATGAAGAACACTTGGCCATGGTATTTGAAGTTTTGTCTCAAAATAGTTTACACATCAAACCAGAAAAATGTCACTTTGGAAAAAAATATGTGGAGTACTTGGGACACGGTATATCAATAGCAGGGGTATCCACTGATCCTTCAAAGATAGAAGCTATTTCGCAGTGGAAGTCCCCTACAACCACAAAACAATTGAGAGGGTTCCTGGGTTTAAATGGTTATCACAGAAGGTTTGTACATAAATATGCTGAGCTTGCTCAACCACTTACTATGTTATTAAAAAAAAATTCTTTTAGATGGTCAGATGAGGCTGAAACGGCTTTCAAGAAGCTAAAAGCAGCATTGTCATCAGCTCCAGTCTTACAATAGCTTGATTTTTCTCAACCATTCTCTTTAGAAACTGACGCATCAGGACACGTTGTGGGAGCAGTCTTACTGCAAAAATCGCATCCAATTGCATATTTCAGCAAAGTTTTATCTCCAAGGACCAGATCTAAATCTGCATATGAAAGGGAGTTGATAGCGGTCGTGTGGGCTATCCAGAAATGGAAGCACTACCTTATGTTTCAGAAGTTCTCTATATATACCGATCAATTCAGTCTGAGATTTTTATCGGAACAAAAAGAAGTTCCCTTACACTACCATAAGTGGTTATCTAAACTGCTCGGTTTTAATTTTGATATTCACTATAAGACAGGAAAGAAAAATATAGTAGCTGATGCTCTCTCTAGATCTATAACCAAAGAGGGAGTATGTTGCTCACTTACAGTCACACACTGGCTAGACAAACCCACAATCAATCGAGAAATTCTTCAAGATCCCAGGCTTTCTAGAATCAAGAACACACTATGGCAAGATGCAGAAGCAGTTCCAAATTATTCTATTTGCCAAGGAATTCTTTGCTACAAACATCGTATTTTGCTTACTGAGAATTCATCTTTAATACCATTGTTCTTAAGAGAATTTCATGATTCCAAGATAGGACGACACGGTGGATTCAGGAGAACTATTAAAAGAATATCTCAACAAGCCTTCTGGAAGGGAATGAGGAAAGTGACCAAGACATATGTCAGTCAGTGTCACATATGCCAACAACACAAAGCATCAACATTATCTCCAGCCGGCTTATTACAACCACTCCCAATTCCTTCACAAATATGGGAAGATATCTCTATGGATTTTGTACAAGGCCTACCAACATCAAATTGGTTTGATTCTATAATGGTAATTGTTGACAGACTAAGAAAATATGCACATTATTTAGCAGTCAAGCACCCATTTTCAGCGAATTCGATTGCAGCATTGTTTACTAAAGAGATTGTTAAACTGCATGGGATTCCTTTCAATCATTTCCGACAGAGGAAGCTTATTCACCAGAAATTTCTGGAAGGAGGTTCACAAACTAAAGGGTACGGTGTTAAAATTCAGCTCTTCTTACTACCCAGAAACATATGGACAGAAGGAAGTCACTAACAGAGGATTGGAATGTTATTTGTGATGTTTTTCCTCAGATAATCCCTAAAAATGGAGCCAGTGGCTTCATTGGGCAGAATATAACTATAACACTTCTTTCCATACGTCCATAGGAACATCCCCATTCAAAGTGGTATATGGAAGAGATCCCCCCTCTTTGCTCAGGTATGGATCTCCAGCTTCCCCTTTTAACTCCATTGATCTGCTATTAAAAGAAAGAGATTTGATGCTCACAAACCTCAAAACACATTTGTCTAAATCCCAGTCCAGAATGAAAGCTCAAGCCGATGAACATAGAAGAGATGAATCTTTCAAGGAAAACGAACTGGTTTATTTGAAAATTCAACCCTACAGGATGAAGAGTTTAGCAAGAAGGGCTTTTGAAAAGTTAGGCCCAAAATATTTTGGTCCATACAAAATTCTAGAAAGAATCGGCCAAGTTGCATATCGCCTAGATCTACCAGCATCATCAACCTTGCATCCTGTATTTCATGCATCATTACTAAAACGAGCCTTGGGAGTTTCACATATTGCACAATCTCTTCCTCCGTTTCTAACTCCAGAGTTGGAATAGCAGGTTTTCCCAGAGAGCATTCTTCAAACTCGGCAAACTTCAAAGGGGTTAGAAGTGCTAGCAAAATGGTCAAATTTACCTGCATGCGAGGCAACATGGGAGGATGCGCAACTACTTCACAAATCATTTCCTCAATTTAAGCTTGAGGACAAGCTTAAAGTCCAAGCAGGGAGCATTGATAAGTTCTTTCCAAGAACTTATAAAAGAAGGAGCAATCGCTCCAGTCATGCCACGTCAGCTCAACGATTTAAACGGGGTCAACCCCCTTATAAATAAAAACGGAAGCCACCATAAGGAAATAGCAAGATTCAAGAATTCGAAGGCCCGTCAGCGCGCGGGAGGGGCTGGAGGGCAGGAGAAGCCTGCGTCCAGATATCGGGTTGAGAGATCCTGGTTTGCTGTCATTACATTTCTTCAACTGTATCAGACGATTCCCACCTCGGGTGGAACACATTCAGTTCTATTGGTTTTCTTGATTTGACATTTCCACATTCGGTTATCTTGGAACGAATAGCATTTATCAGAATTGATTTTGCTAGCGGATCTTATCAGCAGGTAGACAGCGCCAACAGATATTTCTGACAGCCAGTTATCAGAGAGAATAGGAGCAATATGGGACCAAGGGGTGAGTCCTATTAATCATGTAATTAGTTGGAGACAATAATTGGAGTGCTTCCCATTTATGAAAGTATATTCTCCAGAGATGAATCTTGTCGTCCTTCTGTATCTATCAGCTCACCATGGCAATATTTTGCAAGGGTACCAAGAAAGACGAGGGGGAAATAAAGGTGGTCCTTTTTATAGAGTAAATACGATCTATATATAGATGTAAGGCTGTCTAACCTGTAGATTTCTGGGATAACAGAAGCTTCTCAACTGCCAACAATGAGGTCAATAATGATCGGATTAATGCATTGCTATGTCTGGGAGAGGACCCCACGGCCCGATCCAGAACCGCAGGCCCAGCCAGTTTTGGCTTTCCGCTTAAGCCCTCCTTCCTTGGAGGAAGGGCAGGAAGAAGATCACTGTGAGTTTCCTTGTTACCCCCTCTGTTTAGTTCCAGTCATGACTCTCCCTCTCTGTGGTTGGAGGTCATCAATCTATTTACATGATAAAAGTTCTCTTACACAGAGCCACATGGCCATACATGATCCGGTGGGGTATATAGTATAACCTCAAAAACACTTTACCCTCATCGATAATACATTTTTTTATCTGTATACTGTTATAAATTGGACACCTTATTCTATTTCCCAGGGCTTGCATCTACAAATAAAAGGTAGATGCAACATTGTCTTCTTATTGGGTTTGGTTTCTTCCTTGCGTTTCTTGATTCTCAGTGTGGCTGGTTTCTCCTGCCGCGCTTCCATTTCCTATCATTGTCTCCCTTTCATGTCTATCTTCCTCATGCAATGAAGCGTAATAGGGATCGGGGATTCGAACTGATTGTTTGAACGTTCAATCGGATCAGTCAATTGAACAATCGAATCCGAACCTCAATCAGTCCACTTAAAATTCAATCACAACCCAATCTTCGCACCAGGTTCAGATCGGTGTGTTCGAACTGACCCAACATACGGATCGAATAATCAAATTCAATTCAAAACGAATGTTCGAATCCGAAACATTGAGATTTTTATGGGGTATGGAGCGACTGGGGGGGTTCCAGGACATCTGTTACGGTCCTGCCTCGGACCTACCAGAGGAACAAACGTCGTCAGTCAACCTGCTCACCTTCGGTCAACGCAGTTGCCTATAAATAAAGGCCCAATGAGAAATAAAGGCATTCTTGAATTTTCAGTTACAAAGTTGTGAGCCTGGAGAGCAGGAGTCACTCGTACCAGAGGGAGGAGATCGACGTCGCCTGTCTCCTAGTTCTTCCATTTCTCTTCTTCTCTTTTCTTGTTCCTGGAACAGTTTCTTCAATCGACAATCTTCTGGAATTTCTATTGTGGACGGGAACTCTCAAGATTCCCTTTCTTGAATCCGTGCTATCAATTTGCTCTTCAGAACGATCTAGGAAGGGGCATAACATTGGTATCAGAGTTAACTGTTAACTGGTGACCAGAGAGAGGTTGAGAGGGATAGAGGAGAAGCTCCAGCCCTAGGCAGCGCCTGAGAGAGAGGAAGGGTTTGCAAAAGAACACTTACTTCATTTTAGGGTTTCGACCCCTTTAAAGAAAGGTTACATGTGCGACTGAGGGTCACACGTGTGACCACTTAAAGAGGTGTCACACGTGTGACACTTAAAAGAAAAGTAAAGGAATAAAAATAAAGAGAAAGATAAAAAAACCCCATGTGGGCCACTTATAGCATGTGGCCCACTCACAGATGGAAATAACTGGAATATTAGGGGCCATAATCCAACACCCCCCCCGAAGCTAGGTGTGGATATCAGCCATGCCTAGCTTGGAGACCAATAGCTGGAACCTTGGACCGGGCAAGGGCTTGGTGAAGATGTCGGCTTTCTGTTCAGCAGATGGAACATAGGTTGGCAAAATGATTCCACGATCAATGTTCTCAGAGAGATAGTGCCGATTCAAGGCCATATGCTTCGTCCTGTCGTGCTGAATTGGATTTCTTGCTATTGCCAAGGCTGACTGGTTGTCACAGTATAGCCTGATGCCAAGATTATCATACATTCCAAGGTCTTCTAGTAGGTGCTTTAGCCAACGGCACTCTGAGACACCGCGCTTAAGAGCTCGGAGTTCAGCTTCTGCACTTGAAAGAGATACTTCCTTCTGTTTCTTGCTCCTCCAAGTGACCAAACTGCCACCTAAGAAGGTGCAGTAGCCCGACGTAGAACGACTGTCGACCATAGACCCTGCCCAATCAGAATCAGTATATGCTTCCAATGATAAACCCCCTTCTCGTGTGAAGAGAAGTCCCTGTCCAATGGTGAATTTCAAATAGGCCAAAATTCTGTAAACTGCTCGTAAGTGAACCTCATGAGGCTCGCTCATAAACTGACTTAAAAGACTGACGGCATAGGAAATGTCTGGTCTTGTGTGATTGAGATAGATTAGTTTTCCAATCAACCTCTGATAAGAAGTTCTGTCCACGGGAGCTCCATCATCTCCTTTGCCAATTTTCACATTCACGTCCAGTGGTGTCGAGGCAGGTTTGCACCCCCATTGTCCAGTTTCCTGGAGTAAATCCAAGGTATACTTATGCTGACTGAGAGAGATTCCATCTTGGAATGGGCCACCTCAATACCAAGGAAGTATTTAATCTGACCAAGTTGCTTCATCTCGAATTGTCTGGACAATGCTGTGGTCAACTGACCTATCTCTTCAACGTCCCCTCCAGTGATTAATATATCATCAACATACACTAACAAAATAGTGACTGCTCCAGCTGCACTATGCTTGATAAATAGGGCATGATCTCCTCTTGCTTGATGATACTTTAGATCAATCATGGCTCTGGTAAAACGACCAAACCAAGCCCTGGGTGACTGTTTCAGTCCATACAATACAAACTTGATTTGGCTGATTCGTCAGCTGGTATCCTGGAGGGAGTTGCATATATATTTCTTCCTCCAACTCTCCATGAAGAAAGGCATTGTTCACATCGAATTGGAGAATCTGCCACTCACACTTGGCAGCTAGAGCAATTAGAACTCGAACTGTGTTGAACTTCGCCACCGGAGCGAAGGTCTCACCATAATCAATGCCATGTGTCTGGGTGTACCCTTTAGCCACCAACCTTGCTTTGAGTCTCTCCAGTATTCCGGCTGCATGAAATTTTGGGTTGAACACCCAACGGCACCCGACAGCTCTCTTGCCCTTCGGAAGTGTGGTAAGCTCCCAAGTATCATTCTTTGCGAGTCCTCGCATTTCCTCATCCATAGCCGCCATCCACCCCGGATCCCGGAGAGCATCTTCGACCCGAGTTGGAATAATAATGTCGCCAAGTCTTGTGAGGAAACTTTTATACTGACTGCTCAACTTGTTGTACCGTACATACTGCCCAATAGGATACTTGGTGTTGACCCGGCAAGACCGTACCCCTTTTCTAAGGGCTATTGGCCATCCCAAGTCAGCACTGACCTCCTCCACTTGGGTATTGGTGGTTATATCCTCTTGTAGTACACCAGAATCTTCTTGCTCAACTACTGCTTCGTTATTGACTTGACTGTCTTCTTCCTCCACCTTCTCTCTTTCATCTGGAACCAGTTGAGCCATGGGTTCTACATCATCTTCACTTGGCCTGATATCTGTGTTTGCAATATTGTCTTCTACCAGAATCGGGGCAGGATCCCGCACAGGCACCGATCCAATGAAACGCAGCGATTCAAGGTCTGTTGCTCCGGTATCTGCAGAAGGTGTTTCAGACGTATAGTACCACTCAGACTCATTAAATACAACATCTGCTGACACAAAGAATTTCCTGGACGGTGGATGATAGCACCGGTATCCCTTCTGAGTACCCGAGTATCCAACAAATATACAACGGAGTGCTCTAGGGTCAAGCTTCCCAGAGCTCTGATGTACATATGCCACGCATCCGAACGTCCGAGCAGGAAGTCCAGAAAATAACTTTATCCCTGGAAAAACCGCACTCAACATTTCCAACGGGGTCTTATAATCAATTACTTTCATAGGGATTCGATTTATAAGATGTGTGGCGGTTAGAACCGCCTCTCCCCAGTACCTCTTTGACAGATTTGCTTGAAATACCAGCGACCTAGCAGTGGCCAGCGTATATCCAAGTCGCCTCTCAGCCAGACCATTCTGCTGAGGGGTATTAACACATGAAGATTGATGAACAATGCCATTTTCTGAAAAATAGGACCGTACTTCAGAGTTAAAAAACTCAGTTACATTATCTGATCTGAAACGCTTAATCTTCTAACCAAACTGATTATGTATCAGTTCACAGAAATTGACAATAATCTTGGGGACCTCTGTCTTGGATTTCAGGAGGTGTACCCACATTGTTCGACTGTAATCATCCACAAAGACAACAAAAAATGTACACCCTGTTTAGCTTTCAACCGGGCACGGCCCCCAAACGTCACTGTGTATGCATTCAAACGGAGATGTGCATCGATCATCCAAAGATTTAAATGAAGTTCGTCGAAGTTTAGCCATTTGACAGGCTTCACAAAACAAATGTTCCACAGAAATTCCACGAAATAAAGATGGGTAACAAAGTTTTAAGAGGTCAAATGGAGGATGCCCCATTCGTCGATGCAGGCGAACTACTCTGTCCACTTCCAAGCCAGAAGAACTTGTGATCAGACAATGTCCAGAAGGTGCATCGAGCAGGAGCTGGCCACCCTCTCCTCTAAAGGACGAAATCCTCGTCCCGAGACCTTGTCACATAAAAAACAGTCATCACTGTCCAGAATGAAACGCCAACCACTGTCATCTACAAGTTTTTGTAATGAAATAAGATTCACTTGAAGATCTCTAACATGAAGAACTTTCTTTAAAATACCAAGTCGATTAAGTATGATATCACCCATTCCTTGCACTGGCAGGGTTCCTCCCCCAGCAGTTTGAACTCTGTGGGGTTCCTCTGCTAGTGAATATTGGACAAACAGATTCCCTTCGGAAGACATATGATCTGTAGCCCCTGTGTCTGCTATCCATTTAGAGGTAGAGGGTCACCTGATTTTACCAGTGAAGTGGAACTCAGCTTCTCCTGTATCTGATTCATTTGATCTTCTCCTGAATTCTGAGTTTGGGAGGTAGCAACATACGCCTTTTTCCCTGCATTCTGATTTTTCCAGGCCAGTTTCCAACACTGCTCCTTCGTATGACGACGCCGTTTACAGTAGGCGCACACGAGTGTGTCCCTGTTGTCTTCTCCCTCTGCCACAGTAGTAGCGGGTTGGCTTGCCTGTACTTGACCCTGAAAGGACCATTGATGATTTGCTGCATGTCCTGCTTGGGTTGTTCGAGACTCTGGCCTTTTTGCAATGAGCGCAGCGGAGTTGTTTGCCTGAGATTCATGAGCAACCCTGAACCGACTTTCTTGCTGTGTCATGGCGGAGATAGCTTCCTCCAATGTAGGTATTTTCTCTCTATGGAGGAGTTGGCTCCTCACAGACTCATAGATCTGATTCAAACCCATCAGAAAGGTAAATAGCCTCTGTTTAAGGATGTACTGACGCTCAACTGATTGAGGATTCTTTGTAGGCCAGAGATAGTCTATTTCCCTCCATATTGCTTTCAATTTTGATGCATATTGCAGAACAGTGTCACCTCCCTGCAGTGCTTGTGAAGCCTGGACATTCAATTCATAGATTCTCTAATCATAAGACTGCTCTTCACTGTACTTTTGGACATCATCCCATAGTTCCTTGACTGTAGTTGTATATATGAAATCCCCTCGCATTTCTGCTGTCATGGAGCACAGCAGCCAGTCAAGGATCAGGGACTCCTCAGCCTTCCACAATCAATAGCCTGGACTGGTTGCTTCAACTGGTGAGTCAGTGAGATGAAAACCCAGTTGACGACCATCCAAGGTGAGCTGAACAATTTTCGACCACTCAAACATGTTCAGACCACCAAACTTAACTTCAGGAACTGGAAAAACAACCACAGGGCGACCAATTTCAGAAGTATTGACAACTTCTGAAACCCTGTCCTCTTCTAGTGTTGCTGGTAGGTTAGTTGTATTTCCAGTGCTGGCCATACCTTAACCTTTGACGAGAGAGAGAAGGAACAGGCTTCAACAGATCACAAAAAAGTTGTAAGAAGGATGGACAGGTGCAGAAAGCTTGCAAGACTGTGCCTCACTGGTGCGGGATGCTCCCAGGCGGCCTAAGGAATCAGATCCGCTCTGATACCATGTTAACTGGTGACCAGAGAGAGGTTGAGAGGGATAGAGGAGAAGCTCCAGCCCTAGGCAGCGCCTGAGAGAGAGGAAGGGTTTGCAAAAGAACACTTACTTCATTTTAGGGTTTCGACCCCTTTAAAGAAAGGTTACATGTGCGACTGAGGGTCACACGTGTGACCACTTAAAGAGGTGTCACACGTGTGACACTTAAAAGAAAAGTAAAGGCATAAAAATAAAGAGAAAGATAAAGAAACCCCATGTGGGCCACTTATAGCATGTGGCCCACTCACAGAGGGAAATAACTGGAATATTAGGGGCCATAATCCAACACTAACGATCTGCATTATCGTACTCGATGGAGCAAGATTCCAGGACCAACCAAAGTACGATGGAATTTCGACGTCGCACTGCCAATGTATTGGAGCATGTGATGGAACAAATAGCTTCTATCAATCTACGTCTAGAGGAATCCAAACAGACGGCGTCTACCAGCCAAAAGGGAAGTTGATATCACCAAACTCAACCAGTTCCGCCGCCAACCAATTTCAGGTCAGATCAAAATTTTCAATTTAAACGCGGAGATTTGCCACTCTTCCAAGTTGAAAATGCGGATGGCTGGTCACATGCGTGGAACGATTCTTTTACTTACATCCGATGGAGGACAAGGACAAGTTGCATTTAATTTCATTGCATCTAGATAATGCAGCTCAGAATTGGATCGTTTATACAGAAAAGGAAGTGGGTTTTCGTGATTGGGAACATTTCAAGATTCTGTTTGCAAATAGATTTGGCGTCTCTTTCAGCAAACTTTATATGGAATTATTTGATGTATGGCAAACGGGGTCTGTTATTGAATACTGGGATGAGTTTGAGCGCATTTTGTCCCAACTCCCCAA
Source organism: Wolffia australiana (assembly GCF_029677425.1). Taxonomy (NCBI): domain Eukaryota; kingdom Viridiplantae; phylum Streptophyta; class Magnoliopsida; order Alismatales; family Araceae; genus Wolffia; species Wolffia australiana. Next base: position 6,989,161 of record NC_135841.1, on the reverse strand, counting down.
AGTAGCAACAGAAACCAAAGAATATGCTTATCTGCATGGGTTGAAGCCGGAAATTCATACAGAAGTGCGAAAATGTAGGCCGTTCGAGTTGCAGGAGATGATGGATATATCAGTCCAGGTTGGAATAAACTTGGGCTCTCTACACTGCTTGGCAAAACTCTCCAGATTATCATCAATCAGTACAATACTCTAGTTCAAGGCATCGGCAGGAATTTCCAAATTATCAGCCAAATCACCAAAGAGCTTACACACATTCCAAGCAAAATCATACTTAGGCACAAGCCCAAGGGAATCAGTCAACATATACCCAGCACAACTATGTCTGACCACAAAGAAAAAGAAATTTACGGCTCACAGAAGCCGAGTTCCAACAGAGAAACGAAAAAGGGCTTTGTTTTCATTTTAATGACAAATTCTTGCCTGGACATAGATGTAAAAAAGATTTGAATCTCATTATGGTGGTTGACAGATCTGAACCTGCCGAAGATTCTGAAGATGATGTGGTACCAATGCAGACCGATGAATCTCCAATCTCAGGTAAATCTGCCTTTTCTGCACAAATATCTGCATTTATCTCCCAAGGACTGTCTCCAAACCACACGATCAAATTGTGGGGACATGTAGCCGGGCATCCAGTAAGAATACTCGTCGACAGTGGAGCATCACACAACTTTATTACGCCAGATATTATATCAGAAGCTTCACTCCAAATTGTTGCAGGAGCTATGTTTGATGTATTATTGGCTAATGGAACCATGCAAACATCAGTGGGAATATGTTTGGACGTTCCCATTTATATGCAGGGAATAGACATCATTCAAGATCTCTATCCATTACCAATGGGAGCTATCGATGTGGTATTGGGAGCACAATGGCTCCAAACACTTGAGTGGTTTTTGAGTAACTACAACTTCAGGACTCTGAAAATTCTATGGCAGGGAGCTATTCACCAACTCAAAACGGATCAGTATTTCTTATCGGCTTCTACTCCACTTCTCCCAAGTGCACAGGATATCATCAACAGCAAGAGACAATTCCAAGCACTCTATGCTGCTTGCGATCCGAATCAGCCCACGGTGTCCACTATTCTGAGATCCTCATATATTGATAATTTCAGTATTTCTTATCCATCTGTGTTTGATTCTGCTTTACCATTACCACCGAAGAGGGATATAGATCTTAGAATACACCTAAAGCCAGGAGTATTGCCTATTAATTTGAGACCATATCGATATTCTTACCTGCACAAAAATGAACTAGAAAGACTCACCCAGGATATGATCTCAACTCAAATTATCAAACCTTCTACAAGCCCGTATTCCAGCCCTGCTCTCTTAGTCAGGAAAAGGGTGGTGGATGGCGAATCTGCATTGATTACAGAGCCCTTAACAAAGTCACCATTCCAAACAGATATCCAATACCCATCGTCGATGAACTATTTGAAGAATTGCATGAAGCTACTGTGTTTACAAAGTTAGATCTCAAATCAGGATATTATCAGATTCGTATGTGTAAACAAGAAAAGAACTATTCTTAATAGCAAATGAAAGAGATTACAGGGTTTTATAGGAAGCCCTAATGGGCTGACTAGAGAGGGCCCTTAATGGGCTAACAAGAGAGAAAATAAAGACATGTAATACTCAGATCAACACTCCCCCTCAAGCTGGAGCGTGGATGTTATCCACACCCAGCTTGGAACAGAGCTCCTCAAACCTAGGGGCATGAAGCCCTTTGGTGAAGATATCTGCAAGCTGTTCAGCGGACGGAACATAAGGCGTGCAAAAATCTCCCGATTCAAGCTTCTCTTTGATGAAATGGCGATCGATCTCGATGTGCTTTGTACGGTCATGCTGAACGGGGTCATGAGCAAAGCTAATCGCCGATTTGTTGTCGCAGAACAGCTGGACAGGAGAGGGAACTGGACACCGTAGCTCACGAAGAAGCTGGGTAATCCAAAGTGCTTCACACAGACCATGTGCAAGGGCACGGAACTCCGCTTCAGCACTCGACGAGACCACTTTCTGCTTCTTGCTCCTCCAAGTAATCAGATTGCCGCCAAGAAGGTGCAATACCCAGATGTGGACCGACGATCAACCACAGAGCCGGCATAATCTGCATCGGTGTAGACTTCAAGACGCAGGCCGGTATGGCGGCGAAACAATAATCCACGGCCAATGGTGCCTTCAGAAACGGAGGAGACGATGAGCAGCATGAAAATGGCTCATGCGAGGAGTCTGCATGAACTGACTCAGAACACCCACTGAATATGCAATGTCCGGGCGAGTGTGGGTGAGATAAAGCAGTTTTCCCACAAGTCTTCTATATGGGCCAGGCTCAGCAAGCTCCTCATCCGCATCGGCACCAAGTCGATGGTTCGCATCAATCGGTGTCGAAGCAGGCTTGGCGTCCTCCTTTCCAAGCTCACAGAGAAGGTCCACCGTATACTTTCTCTGACAAATAAAGATCCCGCTGGAAGAATAGGCCACCTCTATGCCAAGAAAGTACCTCAACGGGCCAAGATGGCGAATAGCAAATTCCGACGAGAGATACATAGCCAGCTCAGTAATGGTCGTCGTATCATCACCCGTAATAATGATGTCATCCACGTACACAAGAAGAATAGCGACTCCCCCTGACGTGGAATGGCGGTAGAAAAGGGTGTGATCACCATTACACTGACGGTATCCACGACGCTGCATGGCCGTCGTGAAACGACCAAACCAGGCACGAGGAGATTGCTTCAAGCCATATAATGCTTTCTTCAGGCGACAGACAACAGACTGCGGAGACGATGGCACTAAGGAAGTGTAGCCAGGAGGTAATGCCATGTAGATCTCCTCAGTTAACTCTCCATGCAAAAAAGCATTCTTCACATCATATTGTTGCAAAATCCAGCCCCGATCCGCAGCAAGGGTAATACCATAGCGTTTTTCAGGCGGGCAGCGACGGATAGGGAGCGGAGGAATCGAAGAAGGTGCAGCAGAAGGGTCGAGCGCAGGAGCAGATACTGGAGGAGGCTCCACAGGAGGGACTGAGACGGCGGCCGCAGGCGGGTCGGGAGGCACAATTGCTGGAAGAGCAATAGGCGGAGACACGTCGGGCGGGGCCGGTGAAGAGGGACGAGGGACGAGGATGAGGAATTCGAGTGGATAGGAGGGAGATGGGGACGATGAGGGTTCAGGAGAGGAGGAGGAATAGTAGGGAAGCAATTCATCAAACGTGGCATCTTTGGTGACGACGAACCGACGAGAGGGTGGATGATAGCATAAATAGCCTTTTTGGGTGGAAGAATAGCCAACAAACACACACTTGATAGCACGGGGATCCAGTTTATCACGACCAAGTTGGTGGTTGGGCGCATAGCATACACATCCAAATACACGAGGAGTAAGATGAGTTCGGAGAGAGAGAGTTGGAAAGGAATGCTGAAGACGGTCAATGGGAGTGGAGTAGTCAAGCACTCGAGATGGAAGGCGATTAAGAAGATGGATGGCGGTGGAGACGGCTTCCCCCCAAAAATACTTGGGCACATGCATATGGAAGAGAAGGCTCCGAGTCATTTCAAAGATGTGACGGAATTTTCTTTCGGCAACGCCATTTTGCTGTGGTGTATAGGGACAAGAAGTTTCATGGATAATGCCTTTGTCTTGGAAGAAGGTGCTTAACGTGGTGTTAACGTAGTCTTTAGCATTGTCGGAGCGGAAGCGAATGGATATAGAGAATTGAGTTTGGATAAGGAGTAAAATTGAGGAATGACACGAGATATCTCCGATTTGTTCTTCAAGAAATATGCCCACGTGAATCGAGTAGCGTCGTCAATAAAGATGCATAACCACCGAGAACCGGAAGTACTATGAATAGGGGAAGGCCCCCACACATCGGTGTGAATAAGGGAGAATGGGGTCGAAGAATGAGAAGACGAGATAGGATACGTGGTACGATGATGTTTGGCAATTCGACAAGCAGTACAAACAAAACGGTCCACAGAATGGCCTTGAAAGAGTTTAGGAAAGAGACGATAAAGAGTAGCAAAAGAAGGATGGCCGAGACGTCGATGAAGAAGCCACAAACGCTCGTGGGAAGCCGAAAGGGAAACTGCCGCAGCAGCAAAAGCAAGAGAACTCGAACAAGGACGAACAAGATAGAGCCCCTCATGCTCCTCAGCAATGGAAATCGTCCTCCCCGACACCTTATCACGATAAAAACATGAATTAGGAGAGAAGGTAAGGTCTTGTTTCAAGTCGCGAACAAGGCTAGATAGGGAGAGAAGATGATGAGTAAGGCGAGGAACATGAAGAACTTTAGATAGATGCATAGAACAGGAAAGGGCCACACGACCAATACCCGCCACGGTGAGAAGATCGCCGGAGGCTGTTTTAACTTTGGAGGAGCCAGAAACGGGTGCATAAGTTTGAAAGGCTCGAGGATTTGGGGTCATGTGGGCGGTGGCACCGGAATCAAGAAGCCAAGTGGAAGAGGAAAAAGAATGGCCAGGAGGGGATGTAGGTGTGGGAAGACTGGTGGACATACCTGCGTGGGCCAAGGAGCATGAGCCCACGACTGGAGGATCAAGCAAGCGGCGTAGACGCTCCATCTCTTCCGGAGTGAAGCTAGCGGGCGAGGCACTAGTCGGGAGAAGACCGTACCGCATAGGCACTTGACTCGGGGGGGCACGGACGAGGCGGCTGCAGCAAGGTTGCTCGGTTGTGCGCGTTTCCGTTGAAGCTTGTAGCACGTCTCCTTAGAGTGACCTCGCTTCTTGCAGTAATTGCAAAACAGCGAAGGATCATCCTTTGGAGAATCCTCCGTCCGAGCCATCGGACCACGTGGCAAAGAGCCGGGTGGTGGAGTCGACGATGGGCGTGCAGACGAAGAGGAATGAGCTACAAGTGCCGAAGCCGAGTTCTGGGCCTGCTGAAAGCGGGATTCTTCAACCCGCACACTGTGGAGCGCATCCTTGAAGGTAGGACCAGTCTCCCGATGAATAAGCTGAGCCCGTACAACTTCATATTCTGGGTTCAGTCCCATAAGAAACTGGAAAACCCGAAGTTGAAGAGTATATTGGCGGTCCACCGAATGGGGGTCGGGTGGCATGTAGTAGTCAATTTCATTCCACAACGAAATGAGCTCCGTATTGTACTCCATGATAGACCGGTCCCCTTGACGCAGGTTAGCGGCCCGATGTACCAATTCGTACAGAGTCGCAATGTTGTGCTTCTTGGAGTGGCTCTCAAGTACTGCTTCCCAGACCGCCCGAGCTGACTCTAGAGACATGAATTCACCTTTAACACTAGGTGAAATACTGTCCAAGAGCCAACGATGAACTACCCCCTCAACGTCCAGCCAGTCATAATACTTGGGATCGGTCTGGGAAGGTCCGTCTTCTAGAAGATGGCGCATGAGACGCCCTTTTAAAGTTATCTGGACGTACTGGCGCCATTGTAGGAGATTGAATCTAGTAAACATACCATCCGGAGGCATCCGAGGCAAAGAGGATGGTCCAGAGGAGGACGACCAATTCCCGGGCTCGAGAGGCACCGCAGATGCATGTGGCGTAGATACCGGCGTCGAGTCTGGCGTAACAGTAGAGGTCTGGGCTTCAACCGGGTTCGTCATGATGAAAGCAGAGTAGACCACAGTCAAGGCGCCGAACGACGAAGCGGGACTGCAGCGCCGACGCCGGGCGCCGGACGCTGGCGCCGGACGGCGGCGCAGCGCAGGCAGCGGGCGCGAGGCGGCGGTCGCCGGGCAGCGGGCGCGGGCGCGACGGAGCGGCGAGCGCGGCGCGCGAGCCGGGCGGCGCGAGCCGGCGGCGAGCCGGGCGCGAGCCGGGCGGCGCGAGCCGGGCGGCGCGAGCCGGAGGGCACGAGCGCCGGGGCGGCGCGCGCCGAGGCGCGGGCGAGCAGAAGACGCTGGGACGGCGGACGCCAGCGCTGGAGGCCCGAGGCGAGACGGCGAGAGACCGGAGCGCGAGATCAGGCGGTTGTGAGAACCGCCGAAGATCGGAGCGCAAGGTCGAGCCCAGGAAACCCAGATTAGGGTTAGGGTTAGGGCTCTGATACCATGTAAACAAGAAAAGAACTATTCTTAATAGCAAATGAAAGAGATTACAGGGTTTTATAGGAAGCCCTAATGGGCTGACTAGAGAGGGCCCTTAATGGGCTAACAAGAGAGAAAATAAAGACATGTAATACTCAGATCAACAGTATGCATGAAGAAGACATACATAAAACGGCTTTCAAAACTCACCAGGGGCACTTTGAATTTCTGGTTATGCCATTTGGTTTAAGTAATGCTCCTGCCACTTTCCAAGCTCTAATGAACTTCATTTTTGGACCATATCTGCAAGTTTGTGTTGGTGTTTTTGATGATATTATGATCTATAGCAAAGACAATACCGATCACGATTAACACCTTCATCAAATTTTTCTACTACTACAGCACCACAACTTGAGAGTCAATCCAAAGAAATGCTTGTTTAATCAAAATTGCATAGAGTTTTTAGCCCATCGAATATCTGCACAAGGTTTAGATGCTGACCCAAGCAAGGTCAATACCATTACTTCATGGCCCATGCCTAAATCCTTGAAGCAACTCAGATCCTTCCTCGGACTGACAAATTATTACAGGCGTTTTGTTGCACATTATGCTTCCAAGGCTCAGCCATTAACTTCTCTACTAAAGAAAAAATCTTTCACTTGGACAGAGGCAGCTGACAATGCATTCAGTGACATGAAGTATGCACTTTCCAACACTCCCATCCTGAAATTACCTGATTTTGAGAAGCCCTTCATCGTCGAAACTGATGCATCTGGATTTGGGTTAGGGGCGGTGTTCATCCAGGACAACCACCCAATTGCATATTACAGTAAGGCACTCAACAGCAATTCTAAACTTAAATTGGCATATGAAAGGGAGTTGATGGCAGTGGTACTATCAGTCCACAAATGGAAGCACTATCTTTCATTTCAGAAATTCATCATACACACCGACCAATTCAGTTTAAAATTTCTTACTGAGCAGAAAGAGGTGCCGCATCATTATCACAAATGGGTATCCTAACTACTGGGTTTCAACTTCAAAATCAGATTCAAGGCAGGACGGCATAACACAGTGGCAGACTCCTTATCACGATCGATGACAAATGACCAATCCCATTGCTACAGCATCACAGTAACACATTGGCTAGATAAATTCACCCTGGACCAGGAAATTGACCAAGATTCAAAAATTTCCCTTATCAAAAGGGAACTTCTCAATCAGTCCTCTACTACGCCCCACTATACTCTACAAAACAACATGTTACTTTACAAGGACAAACTGGTCCTCCCTGCCAATTCATCCCTTATTCCGTTGATCTTAAAAGAGTTCCATGATGCTAAGGCTGGGGGGCATGGAGGGGTCCTTAAAACTCACAAACGAATTTCACAGCAGGTATATTGGTAAGATATGAAAAAGAAAATCAGAGAATATGTAGCAGCCTGTCAAGTTTGTCAACGACATAAGGCTTCAACACTCTCTCCAGCCGAACTTTTACAGCTGCTACCCATTCCAAATCAAATATGGGAGGACATATCTATGGACTTTATCGAAGGATTACCCAAGTCAGGAGGTTACAACTGTATACTGGTAGTGGTTTGCAGATTAAGTAAATACTGTCATTACATAGGGGTTAAACATCCATTCACCACCCCTGAAATTGCTAACCTCTTTATTAAAGAAATAGTAAGACTACACGGCATTCCTAATTCAATTGTCATTGATAGGGGCAGTACCTTTACCAGTCAATTTTGGAAGGAATTACATAGATTACAGGGCACAACATTAAAGCTCAGCTCATCTTACCATCCTGAAACGGATAGACAGACAGAAGTCATGAACCGAAGTTTGGAATGCTATTTACGTTGTTTTGCTTCTGAAAATCCCAAAAAGTAGGCACATTGGCTGGCTTGGGCAGAGTACAGTTACAACACTTCTTTTCACACATCTACAAAAATGACAACGTTGAAAGCTGTGTATGGGCGAGACCCACCTCCTCCCATCCATTATGGCTCCCCACCGTGCCCCTTGGACTCACTAGATTCCTTACTAACAGAGAGATCTCACCTTGTCTAGATTGCAAAATCACCTAATCAAAGCTCAAGCCATTATGAAAAAGCAGGCAGATCGACATCGTCACCATACAGAATTCTAAGAAGGCGAGAGAGTGTTTGTTAAGTTACGACCCTATAGAATGAAATCCTTAGCCAAGCGCTTATCTGAAAAATTAGCTCCCAAGTACTTTGGTCCCTATACCATTGTCAAAAGAATTGGCCCTGTGGCCTACAAACTGGAACTCCCTGAAACAGCAACCATCCATCCAGTTATTCATATCTCGAATTTACGCAAAGCTGTGGGTGATGATGTTAATGTCTTACATATTCCTACTAATATCTCTGATGATTGGGAATGTCAGGTCTCGCCTGAATCAGTGCTTAAAAGACGATTCAACTGAACAGGGATGCAGCTACTCGTCAAATGGAAAGGCTTACCCAACTTCAAAGCAACCTGGGAAGATGCTGAAGTCATTACTCGTCAATTTCCAGAATTCCAAGTTGGGGACAATTTGGACTTGGAAGGAGGGAGTAATGTTACGATCCTGCCTCAGACCGACCAGAGGAACAAATGTTGTCAGTCAACCTGCTCACCTTCGGTCTACGCAGTTGCCTATAAATAAAGGCCCAATGAGAAATAAAGGCATTCTTGAATTTTCAGTTACAAAGTTGTGAGCCTGGAGAGCAGGAGTCACTCGTACCAAAGGGAGGAGATCGACGTCGCCGGTCTCCTAGTTCTTCCATTTCTCTTCTTCTCTTTTCTTGTTCCTGGAACAGTTTCTTCAATCGACAATCTTCTGGAATTTCTATTGTGGACGGGAACTCTCAAGATTCCCTTTCTTGAATCCGTGCTATCAATTTGCTCTTCAGAACGATCTAGGAAGGGGCATAACAACATCATGGACTCTGCGGCAAAACGGCTCAAGGAGGAGGTGGGTCTGCTGGACAAGGTCTCCCCCAAGAAGGCCAGGGGCATCGTCAAGCGCCTGGCCTGCGGCGCGGAGGTGAAGAAGCTCTGCGCCCTTGCCGTTGAAGCTGTCAACCGAATGCTCTCTACCGCCCCGGAGCTGCCAATGTCCTCCACTGCCGACGGTCTCCCCCATGGTGAATTTCCTCTGCCCTCTCTGCCCAGATTTGGTAGAACCCCCAAGTCCTTTACATGAAAATGGCAAACGAACACGACACTGATGTCCGATAAGTGCACCTCCATGAAAGAAAGGAGGGGAGGTGGAGAGAGAGAGTGCCGCCAGAGTTGATGATTACGAGATGGAGAGATCCGCACTCCTCGCGTGTAGGGGCGGTCAACTGCGAGAGAAACGGTGAGATTGTGTTTAGGAGAAGTGAGTATGCTAGAGCACTCACCTGAGAACCAAAACTGCCCATCCCGTGTTGTGGACGCCCTAAGAGCTGTTGTGGCCTGACCTGTCATGGGGTGGGCCACTGACATCGTGCTTGGGCCGATGCCATTGTTTGTATGTGCGTCTTAGGATTGAATCAAGATTTCCCTATCTTCAAGCGACTCTCATTGATTTCATGTCCTCAGCAGGCTCTCTACCCACAGACTTGTGATAGATTTTATTCACGCAAGTATCAAAGAAAGAAGAAAAGGGGGCCTGGTCGACGCAAGGTTGACCAGGCAAGTTAACCAGGCGCTCCAAGGTCGCAACTCTATAAAAAACGACCTCCAGTCAGGTAGGAGGGGATTATTCGACATTTCTTGGTTTTGCCCGAGCCAGAGTGAACATGAGAAGGCCGGAGCGGGGGAAGCTTGATCTTCTGTCGCCTGGAGGAAGGAGCTCGTCCGGAGAGGAGGAGAAGCCCGTGTTCGAGGAGGAACTCGTCCGGAGGAGAGGGGTCGTCTCGATTTATTGATACTTTTCATTTACATCAAGTTTATCCCGATTTCCACATTCGGACTTTCGGCAGCATTCTGTGAATGGATACATTGTTGATATTTTCTGGAGGGAATTCTGTTCACGATTCTAGCAATATTTTGATTCTATCAGCTTGCAACCAGCCTCTCATTGATATATCCACCCATATCTGCTGTGGAATAGGCAGGGGTTATAGAAGTCCCCGTGGAGACAGGGAAGATGTCTTGAATTGTTGACATATGGGGCATGCATTGACATGGGCTTTGATAGTGGTCTTCATTCCACTCCAATAGAACTACTGCGATTCCCGCTTGTAGGCCTTTAAAAATCCCCAATGACCCCCCATGGCTCTGTCATGAAGTTCATGGAGAATACGCGGAATGAGGGTGGATGTTGCTGGGAGAAGCAAGCGACCTGCATGGAGAAGAGTCATTTGATAATGAATATTTACTGGGGTACCTGGATTTTCCCATATGTTCTGGACTAAGAGTTGCAGCTCTGGGTCAAGAACCACTTCCCGATGAACATCGTCTATGTTGCCCCATGAAGACCGTGATGTGACAGTCACGGACAATGTGATGGTGGTGGGTTGTCGCGAAAGAGCATCTGCCACTTGGTTCGAGCTGTCGGCCTTGTACTGAAACGAGAAATGGTCCCCCAAAAGCTTGGACAGTAAGTGATGATATTCCCTGTGTACTTCTGATATAATCCTCTACCCCCAAAGGGTATCTTAGGAATTTTAGCCCGCTAGGGGCATTTTAGTCATTTCATGCTTAGGGTAGATTGTTTCCTTTTCTTATAAATATGTGTAGCCCTCCTTTGAGGAGGGCAGTCAAGACTTACAGTGAGATCGGCCTCTTGGCTCATTATCTCGATCCTCCCTATCGGTCCCGTTCCCTTGACCGTCCATCGATCCCCTATCCCCATGATCATCTCATCGGATCTTCAGCCAGCTCCCCTCCAATCCGATCCCTGCCATCGCCGTTCGGTTCTCTTCTAATCTCCGACGACTCTTCATCGCGTCATCAGGCGGCTCGTTCCCGGTCGATCCCTATCCCATCTGTTCAACTTCTCCTATCATTGCCGTTTCGACTCTCCTACCCCGGGAACGTCTACCTCGTCTCGCCCTCTACCCTCCTTCTGATACAAACCCAGACCGAGGTTCGTATCAACTTCATGTTCTTTCATTAAATGTTTCAAACTGCGTTGATCAGTACAGATGATGAACTCCCAAAACATCAGGTAGTGCCTCCATTTGCGGACCGCTAGCACAACGGCCACAAGTTCCCGCTTCCGCACCATGGGGGGCAGCGCTTGACTAAAGAACGCAATGGGGCATTCTTTCTGAAGGAGGACTGCCCCCACTCCCACACTGGATGCGTCGGTATCGACTACAAACGGTTGGGAGAAGTCGGGAAGGGCCAAAACTGGAGCCGATGACAGGGAGCATTTCAAGTTCTCAAACGCTTGTTGACTTATAGTGACCACGAAAAGGCCCCTTTTTTAAGTTGGGTGAGTGGCCATGTTTGAGCGCCATACCCTTCTACGAAATGACGATAATAGCCTGCCAGCCCCAAGAACCCTCGAAGCTGGCGGCTGTTCTGCGGGGATGACCATGCTTGGACTGTTTCCACTTTCCCGGCATCCAGAGCAATGCCTTTGGCCGAAATCCAGTGGCCTAGATATTTAAGTTTCGGTTGAGCAAATGAACACTTCTTGGGATTGATACATAATTAATGGACTGCCAGCAACTGGAGAACTTGTAGCAGATGTGCATGGTGGTCGTTGTCTGTGCGGTTGTAAATCAGAATGTCTTCGAAGAATACGAAAACAAACTTGCGTTAGAGCGGTTGGAAGATGGAGTTCATGAGTGCTTAGAACGTGGTTGGGGCGTTGCATAAACCGAACGGCATCACCACATACTCATAATGCCCCACGTGGGTGCGGAATGCCGTCTTCTCGATGTCGGCTGTCTGCATGTGAATTTGGTGGTAACATGATCAAAGGTCCAATTTTGAGAAAACCGTCATAACTTGGAGCTCTTCAAGGAGTTCGTCAACCACTGGGATTAGAAATCGGTAAGGAGCAATGATGCTATTGAGGGCCCGGTGGCCCACGCAAAGCCTCCAACCGCCCGATTTTTTCTTCACCAATAACGCTTGGCTCGAATATGGGCTGCGGGACGGTCGTATAATATCAGCTGCTAGTTGCTGTTCCACGAGTTCTTCCAGTGCATTTTTTTGAAGGCGGGAGTATCAATAAGGGCGGCAATGCACCAGTCCTGTGCCTGGCCGTAGCGTGATCTGAAGGTCGCATGAGCGATGGGGAGGAAGCAACATGGCTGTCTTGAAAATCTCCGAGAAGCGAGCCTGGCAGAAGGACTTCGTTCTAGCCTCGCGGTCCGTTGGTGACGATGAAGCCTGGCTCACGGGGAGCTTGTATAGACCGGGTCCAATGGCCTGAGTTGGCTGTCGACGAACCACTACTAGGAGAGCCTCGAGAAGTGTGACACCCGGTTCGCCCCATAACAAGTGCCATATGCTGTAAGTTTGGAATTTCAGCAGAAGAAGATCCCATTGCGTCACTGTCCATCCCAAGGTACGCAGCCATGCGAAGCCCATAGGATCGCTATGCGTCCGCTCATAAACTCGCGCCTGCGCTAAAAGCTCTTGGAGAGCTTCTCTGGCTACAGATCTAACACCATTCCTTTCAGTCCTATCGGATGAGAATTTTTTTAGGCGCGACTTTAGGCGCTAAGGAGCGAGTTACTTTAATCCGATCTTGGTTTGTAAAGTTATCCGATAGATAACCTAATTTATCCGCTGCGCTGGATAACCTCCTTTCTGGTTGTTGACGAGCTCCGTTTTGGTTAGTTTAAGAGCTGCGGGAAGCAGGCGATCGTAGTGAGGACGACAGCCAGGAGTCACAAAGGGCTAACCGAAATTTTTTTTCGTTGTTCTTTCGCTCCTGCTCCTCGTGCCTTTGACTTCGTTTCTTGAAGAATGTGTTCTTGCAGAACCTTTGACTATGTACTTGAAGATGAATCTGAATAACCTTCGTAACATAAATCTGAATCTTCATCGCTCCCGCTCGTAAACTTGCGCCTACGTCAAGGCAGAGGTTCGGGACGGGGTAGAAGGATGCTCTGGTCGAATAGCCTTGGAGTTGAAGATGGACTCCCGAGCAGACATCAGACCCTTGTTGCTACCGGCTGTCGCCATAACAGATTCGGTAGGGTGACATGAATACCCTCCCAAGGCCCACGGTGTGCGCTAAGGCGACATCAATGAAGCTATCCAATGCTTCGGAATCTATCAGAATGATGACCTCATGCCCACAAATACTCCCTCGTAACTGCAAGGAGTGCGGTGATGACATACTAGTAACTGCGTGTAGCTATAATTGCCGGTATTCCAAACACTGGTCTTCGTGAGGAGTCATAACAAGTGGTCCATCCTCGTCAGGGTCCTCCACGATGGCTGTGGAGTCCTCGGTGTTCATCACCACGGAGACGTTCAGAGTTTTGCGGCAAGCATGGCCTGGGGTAAACTTCTCGTTGCATTGGAAGCTCAGTTTTTGGGCTCGTCGGGCTGCCAGCTCCTCCGAAGTGAGGCGGACTTGGCGAGCTGGTCGAGATGGTGGAGTGCCCGCGTTACCTGCTGGAAAGGTTACCAAACCCTGTCCCCTAAGGGAGTCGGTCCAGCTGTGGGTTCTCGGAGCGGTCTTTCAGAGTCGACACCGCGTCCACTTGTGCCAAGGATCGTTCTGCCTTGAAGGCGCAGTCGATGAGATCTTCAGTGGTCTGTGGCTCTCAGTGACTGACCCTTGCTTTCAGCGATGGCTTCAAGGCCAAGTAAAGTGCATACATGGTCATCTCATCTGACACTTCAGGCAATTATCTCACAAGGTCGACGAAGGATGATACGAGGTCGTCAACCGACTCTGACTGCTGCAATTTGAACAGTTGGTGATATGCTTCTCTTGGTTGTTAGCCGAATCGATGGTAAAGTTGCCTCTTAAAATCGACCCAATTGAGGAGGCCCGCTCGGTCGTCTTTGAAGCAAAACCAGCCAGATGCCCTGCCTTCCATGTACGACGCCACCACCCGAGGCGCTGGGCATCTCTAGCGGGGTAAGCACGGAAGTAATGCTCCACGTGACGGAGCCAACATTCCGGGTCTCCCCCTGTGAATGTAGGAATCTATGCAGTTCAATGGTGGTGGTTTTGACGGCCCTGCCGAGCTCAGAATTGCTCTAGATGAGGAGGGTAGTCAACATCCTCGTCTTTGTCAGATCCTGACTCGGTCTCTTCAAAGGCTCCTCCACCTCCCCGATCGGGACGAGGCATGACGGCCGGCAGACAGAGCAGGCGAACGGGGCGGCGCCTTGGAGAATATTCCTCTCTACTGTCAACTTCCCGCTCCACGTTCCGGTGCCGATAAGGGGGGAGAGGGGGGGGGGGGGTTGTCCCAATTCTTCCTCCGGGTCCGAGTGCTCCCGCTCCTGGATCACCAGCCAAGTGCACGGAGAAAGTCTGTTGCAAACGACTGTGGCTTGCGGTCGAACTGTAGCCGACGCCTACCTCAACTCCCGTGTGGGACCCTGTGTTGGGAAAGCCGGACGGGTCTCCCGTGCACCTAGCAAGACGACCAGTCCCGCAGCTTGGAAGCCTCATAAAGAGGCCCATGGGCTTCCTCCCGCAGATGGGCTTTCTCGTGGCGTGAGAGGGTTATTGGGCCTGCCTTGACCTCTTCCAACTGATCCCCTTGGCCCGATAAGGTTAGTGAGCCTAAGGTCGCTGAACGGTGTCAGAAGGTCGTCATCATTGTCCAAGGCGGACAACGGAGGTCGAGGCGGAGGCACCGGCGGCGGTTGGCATGGCAAGGGGGGTGCTTGTATGAGCGAAGGGGTCAGGAGTTGGGGTCCCGAGAAGGACGACCCTGGCTCCTGTCTTGGCGTGGATTGATCCGGTCGAAGCTCCAGCACGAGGAGCAGCCGGTCAAAACTGTTCTTCCAAGAGCTGAATGCGAAATTCCATATCCTCCAGGAGAACGGCTCTGATACCAAATCGGTAGAACCCCCAAGTTCTTTACATGAAAATGTCAAACGAACGGAACACTGATGTCCAATAAGTGCACCTCCATGAGAGAAAGGAGGGGAGGTGGGGTCAAGAGAGAGAGAGAGCCGGCAGAGTTGACAACGGTGAGATGGAGAGATCCTTGCTCCTCGCGTGCAGGGGCAATTGACTGTAAGAGGAATGGTGCGATTGAGTTTAGGAGAAGGGAGTATGCTAGAGCACTCACCTGAGAACCAAAACTGCCCATCCCATGTTGTTGACGCCCTAAGAGCTGTTGTGGCCTGGCCTGTCATGGGCCGGGCCACTGACATCGTGTTTGGGCCGATGCCATTGTTCGTATGTGCGCCTTAGGATCGAATCAAGATTTCCCTATCTTCAAGCGACTCTCATTGATTTCGTGTCCTCAGCAGGCTCTCCAGGAAGCGACGTCGGATTGGAGGAAGACGCGGCGATAGTGAACGGCGGCGCCGCCACACAAACCTGCAGCATCGGCCGACAAGCTCCGGCGATGGCATGCTGGGGGTGAGGAAGAGAACGAGGAAGTAAAGCCCGAAGAAGAAGCGGAGCAAGAAGCTGGCCAGGAGAAGCATGGAGCAGCCGATGACGACAGCGTGATACTCATGCCCAATTGTTCGAACAACTATTTGATCAAACACGAACAAACAGAAAAAATCAATCGAATTTTTTGTTCGAACACGATCAAACATCTTGTTCGTCAAAAGAGTCAAACAGTTCGGATAGAATCTCCAGTTGTTCGTTTAAAAATTCCGATCTGGATTTGAACGTTCCGATCCAATCCGAACACTGATCCCTAAAGCTTAACATCCATCCACAGTTGTCATATTCTCCACTGCTTGCATCATCGCCAATCAAGTGACATTCCTAACAAGAGCTTTGACACGCCAGACATTAGGATAATCAAACCAAAATATGATAACCCCATTTAATATAAGTACTTGTAACTATAAGATTTTACACAATCGGAAGATATAGATCCAGATTTTGTTTTTGAAATATAGAAATCAGCAAGATATAGTTATAAAAGTGTGGATACCAACTTATACTCATCCTATTATTTGAGGGAGCCCCGTCAGTTCCAATAGATACACAAACTCCAGAGCCTATCATCTCCTTTACTGGTGCAAATCCTAGCATTCGCATTGCAGCTGCAGGGCAATGAGAGACCTTGACATTGGCATTAGACAAGAGACGAATCTGCAACAATGAAAAAAATTAAATGAATTAGAAAAAACTAGTTCTCTGTTTTTCTAAAGGATTTTCAAAATTAAACGTTGAGAAAAAATTGAATTAGTTCTTTTGATACTCTTCTTTATCATCTACCTTCAAATTGATGTGGAATCCATTATGTAACAAGCTGGTGAGAAAGAGGGGTTCGTGAATCACTTTCAAGAAGTCAGCAGCAGCTCAGTAAAGAGCAATCAAGAGGCCAGGAGGGCTCCAGAGTGGAGATACACAATTTATCATTCAATTTTTGTTTACATTCTAGTCTGGTATAGCATAAATCTGGATTTACATTTTAATTTGAAGTCCTTTTACCCAATTCAGTGTTCTCTTCGCAAGAAAAACCTTCCCAAGATCTTAATACTGTTTCAACATATCACATAACCCCTTAAAATATGGACCATCAAGTAAG
Organism: Wolffia australiana; assembly: GCF_029677425.1. NCBI lineage: Eukaryota > Viridiplantae > Streptophyta > Magnoliopsida > Alismatales > Araceae > Wolffia > Wolffia australiana. The sequence goes on along the minus strand of NC_135841.1, from coordinate 6,972,464 downwards.
ATGTCAAGCAAAGAAACATTTTTTTCTAACAGATTTTATAAAAGGAACCATATTCAAATTGATGCGGACATGCAAAAATCTGTTAGCCAAGCTCAAGGAAAGCAGAGCAGATAATGCCCAAGGGAATGACTACGTTCGTTCTTTCTAGTAATTCACACATGCAACAAAACTAACAAGGAAAAATAATTTACAGATATCATGGCTAAATTTTAGAAATCATAACCTGACCTCAGCATCTGTAATCCAGACTGAATGAGCTGCTAGTAAGTTGCATCGTAATAAGCCCATCTTCTCCAAGTATGTAACAGTTCCATACTCAACCCCTCTGGTGCTCATTACATGCTGATTCTCATAAGCTATCTCTGAAACATGCTACAACAAAATATAACATCGAAATTAAAACCCATATATATTGAAAAAACTGTGTTTGTATCAAAAAATATGCATATCACTTCTGAAGAAAGTATATAAAAGATCCAGACAACCTGAATTTCTGGTTGCCATTTGCATCATCTGTGTTGTATGCCATAGAAATTTGAGCATTGAAGTTTTAGAGAAAAACATACCATGTCCTGAAACTTTATTCTTGAAGCAGATGAGCTGCAGATCATAAATTCATAAAGAGCGTGATAGGATCCCGGACAGGATCGTATAGAGGACGAGGTTGACCCTGGCGGGTGGACGAAGCCAAGGGAACGAGAGAGGCAGAGAGTGGCGGAGTAGACGTCGCCAGAGGAACTGGACTCGACGGAGTGGATGTCATCGAGAGAGGAGACTACTGGAAGGAAAATATGACTAAAAACTCGTGTCCTGCCCTCCAACAACGAGGGCTAAAGATTTAATGGGAAACGTAAGGAAATGCAGAAAGATGATAATGCCCCTAGTGGGCTTAGTGGATCCTAACAGAGCGAGACTTCCCTAGGTTTCCCTTAGCAAGTTATTAGTACAGTTATGACATATCAAAGAATCAATGTCATTGTTTTCATTAAAACAGTGCGACTTTTGATGGTTAGAGTTTTCTGACATTTCTATTTGACATAGGTTAAGCTAATTATAAATTTAGAATAATCATCTGATCCCTTATCCTTCTTAATGCCAGTCATGTCTTTTCCCTTCTGTGTGTTCCCTTTAAATAGGACGGCCCTCCCTTTAGGATATCAGCAAGGAAGTATGAAGAAGTTCAAACTCCTTGTCTCTTCTCCCTAAGCATCTCAGTCCCGTCTCTCTCTCTCTATGATCCTTGTCCTCCTGATTGTTTCCTCTTCACAGTGTCTTCAGGCAGCTCGTTCCTAGTCAATGTCTACCTCCTCCATTCAGCCTCTTTCCTTGATGTTACCATTCTCCTCTCTGTCCCTAGAACTCTCTGGCTCATCATCCTCTTGACCCCTTCCGCCTCTTTCCAGTCGACGTATTCATCATTGGAATTACATCGAACTTGATATGTCCCGTGAGGAACGCATCAAGTAAAAACTGAATATTTCTATAGTTTTATTTATCTACTCCTATGAATGACATTGTTCAAAAAAATGAATGACATATTCAGACAAAATCATTAATTTCCATCAAGTACAGAATCATGCGTGTTGAGCATTATTTGGCCCTCTCTATGTTTGGCCCTCTCTATATTTGGCCCCTTCTACCTTTAGCCCATTAGGGCCCCCTATATAAACCCTTGTAATCACTATTCTCAGATTAAAGAGAATCATTTTCTTGTTTTCATGGTATCAGAGCCCTAACCCTAACCCTAATCTGGATTCTTGGGACTCTCCTCCTCTTGCGCTCAGATCTCAGGCAGCTCTCCGGCCAGCCTGATCTCGCGCACCGCCGTTGCCCTCTGCGCTCAGCCGTCGCCCTCGCACAGCCGCAGCTGCCGCACACCGCGCGCAGCATTCTTCGGCCGCGCGCAGAGCTTTTACGGCCGCGCACAGCCGCGACAGCCCCGCACGCAGCCGCGCACAACCGCGCTCCGCCACGCACGGCTGCACACAGCCGCGCACGGCCGCCCACCGCCGCGCACGGTTGTCTTTGCTTGTCTTTGGCTGTCCTTAGCCTCCTGCACGCTTGTCCGGCCTGCCGTCCGTGAGCTTTGCTTCGACTGTGGGCGTTGCTTTGACTGGGCCTTCATCTGCCGTTTGTGCTGTCCAAGCCATCTCAGCACCTCTCCTTTGGCCAAATCTCAGCAATGACGAATCCTATTGCTGCTGCTGAGTCACTTGAAGCTCCGACCTCCTCGGTTACGCCAAACTCGACGCCGGCTTCGACGCCACATGCACCTGCGGCGCCTATTGAGTCGGGAAACTGGTCTTCCTCCCAGGACCTTTCTCTTTGCCTCGGATGCCGCCAGATGGCATGTTCACTGGCTTTAATCTGTTGCAATGGCGCCACGTCCAAATTACCCTAAAGGGGCGTCTCATGCGCCACCTTCTGGAAGACGGGCCTCCTCGGACCGATCCGAAGTACTACAATTGGCTGGATGTCGAGGGGATTGTTCATCGCTGGCTCTTGGACAGCATTTCACCCAGCGTTAAGGGTGAATTTCTGTCCCTGAGTCGGCTAAGGCAGTCTGGGAAGCGGCGCTGAGAGTCACTCAAGAAGCATAATATCGCTACTTTGTATGAGTTGGTGCATCGGGCCTCCAATCTGCGGCAAGGGGACCGGACCATTATGGAGTACAGTACGGAGCTCATCTCCTTGTGGAATGAGATCGACCACTACATGCCACCGGATCCTCACTCGGTGGATCGCAAGTACACTCTTCAACTTCGGGTGTTCCAGTTCCTCGCGGACTGAACCCGGAGTATGAGTCGCCACGGCTCAGCTAATCCATCGGAGAAGGAGCTTACCTTCAAGGATGCTCTTCGCAGTGCCAGAATTGAAGAATCTCGCTTCCAGCAGGTGCAGACCCGGTCACGGCACTTGTAGCTCAGTCCTCTCCGGCGCGCCATCGACGCAGCGACACCACCCGGTTCTTTGCCGCGTGGTCCGACTACTCGGTCTGAGGAGTCTCCAAAGGTGATCCTCTCTTTTGCAATTATTGCAAGAAGCGGGGCCACTCCAAGGAGACGTGCTACAAGCTTCAACGGAAGCGCGTGCAACAGAGCAACCTCGCTACCGTCGCACCTTCCGTCAGCCAAGTGCCTCCTCCGGGTCAAGTGCCTATGCCATACGGACTTCTTCCCACTGGTGCCTCGCCCGCCGGCTTTACTCCGGAAGAGATGGAACGCCTCCGCCGCTTGCTTGATCCTCCAGTCGTGGGCTCATGTTCCTTGGCCCACGCAGGTATGTCCACCGTTCTTCCTCCACCCCCATCTCCTTCCGACAATCCCTCTTCATCTTCCACTTGGCTTCTTGATTCCGGTGCCACCGCTCATATGACCCCTAATCCAAGAGCTTTTGTAACGTATGAACCCGTTTCTGGATCCTCTAAAGTCAAAACGGCCTCCGGCGATCTTCTCACCGTGGCGGGTATTGGTCGTGTGGCCGTCTCTTCCTCTATGCAATTACCTAAAGTTCTCCATGTTCCACGCCTAACTCATCATCTCCTTTCCTTGTCGAATCTTGTTCGCGATTTGAATCACGATCTTACATTCTCACCTCATTCATGTTTTTATCGTGATAAGGTGTCGGGGAGGAAGATTTCCATTGCTGAGGAGCATGAGGGGCTCTATCTTGTTCGACCTTCTTCGCCTTCTTTTGCTGTTGCTGCTACGGCAGTCTCTCTTTCGGCTTCTCACGAGCGTTTGTGGCTTCTTCATCGACGTCTCGGCCATCCTTCCTTTGCTACCCTTTATCGTCTCTTTCCAAAACTTTTCCAAGGCCATTCTGTGGACCGATTTGTTTGTAATGCTTGTCGAATTGCGAAACATCATCGCACTTCTTATACTATCTCGTCTTCTCATTCTTCCACTCCTTTTTCTCTTATTCACACCGACGTGTGGGGACCTTCCCCTATTCACAGCACTTCGGATCTCGATGGTTATGCATCTTCATTGGCAGCGCAACTCGTTTCACGTGGGCCTATTTCTTAAAGAATAAATCGGAGATATCCCGTGTTATTCCCCAATTCTACTCACTTGTTCAAACTCAATTCTCTACGTCCATCCGTCGCTTCCGCTCCGACAATGCTAAAGACTATGTTAATACCTCGTTAAGCACCTTCTTTCAAGACAAAGGCATTATCCATGAAACCTCTTGCCCATATACACCCCAACAAAATGGCGTTGCCGAACGTAAATTCCGTCACATCTTTGAAATGACTCGGAGCCTTCTCTTCCATATGCATGTGCCCAAGTATCTTTGGGGGGAAGCCGTCTCCACCGCCATCCATCTCCTTAACCGCCTTCCATCTAGAGTGCTTGATTTTTCCACACCTATTGACCGTCTTCAGCATGCCTTTCCCTCCCTCTCTCTCCGAACTAATCTTACCCCTCGTGTATTCGGATGTGTTTTGTTATGCGCCTAACCATCGCCTTGGTCGTGATAAACTTGACCCTTGTGCTGTGAAATGCGTGTTTGTTGGCTATTCCTCCACGCAAAAAGGTTGTGTATGCTATCATCCACCCTCTCATCGGTTCGTCGTCACTAAAGATGCCACTTTCGATGAATTTCTCCCTTACTATTCTTCCTCTTCTCCAGAGCCACCTTCAACAACACCCTCATCCGATCCACTTGAATTCCTAATTCTCCCTCAACCATCTCCTCCATTATCCGTCTCTCGTCCATCCTCTCCGGCCCCGCCAGTCGTGTCTCCTCCAGAAGTTGTGCCTCCCGACTCGCCTCCAGAAATTGTGCCTCCCGACATCTCTCCGGCCCCCATCTCCGTCCCTCATGTAGAGCTTCCTCCTGTCCCGGCTGCTGAATTCTTCTCTTCGGCAGCACCTTCTTTGCCTCCACCACTTTCTATCCGCCGATGCCCGCCTGAAAAACGCTATGGTATTACTCTCTCGTCGAAGACCTCGGGTTGTTACGTCCTCTTCCGATGCCCCGCCTCAGTCGTCCTCCCCACCTCTAGAATCCTCATTAGCCGTGCTGCCCTCTTCACGTTCTTCTCCTCTCTATCCCTTAGAGGCATCCATTTCGTCTCACCGTCTCTCACCATCCTATCATGCTCTTCTTACCTCACTTGATGCCACTTCCCTTCCGAAGACGGTGGACATTGCACTTTCATTTTCGCATTGGCGTCAGGCTATGGAGGAGGAGCTTCGTGCTTTTGCTCAAAATGAGACGTGGGATTTGGTTCCTCTACCGGCCGGGAAGCATCTAGTGGGTAGCCATTGGGTTTATGCTGTGAAGCATAATTCCGACGGTTCTATTGAGAGGCACAAAGCTCGGGTTGTGGCGCAGGGGTTTACTCAGAAGCATGGCATTAATTATCAGGCGACATTTGCCCCCGTTGCCAAGCTGAATACGGTGCGGATCCTCTTGGCTCTTGCTGCGGATCGTGGCTGGACTTTGCAGCAATATGATGTGAAGAATGCTTTTCTGCATGGCGATTTGACTGAGGAGATCTACATGGCATTACCTCCAGGCTATAGTTCTTTAGTGCCGTCGTCTCCGAATTCTGTTGTCCGTCGCCTGAAGAAAGCACTATATGGCTTGAAGCAATCTCCTCGAGCGTGGTTTGGTCGTTTCACGACGGCCATGAAGCGCCGTGGCTATCGTCAGTGTAATGGAGATCACACCCTCTTCTACCGCCATTCCACGTCAGGGGGAGTCGCTATTCTGCTTGTGTACGTGGATGACATCATTATTACGGGTGATGATACGGCGACCATTACTGAGCTGGCCATGTATCTCTCGTCGGAGTTTGCTATTCGCCATCTTGGCCCGTTGAGGTATTTTCTTGGCATAGAGGTGGCATATTCTTCGAGCGGGATTTTTATTTGTCAGAGAAAGTATACGGTGGATCTTCTCTGCGAGCTTGGAAAGGAGGATTCCAAGCCTATTTCGACACCGATTGATGCGAACCATCGACTCGGTGCCGACGAGAATGAGGAGCTTGCTGAGCCCGGACAATATAGAAGACTTGTGGGCAAACTGATTTATCTCACCCACACTCGTCCAGACATTGCTTACTCAGTGGGTGTTCTGAGTCAGTTTATGCAGACTCCTCGCAAGAGTCATCTTCATGCTGCTCATCGTCTCCTCCGGTTTCTGAAGGGCACCATTGGTCGTGGACTACTGTTTCGTCGTCATACAGGCATGCGTCTAGAAGTCTACACTGATGCTGATTATGCAGGCTCTGTCGTCGACCGACGGTCCACATCGGGCTATTGCACCTTCTTGGGCGGCAACTTGATTACGTGGAGGAGTAAGAAGCAAAAGGTGGTCTCCCGCTCGAGTGCTGAAGCGGAGTTCCGTGCTCTGTCGCATGGTCTTTGCGAAGCACTTTGGATTACCAAGCTCCTCCGGGAACTACGGTGTCCAGTTAGCTCTCCTGTCCAGCTGTTCTGCGACAACAAATCGGCGATTAGCATTGCTCATGATCCCGTTCAGCATGACCGTACAAAGCACATCGAGATTGATCGTCATTTCATCAAAGAGAAGCTTGAATCGGGAAATTTTTGCACGCCATATGTTCCGTCCGCTGAACAGCTAGCAGATATCTTCACCAAAGGGCTTCATGCTCCTCGGTTTGAAGAGCTCTGTTCCAAGCTGGGTGTGGAAAACATCCACGCTCCAGCTTGAGGGGGAGTGTTGAGCATTATTTGTCCCTCTCTATGTTTGGCCCTCTCTATATTTGGCCCCTTCTACCTTTGGCCCATTAGGGCCCCCTATATAAACCCTTGTAATCACTATTCTCAGATTAAAGAGAATCATTTTCTTGTTTTCAATGCGAAATCATCTCTAGAGCTTCTGTGAAACTTAAATAATTCATAAGAGTAGAAACTTAAATCTCAATTTTTTACCAAGTATTGATATTTTTTTTAAAGATGTGCATCATTAATCATAAAATGGAAAATAAAATTAAATCAATAGAACTCCTGTATATTCATGTATAACTGAAATTTTTCATAGTTTACCATGTGAATTCCTGTGCCAAGCTCCATAGCCTTATCTCTTGTTTCAAGTAACAGATGATCAGTTGCATTCATAATTTGCCTAATCCCAAACCATACTCTAATTCGCCCGTCAGCGCTATTATGATGTCTCTCATAGAGATGTAACTGAGACTGTGGAAATGTTAAAATAAATGTTTTACGTCAGAGAAGAGAGTCGGGACATTGAAAGACAAATATAATAATATCATTGAATAAAATGTAAAACTCAGAATGATAAACATTTCTCATCTTGAATCCTTTTCTCTCATGGTGCTGGTTCAGACTGGGTGATTATGCTTTCACACCCTTAGTCCAATGCCAAAGAAAGACAATTAATTCCCCAACAAAGACCTACCCAAGGTCTTTGTCCTCAGTATCAGAGCTGCGTCCTACCCGAATGGTGATCGTAGGTTCTTGATCCACGAGAAAATGAAATCATTTGATCAAAAGCTCAATGCCATTGCATAAAATCAGTTTGGACACTGCTACCAACAACCACCATTGCCTTGCCATTCGCAGCCACTGCATTTAACACTACTGCAATTGTTTCTCACCATCTTGCACTGCAACTGCAGAACCTGTAGCCTCAATTGCTGCAAGCACTAGAGCTGCTTTCATCACCACTGTTTGCATAGTCACCACTGTCACCACCAATACAGCAGCCACTACACAGTTGCAATCCACCACGCGCCACAGCTACCATGCCCCCTATGGCTGCCACACTGCTGCAGCTCTGCCAGCCCGAGCTGCTGCCAGTAGGTTTGTAGCCTCCCTTTTATCAGATGGGCTAGCTGATCAGCCTTGGCCCAAAACTCTGACCTCTGGAAAAGATAACCCTCAGAGGCTCCCCAATCTCCTACGTCGTTGTCGACGTCTGTATTGGTGTCCTAGGCTCCGTGAGCCGAGTCGGCTCCTTCCTCGTCCCTCTCTTGAAGGAGATGGATCTGTACATCTTTGTGGTAGAGATGGCCCAATGTGAATTTTTCGTCACACCTAAAACATAGTCCTTGATCTTTGCGCTGGGCCACTTCCTCCACAGTAAGACGCAGCATGTGCTTGAGTCCTTGGGCTGTGCGGGTTGCCGGTTGCTCTGGCGTCGTGCTGTGGTGATCCCGCGTCTCTCTCGACTTGAGAGAGCGTGAACCCCGGGACCCTTGAGTAACTTCCTCATCCTCTCTGAGGACTTCTTCAACTTCTAGAGCCAGATCAAATAATTCATCCGGAGATTGTGGGTCCCCCCAACAAATCTCCTTACAGATTGATGGCTTGAGAGCCACCATGATGGCTTTGATAGCTGTCCACTCGCACAAATCTGGAATGTACCCCACCAAACGTACAAAGTCGTCGAGTATTTCATCCACTGTTACCTTTTGACGCATTCCAAAAAGGTTGGTGTAGGCCTGGTGGGGTTTGAGACCAAAGAGCCGACATAGTTGGGCTTTGAAATTATCCCAGCTTTGGAAGCCTGCATGGACGTCTTTGTAGCAAAACCACTTTGACGCCGTGCCCTCCAGATACGAAGATACCACCCGAAGTCGTTCTACGTCTTCAGCAGTAAGACAGGAAGTAGTGTTCAGCTTTTCGCAGCCAATTTTCTAGGTCACCTCCCGAGAAGAATGGAATGTCAGCAATGCGATGGAGTGCCCCCCCCCCCACGCCAACCAGTAGCAATGTGGTGCCCTTGATGTTGGGGTTCAGCGTCTGAATACTCTTCCAGATCCCGGATGTTGTGGTGTCCGACGTCTGGTGCCCGGTCATGGCGTGGCATGAGGGGGGGAAGGCATTCAGCATTGTCGCGGCCTTCGCATCGATATTCCCAGAAATTTTCCCCGACTCGGTTTTCGGCTTGCTCACCTAGTTCTCAATGCATAAACGTGCGAGTGGGACAAGGAGGTCGGGCCAGAAAGTAACGACCCTCCTCGGCCTCGTCATCCTGATCAGGGAAATTCCCGACAGCCCAATGCTGCTCCCTCAAAGGAGGGGGTCGTTCCCAGGCTATGTCAGTCTCCAGTTGCACCGGATGGGTGGGTGACGGATAGCGCGGCGCTCTCTTGTTGTGTTGTGACAGTGAAGGTGCATGGAGGTAACAACGCGGAGAGCCCACTCGATCCATAAGAGCCCCAAGCCACTGGCCTGAAATGGGTGGGTTCGCAACCCATCCTTCTTCCTTGGGTGAAAATTCTGCCCTGTGTCTCAACGGACCCCGAGAAGTTCCCGGTTCCAAGTCGATACAGTGGGTCCTCCATTGTCGGCTTGACCGGTGTTCCTTTGGGATGCCCTCGTTCCCAATATCCGGGCTCAGAGTCGCCGGTGGCAGCTCAGTGATGGGTTGCTTTCCACGGTCAGCTCCGACTGCGGCCAATTGTGGCGGCATAGGCAGCAGGCCTTCCGGAGTGTGGGCAGCTGCCGCCGAGGGTCTCTCTGGCGTGGCCTTGCAGTCCCGCAGGGTTGGTGACGACGCCCAACTACTAACCCCTGTGTGGGAACCCAGGTCCAACCGTTGTGAGTGTCCCAACCTCCTTGAGACAGAGCTATGGTTGGCCAGCATGGTGTCGAGCTTTTCATGGATGAGGGATTGGTCTGCTCGCAGGGCTTGGACATCAGTTGCCTTGGCACTCTCAGCCACCCGCATCTGCAACTCAGATATACTAGATGTGTCGCAGCAAGAGAGATCATAGCAACTTGGAAGAGACACAAAACCAAAGACTTCATGTGGAAGGTCGATTTTACCAAGGCATATGACACCCTAGACTGGGGATTCTTGTGGGCATCCATGAAACGAAGGGGCTTTCCAAGGGAATGGATCACATGGATGCAAAGATGCATTACGACACATTCCTTCTCAGTGTTGGTGAACGGGAGACCAGAAGGCGGGCCGATACAACCTCAAAGGGGAGTGAAACAGGGGTGTCCGCTAGCACCCCTACTGTTTGTACTTGCAGCAGATGCACTGGCCGCATGCACAAACCTGGCTTGCTCACACCATCTATTGAGGGGGTACCAAACAAAGCCACCCTGAGGGCATACCAGGATGACACTATTTTTTTATCAAAGGCTTGGTAGAGGCGGCAAAAAATCTGTCCATGCTCCTCAACCTGTTTGCAGACTTCTCGGGCTTATGCATAAATCGGGCCAAATCTGCATTTGTGGGCTCCAATCTTTCTCAAGAGGAGGAGACTCAGTGCGCAGAGGCTTTGGGTACACCAATTGGCAGTCTCCCTATGAGATATTAGGGACTGCCATTGACTAGAGGGCATTTGAAGAAGGCAGACTGGCAGCCGGTGATAGAGAAGGTCGAGAGAAGGCTGGAAGGTTGGCAAGCTAAAGTGTTATCCAGAGGGAACCGGCTAGTGCTGCTGAGGTCAGTGCTATCAGCTATCCCCAACTTCTATCTCTCAGTGTACAAGATGCCAATCCAAGTCGGTCAGAGACTTGCATGCTTGGTGAGAAAGTTCTTTTGGAGAGGACCCAGACAGGACCAGAGCCGAGGAATGGCACTGGTCGCATGGGATACTGTTTGCAAACCCCTCAACCAAGGAGGCCTAGGTGTTCTGCATGCCCAAAGTATGAATACGGCGCCACTAGCGAAGTGGGTGACAAGGATGATGCAGCCAAGTGAGGGCCAACTCATTCAAATCTTGAGAGACAACTATGTATGAAGAAGGTCTAAACTGGGATAAGAAATCAGCTCCAGTCTGGGGGGGGCGTCCCATTCTGGAAAGGCCTTAGGCAAATCTTCCACAAAGTTCAGGAATTCTACTCAGCCTGAATAGGAGACGGCTCGCTATTTCGTTTCTGGACAAACCATTGGTTGGCACATGGCCCTTTGCGACCAACATTCGCACGGCTATTTGCACTAGCACAACGCCCCAAAGGCACAATGGGAGAGTGTTGGGACGGCACATGGACCCCGAGGTTTGTGGGTGCTCTGTCAGCCCGAAGACGAACAGAGCTTTTGGACATGCAGCAAGCGTTGAATCAGCTTCAACCTAGAGCCGCCATGAGTGATGGCAGGGACTGTTCCAACGCCCCCTTTACAGTACGGAAAGCCTACGTGAGAATCCGTCAACCAAACATAGAAAATATAGAGATGGTTCACACATGCCAAGTGATATGACGTCTAAAGGTCCCTCTGAAAGTGAAGATCTTCGGGTGGTTTGTGTTTCAAAAAAGAGTGACGACCCGAGTCTTCCGAAAGAAGATGTATCCCGACGCACCGACGGAAAGCGTATTGTGCACAGGAGGAGAAGAGGATCGTAATCACCTATTCTTCGAGTGCCCTCTTGCTTGCATGATTTGGGCTACTCGAACGCAGAATACGGTGAACCCGATATCAGAGGAAGCCTTTTGGAACTCGATACAGAGACTCGGCTCTAGACAATGAGAAGAGGGGGGCAAAGCGTTGGCAGTGCTTTGGGGAATATGGTGCCACAGAAACGACGTGATCTTTCCTGGGGGGATGACCTCTACGAAAGGGCTAGCCCACGATGTGGAAGGACTTCTGGTAGCTTGGTTCTCTCGAGTTGGGAAAAAAGAGGGGAGAGGATAAACCCCTTTGTAATAGAGCCTTACGGCTTAAGGCATGTAATCGAAGGGTGGTTACCGACCCTTTTCGGGTGACCGCCTTTTTTGTTATTAAAAAAAAAAGCATCCAGTTCCTTGAGTACCCCCTGGGAAGCGCTCTTGTTTTCCGTCACTATTTTCTTCTTCGCTGTGTCTGCGTCTGAGGATCGTTGTAGCTTTGATACCACTGATAGGAAACTCAAGGATAACTTTTCTATTGCTGCAATAGGGAAAGAATCCTCTCTTGAGGGCTTCATCTATGCCCAGAAACAAATGATCAGTCCCAAGTACAATAAGAAACAAACGATGTCTGTTGTAGGGAGGAGGAAAGGGAAGAGGGGAAACTTCAGGGGAAGAGGGAAGATCATCGCCCCAGGGTAGGATCAGCTGCCTCTATCGCAGGGAAGAACATCTGCATGCACGAGGAGATGAGGGATGAGTGAGGCTCTTGCAATAGAAAAGCCGCCAGAGAGGAGGGGAGATTTGCTCACGGTGAATTTGCCTGCATTCTCTTCTTTCTCCCAACCCTTAAGTTAAAATTGCTGTTGGGCTTGTGGGTTGCTGTTGTTTCTTGGGCCGCCAACGCTCGTAAATGCGACCCAGTATCATATCAAGTTCTTGTTGTTTGTTCAAAAAAAATCAAGTTCTTGTTGTTCTAAATGTTCAAGCCTTTGGCTTTGAAAGCTGCAAACTCCTCATCAATGTCACACAACATCTTAGGAGACCTCATTTCAAGCCTTTACGAATGTGCACTCTGGCACCTTGCTTACTCTTTTTACCCCCTGGAATGAAAGGAATGGCCTCTCCATCTTTCATGATGCTCATCAATATCCTTCTATGTCCCAAGCCTAAGTGAATGGTTTTATCATGAGACACCCCTGTACCACAAAATCTTGGTTTGCAGGGATGCCAATTATCTTCTCCATGCACAGGAAGCTCAGGCCTTTGGTTCTGTAAGTCATAAACTCATCAAGTGAGGTGAAACCTGCTGAACCTTGAAGTCTCAGTGATGGAGGCAGGGCACTAGGAGGAACATGCCATTGTGGGAACTAAGAGTATGCGAAAAAAAAAACTGGAATAGCCCATTATCCACTCCAAGACACCTGACTGAAATAATTAGATAAAGAAATACCTTTTCACATAAATCTCGCACTTAAGTAGGGATGGAAATCTTTGTCATGTTCACCCACCCTCAATCTGGAAAACGAAGAACTTCATTTCCCAGATTGGAGGTTGGTTGTATGATGGAATAAATTGTATGCAGTAATTTGTTGATAGCATGGCAACCAGACATGCAACACACTGATAATCTGGCAACCCACTCTGATATGGCAGTGCTCCTAATGCAATCCCCCCGATATAGACTGGACACATGTTGCCCTTGTTCCTATGTTAAAGAGATCATCCACTCCAGCGCTCAGATTGCAGCATTGTCAATGCCAAACCTGTGGAACCCAGCGGCCTAGCCACCGCATATCACAGCTCAGATCATGGCCGAGCCAGCAGCGCAAACATCAGCTGAGCTACATCCTGGCCGAGAGCCCAGCTCAGGTTTCAAGATCTAGGTTGATTTGGGGGGAGTATTAACATTTCCACATACTCTCATTTCAGCATTAGAGCCCATTATGGGCGTTTTGGTCATTGTATAGGACAATTATCCATTTAGGATAACAGTCACAAAGGAAAAGGTAAGCGAAAAATGCAGTTCCCAACTCAGTTCCTGCCTCCATGCCCATGTCCCCTCGTCCTTCCCTCTGCTCATTCTCGCCACTTCCTCCCCCTCTTTTCAATCTGTCCTTCTTCCCCTTCCCAATATGAATCTATATCAAGGTTCATATCATGCCATCACAGGCCTTCCAGCATGGCTGCATGGATATATGCATTATTGCCCAGTCTTCAATGCCGCAGCTCTGTAAGAGAGAGCATGCACCTTCATGTGCGCTACCTCCTCAAGGTCTAGAATACAGCTGCCTAAATATGTGCCCACAACCGTGGGGTCTTAAATGCAGCTGCTCGTGATAGCACTGCTGCCTCAAGCACAACAGTGACCTCTTGTGCATTAGAATGGCATTATGAGAGTAAAAGGAGGCCTCCGGCACTACATGGCCCCCACCCTCCTACTTGTATGCACACACTGTACATCAGTGTGCCCACCCAGCCTGGTGGGCCTCACCCCGCAGTGAATCTAGTTGAACACCCATTGGGGCTGCGCCATAAGTGTGCCCAATGTTTTGTGGCATGCTCATACTTCTACAACGTGCCTGTGCTTCCACGAGGCACTTGCACTTCTGTGATGCTCTAGAAACATTTGATTGAACACTTGTTGGAATGTATCATAGGTGTGCCTGCTCTTCTGTGTTGCCCCTGCCTTCTCATTTTATGCCTACCTTTGCTGTGAACAGCCCTATTGTCATGACGTGCCTACCCGTAGATATTGCACCTCACTTCTATGGTGTGCTGCCTTAACGTGCTACAAATGTACTCTAAATGCAGTGCTGCAAAACCATGTTGACTTTGGAGTTCTGAAAGAAAGAATTGGATGCAAGGTGACAGAAGGAACCCATCCCCCTTTACCACCCCACCCACCCATCTGAAAACATTTTGGAGGACCATGAGTCCCACCTCATGGAGTGTTATCTGTCTCATTGTTATCTGACTCATTAAAATGAAAAGAATGGCCTTCTAAGTATGATAAAAATAATGACCCGTCTGTCTGTTGTGCACCTGTTGCATCTGCTTTCCTGTGTCTTCTGCCTCAAGCACATAGGTGAGGAGGTCATTTGTACTTAAGAGGATATCATTGATGTATTCCCTAATCCTATAATAGGTGTAGGGTCACCAGTGAGACTTGCATGGTCATCTCTTCTGACTAGTCCTCTAGAAAATAGCCCACAAGTACATGAACAACCGTGCCTAGTTTTTCAAAGGGCATCAACTGTCATAGATTAGATACATATCGTTAAAGAAACTAGCCGTTAGGCTAGCCATTAGGCTTCCATACTGGGTCATCTATGTTTCGTCCCAGTAACTTGTGTATATACACTGTGCCTAAAATATGAGAAGTATCTATTTTTCTGGTTCGCCTCCAGCTTCTTTTTCTTCTTCTCCACAAATCTGTGTTTCAATCTAGAAGCCCTTTATTCTTGACATGGTATTGGAGCACTCGGTGAAGCATATTCGTGGCAAGACTACCAAGCTTGAGGGACAGGAAAGGGACGTTATACTTCTGGATCTTTGTCGTTTTCTCCTGTCTGCGACAAGAATTGGGATTTTTTCCTTCTTCCTCAAACCCGTCTCCCAATTGACCGGGAACTACAATGCCAGGACGGTGATACGGTCCCTATAAGGATGTTTGAAAGAATAAAGAGAAGAGGACAGAAAAATAGGGGCCAGCTGGCGCTGAGCTGGCAAAATAAATAACAGTTTCTTGAATAATAGTTTAGAAAGGAAATAAAGAAAGCGGAGGTTATAAATAAAGGTGACGGGAAGGAGAAGGGGCACGGAGGCTTGTATTTTCTGGGAGCTGGCTATTCTTGAGGAGAGAGGGCTGCATTCGGCGTGAGTCTCTTCAGGGGTCGTGGCTACAGAGAAGAACGAAGACGGAGTCAGGTGTTCATATACAACAAGGGCTAGGGGCGTGGATCCGATTTGTAAGTACCATTTATCAGCAATTTCTTTACCTTTCGATACGGGAGTGTATCAGACGGCATCGTCTCGCCTAACTACACTTCGATGGCCTCATCCATTGCATTTTCCAGAGAAGACTCTCCCGACTGACTCGAAGAGCACGGTTGACGGGATTGCTGCAAGTTCATCGGTCTATTGTGACCACACGACAATCACAAGTATCTCATTTCTTCACTTGTTTCACAACGGCAAAAATCAGGTGCGGTTGATCCATCTTTACTCACTAATTGGAGTTCTACATCCGCTGTGTTACATCCTTCAATATGGTTAAAGAAGAACATATATCGGCATCTGGGATAGATATGGGTGTTGCACTTGGTCCCGTAGGGAAATGGTACACTCAATTGCCTCACACAACTCCAAGGAATCTGTTCACTGGTCCTTACTTGTACCAGCGGACGAAATACATCAATTGCACACTTCGAGCAAGAGGTCAGCTACAACACTTGAACGATGAGTCACCTCAGGAAACGGATCAAAAGTATCTAAATTGGAGATATGAGGACATTCTCTTCTCCTGGATTTTAGATTGCATGATTCCTGAGGTTTCTTATACAGACTATGACAGCATTTAGGAAATCTGGGATCTCATAAAACAATAACACTTTATGAAAAATGACGAATCACTCATTGCAGATCTTGTAGATCACTCAATGAGTTTACTTCAGGAAAATCAGACAGCTTTAAAATATGCTAATGAGCTTCAACCCTTATGGAAGGATATCGATTTCTATCGTACACCAGCTAATTCTGTAGATCGTCAATATGTGTTACGTGATAGGGTTTTTTTTTTGAACTATTACGTGATAGGGTTTATGGGTACCTAAAGGAACTTAGGTCTGAATTTGAACCTGCTTGTACACAACGGTTCAATTGTGAACACAAGCTCAACTTTGAAGAAACTGTACAACAGATTCTCAAAGAGGAACACAATCTCGCAACACGGCTACACCTTGACTTCAAAGCTTGGTGCCAGCTGCAGGGGAGGCCCTGACATCCAAAACTGCATCACTATCTACTAAGGAAGGCTAATCCTGGATGCTGCATCAACAGTTGGCTCACCTGTCATTCCACCTTTTAAAAACTTTCTTTCCTAAAACTTGTCAAGGGTTATGCATTGACCATTTTATAATTGATGTGTGTCAACTTGCTAAACAAAAAAGAACTACTTGTCATTTAACGGATTCTTCTGCCACTAACGTTTTTGAATTGATACACAGTGATGTGTGGGGACCAGCTCCCTTCACTAATCTTCATGGATTTTTATGGTTCATTGTTCTCAAGGATGATGTTAGTCATTTCTCTTGGGTTCATTTAATGGAACAAAAATCAGATGTATTCCTTATTATAAAAAGATTTGTTGCTATGATACACCGGCAATATGGCACTCTCATTAAGCGATTCAGAACAAACAATGGCAGAGAATTCATGAACCTTGAGATTTCTACCTTGTTTAAAAACCAAGGCATTATTCATGAATCTTCATGTCCACATACACCTCAGCAGAAAGGAATGGCAGAACGAAAACCGGGCCACATTTTAGAGAAGACCAGGGCTTTACTTGTCCAAAGTAATAGTCCTAATATACTCCGGGGAGAAGCAGCTATGTTCTCCACTTGATAAATCATCTTCCCACCACTTAAATGGCAAAACCCCTCTCGACGTAGTAACAAACTCCTATCCAACTGCTAAACGCCATAGTGATTTGGAACTCAGATTATTTGGATGTGAATGTTATGTACATTCCCATTCCCATCAAGAACATAAGTTAGCTCCAGATTCTCTTCCCTGTGTGTTTGTTGGATATTCTAACACTCAAAAAGCTTATGAGTGTAATCATACTTCTACAAGGCACATTTTAATCTCTAAAGATGTTACATTCAACGAGCATAAATTCACTCCCGTGGCAAAAATGAATACGATACGGATTCTAATATCTTTGGCAGCACTTCATCAGTGGCGCCTTTTGCAATTTGATGTTAAAAATGCCTTCCTTCATGGACACACCTCAATGAAGAGGTGTACATGAGACCACCACCACCTCAATATCTCCCATGGACAAGTGTGTCATCTCCAGAAAGCTCTGTATGCTCTCCCATGGTTTGAACGCTTTACTCAAGCCATGAGCCATCTTGGCTACCAACAAACTAATGGTGATCATACCCTACTTTATTATCGCTCCATTCCCAGCACTAAAGTTATTCCTATAGTGTAGATAGACGATAGAGTTATTACAGGAAATGATTTCATTGGCATTAAAGTTTGAAGTCACCAACTAAGTTCACAATATGACATCAAGAGCTTGGGAGAACTTACCTATTTCTTAGGCATTGAAGTCGCTCATTCACCTAGTGGTATTACTCTATCCAAACATAAATACACCTATAATCTACTGGGTTAAAACTGGGTATCTCCAATGCCAACCTGTCTCCACTCCAATGGAATTAAATCAGAAACTTAAACTCAATAACAACAAACCTGATACAGAGCCATTTGCTTATCAGCGTTTAGTTGGTAAGGTTATATATCTAGCCCATGCAAGGCCTGACAACTCATATTCTGTGAACATCCTGAGTTAGTTTATGCATAACCCTAAAGTTTCGCACTTGCAGGCGGCCTATCATATACTTCAGTACTTAAAAGGAACCATTGGCCTTAGCCTCACATTTTCTCAAGGTATGTCACTGTTCGTTGAGAATTATACTGACTCTGATTATGGTGGCTCAAAGGTCGACCACAAGTCTACCACCAGGTATTGTTCCTTCCTTAGTGGGAGTCTGATCACACGGCATAGTAACCATCAACAAGTTGTTTCCCTCGCCACCACCGAAGGCTTGAGGATTCAAGGGATTCTCAGCGAACTGGGTTTTCCTACAACTCAACCAACAACCTTGCCATGTGACAACAAATTTGATATCAGTCTCGCCCATGACCCAGTTCAACATGACCAGACCAAACATGTGGAGATCGATCTCCACTTTATCAAAGATAAATTGGAGTACAAGACTAATAAAATCAAACATGTCTCTACCAATCCACAACTTCCTGATCTCCTGACAAAGTGTCTCTCACAAGCCCAACACGATTTTTTGGTCTCCAAGATGGGAATGCAAGATAATTATTCCTCTGCTTGAGGGGAGGTGTTAAAGAAACTAGCCGTTAGGCTTTCATACTGGGCCATATATGTTTCACATGTGTATACAAACTGTGCCCTAAAATATGAAAAGGAAGCATCTATTTTTCACATCCGCCTCCAGTTTCTTGTTCTTCTTCTCCACAAATCTGTGTTTCAATCTAGAAGCCCTTTATTCTTGACACATATCAATCGGTTTTCATGGCTTGATAACAAAATGGGAACATAGCTGGCACTTGAGTTGTTCCAATGCAAAGCCTCATTGATCATCCTTGAAGCAAAATCATGATTCACCTTCTAGGTATGATAAAAATAATGCCTCCCTTCAGTGGCCAATGAACTGGATATCCCTCCCAAACCTGCCCCAAAAACAACCAAGGGATCCCGGGTATGCAATGGCAATGTCGAGGACCTGCATCCAATAAATTTCTTTAAGTCCGTCGATTGACAGCAATAGACCTCTTCATCAGATCAGTCCTAGGGGGCATGCTGTTACGATCCCCATGGAAATCTAACAAAATCAAGAAATGGGACGAGGGGTAGAGAGGAGAATAGGAGAGATGGAAGAGGTAAGAGAGAAGAAAAGAGAACGATAGGTGAACAAACTCTCAAGAACCTCCGAATCGGGAGTTCTTGCCCTCACGAAAACCGGAAACAGCTACTCGTGCCAAGAAACCACAAATTGATCTTTCATCAAAAGTCCCTCTAATGACCTTACAAGGGGGTATATATAACCCTACGATTTCAAGAATCAGTTATCTCATCAGGACTCTAACACATGCCCAACCCACACTCCAGAGGTCAAACAGGTTTGACATAGCACAATGATGCATGTCCTAGTGGGTCACTTTTGCCATGGCATCACTGGGGGTAATCTGTCAAACCTGTCTGATGCATGCTACAAGTAAGCATTCAGCAGCAGGGGTCAAACAGGCTTGACAGCACAATGATGATGTGGCCCAAGAGGCGTACGCGGCATTGAGTACCAAGATTTCACTAATGACGACCCGGTTCTGACATTGAAGTGGCATGGACAGTGACATGGCGATTGAGGTAATTTGGCACTAGAGGGTCGCGATGTGGTGACCTTGATGGTGTAGCAGTTGCTGCTGATGGTAAGATGGACACTTTGATGTGGCAACTGCTTTGTCGAGGAAGACTCATTGACGGTTTGCTTTCAACAGCGCAGCAGGCTGATGGGTAGTTGCCTGTAAAACCATTGACGTCACCGACGGTAGTAGAAATATAAACCTCATTGCTTCATAAGACAAAAGTAGAAGTCATTGTAACCTTGAGAAGGAAAAGAACTGCTGAAGATAGTTGTTGCCATCGATCGGAATACAAGAGAAGTACCGGCTGCCATCATCTTGAAATTCAAAAGGGCTGCTGCTGTCTTCTTGAGAAGTTGAAATCTTTGTCGTTGCATTAAGAAAGAGACATAGTTGCATCCAGCAGAGAAAGAATGAAACTGTTGCTGTCACCTTGAGACACAAAAAACTTAGCATTGCCGCCACCACAAAGGTGAAATATAGCAGCCGCCACTAGAGAATAATGCTGGCGTGAGGCGTTGACATCACCTCAAAGAACAGGAAACTCCAGAGAGGAAGTGGTGGAAGTGGTGAAGGTGATGGTACCTTGAATGATGGAATGTCTGCTAGAGGTGCAAACAGAGTCCAGAGAATTGAGTGATCAAAAGGTCAAGAGGCTATGATGGAGCCATGCTACAAAGAGATGATGACAACACGACTGCTCCAATGGATGTAAGTAGCACAAACACAGTCATTTTAAAAGGAAGATAAAAGTTGATTGTTGCCTTGTTTCCACATTTTGAACGAGCATGTGATGGGAACCTGATACGCAACAATTCTTCTCCAAGCATTATCAAAGGAAGAGGAGGAGGCACGTGTGAGAAGACCTGCATGGACCACACACGTGCCAGATATTCTATACATAAGAGGGAGCAGGAAATAAGCGCGGGGAAGCTTTATTCAAGAAGTTCAGTTGCCAGAGGAGGCAAAGGGCAGGCGGAGCAGGATCAGGCCTGCCAACCAGAGGGAGAACTCAAGGAGTCCTCCTTAAATTCCTATCTTCATTTCTCCAGTATTCTTCTCATTCATCTCCATTTTTCTCTGATTGTGAACGATATTGCCACATTCTGCACGGTTGAGACCGATCTCAATCATATTTTCTCACCGAATGAAATCAGAACCCAAGCAGACAACGCAGGCCATGCGGCAAGGGCACAGCAGCTGAGTTGGAGCCTGAGTTAGCATGTCCGTTATTAAACCGGAGACAGTGCAGAGGTGGAATCAACAGTGATGGGGAGCCTACGCAGCTAGTGCAGGCGCAACGGTGATGCAGTCAGTGCCGTATCACTTTGCTAAAATAAGTGATTACACTCTTCAAACAATATATATCATATTTAACCCATACGTCAGAAATCTAGACAAATGAAAATACATGAAAAGAGTAACTTGGTGGACTCCACGTTATTGAAATCTCAGGAAAGTTGCAAAGAATAACCTGTATGCATTCCTCTGTTGAGAATGACTTCCAGGTCTCCGGAAGACCTTCCCCAGAATCCATGGTGGATTTTGTAAGACAACCACGTATTCCTAGTACCGTCACAGCTTTTGCCATTCCACTGACATGTTGCCCCCCAGCTTCTGCAAAGCATGTGACCTGATTCAACGAGTAATATTTCAACTTGGAAAAAAAAAAACAGTGAGAAAAACCATCTATGACACTAAACAAAGAATGAATAGTGGTCTCAGGTTCGTGTCCTGAACATAAACCAAGGAGAAGTAAAATATGTAAATTTTTGGGACAACGAAGAAGACTCTAATATCAGCTTAGATGCTGAAGGAAACCAGATAAAATTCATGTAAGTTAGAAAAACGGTTATAAAGCATCACAAACATAAAAAAGGTTCACTAATTTATTCCAGTCCTCTACTCATGCTCCTATCCTTTGTATTTCAAGGTCATCACCTCTGGCCTTTATGGTTCAGACTATAATATCCCCCACATTGGCACCTGACCCTACTTCTTCTCATTGCTCTATCCAGCCCAATCTCTTCCGCGATCTTGGTGCATCGGATTGTTGACCACTTCTCTTCCCTTGTTGTATTTTCCGGGGAGTTGACCCTACCTTTCAGTTCTCTTGACCCTCGCGACTCTTCCATTTGTATATATGTATCGTTTGGCTGGAAAGGATGTGTTGATCAGGACCGCATGATTATTTGCATCGCATATTACTGAAACCAATCTTATCCCAAGGAGTAGTAAATATTAGATGGGAGTTGGAAAATAAAAAACGGAGGGAAGTAAGTAATTGAACGAGAAAACTACGGACTGATTGTAAAATGTTTTGATCCCCACATAGTCGGAAAAAGAAGTAAGACTGGCAGCTTAATCGTTGTAACTCTAACAGGAGAGCGGCATTCCTTGCGATAAAGCTCGAAAAAGGATTAATCTCTAGAATAATAACTGACAAGGACTTTCTACTCGGTGAGTCAAACTAACCCCAGAACGTATGAGCTCAATCCCACAAAGAAGTGTTGAAAGATACGAATCTTCTTCCGTCATACTCGACTCGTATGGCCAGATGCGCTCATGAAGCCAGGTAATCAGATCCACATCATCCGCAATCCCCCTCCCCAGTTGCTGCGAGGTATGAACATGCGTATTCACGAACCCTGAAGAGTGCACGACGGCTCACAATGCCACCCAAACGAAGACCGAAAACCGAAACAAAAAAAAGAGATAACAACAATCAAAAGCCAATTCCCAACCTGGAACCAACAAAAAACCTTGTAAATCAAGGATTTCGGCTGCTCGATCGGAGAACTCGCAGAGAATTGCAGAAGATTGGCCAATAGCTGCGATCTTGTCTCCCATCACGAAGAGTCCGCCATTCCTGAAAACTCTGGATTCCGAATCGACCGTCACGATAACAGCGTTGTGTAGTAGAATTCCGCGGGAAGCTTCAGAACTTCCCTCCATTTTTCCTTCCCCTTTCTCCTCCATGAACGACCCTCGCGCGTCCAACGAAGAACACAGAAGCGCGCCAAGCGAACTTGTAACTGTCAACTTCGTAATGTTTTCAATAACCCCATGACTCAAAAATTAGTACAGAAAAGACATGTCAAGTAATGATATCAGCTCATATCCTTTTAGTATGAGCCTCGAACCCCCCCCCCCCGCCCCCACCACCCCAACTTTATACCAATTATAAAAATGAGATTCGTGAGGGAAATGACTTTATGAACGACAATTGGTAGAGTATTTTAAAAATAATTAAAGAAAAATGTTGTACCTTCTTTTACAATCGTCCCCCCACTGAGATTCACATTATTTGATCAAAGTTCAGTCAGACCAGACAGAGACCGTTGGTCCGACGTGTTAGGCTGGCTGGCCGACCAGTTAGGCCTTGGTCAGGGGTTAAACCGAGGACTGACTGTATTATTATAAAATCTTTATTAGTCTAAACAGTTTGGTGTCAACTTCAGCTGCTTTGGCTCTCATTGGAAACCGAACTGGACCACAGCAAATATTACTAATTTTGTCATCATTTTTTGCTAGTACTATATTTAATTTATTAATATGAGGTTCCCTTTTTATGCTTCGGTGGAACAACCCCTTAGTCCTGGAACTTTTGATTTCCCTCTCACAAATCAGCTCGACCGAGCTAGATAAGGACTGAACTTTAGGCAAGGTTTAAGTATTTGCTAAAAACAAGGACAAAAACCAACCAACCTTAATCTCAAGCATGATAACATATAATTATAAAAGTGTAATAACACTTAATCTCCACTAAAGAGTAACTATGGTTTAAGTGTGCCACGTAGACAATGGATGGGATATGATTTTGAAACTTTTGTTTTTCCATTGACTAATCAACATGACCTAGTTAGGTGAGTACCAAATTCCAGGCAAGGTCTAGGTATTGGCTACAATGTAAATTAGAAAAATGTATTAACTAATAATATCCAATTAGTACATAGTAACTATGGTTTAAGTGTACCAGGTGGACAATAGCTGGGGATAAGATTTTAAAACTTTTGTTTCCCTTTTGACTTCGACATTGGCTAATCAGCATGAACGAGCACCAAACTTAGGCAATGTTTACATAAATTAGAAGACTATATTAACTCTTAATCTCCACTAAGTAAGAGTAACTATGGATTAAGAATGCCCAGGTAGATAATAGCTTGGGATATGATTTTAGAACTTGTGTTTTCCCTTTGACTTTGACACTGACTAATCAACAGAACCTAGCTAGCCGAGTACCGAATTTTAGGAACTGGCTGCAATGTAAATTAGAAAAGTGTATTAACTCTTAATATGCAGCAAGTAAAGAGTAAGTACGTATTCAATATGCCACGTAGGCAGTGAGTTGTGATATAATTTTGGCGGCGGTACAAGTCAGCGTCGTCTGGCACGGATCAGAGTGAAATTTCAAAACCCTTCAATTGAGATCGAGCCCGCGCAGACAGATTTGAGATCCGCCGTCGACGAGCTGACGCCGCCGGCTCTTCTTAATCTTCCAATCTCGATCTCCTTCCACTGTGAAGATTAGGGTTAGGGTTAGGGTTTGCGAAGGTAGTCAAGCAGCAATGGCGGCAGTGGAAGAGCTGGACGAGATGAAGAACTCCGGGGAAGTATCGGCGGAGGAGGAAGGAACGAGCGAGGAGTCGAAGAAGGAAAGAGAGGTGGGAGAGGAGGAAGAAGGGAAAGAGGGAGAGGGAGCGGAGGGAAATGACGGGCAAGTGAAGAGGAAGCGGGGGAGGAAGGCCGGGCAGGGGAAGGAGAAGGTCGCGGAGATGAAGGCGTCGAAGAAGAAGCTTGATCGAGAGGCTCAGCCTTCTGCGGAGAGGCCTACGAGGGAAAGGAAGACTGTCGAGCGGTTCTCGTCGATGTCTCCGCAGGGTGTTTCTGCGACTAAGGCCTTGTCAATTAAGCAGGTAATTGCCGGACATCAATATTGGATCGGTTAAAGGATTGCCTTTCAATGTTCCTGAAATTTCTCGTTTTTTCCTCGTTGGGTTCAAGGGTTCTGGGACCAAGCTCAAGGAAATTCCAAATGGTATGTCTTTAATATTTTCAGCATGTCCTAATATTTTTGTGATCGATGTTATTTGTTCGATCCTCCGATGATTTATCTGAATCCGTAACTTCGATTTAGAAGATCATAGTCCGGAAAATGAAAGCACATAAATTGCAAAATATGTTTGATGAAAACTAGATTGTTAGGGTATACTGTGGGATCAAGTTGTAGACGAAGGTTGGGTATAATGGATATCAATCAATTCCAATGTTTTTTGCACTTTGTGCTTAGGATCCCGCCATTTAAACATTCGTCAATATACCTGCTTTAATTTTGTTACTGTATTATGTTGTTTTCCTTGTTTTTCATTGTATTTGGAATTAACCAATTTTCTTGGAAAGTCTTTTACAAGTTATCGAAACGGAAGGTTGATGATAATCTCAAGGTTCTTCACAGCATACTGTATGGACAAAAAGCAAAGGTTATTTTGCGTCAACTACTTTTTTGTTTTGTACATTATTATCCATGCGCTGATTGATTTTTAAGAGCATATCTATCCTGCAACTTTCGCCCTTCAGCCAGTAAATAATGACACTTGTACTATCTGGATGTGTGGTTCAACTATATTATAATGAAAGGTGCAAAGGCAGGAAATTAAAATTAAGCATTTTTTTCTGAGAAATTTCGATAATAGAAGTTAAACCCTATATTTGGCTGGTCACTGCCTTCTCAGATCACTGTCTCCCCCATTTTTCCAAAAGAAAAGATAGACCCTATTCAAGTTCCTCTCGCTGTAGATGTCCCTGTTTCGTAGTAGCCCAGGTTTGACGATAAATTAAGAACCTTCAAGTCTTTCTTGAGTCCTCTTGACATATTAACTGTCTCCCTCAATATTTTTCTTTTTCTCCATATTGTTCCAACTAAACGTTCCATATTGTGCAAAGGCCACTTGTTAATTTAAAAAAAAAATCATGGACCGTTATTGTCTCTAATCCTATTTCTTGTTTTGCATTTAACGAATTGTTGAGTCTGTTGCAGGCGCTTTTCTTGAAGAGGAACATTTGCCAATTTTCTGGATTTGTGTGGACGGAAAACAAGGTACAATGTTAACCTCTTGTCTTGCTGCCCTTGCTACTTATGATGCATTGAGCTTCACAATGTGTGCAGGAGAAGGAAAAGACAAAAGTCAAAGAAAAAATTGATAAGCTTGTGAAGGACAAGTTGCTAGATTTCTGTGATATTCTTGATATACCCGTTTCGAGGGCGACAATGAAGAAGGTTTTATTTTCATTTAAAAAGAATTTAGCGCGAACGGTTTAGTACTCATGCAAGATCTGATTCGGCAGGAAGATATATCCGCCAAGTTGTTGGAGTTTTTAGAATCCCCGCATGTTACGAGAGATGTCCTTCTTGCTGAGAAAGAAGAGAAGGTAAGCCCCACCTCTTTGAGAGGCTTTTGTCCAAGAAATTTTATTTTGCTGTCTCATTGCCCCATGACTTTGACATTCGATGACAGAAGAAGAAGAAGAAGAAACGAAAGACAAGAGGTAAAGCAGCTAGTGAGTCTAAGCCTGGCCGAAATTCTGATAAAGAGAAAAAGGTTCTAAATTTTATCCCACGCATTAAAGTTGGTTCTCCTCTAACTTTAAAAATTCAATGTGTTGTGTGCGCTGTAAAATCAGATGCTTTTTTTATTCTCTTCATGTCAAGGTATATTAAAGCTAGCAAATTCTCTTTAGATGTTTTTGGCATTTTGTGCCACACCTTTAGCTAGTAAACTATTAATTCTCCATCTTCAGATACTCTTGGCATTTCGTCTATGTTTCTGTTGTGAATCTGTTTCTCTCAAAAAGTTTTGGCTTCTCTAGTGGAAGGGGCCACCAGTTTTAGAAATTTATTTTTCTGTCCTTGTCAATTGTTGGATCTGTCTGATTTATTAAGAACCATACCTAATAGGCTGGGCACCAAGAGATCGTAAATAAGATAGGACTTCATTCTTAATTATCATGACGCGGTCACAGTTGGCGCCCTTTTGCAATTCATGCTGGAATTTCCTTTATTTACATTTATCGTCATACATTTTGGCAAGATCTGTATCTCCAGGACAATAGAGGATAAAAGTTCAAATTATGAAGGACAGTGCCCGATGCCACCTCGGAAAAAATAGATGGACGAAAGATACACCTCCAACAGGAGAGGAGATGGTCGAGAGGATATATATATATATATATATATCCCCAGTGGTTACCGCTTTGTCGGGTGACCACCTTAAATCACTTTTCAAAATATATATATTTAGGGAGAGGGAGAGAGAGAGAGAGAGAGAGAGAGAGAGAGGGAGGGAGGGAGGGAGGGAGGGAGAAAGAGAGGTGGAGGCAGAGTGGGAGGGAGAAAGAGAGGTGGAGGCAGAGAGGGAGAGAGAGTAAAATCTTCACATCTCGTTTATTAATGACTATGTTGTTAAAAGTAAAATAAATTTAATCCCTATTCTCACTACACCACAGCACCTTATTAGTGAGAAAGATGCACTTTATATTTATCATTTTGTGCGGTGTGTGATTTTCTTCCAGTACCTATTGCTTAATATGTCTGAATCGTGTTCTCTTCAGATTATGGGTGCAAAGCTTGTATTTATATTTATCTTTCTATTCTCATGTTACTTTTTGCAGTTTTTATTCATGGCCAGTAATGTTATTCTCTCATTGTAATTAAATACCATAGCTTTTTCTACATAGACGCCAATCATTCTCCCCTTCTCATAAAGTTTTTCGTTCTATAGAGACAAAAGAAGCAGGTGCCTGGGGAACCGGAAAAAGAAGAGTCCTTGGAAGAATATGACTCAGAAGAAGAAAAAAGTGGGGCTTCGGACAATGACTCGCAAGAAGACAGCGATACGAAAAAAGCAACCAAAAGTGCTAATGAAAGTGATGAAGAGAAGTCAAATGACACTGCCCCACAGAAAGAAGTTTCTGTTCTTAAGGGGAGAGACAAAGATATTTCAAAGAATAACCGTTCTGCAAAGAACACTACCAAAACCAAGCAAGATAAAGAAAAAGCAGAGCACACGGAGAAGAAAAAGGTGCAATCTGGTAAAAACCCTAAACACTGAATCCACAACCCTGCATGTTGAATTTGGAGAAATTAGGTAGTTGATTAAGCCCAGCTACTGATAGGAAAAGGAAGATCAAGCACAAAGACTAAGGAACCGACAAAAGGAGAGTTGGATTCAGCCGTCCGTGATATTCTCAAAGAAGTTGATTTTAATACTGTGGGTACCATTTTTGCCTGACATTTTCTTTCATGTCTTATGGTTCAACTGCGTGGTTATTAACATGGGGAGTTCATCTGTGTTTTGCAGGCAACACTGGCTGATATTCTGAAGCAATTAGGTATGATCTGGTCATGGGCAACTTCACCAAAGCAGTGACGTCATCTGACCCTCCTTGTTTCAGGGACACGCTTTAGTATGGACCTGATGCATAGAAAAGCAGAGGTGAAGAGCATCATCGAAGAAGTGATCAACGATATGACGGACGACGATGATGAACCCCAAGAGTGACGTGCAGCGCAGAACAAGTAGCCTAATATCGACTGGCATTGGGCTGGTATTTAACCATCTGTCCCATGGTTTGGACCAGGTCAGTTCCCTTGACTCTGTACTGCTAGAGAGTTAGAAACGAGAGTTGGAACTGGGCTCCATTTGCCGGTTACCTGGGAGATGGCCATGTGGCCATAACCCAAATTACCCCCGAATCTTAGACGAGTGAAATGAAAAGCTGTATTTTATTATTGTCCTCGGAATGAGAAAAGCAACATGTCTTGCGTTATCAGCTGGGGAGATTGTGGATGATCCAGCTGGAAAAACATTGGATACAATAGAAAGGAAAGAACAGTCTAAATTGCAGAGAAGGGAAGGCAACGTTCAAGCCAGCAGAATCAAAAGCCTACAGTTGGATCTTCATTATTCTTGAGAATTTTATAGGACAATTAAATAGTTGTATCTTTGTCCTCGACCATAGTCTGGTCATCGTCCTCTTATCTCATGGATGATGAACGGATGTGGACAACAATGAGGATGAGATGGTCATCTTTATTGGACAAAGACGATGAAGATAACCATCAGAAGCTAGATAACGATGGCGGTGTCAACAAAAAATTTTATAATTGTTTTTAAAAAATAAGAGGTAATGTATTTTGTTCAAAACGTTTAACTGAAACTTTTACTCTCTTGCTCTCCCTTTCTCATAAACGACC
Organism: Wolffia australiana; assembly: GCF_029677425.1. Classification (NCBI taxonomy): domain Eukaryota; kingdom Viridiplantae; phylum Streptophyta; class Magnoliopsida; order Alismatales; family Araceae; genus Wolffia; species Wolffia australiana. The sequence goes on along the minus strand of NC_135841.1, from coordinate 6,943,739 downwards.
CTGATACTTTTAGGGTATTAAATGTTTTATTGATAGAACTCTGGATGCAAATTACTGTCGGGTTATATGTCTCTCTCTTTCTATATCTCTGTATTATCACAATCTATCAGTCAGTCAGATATACCTTCCATTTTGCTGTCTGTGTATTTGTTCTGAGTAATTCAATGTTTTTTTTAAGTAATACAGCAATGTCACTAAAAAATGTAGAATATTTTGTTTATAAAAGCCTTGAACTCCATGACTTCACTAGTAGATTTTCTCTCTGAAAATCCGTACAGTTTTAAATTCAAAATATCGTTTTGTCTTTTCTTGATTGTTTTATTTAGCAAATGTAGTCTGATGCGTTTACATTTACATTTGAGAATGATGCTGTGTAGTTGGATAGGAATCAGATCTGTACCGCACATATGAATGTGAAAAGTAAACAACATAGCCCAACTAACTATTGCAGACGGTGGGTGATTTCCCATAATTATTGGCTTTATTTTAATGATAATGAGCAATATATCCCTGCGTAAATGATTTATCCCTTAATTAGTTTATGGATAATGGTAAAATGGCATAATTCAAGATAATGAAACATGACATGGGACCTAAGGACAAATGTATAATGGAGCTATAAGTAAAAAAATGGTCATTGTGTAAGACAATTTTAAATGGTTAATGGAACAAAATACAGGATGAAGTGCATATACTTAGCAGTGAAGCATAATTGCGCTTTAAGGAAAGTTTCCATGCAGAAGATATAAGCGACAGCCACAGGTTCAGTGTCATCATATTTCATGCAATACGGGATAGATAAAGTCTGCTGGATTCTAGGACCAATCCATAGATTTCCTTGATTGGAGATAACACGTGGCACTAGAAGTATGCAAATGAAGATCTGAATATAATACTTCTTATATTATATACATGATATAATCTTTTAGTTGGTCCTAATAACCTATTATTCTTTTAACGCAGAACAATAAGTAATGCTATTCTACTTTCTTTGAAGGCAGTCTTATATGCCTCTAGTTATCTCTTTCAATCAACTTCTATACACTGCACACAATATTTTGTATGAAACAAAATTAAAATATTGGACAAGTATTATACGAACATGCCACTGATGAAACAAAATAAATTTATCATTCTATTTTATCATGTTGTAGCTTAAGCCTTATTTTTGGAGATGTCTTCAAATGAAGTTGCCCACTGATCTAATTTGTATTAGTTTTGAGCAAAGTTTTCAAAAATATGATTTATGAATAGCCTGCAAACTATTTCAAGCTAAAATCCATGAACATTGATAGAAATGTTGGGTTTTATTCAAAATCTGGGTCTTTCTAGCTTGATAGGACACATTCGATCTATAATTTGATTTCATACTAGAGGAGACAATTTAGTAAGCGTAAAAATAACCATAAATGCTGGTTTATAAAGGTTCACGCTCCTCGTTTGTGATCTTTTGAAAAAACAAAAAGGTTCACGATAATGTGTGTCATTGTGCCATCTATGACAATGAAAATCCTGTATGAAGACAAATAATTCACACCATTCAAAATTTTCCTTTAACTGGTTGGATGATGAAAGTATATGCATGACAATTAAAAAATGTGACGGAGAAGGTATAGAAGCGGAAAAAAGAAAATTCTGAAAACACATCTTGACACACAAGGAGGCCTCTGTCAACTATGGGATACGAGGATGACTTGTTGACCCAAAATTAAAAAAAACCAGTTTATGGTCATTACGTAAAATAGGCCCATGCAACTAAGGGTAACTTTACTCATTGACCAGTTGAAAACCTTTGTCTTAAATAGATTAATGGATGATGAGTGTAAAAAAATAATGCTAATTTTTTTTGGAGATCTGTTCTGTGATTTCGTACTATTTCAAGAAGAATTACAATTTATTATGTTTTCTACATTCTAGGGAGAAGGAATAACCTCATAGCACTATACTTTGGAAATCTCCCCCGAAATTTCAGGTCCCAAATTTTGCAAATGGATCCCAATAAAAAGTTGTCCTGAGAAAATATCTGGAGAAATATATATAATGGTTTCAGCTTTAATATTTTTGTTATTTGAATAATATAAAATGGAATTTTATAAAATTTTATTGCAAGTAAAAAATGCTTCTTCTTAACCTTGGCAAGCAAAGCTCAATTGAGAGCATGCGATCAGAGGGATAGAGCTTGATGGCAAGTAAATCAGATGAAATGTGAATAACACAAAAAACAAGATAATTTCGAAGCAAACATGGGTGAGTAAGATTCCCTATGATTAAGGCAGAGTAAAAAATTACAGGTGGTAAAGAGAAGAAATATAAACAGAAACAATGAGATGCTTTGTAGAGGGACACAGTAAACATATAATAAATAATTAATAAATATTATAAACATATCAAAAGTGGACAATAAGCAAGAAACTGAGTGAATGATAGGGAGTTTAAAGGTAAGGTAAATAGAACAAAAAATATGAAAGGGATGAAGAAAAAAGATTAAAATGTATGATCATGGAGATGAAAGATAAGCAAACTTCGAAAGGGAGAAAGGGAGAAAAATTGATAGATGAAAGATAAGTAAATATCTAAGGTTCAAATTCTCTTTATGGCCACATCATATGGCCAGGAACATAATGAAATGAAACTTTTTATGTTTTACCATGTATCTTGTGATGGAAATATATGTGGCTGGCAAGCCAATCACACATTCCATATCTTGTTCCATGTTCATTTATAGAACATATTCATTATAGTGTGCATGTGACACTTATAATGAAGTCCATAAATACAAGATCCGACTTAGTGAATTATCATAATACAGAGATCACTAGTCTTTAAGCATGTGTTATAAATATTTCTATTCAAAGGATACGCGAGAAGGACATCAAAGTATCACACTATCTAGCCTCACTCATATGATGAGTAGGGTCGTTCCCATAGCCATTAGTGTGGAGACACTAAGGATAGATAGTGGGTGATCTTTAGTCAAAAGAGTTCACTGAATTGATACGTATGGATCCCTGAATGGTATTATATTGAACTATCAATCAAGTTGATTCATGTCACGATTGTGTAAGTGGCCCTTAGACCAGAGACACCAAAGATGTCTTGTGGACAAACATTTGTACTTTGACTATGAGCTATGTGTCCCTAATCATGAGATTCTAAATAGTCTTAGTTCGGGTGCATCGACACGTTCACGAAGAGGATTGAGTGGTCGAGATGGAATTGTCTACCCTTGGTATAAGAGGTGACAACTCAATGAAAGATGATGCGATGAAGTCCTTGGCCAAGGCAGAGCAATATTGGAGAAGAGTTCTCTAATGATTGCCAAACGCATTAGTACAAACTCGGATGACAGATTAGGGTTTGATAGTTGACCATACCCTAAGTCATCCTAGGAGCCTCAAGTGGATGAGGGATTATACGTATACGGTAACCAACGACGAACACGTTCCATGAGTGAGCACGAGGTGTAGCTTGGCACCCCACATGTTGGAGGCCCAACCTATCGATTGGGTTAAATCGATACGACATTAATTAATTTATATGATGGTATAGTTAATTAAATTAGATGGTCAATAAAGGTTATTGGGCCACTCGAGTCATTAACTAGACTAATACATGGGCCTAGAGGGTCACACGCAAATGGTCTTTGGACATTGGAAGATATACTTAAGTTTTGGGGTTTTTTATGAAAAATGCCCACTTAGTATAAGAAGATGAAGACCCTAAATGAAATTCACCTAGTCCAGAATTATTCAGGGGCCTTCCCTTTATTCTCCCTTTCCCCCAAACCTCCTCTCCACTCTCGATGCGATCGGGACAGCATAACAACGACAATGGAGCATGAACGGGGCTCATCAACAAGAAGCAGGAGTTCTGGCATGCCTAGGACGGTGTGGATACGTCTAGAGGCTGCACACTTGAGCAGCTTGACTTTTCTTGCTCTAGGATCTAAGGAATTACGGATGTTATGCCGTCCCCCAATGTTTTATGTAGTTTTCACCATATTTACAAAAATGCCACTGCAAAGTTAGGAGAGAAAAAGAAACGCTAGAGTTCGCTAGAAACCTCCGCCATCTTCGCTGAAAACTGTCGCTGTCACCGCCTTCGCCGACGCTCCAGCCGCCTCCTCCCGAGGCCTCCCAACACCACTCTCGACCGCCCAGCGCCTTTCGAGGCTGCCCAACGCCGACCCCTAGGTTGGAGCCGCTGTCGCAGCCAACCGCACCCCCATTGCGGCCTTCCGGCCACCAGCCGCAACCGCAACAGCAGCCGCGGCCGTCTGCCATAGTGGTAGTCGCAAACGCGGCTGTCAGCCGCAGCCGCATGCGGCCGCCGCGGCCGCCAGATGCTGCCACTGCGGCCGCCAGATGCCGTTGCGGCCGCTACTATCGTCGCGCCCTGGTGCCGCCGCCATGCCCTGCCATCACTGCCGTGGCTGCCAGCTGCCTACCACCACCGTCGTGCCTTGCCATCGCCGTTACGGCTGCTAGCCGCCGCTGCCAACCGCTTGTCGTCGTCGTTGCCCACCGCGCCCTGCTGCCGCCGCCGTGCACTCCCGTCGCCGCGGCGCCCAGCCATCGCCACGCCCATCACCACGCCGGTAGCCACACTTTGCCATCGTGCTTGTCTCTACAGCCACCATCGCGCCTCGCCGATGCGCCCATTGCCGCAGTGTCATGCCATCGCGCCCGTCGCCGTGCCTAGCCGCCTACTTGTGCCAGTACGCCTACTTGCTTTTTCGCATTTACTTGTGACGCCGCATATACATGTGTTGTTGTGTCTACTTGCGTCGTCGCACCTACTTGCGCCGACGCGGCTACTTGCACCACGGCGCCTACTTGCGCCGTTGCGCCTATTTTTGCCGTCGCGCCTACTCACGCCGATGCTCCTAGCTGTGTCGTCATCACGCATACGTGCTGCTCGCCTTCCATGACTGCCGAATTAGACACCTCTCAGGCCTACCGCTCTTGGTACGCTCGTCAACTCCCTCTCGGCATTATATTATTTCTTTCAATGCCTCCAAACGTTTTCTCCACCGTCGGGGTTAGGTTAGTGATAGATAGGGTCCATGGGAATATGTTTCCATCGGTATGATCTTGGTTTGCGCTTCGCATGGTGCACACACGAGCGGCAATAGTCATAACCGCACCGTCAGCCCTCAACCCATCGTCCGGGTTATCGGGAGCCTAGTGGCATTCCCAAGTCACACTTACCGTAGCCTAGTGGTCGTTCGTGTCTGTCGACGTCGGATTTATACTTCTCAGTGATTTCATCGTTGCATCATCACTTGCATTACGTTTGCACTAGTCGTCTCCACTACATGACATGACTGCCTTCGCCCTCCCTGTGTGTAACACAAGTCGTTCGATCCCGACGTCGTTACATCAATTGGTCGTGATGTCTGTGAGCTTATTTTGGATTATTGGCTTGAAGCCAATACTTCATTGACAAGAGCACCTCAATGCTATTTGGATTTAGCCCATACATCTTGAACTTGATGATGGCTTGATTCATGGAGAAGACTCAGATGGCATAATCTTCGCACACACAAACATGAGCTCACAAGAAATTTATCAAGGTTTGGTATTTAGTTCTTGCCAAAAAATTTCCAACAAGTCAATTATTTCCCTCCATCCATGCAGGAAGTCTTAGACAGATACATATCCAAGTCAGGCAGAAACTGTCTTCTTGATTATCATCTGTATCCATCCATAATAATACTCATATTTCTCTTCCTACCCCCTACTTTCTTAGCTAAGAGTGCAATAATAGAATTGAGAGCATTGTCATTGAAGCCAATATTGGCTATGGTTAGTTTTATGCATGGATCTAGTATGGCTCCAATGTTAAAGACTTCATTGCACACAAACAATTGTGGCATAGTTTTTTTTTAAGGTACCATCCACAGCCCAGAATGATGTAAATTGTCCTACTTGATGTTTCAAAAATTAAAGCTACTTGATAAAGTGGCTCTTTAATACATTTACCTGGCTAATAATGTTAAAGATCATCAACATCTTCGGTCAAGAGAAATATTAACTAGTAAAGTGGATCGGCTCAAGAAAATATGTTTAATCCTCCAACATATCTCACTCAAGGATTCATATGGATCAATTTAGTAAAATCTTTTTCTCAAAAGCACCCACCATATGTCCCCAGTATCTCCACATTAATGGCCACATGATTAGCCATATTTTTCGTATTGCTATGATTGGATAGTGATTTTTTTTCTGAATATTTTGATGTTTGTCTCAAGTATCCTTAGAATATGACTATTTATAATACATTCTTAAAGTCAAGTGATTAATGTGTTAAGATCTCATTATAATTCACCAATTCATTTCATGAATTCATGGAGTTCATTATAAAGACAGTAAGAGAATAGTAATGAACTAATATATATTATAGTGGAAATGTGTTGGTTTTACTGCCACATAATATTCGTCGTTATACCACTTGGACTAAATCCTATTACCCTTATTAAAAATCCATTTTTTGTAGTGATATGGAAAAACATCATGAGCTAGAGGCTTCATTAGTGGTTCTATTATGTTGTCAGTAAATGAAACCATTATTGTCATAATGTCGCATTGTAAACAATCTCTTTGATGGTGGATCTTTTGCTTGTGCTATAGCATAATTGCACCATTGTTGTCATAAAATAAGGGAATGAATTCTGAGATCAAAGGAATAATGCAATGTATAGTGATTAATTTAGATTAACCATGCTATTTGGTAGCATTGGCTGCTGCAATATATTTAACTTCTATTGTTTTGGAGTGCTGCTCTACTTGTAAGTTTTCAAATATATTATGCCTTCATTCAATGTGAAAAGGAATCTTGATGTAAAATATAATTTGGTTCTAACTAGAAACTCAAGGAAATTTAACCTTTAACCTTCAGCTATTCTTCTCAGTAATTTGGAAATAGATCATTGGTCCTTCTCAAGTACTTAAGGATGAATTTTATTGCTATCTAGTATTATGCTTTTGGATCTGCCCTAAATATGCCAGTAAAATGTTGATAACATGCAATATCAGGCTTTCTACATAGTATTCCATAGATAATGGATCAGATAGTCTAAGCAAATGAGACTTTCTCCATCATCGTTCTAACTTAGATGACTGATAAGATTTTCATACTTGACCATACCCTAAGTTGTCTTAGGATTATTGAGTGAATGATGGACTATACAAACACAATAACTGATGACAAACAGGTTCTATGAGTGAGTCAATTTACTCATTTGTATATTCTAGAGTACAAGCTAGAGACTCAACCTATCTATTGGGTTAAATCAATAAGTGATTAATTTATCTATATTATGAAATACTTAATTAAATTTTAAGTCCAATAAATATTATTGGGCCATAGAGATATTAACTAGACTGACACATGGGCCTAGAAGGTAACACTCAAATGGTATTTTGGATGTCATAAGACATACTTAAAGGGTTTTATAAAAATACCCGCTTAATATAACTAGGGGGAGGCTCTGAATGACATTCACCATGACTCGAATTGTTCAGGGCCCTTCACCTTCTTCTCTATTCTCCCTTTGGCTCCTCTACATTCCCAGTGTGATTGAGATGATGTAACAACGATGAGGGAGCATGAATGAGGCTTATCAAGGTAAAGAGGATATTTGACATGCCAAGGAATATATGGATAAGTCTAGAGGTTTCAAAGTTGAGAAAGTTAATATGTTTCACTCGAGGATCCAAGAAATCAGCGGTACGATCTGTGCCAAGGTGACTGATAAAACATTTTGTAGATGTCATTTTGACTCTGTTTGAAGTCTTACGCTGTAGGTCAAGGACATGGAACCCAATACTATCAAATCCTAATTCATAATTCTAGTTAATACTAATGACTAACAGAAACCATTGATATTTTTGGCCTTCGAGCAACTTGATCTAAGCTCAATCATATAGTGGAATATTGTAGTAAGGGGACTTGATAATGTAACACATAGAAAAACCAAAAACATCATCTTTTCACAAATTTAATTTGTGATTTTTTGGTTTATGGAGGGAGCATCTTCCAGCTTTTAAGATATTTGGCTTTACTCATATCCACATTATCATCAATGAGTTGGATTTCCTCTTACTCTCCTCAAATTGTGATGCCTGAAATCCAATTTTCTCTTCACCCAGTCTCATCAGAAGTGGCACCTATGAAGATTAAGAGAATAAGGGGGAGGGATACTCAAATTAACTCAAATGGGTGAAACGAGGGTGGCACCTCCTATTTTTCCTTTGTGTGGAGATTTTGAGAAAAGTCCCTGGAAAATGTCACAAAAATCCCCATCTCTAGGAATAATTAATAAAAATCTCCAAACATAGAGTATACCATCACCTTAAAATAATATTTATGACCCTATTAGCCATGTATCAATCTAGTTAAAAACTTCATGGTCCAATAACCTTATTGAGCCCCTTTATTAATTAATTATATCATACGTATATTAATTAATCAAGCATCGATTCGACCTAAGTTACACCTCATGCCAATATGGAAAGGAGCATGTCAATTCTCTTTTGGAATATTTATTGCCATCAATTACTATGCATGTATGATCCTTCATCTATATGAACCCGAGAATGACCTAGGGTATGGCTAACTGCAAAATACCAACCAGTCATTTTAATTAATTCTGATGCTTTGAAAAATCATCGAAGAACACATTGTCTAGTATTTCCATTACCATGGCTAACGATCTAACTACATCGTATCCCTTGAGTCATTCTCATCTAACACCAAGGATAGGTGACCCCATCCGATACACACAATCACCTTCACGGACTTGTTGCACTTGAGCTAGGGCAGTTTAGATTTTGATGATAATAGGCTTGTAGGTCATAGTCAGAAAACAATTGTCCATCCATAAGGCATCTTCAGTGTCTCAAGTCCAAGATCTACTTACACTATTGGCTACGTGATTGGCTATACTCATGTGAATGAGACTAGACAGTGCTACTATTTACATATTGATGGGGGACCATCAAGCCTTAAGGAAATATCTTCCTTGTTTTTTTTGTTGTTTTGTTTTGTGGTTTGTTTCCTGTTTTATGTTTTGTCTTTTCACCTTCCATAACTGACATGGACCCTCCCTATAAAGAGAAGGGAACCCCTTGTATTAAGAAAGAAGGAGAAAGACTCAAAAAATGTGATTTGTTTAGCCATTTTCCTGATTTTTTAGTGTTTTTTAGTTTTCAACTTATTTACGAAAATGCCACTGCGAAGTTAGGAGAGAGAGAGAGAGAGAACCCTAAAGTTCGCCGGGAACCGCCGCTGACATCGCCGGAAACCGCCATCGTCGCCAGAAACCGCCACCCTCGCCGGAGTTCCGTCGCCGGCTCCTCAGGCCTCTCAGCGCCGCCAGCGGCCGCCGAGGGCCACCTACGGCCGCCTAGGGTCGCCAGCGACCGCCAAGGGTCGCCAGCTGCCGCCCAGGGCTGCACGCAACCGCCGAGGGCCGCCAGCGACCGCCGAGGGCCGCCGTGGTCGCCAGCGACGCCAAGGGCCGCCAGCGACCTCCCACGGCCGCCAGCGACGCCAGCAGCCGCCACGGCTGCCAGCGACCGCCAGCAGCCGCACACGGCCGCTAGCGACCGCCCACAGCCGCACACGGCTGCCAGCGACCGCCACGCCGCCAGCGACCGCCAGCGGCGATCGCAGCCGCGGCTGCCCACGGGCGCCAACAGCCACTCTCGGCCGCCAACAGCCACCCCGGCCGCCAGCGGCCGCCCACGACCGCCAGCGTCGATCGCGGCCGCTAGGGCCGCCAGAACTGACCGCGACCGTTAGGCCGACCGCGACCACCGAAGCTGCCCGCGCCCGTGAACGCCGACCGGGGACGCAATCCCTAGATTGCCGGGCCCGCAGCCGTCCCCTGGCCAGCCGCCTGCCATTCTCTCGAAGACGCTGTCCCATCCTACGGGGGCCCCATAGCTTCGCTTGGACGCCTCGCACCTGTCCGCGGCCGCGCCTCGGCCATCTCCAGCATCCTATCCCAGCTGATCGTGGTACCGCCGCCGCACCGTGTCGCTCACCTTCCACGGTTGCCGAAGAAGATTCCCCAAGCCTATTATTCCTGGTACGCTCTCTGACTTCCCCATCGGCGTTATATTATTTCTATCACTGCCTCCGAACGTATTCTCCACCGCCGGGGTTAGATTAGTGATAGATAGGATTCACGCTCTGAGGGCTAGGATTTCCTCTAAGACGTCCTTGGTTGCGACCGACGAGGGTGTGTAGCCGAGCTTGCACCGTCGGCCTTCAACCCGATATCCGGATCATCGGGAGCCTAGTGGCATTCCCAAGTCCTGCTTGCCGTGGCCTAGTGGGTGTTGGCGCTTGTCGACATCAAATTCATACCTCCCATCGATTTTATTGTCGCATTATCCTTAACATGACATCATCTTTATTCATCTTTGCTCTATGATATGACCACATTAGCCCCTCCTTTGGTGTAACACGAGTCATTCGGTCCGAGAGCACGATCGTGTTACATCACATATATTTGGATATCGTTAGCTATTATTATTAAAATAGGATTACTAGGAACACATGTTTAAATACTAATTATCACTATATTATGATCTCATCATAACTCACATAATCATTATATGCCTTCATTGACCTCCATTATAAACATTGCACGTGCATCACTAAAATTTTGAACTAGACGTGGTATGTGTAATTGGATTGAAGGCACGACAGTTTTCCATATTTTTATACAGTTAATTTCCATGCAAACTAAAGATGAACACCCATCTCGATCATACAATCACATTTATGAACTTCTTGCTATATCTAAGATAAGAGTGATTCAAATGTCATGATTAGGGATTTTTAAGTGAAAATAAAAATATTATCCTGCATTCAAAAGATGTCTTTGTGGCATCTCAAGATTTAGGGATTCATGTGGATCAACCTGAAAGAACCTGACTGCTACTTAGCTATAATACCAATTACAAATTCATGCAGATCAATTCAATGAATCATTTTCCTAAAGAGTACCCACCATTCATCCTTACCATCCCTATACTTATTGATTAGAAAGTGTTATTATTTGTATATCTTTCAAGATCCATCTTGAGCATCCTTTGAATAAGAATATTTTTATAAAAAATGATTAAAAATAATTTATTACTATAAATGGCGTGTAACCCAATTACACAATCCGCATATTGTTAAGTATTCATTGGCACAATATACTCATTATAATGCACACGTGATGCTTATTATTCAAGTCCATGAATGCATACAATTACTAAGTAAACTATAATGTGATTTTAGTACAGTGGTCATTAGTCTTTAAACATGTGTTTGATAAACCTAAAATATGGCACGGAATTATACACATTTGAAAGACATTTTACGATAATTTTGTGTATTATCTTCAACTTCACTACAATTTTCATTTCATGCAATAAATAGAGAAAGTGATAAAATAATTCATTTAAATGTAATTTTTACAAGTCTAAGTATTTCTTAGTAAAAAATGTGTTTAAAATATTTTTATTTGTAATGAGATTAATTCTCCCTCTAGTCTGTGAATCTTTGATTTTTCAGGGAAGAAGTGAGAGTAGAAGAAACAAATAAAAGAGAGAAATATGGAGGAAGAAATAATATCACATATATAGTTAAAAAAATGGTTCTCTGTGGGCAGTTAGGGCTGAGCCAGGGCGCAGTAGTGTCCCAGCCAGACAAGCAAGCAAACATAGGGTTCTCAAGCACTTCTGTTGCCAGCACGGGGCGGCAACCCACACAAGCCCCAGCAAGTGCACCAAGGAGGGCCCATAGAGGCCCATGACAATCAAGCACATGGACACGAAAGAGGGAAGTAGTTATTTCAATCATCATTCACTGATTGAATTTATATAGTAATTGTTTTTATAAACTTTTCTGATATGCGATATCCCATTGTTTATTTCAGCTCCGTGCCGGTATGGGCAGAAAATGCAACAAGTATCACATCCCAACAAGCCATGATATTTAGAAAACTAAAAGGAATTATGATTGGCTTTGTTAGACCAATCCAGCTTGAAGCCTATATCATAACAGGTTGTTTTAAGTGAACTGATATAATCTCGACCGTCTGATCTTCTTAAGGAAGATAAAATGGTGAGATCTTCTTAGTATTAATAATTTTATAAATTTATTTATTTTTAATGCTTCCTATTGGCTAGTGATTGACAAGGATGGCGGGGCCCCTAATGAATGAATCAGGACCGCAGAAAGTGTTGGGTTTGGTGCCTTGGTTCGTCCATAGAAAACACGTTCCATGGATGCAGAAGCGTGTCGATCCATTCACAATCGATCTTTAAAACAAAATATTGGGTGTAACTTTTTGGGGAACTTTTTCCACCCTTGACATGCTCACTTTGAGATCATTCCAAAACCGTTCACGTGTCCGGCCTCTAGAAGTATCCACGCGATCACTCGACACTTGGATCTCCACCTCTTCCTCTTCAACTCTTCTTGGAGACTCTCTCCTTGGTTGATGTTGGGAGTGAGGAAAGGAGGGAGGTCTCAAGTCAGGCTTGCATGGGTGCTTAAAATGAGACCCCTTTCCCTCTTTATATTTCACTTAAGGTTTTTCTCAAAAACCCTCCAAAGTAAACTATATCGACCAATGCCCTTATGACCTTGTGCATGTGACCCTCTAAGCCCATGTATCATTCTAGTTAATAACTTTAATAGCCCAATAACATTTATTGACCAACCTTATTAATTAACCATATCAACATATAGATTAATTAAATAAGGATAGATTTAACCCAATCAATAGGTTAAGTTTCCAGCCCATGGGGTGCCAAGCTATACCTTACGCTCTAGAAGATACCGAGTAGTCTTGAACTCTCATATGGAACCTTTACCGTCATCATTTACCGTATATGTATAATCCATCATCTGCGTGAGACTCTCGAACGACTTAGGGTATGGTTTATCATCAAACCCTAATCTGTCATTAGATTAGTGCTGATACGTAATGGGGATCATTGGAGAACGCCTTGTCTAATATCCTCACTACCCTTGCCAGAGATTTTTCTGCATCGTCGTCCTTAATATTTATACTAAGGGCGGAAGATTCTGTCTTGACCACTCAATCATCTCCTTAAGCTTATTACTACATCCGATCTATAGCTTATTTGAATCCCATGATTAGAGGCTCGTAAGTCATAGTCAAAATGTAGTTGTCAACTCATAAGATGTCTTTGGTGTCTCAGGTCAATGGATCACTTATACAATCGTGACTTGAATTAACCTAATTGACATTTAGGTATAATACCATTCAGGGATTTGTACAGATCAATTAATTGAACTTTTTCTCCAAAGAGCACCCACTATTTGTCCTTTGTGTCGCCACACTAATGGCCACATGATCAGATATAATTATCGTATAAGTAGGATGAGCTAGTGCTATTCTATCTGGATAATTCAATGTCCATCTCGACTATCTATCGAATAAGAATATTTGGAATACATGTTTAAAGACTAGTGATCACTGTATTATGATCTCATCATAATTCACTAAGTCATTGCATGTATTCATAGACCTCATTATAAGCATCATAAAAAATAATAATGAACGTAAATATTTTATTCAATGAACTTAAATAAACATGGTAGTGTGACTGGCTTGACGGCCACATAATATCCATCAAAAAGGGCTAGCAGGAACGTGATGAGGATGATGACACGACAAAAGTGGGTGCACCGAGTTACTAAGGGTCCACGACTGGGTTTAAATTGCAGTTGTTACACCAATTATGATGGAGATCAGATGACCAAGGGCAGATCTGTCAATCTATGCCCCTGGCGGTCAACAGCGTCACTGAATGACAGTCTTTGGCCAGCAGGGGGGACAACCAAGGTAATTTGATGGCTTGGGAGGACCCCCAAGGCCGTCCTAGTGCATCAACAGCCATGGGAGGTCTTTCCCAAGCCATTAGAGGGGCTCGACGACGCCTTCTTCTATCTTATCTTCCAGACAAGACGGTGGGAGAACCTTCTTTTGCGAGACAAGCCAAGAGAGGCACAATGACACCTTACAACAGCTCCAAACTCTCAAGACGGTGCCAAAGGAGATGTAGCGTATCTCAGGAGTGCGCCTGAATGGAGGAGCCAGATTAGAAGCATTTCAAAGTCAGGGGATGATGAACATCATTGCCATCCTCAACCACCCAAATCAGGGCATTCCTTGGGATTCGCTGAACCTTCTTTGATAGATATATAGTTTGCACTTGTGATTCTATGTTGATCTTTGATAGAAGTTTGTGTTGCAATCCGTTTTGATTGGCGTTTTGATAGGTTAGCTTCATTGAGACATTTTCACAAACACCTGCCATGTGTAGAGGAGTTTTTCTCAATTTATCTTATTTTTTTCCATATTTTACCTAATAAAAATTACTAAAATCACGTATTATGTATAAAAACTTCTATAAACCGCATCTTATTATTAAAAACTACCCCTAATCATATGACATATATATATATATATATATTAATCTTTCTCTCTTAGTAACTCTATCCAAATTCTCTTAGCCTCCTCTCTATATCTAATTATATAAACTTCTAAAAATTAGATAACATTTATATTCTCATCTAACTCTAATAAGCTATTTGCATGTATGACTCTTTCTTACATCATTAATATATACTTAGATATTTAATTATATTATAAATTAGATGATCCCTGCTCTCTTAACTATTTCGAATCTTAATCTTAACCTCTTAACATTGATAAATATTTATATACCTCACTAATCTGCACCTATTTAAATAATCTCTACCTATCTATCAAACTTCTACTCCCATTTTTCTTCTTTCCTCTTATTAAAATAACTATTCCTATTCAGTAACTCCTTACATCTCACTAAGAATAAAATTACTCTTTACCATCTAATTAAATCTTAATATTGATTACTGTTATACATATATTTTCTTTAATATATAACTTAATATTAATTAAACAAATAATCCTCCATCATCTATTAGTAGTACTCCATTATTCTATGTTATTAATCTTCTCTGCTTCTTCACTACTTATACTAATATCATCCTTAACTGTAACACCAAAAATTCATCTCAATATCCTACGTTATTATTGTATTTAATAACTATAAAACTTATAAATAATATCTTATATTCTCTCTCTTTCTCTAGTTCTCTTCTTATAAATTACTATTTATTATTATTGAATATTATCTTAAATTCTCTAATCCATTAGATCACATCCCCTAACAAATAATTAGTTATCTTTTACTATATTCACCATCTTTATTTCTAGTGTTACTTCTCCCTAACTATAACTCAATGCTTAAATTCACATCTAAAGGCCAGTCCATGTGGAAACGACCTTGCTCTTACTATACATTTGAGTGAGTTTTCTGTCTTTTATCAAATTCATTTGATATAGGCAAATTAAAATTAGAATGACATTAAATTTTGATACATAATTTTACTCCATCAATTTTCCTCATATTCCTATTTAAATAATACTAGACTAGATTATAAAAATATCTATAAACAGTAACACTGTCTGGTCCTAATCATATGAGCCCTATGGCTGGTCCCATAGCCGCTAGTATAGAGATAAATGGTGTGAGTTCTTTGGAAAGCAGCTCATTGAATTGATTTGTATACCTAGCATTATTGAAAGATACCTTGGGGATGGAAAATTGTATTTTTAATATGAACCAAGAGTCTCTTATCATCAAAGTTCAAACAATCCCAGCTCGGGTACAATTACAAGTCTATGAAGGTGATTGTGTAGACAATATAGGATCCATCCACCCTTAGTGTTAGAGGATATAGACTAAGTAAGAAAATGTAGTTAAATCTTTGGCCAAGGTTGTGAAAATATTAGATAAGGTTTTCCTCTATGATTTTTTCATGCATTATTAATAATTTAAGTGAGCAGTATGGATTTGATATTTAGCTTATCAATAAAAATTTATGCATGCAATAATATACCAATTAAATCAAAATGAGATTTTTCATCTTCTCATTTTGACGTGAAATTACATTTTATGGATTAAATTGTGAGTTGTGTACATTTACACTTCATTATGAATTTTACATGATTTAAAGTCCCGATTCTTTGACCTTTCAATTTTATAAGGTGGAATATGTTTTCAACCTTAATTATTCTAGAGTGTATGGTTTTGAATTTTAGGGGTGAACTGAAATAAAAAGGATAAGAAAAATAAATTAATTGGGGAAGCAGCTTGCGACCAGCTAGCTAGTAGATAATGCACTCATTCTATTTGGAAACTAGCATGAACAACAACATTCACGCCATTGGTGCTGAATGAGCACTGTAGTGCTCAAGCTAGCACGCATAAGCGATCACACTGGGGAATGATGTTTTATCAAAGTGGGCCTAGTAAGCTCTAGAGAGAGCCTAGTAGCAATGGTGAACCTACGCTCACGAGGATAATATTTTCAAAGTTAAAATATTCCTCGACACAAAATTTACATAGATCTTTGAAAATTTTTAAAACTTTTCAATATGGTATTGACAATTTTTTTCAGTTCAGTGTAGGCTGGGCTGATTAAAATCAAGATCATGGACCCATGGACCATGATCTTAAGATAATGTGAGATACAAAAATGACCATGCTTGAGCTTGGCCGGCCCAAAGGCCCCATATTAATGGGCCAAATTTAAAGAGAAATGATGCAATAGCAACTGTTCAATCTTTTTGAGGAAGATCAAACATATGCAATTAAATGACTAGCCTTTCCCCTTTTATTTCATAATTTTTGGTTTAGCAGGCTCCTAATTTTTCAGCGGCCATTGCCTGGGATGGTTGGACCACACAATGGATGGGTCAGACATCCATCTCTAGACAATAAGGATTGTTGATTGGGGGGAGGAGGGGTTACACTGAAATTAAAGGGATATGCAGTTGTAACTTAATCGTAGTCATTGGCATTCTATTAGGGAGATTGAATGATAGAGCACTACAGCCATACTTCTCCATCCCCAGATATCATCTCCATCACTCATCTATTGGAAGATGGATGGCAATGAAGGGCAACTCGGTCAATCCTATGGCTCCAAAGAGAGCATCTTAAAGTGGTCCGCACGATATAGGGTTGAGAATGGGGCCTCTTGGCCCTTTAAAGGCATTTTCTCCTATTGATCTCAGTTTCTTTCATCATGCGAATTAAAGAATGGCACATGGCCCTTTTTTGGACAGTTTGATGCACTCTGGGGTTGTGTAAGGCCCCAAAGTAGGCAGTACTCCTGCAAAGAGGTGTGTGTGCTAACTGTGTGGACATATCCATGTACTTGGAGTCCAAATAGGGGATCAAGTCCTTAAGTGTGAAGACCACACACATCATGGGTGGCGACAACCGACTCGGGTCTTTAAAGTCAATGCCCTTTAGGTACTTGTGCTCATTGATGCGCAAGCACGACAGATCAGGACAAGTCACGCATGCAGGTTGCCGAGAACGCACACGTGCAGGCGATGTGCACCACACACATACATTGGCACGTAGGCTAGGCAAAAAAGGCACAAGTGTTGCGCGCAGAAACTGTGTAGATGCTATGCACTGCACTTGTGCAGACTGTACATGCTGCATGTTTGGGGCGTGGGGTGTGAAACCTCCCGCTAGGAGAATAAGGCATTGGCACCAGAGAGTGCCAAGATAGATGTGGGGCACGTGGCGCCCCTACTGGTGGTGTTGGGGTGCATGCTGTCAAGGTTTGGGGTGCCAAGCATGGTGGCCACAATGCGCATCGAGTGTATTGGTGTCACCACAAGTGCTGGTGACACATGGAGCGTCAAGGCTGGGTGGACTGTTGAGCTCATTGATGGCCATGACCCACGGGCGTGCGATGCCCAACTTAGGGGCATGCTTATAGCGCCGGTGCTAGCAGGCGCGCGTGCGAGGCTGCTGGCCTCAAGGTGCAGGAGCACCACTACCCATGTCCCTGTTGCACCTCGTCTCGTTAATAGCTACAACCTACGATGTAGCCTCTTTCCTTATAATACAATGACCCAATTCATGCATTGGGCCTAGCCCTACCTTCTCTCCTTAGCCTCCAAACAATCTAAAGCTATTGAAAGTGACTTCCGCTGCATAAGCACAGGCTGCTCAACATTTCTACCCAAGCGTTGAGGCCACCACACATTAGATCAGAGCATTGTTCCTAGCTCAAGATTTGACTGTGTGACAAGTGTTCACAGCTGATAACATGCATTTTTAGTACCTTATATGATCAAATTTACATGTTTGTTTGCATTAAATTACTTATATTTGCATGTTATCAAGCTTAGAATGATTAAATATAACTGATGTTCTGAATTTTTTGAATTTTTGTGCATTTTTGGGGAACTTTCTGACAATAAATTCTAAAATAGTATAATTTTTTGAGACAGAATATGATTTTTCTGGAATTTTTGACATTGAATTTGGAAATATATGATTTTTCTATTGTTTGATTCTAAATGAATTTTAGAAGATATTTAAAGTCATTATCTTGCGATGTCATGTTTCGCCATTCGATTTGTTGAACGACGATGAATTAGAACTATAGATAATGATTGGCGATAGCCAATCATTACTCAGTTAATGATTGGCATCAACCAATCATTTGGCTGGCATTATGGCATCGCTTTTCACGAAGTGGACGAATAAAAAAAAAAGAAGCCATTTTTTTCGTAATAAATGTGCGCGTGGGCCGAGGCACAAAATGAAAAAAAATCACTTTTCGGTTTATTTTTGTTTTCTTTCAATTAGCGGCGGGAGACGTGACCAAACGGCACGGCGCCACATGTATACGTGCCCCGCGCGTGTACACGTTGCACTCTCGTGTCTGCCGCTGATTGAATAAAAACAAAATAGGGGGGACATGGTGTGCGCTGATGCGCCGCCATGTCAACCTAGAGAAAGAATAAAAAGTAATTTTGTCTTTTTGTTTTTTGTCTTTTTGTCTTTTTCCAAATGCAGGTACATGTGGCGTGGAAGACGAGAAGTTCGCGCACGGAAGATGAGAAATCTGAGCACGAAAGACAAGGAGATGCAGAAATTTGGAATGACGCAATTGTTTAATCAAAAATGGAAAACGTGGAAGCGGATGACGAAAAGAGAGAACAAATCAAGGGCTAGGGATTCTCGAACTTGGCCATATCTTTTGATCTACAACTAGGATTGAGCTGAAATTTTCAGCACTATTTCATCTTCCCCTCCTCTTTTCAGCCATACCCTCTCATTTATAAATAGAGGCATGTATCAATATTAAATTCATCTTGAAGTTGCTTCCTATTTGTGTAGGTTGATTGAAAGATAATGAGTTTTGAGATCCATCAAGTGTGTTCTTGGTGTCCTAGGTGTGTAGGAAGAAGCATTAAATAAGAGGGGGAGCTTACCGGCACTCGCAAATCATCCTGATCCTGGCGGAAGATAAGGATCTAAGGTAAGCATATTTGCCTTACATTGCTCTTTTCCCGACATCATAGTTTGCGTAATTAGGGATTACTATCCACTTTTTACTATCACATTACCTCCTTACCTTCCTCATATCTCTTCTCTATCATTTCCATCTCACCATTCTACATTCAACCACTATCGTCTCATTCCCATTCTCTATCTTATCCGCATATCGTTATGCAAAATTCTATATTCACTTACTCTTTTTATTTACTAAGTTAAATTAAAATATAACTATTACGTCCTTTTATTCTATAGCTCACACATTCTACTGTCGTGTTGATCATCACAATAATAAGAAATTAATTCCTTATTCATTGTTCTCTGTGGAGATGATCCATACTCATCACTAGCTAAATATTCCTAAGTATATATTTTTATTGAATAATCTCAATTACCAACAGCCAAATGAAACCCCTAAATTTGAGGTCATCAATAGCCATGTGGAAACTAGGACCCTTAGGAGGCACAAGAGGAACTCCAAGATAGCTTGGGTCTGTGTCAGCATGACCAAAGGCAAGGAGACATGCACAACAAAAGCCATGGAACAATGACTGGTGCCCCCATCCTCAGCTCATTTGAATTAGGGCAATCCCTGTTAAAATTATGAACTTCTCTAGTTGATCTCTAGTTTCAAAGTTGATTGACGCATAAACTTAGTTTCAATTACACTTGGAGTTAAATTCTGGTCAGTTCTTAGATTATCCTCTTTGGCGCATTTTATCAAACACATGTTCCCCAAATTTTCTTGTATCTTCTCCTGAATTTTTCTCAATTTTACTTCAATTTATATTCTCAAAAGACAAACAATTACTTTTTAAATACACACAGATATATATATATATATATATATATATATATATATATATATATATATATATATATATATATATATATATATATATATATATATATATATCAGCCTACATCTTATTCTATGAACATAATCCAGCCTTTACCCTCTATTAGTACATATAATTAACTCTTAATTCACCCTTATTACTCACAATTCTCTTACATTTCTCTCCTTCTATCTATTTTATTATATGCTCTTAAAATTTTAATTATATATTCTTCCTATCTATCTTGATCTTAAAATCCTTTCATATGCATAATCTATATTTACCTCCTTCAATCTAGATAATCTAATTAATCTCTTCTTATTATCCATTTACTTATTACTCCTTTTCCTCTCCATTATTCCTTTTATATTTTTAAAATAATATAATATTTTCACTATCTCCATTAATTAAGATAAGTAGTTCAATATATACCTATCACATATACAACCTATCAACAAATTAAACTAAATATTTATAAAAAAGATATCGAATATTATTATCTCTCATATTCTCTCTTCCTCCGTCTACCTTACCACTTTTATATCTTAATTAAAATATTAAATGCATTTTCTACTATCTATGTTAATATCCTTCTTCATTATAATACCATAAATAGATTTCATTATCCTTTGTATTCATTATCCCTAATATTTCTAAAATAAAAGTCATACTAATAACATAAAAAATCGTATCTTATATACATATTACTTCTACTTTATTTTTTCTTTCTTCCTGACACTAATTATTATTATTCATCATTATATCATCTTATTTTATAAAAAATATTTAATTACATTATAAAAGATAATAATATCCTCTCCTTTTTCATCGTACTCTTTATTCTTACACAATTCTTTATCCTATTCTATTATATAACTATTTTATCTTAGTATAGATATATTCATTCTATTATCCTTATTACTAACTCAAGCATTAGATTTATCTCCAAGTACCATCCCTTGTGTAGATAATCTGACTCACCAGTAGACACACTTGATGAGTTTAGATAATATATTTTTATCAAAGCCAATTAAAACTTCATAGACATCAAACTATACAATAATATTCCCGAGATAGCTCATCTGAATCAATCATAAAATGACCTCTTTCCTAGTCCCCACCAATCTGCATACAAAGAAGCTTCCAATGTCATTCATATCAAACTCCTTTCGTGATAGTGCTTTCAACCTTGTGACTTAATAGAATCTCTTCATATAAATGCACATATTATTCATATGTATAATAAACATAATGCACAATCCAAAATACCATGGTTCAAATAGAATATATCAATTAAACTCATGCACATCATATAGAATTTAAGCTCCTTGTACCAGTACCTCGGAGGTTTGTAAGGTATCCATCAAATTTCTCCATGTACAAATAATATTTTCCTATAGCGTTGAAATCCTTAGGGTGATGCATGCAAGTTGTTAGCTCATAATCTCCATGGAGAAATGGCATCTTCACTTAAAATAGAATATATCAATTAAACTCATGCACATCATATAGAATTTAAGCTCCTTGTACCAGTACCTCAGAGTTTTGTTTAAGCTATCAATCAAATTTCTCAGTGTACAAACAATATTTTCCTATAGCGTTGAAATCCTTTGGGTGATGCATGCAAATCATACTATCATGTCTTATTTAGTGTTCAAATGATGGATATTAAACTATATTCATTTTATAATCAAGTCCTTGAATACATCCAAGGACCAAGTGAATTATATCGTGATCAAAATATATGGATCATTGGTATTTAGGAATTTTCATAATATTCTTATACAAAGGATACTATAAGTGTACATATAAATTTCCAGATAAAATATCATTGTAATCCTGTTCATATCAATGAGATATGGTAGACTGCATAGCCATTAGTGTTGAGATAGTAATGACACATAATGGGTACTTAGTAGGAAAATAGTTCTGTAAATTGACCCATATGAATCCATGAATGATATGATACCTAATCTCAACCAAGATGATTCATGCTAAAATTGTATAACTGGTCTTTAGACCTGAGGCACTAAAGATGCATCATGGATGGATGGTTGGTTTTTTACTATGAACTATGATTCTCTAATCATTAAATTATAAACCATCCCAGCTCGGATGCAAAATGAAGTTGACAGAGATGATTATTGCCAATGCAATGGAATATCGGTAAAGTTCATAACTGATTTCTACATTGCATTAGTGCCAACTGAGATCAAAACTTAAAAATGTACATATTATACATACATCCCAACTTATAAAAGCAAGGTTCCATAAGAGAGTAATCACGCTCTTTCTATCTTCCAATGCATGATCTGTAACTTTCAATCCCACATGCGAACTAAACTAATTAATTAGGTTAATCAATTCTTGACTAATTAATCAATGTGTTTACATGGTTAATTAATAAGTTTAGGCAATAAAATATTATCTTTTTTAGTGGCCATGGGACCTTAAACTCATTCACTAGATTGATAGAATGGCCTAGAAGATCATTTGTATAATTTTGTGGATGTTGGTATATATAATCGAAGTTTAATATAGTTTATAATTTTTTTCCTAAAATAGATCATTCTAAAATTTTCTTACTGACATTTATAAAAATTTCTCATAGAATGTAAACAAAGGGGCACCCTCATTTGGTACCCATGCGAGTCATTATTGAGTACCCCACTTTCTTTTATTGCTTCTGGTAAGATTAGATCATCTGAAAGTTCTCTCAAATGTTTGGCAGCTTAGTTTGAGGGAAAAAAAAGGAGATCCAATGATTTTAATATTTCATGGAATAAAGAGAATGAAGAGGAGATCTGGAGGTTGGATGATGGAGGACCATCTTGAAGATCAAGCCCAAGATTGTCAACAGCTGCGTCACGAAGCCCGAGCTGACACAAAGAATCCAAACTTCTGATATCAGGTTTGATTTTTTTCGTTCGATGACAGCCCCTAGCATTGTTTATTTTGTGCATGTGTCATTTTTCCCTTATGACTTTAGGGAGGTCCCCCTGGTGTATGTGCCTCCCCTTCGTTTGTGTGTATGTTTCTTTTATTGTTGAGATCCTATGGGAGAGTCCTTGTTTGGACTCCTCTCCTAAGGAGGCCCATTAGGACAACCACAACCCCCCCCCCCCCACTATATAAGGGGAAGGGGTGATCGAACGTAAAGTTGGAGACTCTTTGAAGAAGAAAAGAATTCATCATTTTTTTTGTAACACCAAGGGGTCTCCACCTTCCCCCTCCTTGGAGGAGTGTTCTTCTTTTGTTCTTGTAGGTTAAGGTAGCAGTAGTCCTAGTCTTCGGCCTCTCTACTTCCAGTGATCCATCTTTGGCCGTCTTCACAATGTTCCTCTTCGTACTGGCACCATCAGTGGTGCACCGCCATGCTGTTCATGTTCCCTCACACCGTCCCCGTAATGACATCGCCCGTGGGTTTTTCCACTATTGTCAGCATCCCAAAGCCATTAGCCGCGAATTCCCCACGGTGCCCATGGTCCACACAGCGTGGCCTGACGGTCCCTCGCAACAATGGTCTTGCCTTGCCATTAGGGTTCCCCACCACGCCCGTTGTCGCGAGTTTATGTGGTTTCCCATCTGTGTTTGTGGCTCGACCTCGGTCTTCTGCAACCCCAGCCATTGAGCTCTGACCCCCCTTGTCGCCACTCCCGTGGTCCTCCTGCGCACACGATGATCGTTCCCCTCAGGAGCAGCGGCCCTTACAACCCCATCCTCAGCGCTAGCTATCTTCATGCATGGCACAGTGTGCACCGACCCTCGGTCGCCGCACCAGCCTTGTCATGCCCCACCTTTTCCTAACCGTCACTGCCCGCACACCTCAACCGCTTGCACCCACAACCCCACCCCTTGGTGCGTGGTCCATGATACCCTGCTGACCAGGCGTGCGGCCATCGGTCGTGCCCTCAACCACAGCCGCTACCACGGCCCGTCAACCCCATTGTGCATGCCTTGAAACCATGTTCCTCATCATTCCCAGTGCTGTTCAGCTACGATCCCACCTCGGCCATCTCTGCCCTGTACGTTGGCTCTGCGGCACCCAGTGCAGCTACTAGCATGTCTGCACTCAGTACTCGGCCATGCTGACTGCATACTGGACTTCCTGGTCAACTACGACGTTCGTGATCTACCTTGAGCATCCGGGCTTGTGCCCGTAGGTCACATCATTTTCCCCTCTTTCTTTCAGTATTATTTCATCTCTTTGTACCATTCTGGTCTTCTCTACTGCTGGAATTTTTTAGTCATAGGATTAGCCACCAATCTCATGGTAGGAATTTTATTCTTGGTGTCGGATTTGTATTGCTCTCGACAACAGTAGTGGATGCTCACTAACAGTGATTGTCCTACACTTCCGTCGGACTTTGATACAACCATCCGGGTCATTGGGAGTCTGTCCATTGCCAAGACCCCTCGTGTCTCCAATCTGGACTACCGTCTTGAGTCAGTAGGTTTCTGTCGTACTTCTCCTTGAATTTTTCTAACGAACGTGTCATTTTCTCCGTCACCTCACGCATCATTGCCCACTCCTTGTGGTGTAACACGAGCCGTTTGATCCCAGCACTTTGTGTTACATCATTGAATGTTTGAAGGGAAATTTCTGGTGCCAAGTGATACGATCTTTTCTGTTTTAAGATCCATTTTTGTTCAATATTCCATTGTCGAATGAATTTTGGATTTTTTATCAAAGCCATTAAATCAATCACAAATATTCAAGCTCCATTTCATCATCTATAACTATGGAAACACTAGCTGAATAGTTATATGCTTCATCACAACTGAGAAAATTATTTCAAAGTAAATGCCTTCCTTATATTTGATGCACATCAATTGACCCATAATTAATGCTGATGGCTTCTTCTAAAAGATCCACTTTCATCCCATTGCTTACTTCCCCCATGGGAATCCCAACTGGATCCCATGATCACACCTAGGACATCAAATTTAGCCACTTATTATTCTCACAATAATAAATTTCAGCTTCAAATGAAGTTTGCCACCATCTCTTTTCAACAATGAAATGATAGTAAAGTGATCAAGATGAGTAAAATGCCCCATCACTTGCATACTTTGTCAAGTCACAACCTTTGTCAACCAGTCTCATGACCACCTTGCCACTGGGTTAGGTTTCGTCACTCAACCTTCACCCAAATTATCTTCTAAACAAGAGTATCTTTTAAGTTTTTAGGCATCAAATACGACATCCCGACTGACCACAATTTCCGTTGCTTCAGGATCCTAGAACCTAAAGGCCTTCACATAGCTACCATAACCCAAAGTGACGCACTTATTAGAGTTCAAATCAATATTTGATATCTCATAAAATAGAATGAGCAACTACCATCCATGTCCAAAAAATATCAAAGTAGAATATTCAACAAGCTCATCGATCCATATCTCTTCTGCCACCTTCCCATCAAGAGAAGAATTAGATAATTTATTTATCAAAATAACTATTGTATTCACCACCTGTGCCAAGACCTCTTGACCATAAGTTCAAATGCAAACACTATGCTCTCTCTTTCTCTCTCCAATATCGTAAATCATATGTTCTGAAATACCATTCTACAAAGAGTAATTCTAAAATATAAATTCAAGGTGAATCTGACAGGCGTGAATTCACAGACATTTAAAAATGAATTCATGTGTCAATGAATATAGATCATGAATCGATCAAATTAACAATTGAAACAAGTACGATGGGGCGTCGATGTCAAATCCACGAAAAAATATGGGTTTGCGGATACAATTCACGCCTACGAGCAATAATTCTAGGAAATTGAATTACAAATTGGGGTGAAAAGTACGATAGTCAAACCACGAAGAGAACCTCGTTATAAGCTTCTCTGAATTAGATGAAATATTCCACAATCTTCTATCTACATAGGGCCATAAAATTATTCATCCTGGATTTAAAATAAGAGTAATTCAGGTATTTAAAAGTAGTGCCAAGGTAGGCACCCTAATTAAGAAATGTTGCTTGCGCCTGTAGTGAAATGATCGTTCTGCCAAGAATTCTCTTAACCTGACTCGTGCACATCAAAGAACTTAAAAGAAATGATTAATTCACCATGGTTTGACCTTGAGAAAGGCCAAATCTGCAAAATGAGCAAACAAACGATTAAATGCGATGAATGCTGAAATAATCAAAATACATGATAACATGCATCAAATTCATGTGAATCATAAACAATGGATATTATGTGGTCGTCAAGCCAATCACACCACCATGTTTGTTTAATATCATTGAATAAAATATTGCGTTCATTATCATTCTAGTGTGATGATTACAATGAAGTCCATGAATATGTGAAATGACCTAGTGAATTATGATGATATTATAATACAGTGATTACTAGTCTTTAAAAATGTAGTCTAAATATTCTTATTCGATGGATAGTCAAGACGGTCCTCAAATTATCTGGATAGAATAGCACTCGCTGATCTTACTTGTACAATAAGTATAGTTGATCCTTTCGCTATTACTTTGGCGACACTAAGGACATATTGTGAGTGTTCTTTGGAGAAAGATTTAACTGAATTGATCCATATGAATCCCTGAATGGTATTATAAGTAAACATCAATCAGATTGATTCATGCCAAGGTTGTATGAGTGATCCATTTACTTGAGACACCAAGGGATCTCGTAAAGTGACGACTAGATTTTGATGACTTAAGTGCCTCTAATCATGGGATTCAAACAAGTCGTAGCTCAAATAAAGTGAGAAGCTCACAGAGATGATTGAGTGGTCAAGACGGGATCATCCGCCCTCAATATAAGAGGAGATTGACTCAAGGAAGATGATGCAAAAAATCCCTGGCCAGGGTAGTGAGGATATTGTAGAAAGCAATCTCCAATGATCCTTGTTACAAATCAGTACTAAACGAATGACAGATTAGGGTTTGACGTTCAACCAAACCCTAAGTCGTTTGAGAGTCTCGCAATGATCATGGAATATATATATATATATATACGGTAACCGATTACGGTAAAGGTTACATGAGACAATTCAAACACTACTCGGTACCTTCTAGAGCTTGGCACCCCATGGGCTAGAAAACCTATCAATTGGGTTAAATCAATTCTTAGTTAATTAATCTATATGTTGATATAGTTAATTAATAAGGCTGACCAAGAATTGTTATTGGATCACTAAAGTTATTTATTAACTAAAATGATACATGGGCCTAGAGGGTTATACACATAAGATCCTAGGGGATTGGTGAATATATTTTACTTTGTGTTTTTGAGAAAAAATTAAGTAAGATATAAATACGGAAGGGGCACTCATTTCAAGCACCCAAGAAAACCATAATTGAGAGCCCCCCTGCTCTCTTCTCCACTCTGCTCTCTTCTCCACTCAACCAAGGAGAGTGTCTGCATGGTGAGACGATCTTCAAGATTTTCAAGGATATTTGAAGAAGAGGTGGAGATCCAAGACCAATGTGATCATGTGAATACTTGTAGTGGTCAGACACGTGAACGACTTCAAAATGATCTCAAAGGGGGAAAGTCAAGGGTGGAACAAGTTCCCCATAAGGTAAATATGATGTATCAATATTAAAGATTGATTAAGAATTAATTAACATGCTTACACATCATAAAATCATTGTTTCCATTGTTGAACCAAGGCATAGAACCCAACAAATAATATATGTCATGATAACGCATTGTCAGAATCTCGTGATTATAATTGAACTGATAAAAATCTAAGTTCTTAAACTCCATCTCATTATCATTCTACAAGATCGTGTTATTTCTCCCCTTGTTACTCTCAACCTTACCACTCCAACATTTGAGCCAAGAAAATACCTCACCCTAATGTGGCATGAAATGAAGCCAAACCTTCTTGGAAAAGTTATGAAAAATGAATTCTTAACCTTGATCTTTCTGTTAATTGAATTTAAAACCACTTTACTCTCGAGCGTAGTAATAAGTTCATGAAGATGATTGAGTGCTCAAGATAGGATCATTGTCCCGTGGCATAAAATGAGACAGCTCAAGAAAAATGATATGATAAATTCCATAACCAAGGTAGTGTAATACTGGGGTAGATTTATGTGATGATTTTATATTACATTAGTACTAACTCTGATTATATTTTGTTAGTTGACCAAAACCTAAGTCATCCTAATAGTGTCAAGCAGATGAAGGGATATGTGTACATGGTAGCCGATGACATAAAGGTTCTATGAGAGAATCATTATGCACCTTTGTATCTTCTAGCGCACGAGATGTACCTTGGCACCCCATGGACGGGAAACTCAACCTAATGGTTAGGTTAAATTGATTCGCAATTAATTAAACTATTTGGCGATACATATAATCCCATAATAAATTATTTTGATGTTGGAATTCCTAAGTAGATTTTTATGTGGGCCTGTAGGATCACAAAAAATGGTCTTTTAGACATCAAACGACATACTTTAAATGTGAGATTGTTATATAAAACTCATGTTAAGTATAAATAGCGTGAGGCCCTGAATGAAATTCACTTAGCATAGAAATGTTGAGGGCCCTACCCTTCTTCTCTCCTTCACTCCCAATGCAATCAGAATGGCTTAGTGACAATCGTTGAACAATAAAGGGGCTCATTGAGACAAAGGAGGAGATTTAATTTGATGAGGATCTCAGGGATACCTCTAGAGGTTGGACATATGAACCTAGATATCACAGATTTAAACCATGCAAGGTAGTTTGGTCATTGATTTTAGAGTGATAATATGAGTTTTTATTCTTTTTCAAGGCATTTGATTTCCTGACAATCAAAACCATAGAAACAACCATCAATTACCCTTCCTAATGACATGTGAACCTTTAAAAGCCTTGTACACCCCATTTTCGGGTCAATTAGGACATCAATTTACCGCAAGCACATCAAGAAAAATCAAGTTCTACTACAAAGATATTACATGTTTCACATTTCTCAACACTATCACCACACCGTTAAACATCTGAATCTTCATATTGCACAATTGAATAACCTCATGTGAAGTATTGTATTCCAAAAGAAATGTGTGCTTCATACTACTTTGAGAGACTAGGCGGCATATAAACACATATGATAAGAGTAGCCAGAATAAAGAATTCCCCAAATATATAGCAGAAACTATGGGAAAATATTATTTAACTTTATTAATATCCTCCCCCATTGAAATGTTATCTGAAATAGACTCTCCATTTCTTGCCTTACCACTATTGCGCTTCAGACAATCCCTTATGACACTCTTGATTTTCAGCTAGTTGGCCGTTGAATTGGACCAGCCCTTTTTCTTCTCCCCACACTAGCCCTCTTCTCTGATTGAGCTCTTTGTTTACTTCCTTGCATGATCAAATCTTGGCTTTCACCAGCATCAGATCCATATTGTTTATGGAGAAACTCTACTAGAGTAGAAATTACATCACCAAGACAACATTTTTTCCATCAAGCATACTTTTCGCAAGGTTATCATACTTGTTAGGGAAAGAAATCAGAAAGATGATCATCTCTCTCCTTAATCATGTCATCATAAAGCTTCTACAATTCAACACAAAGACTTTGGAAATAAGCAATACGAGCATGAAATTTGGTCACTTAGGCCATATGAAGTCCCCATATCTTCACTATTAATTAACCTAAATTGGAAATCATGCAGCAGATGATTGAACCAAAGAAGGATCTTCAAAACAAAACAAAGTTAGAATAAAGAATCACCTTTGCATGGATCAAGTTCACGATTTATGGGTTCCTCAAATCATGTTATCAAAATTCTTATTTCCTCTCCATACAATCACTAAATGCATCACCTGGGAACAAACAATATACAAAATGTGAGGGAACTTAAAATTGACTCCCATGGGTATCAAATGAGGTCCCTTCCCATTTATACTCTTTGAGGACATTTTATTCAAATCCCTATGAAAACATAATAAAAGTCATTGCTAAAACATTTCTTAAAACTTAAAGGAAATCCACTAATATCCGACAATGAGTCTTGATAATAAATATAACAACCTTTATTGACCAAATTTATTAATTAACTATATTAAATTGATAGATTAAATAATCAAGAATTGATTTAACCCTTATGATAGGTTGAGTTTTCAACTACACCTTGTGCTCTAGAAGGAATATGAAAACTCTCTCACGAAACCATAACTGTTATCAACTATTAATTCATTATAATCCTTCATCTGCAGATATGGTTAGCCATAAGGCCCTTATTCATCATTCTATTTAGGCCTGATACATAACATAAATCATTGGAAAACACCACAAAGGTGATTAGATTCTCTAGATGAGATTATTTGCCCTTGGTATGAGAGAATATTGACTCAAAGAATATGATGCATTTAAATTCATTGATCCCCCAAGTCTAAGGACCACTAACACAAATTTGACATGAAATAACTTTGTTGATTTTAGGTATAATAATATTCAGTGATTTATACATGTCAATTTAATCAACTCTTTTCGTATAGAGCACCCATTATTTGTCTTTAGTCTCTCCACACTAATGGTTATAGGTTGGACATGCTCGTTACATGAGCAGGACTAGAAAGTGTTACTATTTCTAGACATTTTGATGTTGTTCTTGAGTTGTATTCGGATATAAATATTTCAAACACATATTCAAAGACTAATGATAATTATGCTAGAATCGCATCATAGTTCACTTAGTCATTGTGTCCATTCATAGACCTTAGTTATAAGCTTCACATACACATTACAATAGTTATATTGTGTCAATAAATATTGAATGAGATTTAGAATGTGTGACTGGAATGCAGGATACATATATTTACATCAAGATATTCCTGTAATATTAGTCCCCCTAAGTCTTCATTAAATGTCAATCATTCTCGATACTAAATACATATAATATCATCTAACAAGCTTTGATGAATAGTAATGATGGCCTTCATTTGCGTCTGTTTCCAGTTATCATCCTCGACACCTTAATAACATTATTTTCAATCATGTAATGCCTTAATAACATCATTTTCAATCTAAATCTTCAAATTATCAACATCATGTCAAAAAATAATGGAATTCATGATTTATGAAGCCTTAACATGTCAAAACAAACCAATTTGCTTCGATACTACTTGGGAAGAATGAACACTCAGAAAAAACATATTTGGATGTGAAGGAATCCCAAATATTACGGGGATTATCAAAGTATCAATACAATGAGAATAAACTAGATGTCATTCTCATCCTCTCCACACCGTCGCATCGTCAGTGTCAAGTGAATACCCTTTACATCGATGGGGAGAGAGAGAGAGATGAGAGAAGAGAGGGAGACACTCTTTGTTCTATGAATAAGACTTAAAATAAATATCCAATAACGAGGATGAAAAACAAGGATACAACAAGCCTTTTAATAGGCACAAAAGCAACGACCTCAGTGGCCCCTCATCCTGGATAATAGGATCTGCGACAAAACTCCTTTCCTCTTTACCCGGTTGGGGGTTTGATACATCCCAACACATTATTAATATGATTCCTCTCCAATATTCACAAGTTTTGCCAAGCCATTAGCTTATACCACAATAATCCCTATGTAACGTGCATAATCAAGTGCATGATTCTCTCTGAAAACTACGCATTTATCTTCATTCATGCCTTGCAAGTTGAATTTGTGACCTATTGATGGATGAGGTTGAAAGGCCCGATCCCATAACAAGCACTCTTAAAAACCATAAAATCAATAGCAAGTAAATAGTTAGAGAATTGAAGATTTCTTTTCTGATTGATTCCGAGCCTTTTAAGCCATCTGAAAGTATGTAGGTATGACAATCTATGATGTTCTTGTGCGGAGGGCATTAAAGATTATGTTTAACTTGATCTCAAATGACTTTCCCACAAAAAAAAAATTATATGTTGTGTGATTATATGTGCGTGCTACAAAGCACTTGTTCATGACTTTACAGAGGGTATCAAAATTTATTTTCAATTTGATCTGTCCCGTGACTTCGCCCAAAATTTTATTTGTATGACTGTCCATGATGTACTTCTTCAGAGGTGCATCAAAAACTACATTTAACTCGATCTGTCTTATAACTCAGCCCAAAGCTTTTTACGTTGTATTACTTGTACGATGCAACGTCTGGGAGGGCATCGGAAACTATCTTCAACTTGATATGTTTCACGACTTTTACCAAAATTTTATATAGTTTAAAGAAAGCGATGCAAGACATGGAATCCACCAAATGTTTCCCGATCCGTTCCAGAATAATTATTTAGTCAACCGGGGGGGTGCTTATGTATCTCTCAGTATAAATAATTCCACCGACTATATACGTAACTATCGACTCCTCCATGTACGACTCTATCATTTATAGGTTCACCCACCCGCCTTGCATCAATCCATACACCCATATCGTCCACCAGACCTTCACATATCAAATGCGGGCCCGCTGTTCTAGCCGTTCGTTTCCTTCGATTCACGTAGGTGCTTCCACGTAGCAGACGTCGTACGCAGGAGATTAGAAGCTCTCAGAGCCTACCACGTAAGGCCCTTTGGTGGATGAAACCCCATCCACCAAGAATTTTCTTCCACTTACGGGCCATTAGAAATCAGAGATCCGGCCGCATACAATGGAGATGAAGATTACGACATGCAGGATAATAAAATACCCGAGAGAAGAACATCATGTTCTCAACATGGACATTGAAATGTACTGTCTTGATATTTAGATGGTGTCTTTGAATCCCGTAGTTAAGCCACAAAAAAGCTCTAGAAACTATAGAACAAACTAGAAAAATTCTGATACTGCAGACACGGATAAATGGAATTTCTCCCAAAACGACCCAAAAATCAGAAAGAAAATGTCATTTTGGATGAAGCGCTACTCTCAAAATATAGCTTTTTTATGAGGACATTAGCACAAAATTACATGGTCGACAGACGACAGTTAAATAATACGAGATGTGTGAATGAACATGGAGTAGATTCTCTTCAGCACGGCTCGGCTCGGTGGAAAATGTCATTTGAGTTAAAGACTCACAGCAGTTTGCCCCTTACATAGACATTCATACAAAACTACAAGATCGGGAGGAAATTACACGGGATGTGAGAATGAACAAGGAGTAGATTGTCATTTTCAGCAGCGCTGTGCTCGGTAGATCATCGGCGTGCGGGCCGGGCTCAGCAGCTGGTAGACTCCACCCTTGGTAACTTTGCACCCGGGGCGAATAAAATCCTGTTCAATCTCCCACAGAAGGCCCTGGAAAAAGTTTATATCGCAAGGCAAAACAAGAGGACCATCGTTTGTGTAGCCATACTCCATTTCAGCCTCGTCCAAGAGCGTTTTAAAGCGGGAATGATTAACATAATCCATCTTGATCAAGAACTTCTCCTTCTCAGATCCCACGCAGACAGTGAGATAGCCCTCCGGCACAACCCGGGTCTTCTCAGCTGCTACCTTCTTAAGCACATACGGCAATAAGCTCTCATCGAACGAGTTCTTCTTCCCGCGGCCTATAGAGCGGCAACGGTCCAGTGTCTTGAATATGATGCCCTTCTTCGTTCGGTCCATGGGTCGGAACTAGATCGTCGGGGAAGGGAAAAAGTATTAAGATTCAAGCTTACCAACTGTGCTAAAATTCTAGCTGATAGAAATGGCGCTGCGTTTCCTCTCAGGAAGGGGGTTGTTCTTCAACCTCACCAACCGTGTTAAAAGCTATAGTCAGGATGTTGTTCTTCAACAAAAAGGAGGGGACTTTGTGGGGGGAGAGCTGGCTTAGGAGGACACCCAGATGTCCGCTTCCATGAAAGCCTTTGCAGAGGGGAAAGGAGGAAGGAAGGGCCCGCTATCCTCTATCGTACACCTTATAGAACATAACATTTCCCCTTGGCAAGGCTCGGTTGCTCATAGAACAAGGCCCATACTGGAGTCACAGGGAGGAGAGATAACTGCTACCCAGCAGAACTAGACTTCAGACAGAGCTTGAGGGGAGAAGAAGATCTAGGTTTACCCTCTGTCTGAGGTTGGGGACGAAGAGAAGATGTTAGGGGAGGAGGTTATATATAGGGGAGGGGGCATTGGAAAGCGGACTCTTGCGTGTGGTGGCGCCTTCAGCTCAAAGACGTGTGATATGTGTCTCTTGGGGGCTAACGAATAAACGCCCCTTGTTGCCTTTACTTTGTTTTTCCATAAAGGTTCTCTGATACCAAACGAAAGAATATGAAATTGTGTGAGGACCCTTTCAAGGTTACGCAACGAAACCACGCACGGCTTCCTCTTTATTACTACAATTGACAAATATTATAGGAAATTAATGCAGGTCACATGCCTTAGCCTCTGTCGAGAGGGCAGAACAGCCCATCTGCCCATGGTTGATTGAGGGAGACGCGGCGATCAACGCCGTCCAGCCGATCTGTAGGTACAACCATGAATCTGAGAGTGGGGAAGGCGCCTCAGTTTTAAGGGGCTCTACAGTCATTTAAATCAGGAAAAAGAGAGGCAAAGCACACGTCAACGGTAATCAGCGCCTGTATCCGAAATCTGATACGATAGTTAAAGGGTGGTCAATTTGGAGCAGCCAAAACTCTTAGGAATACGTGGGGTCTCGATTGACCCAATCCTTTTCCCTCGATGAAATTGTCAACTTCGTCGGCCTGTAGATAGATAGATAGATAGATAGATAGATAGATAGATAGATAGATAGATAGATAGATAGATAGATAGATTGATAGATAGATAGATAGATAGATAGATAGATAGATAGATAGATAGATAGAGAGATAGATAGAGAGATAGAGAGATAGAGGGGGAGGATATTTAAATTTGGAGACGTCAAAGAACTGTTCTGATGCACCGCGAAATGTTTTCCAGATTGTTTCGCTCCTTAGCCCAAGTTGATGAGGTGAGAATTATTCTCGGTTTAATTTCTCTCATCTGAATATTCAAAGAGAGGCGATGAAGAGGTGCGAGAAGGACCGTATAGCTCTTCTGACAGCTTTACGATTGTTCTACGCGAACTACCAATTTAGCCCGTATACAAGCAATAATTGCGAGTTATTTAATCCCCTCGATTGTGATAGATTTCATGAGAATGACCGCGAGTCGGGACCGGATCGAATACTAAAAACTGAATCTCAGACAAGGGCAAATAAGTGTCTCTTTGTCTACATGTTGATTCTTGTTATAAATAACATAAAGTTATGAACGTAAGGTGGTTTTCGAATTGGGACCGCATCATGTTTAACCAGTTCGTGCGACGCCACAACTCGATTGGCTCCCGTCATTGTCGGGCTGCCAATCAGCTGAAAGGCTGTCGTAGAGTTTTTGGTTGTTCCAGCCAAGCGGTTTTTGCAGAACGACAAGAGAAGTAGTGAATTATTGCCCATCCATGAAATAAAATAATGGGTTCATCATCGCCATTCCAGGAATGTCGGACAAGAGGGCAGAAATTGGTTCGACGATCGCCATGGCCTCAGCTCATGCTTTCTTACCATTAGATCTTTTCTTAGAAATTCTGACAGTGTGCGCCTGAGAGAGTGAGAGAGAGAGAGAGAAGAGATGGAATGTCCGACCCTGGAGATGCGCTCAGGCGGAGTTGACATTTTGAAAACCGGAGCAGGTAAGAACTCGTACTGAAAACCGCCCAACGTTTTCTTTCCAGAAGACGAGACGTCCAGCCCTAGTGTTTTTAAACTTTTTAACTCTTTCTCTCTCACTCCCAGATTGCACATAGAGAATATTATCTCCTTAGAGTCTTCGTAAGGTCTCTTCGAATTGAGAAGTACAAATGTTGAAGAGAGAGAAATAGAGAGAGGCAGATAAGAGAATTGGGTCAAAGAATTTCCGCCTTCCCACCACAGTTATGGTTTCTGTGTGCGACCGAGGATAACATGCGATATTATGCTAAAATGCTTCTCCAGAAAATTATTTCTTATAGAAATTGAGCGTGATTTGAGATTTGATGAGGCAAAGACGTAGACGGAGGCATGGCGGCACGCCCCATTCAAAGAGAATCTACGGGAAAGATCGAGGATCAATTAAGTGACACCCTCGACAGCGACAATCATCGCCAATTCAACGCGGCTTATCCTTCATGGTAGCTCACGCATGCAATAATGGTTTATTCTTTATTATTTATCCTCCTGTCTTACGTAGATTCCGTGGAAAAAAGCTCAAGCGGACCCCCAACTGAGTAAATAAAATGGATTGTGCAAGGACAAGGACTAACAACTGTTGCTGTGGGCCGTCATGGGGCTTCTTTCTTCAGCTTTCTTCTCCACCAATCATACATAGGGATCGAAGAGAAATGGGATATAAGAGGACGGGAGAGGGAAGAGAGAGAACAACAGAGTTAAGAAAACCGAGTTTATCTTAGATCCTTGATCCGCTAATATTCTATGAGAAATGTGTGGTAATGATAGTATTTTCTTGAATAACCCAGTTCAAGTCGTCTAACTTAATCAAATCTTAGCGGTTTATTTAGATCGTCGTGCTATTGAGTATTGAGTATGCAACTCGAAGCGCGTTCCCCTATTCTCGTTAAGGGAATTAACGGCTAGGATTCAATGTATGAATAAAGACAATGTTTTCGTATCTAGGATTCAACCTAGATACGAAAACATTGTCATGATTTAATCTAGACCTAGCCGTTATGAGCTGTTATAACGCCTAGAATTAAAATGATGAACGTTTCCATTATAAAGGCTATTATACTTTAATATAAATACAAACATACTTGTAATCAAATAATTTGTAGAACATTTCGATCCTCTCTCTCTCTCTCTCCCTGTTCTTGGCAAACTCTGTTGATTCTTTTCACATACATTTTCTTATCTTTTGGGATGCATTGTTTGAGGTTCGATGGTCTTTCCTTCTTGCTCGGTAACTTATTCGTTGTTGTGATTCTCTCTCTAAAAAATCATTTTATCCTTGCAACTCTGGAAGGCTGACGTAGTGACCAATTTGGATGGAGAACAGCTCATTTGTGCTTTGCAACAGATAGAAAAGAAGAGTTGTGGCATCATTGAAGGTGCAAGAAATAGGAAAATTTACATCACTAGCAACATCTTGAGATGGTCGAGATCCACTTTGGTGGTATTAAGGAGAGAACAGTCGACTTCGCTTACAGACTGGGCGACCGTTGCTGTCGTCCAGTCTGTAAGCGAAGTCGACTGTTCTCTCCTTAATAGGCAGAGCTGCTTGTGTTCCAAATTGGCGCTGCCCATCCTGCTCTCCTTTCTTTCTCGTCCGAGCTGAAGGATGTTTGGGCCTACAAGAAAGCTATCATGGAACCTCAGCTTCATGGTTTAATCGCTGTCTTCAACGCTTATGTTCAGGAATAGAGAAGCAAGAGAGGCAGAATGTGTTTGTGTCTGTGTTAAAGAGAGTAAGAGATACAATGAGGATGAGAGTAAGAGAGAGGGAAAGAGTAAGAGAAAGAATTAAGGGACAGAGAGAGAGTGAGGTAAAGAGTAAGATTGAAAGTGAGGAGACAGAAAGACTGAGTTAGAGAGTGAAATTGAAAGTGAGGGAGAGAGAAAAGAGAGAATGAAGCGAGAAAGAGAGAGTGAGGGAGAGAGAGATAGGTAGAGAGTAAGAGTGAGAGGAAGTGTGAGCGAGAGAGTAAGAGGGAGAAAAACGAGAGGGAGAGTAAGAGAGATGTTAGGAGAGAGAGAGAGAGTGAGAATAAGGGAGATAGAGTGAGTGAGAGAAATAGAGTAAGCGAAGGATGGAAGAGAGAGAGGGAGCCAGAAAGAGAGAATGAG
Organism: Wolffia australiana; assembly: GCF_029677425.1. NCBI lineage: Eukaryota > Viridiplantae > Streptophyta > Magnoliopsida > Alismatales > Araceae > Wolffia > Wolffia australiana. The sequence continues at coordinate 6,905,721 of NC_135841.1, read as the reverse complement.
TGAGAGAGAGAATATGAAACAAAGAGTAAGATAGTATAGGTCATGTTGGATCAATCTCACCTTTTTTTGAAAAGGGGACAATTATACAAGCATCAGTTATTCTCAAATAGAAGAAATTGTTCCACCAATTCCAGAACTTGCTTCCACCAATTTAAAGTATACGATTAATTTCAAAAGTTTCATTGTAAAAATGCTTTGAAAAGTTGTATCAATGCACAATAAATGAGCACGGCACATGATTGATAAATATAAGTGCAGGTCTTCCCTTTTTCTAATCTTTCTCACTCAATTTTCTATCACAACGTGAAAAACAAGAAGGAAGCCTTGTTTTTGCAACAATTGGAATCAGAGGTATTAGATATCTTGAAGCATCCTGCGAGAGACGAAGCCTGAGCAAGGTCTCCCATGCCTCAACGACATGTGGAGTCAAATGATATGCATGAAAGGACACTCATGGTGGTTGAATTGACATTTCTATCTCCATTTCCAACTCTCACCAAGAAAAACTATTGTCTTTAAACAATGAGAAAGGAGTGACACCTGGAAACACACAGCCTGCAGGTATGCTTGTCAATGTTAGATATCATGGAAACCATTTTGAGACTTCCTAGGGTCAACTGGCGATGAAGAAGATGTCAAAAGAGAACTAGGAGGACTCGGAAGCAGTAACATAGGAGTCAAGCAGGTTATTGAGACCATAATAAAAAGACCAATACTAGAGTAATAAAAACTAAATTTGAGAAATGAGAAGATAGAGGTTGATTTTGTGATCAAAATCATAGATGTGGTTTCTAAGTTAAGAAGCCTTGGTGACAAGACAACTGAAAAGGAGGCCCTCTGTAAGCTTGTGTGGGTTATGCCATCAAAGTTTGATTCCCTTCTCTATTGAGTTGTATGGCTATAAACGAGAAATGACATTGGATAAAGCAATAGGGTGTGTCAGTCAGCAAACTGGGAGTCCCAATAAGTTGTTAAATAGACCAATAGGACTTATAATAAAGACTCGCAAATAATAATTCAATTTGTACGCCTATACTCGTTATGAGAATTAGTGAAGAGGATTCGACGTAAGTTTAATTCTACTTGGAATAAAAGATAGACAGCTAGGATCAAACATAGAAGGAAAACAATTTAACGCCTACGGTTAAATCTTAATATAGTCGTTAGACTCATATTTAAAGGATATAATTAAGTAGAGAAACTTTAAAATACAATGGATATATATTGTATCATAAATATGAACCAACTTAATGCTAGTTGTGAGGGATATACAAAATATACTTGTTATGAGAATTAGCTCGTAGGAGTGAAGATAATTTCAAATCTAGATAGGATTAAATATAGCAGCTAAGATATAACCTAGATAGGAAAATAATTTAACAACTAGGGTCAAATCTCAATGTAGTCATTACACTCATTTTTAACGGTTCATTTTTATTGTTATAAAAACACTCACAATACAATGTTTATATATTTTATTATAAAAATGAACCAATTTAATCTTAATTATGGGGGACATACAAACTATACTAACAGATATCTATTTGCCTCATTCTTTCTTCTCCCTTCTACTCTTATATCCCTTCTTGTTCCAAAGTTAGAGTGATTCTCTAATTGGTATCAGAGCTACGACAAGCATCAAGATATTCAACATGACAGAACCAAATTCATCTTTATAATGCCTTCTTCCAAACAAGCCAGAGAGATCTGCATAGCTACCATGGGACAAGTCCATGTGGTAATTCTGATCAAAACAGTGCAATGCTGACTTTTCTTAACGGGTATGATTTAATGAAGTTGATAGAATATATTCCTCCTCCGATCTCCATTTCAGATGACCAGGGAAATGCAACTGGGAACCATGAGTTCAAGAAATGGTGGAGAATAGACCAACAAGTACTTGGATTTCTCAATCAAACTATTTTGGAATCTTTTTCATTCCTCATCTCAGCAAGAGTAAATCAACATTTGAAGCTTAGGAGAAGCTAGACAACAAGTTCTTTGGATGGAATCAAATCCGCAAGATGGAGCTGCAACATTGGTATCATAATATGAAGAAAGGATCAATGAGCACAAATGAATGTTTAAAACACCTAAGGTCAGTTGTTGAATAGTTAGAATTGGTTGGAAAAAACAGTCAATGTGTCATCCATAGCATCCACTTTCTTGAGTTTTACTTATACACAATTCGCTATTATTATCAATGCCAACATTCGGCGTCTAATGTTTGATGAAACTGTGACCAATCTCAAAGCTCATGATGTCTTCCTTATGTTTGATGGAAATATATTTGCATCAGCAAGCAAACCACACATTCTATTTGTTATTCCATGTTCATTAGTAGAACATATTCATTGTAATTCCTATGTGATGCTTATAATGAAGTCCATGCATACATGATCGGACTTAGTAAATTATGATGAGATTGTCATATAGTGATCAATAGTCTCTAAGCATGTATTCTAAAAATTCATACTCAAAATCTACTTGAGAGGGACATCGAAGTATCCAAATAGAATAGCTCTATCTAGCTTCACTCATATGATGAGTATGGCCAATCTCGTAATCATTAGTGTGGAGATAAGGATAGGTAGTGGGTGCTCCTTAATGGAAATAGTTTACTGAATTAATCTATACACATCACTGAATGGTGTTTTATCAACCTACCAATCTAGTTGATTCACATCATGGTTGTGTAAGTGGTCCTTAGACTTGAGAGACCAAAGACATCTTGTGGAAGGAAAATTGTACTTTGATTATGACATACAAGTCTCTAATCATGAGATTTTAAACAGTGTTAGTGTGAGTGCATCGAGAAGTTTACAAAGATGATTGAGTAGTCAAGATGTGAGGGTCATTAACTAGACTCATATGTGGGCCTCGCGGGTCACACACAAATGGTCTTTTGGTCATCGGAAGATATACTTAGTTTTGGGAGTTTTATGAAAAAAATCCCACTTATTATAAATAAGGGAAGGCTTTGAATGAAATTCACCTAGGCCAGAATTTTTCATGGGCCTTCCCCTATTTCTCCCTCCCCCCCACACCTCCACTCAACTCCGGATGTAATCAAAACGGGATAATGACGATAACGGCGGGTGAACGGAGTTTGTCAAAGTGAAGGAGGAGATTCAACGTGCCATTTATCTTATGGATACGTCTAGAGGCTGCATACGTAAGCATTTTCACATGACCCATTCGAGAGTCGAAGAAATCATGGATGCATCCGTGTCGAGGTTATTCATTTCATGTTTTTGTTTATTCCGTTATGATTCCATTGTAAGTCTTCTACTACATGGAATCATCATATTCATCCAGATCATGGCCTCTAGAATCCAAAAAAAACATGGTTTTTCTAGTGCAACTGCTGAATTACTTTGGGTAAAATATATCCTACAAGAGTTACAACTTTCATTTGATTTAATACAAATTTTATGGTGTAATAACTTAGGAGCTACCGACCTTACCAAAAAAACATATTTTTCATGCTCCAATTAAACACATTGAAATAAAATATTATTTTGTTAGAGAATGTGTAGCATAGACCAATCTACAAGTCAAATTTATTCCAAGCCACAATTAGATAATAGATGTGCTAACCAAGCCTATAGCCAAAGCATGGTTCTAATGGTTGCATGCCATGCTCAATCTCGACTGAGCATGAAATTGAGGGGGGCATCGAAGATGCATCAATCAAGGATATTGAAGCAATGTGATCATCTATTGGTGGAGATATGAAGATGCACAACAAGCTTCATATTCTAGACGTTCAATATTCCTTGAACACATGAAAATTGCCATCAATAAATAGAGGGTGAAGATGTTCTTAAAACAAATTGAGTATTTCATGTTTTTTCTCCGTCTCTTCTTTTACCTCTCCTTTTTTTCATCTAGTATCATTCTTATACATCTTCTATCCTTTTCCACTTCATCTTTATCAACACAATGCAGTTACCTTCATTTTAACATAGTACATAAAAGGAAAAATTATCCTTCTAGAATATAAAAGTGACAAATACCCCTGAAACAAGAATATTCCCCACATAAATGAAAGATAATCATTTTACTTTCATTAAAATAAATCTCCATAAAATTGCATCATCATATAGTCTTAACAAATATTTCTTCACAAAGCAAGAAATATGTTATTCCATGTTCTTGGAAACATAACTAAAAATGCATATACGGAGAGTTCCTGCAGACTTATATTTCTGAGGATGGAGCATGACAATGGGGAAAATAGCATGCTATATATATTGAAAAGCAGTATGAAGGTTATATCAGCTAACTATGGCAGAAGAATCTTTTACCCATTGAATATGTCTCAGGCCATCATGGAAGAGAACAAGTGAATCAAAAGCCCCATAAAGGACACATATAAGTGAAAAGAAGACTTTATGTAGTCATCTCAAGATCACAATACAAGCTAATTCTTAGGTTAAGAGCAAATCTTATGAATAAAGCACAAGCTCAAACAAAGAGTGACATTTCAGGAGGCATTTAAGCCATGGAAAGCAAAACCATGATGTATATAAGCTCAAGCCTCAAAAACAGATGGCCATGAGAAAAGCAATACAAGCCTCAAATGCAAGAATACCAAGGCTTATACCAACACATGAGTATACACAGAAGTGCTTACACGAGGTATGAGAGTAGAAAAAGGAAATCTCCAAACACTTGAAGACAGTCCAAAGACAAGATCAATATCTATCAATTTGCATGAAGGGCCTATTCTATCCTTCCTCAATTCTACATGTGCTTTATACAAGAGCAGTGGAATTAGGAGTAGACTATGGTTAAGTGTGTGTCAAAAAATTTATTTAACTGCTTGCATATCAAAGTTTACAATTCCTTGATAGCCGCTGAAGCTATTCACTTCCCTTTTAATCACCTGGGTCAACTACAAGATCAGGAGGTGAAAAGTACTTCCATGAGTGAATTACATATTATCAATTCTTGCTCTACAATCATACTACTTCCATTATTTTTAAAATTTATCTAAGTGTATTATTTTGGTACCACATTTGGTCTTATCTGACAAATCATCCAAGGGCTATTTTGAGACCCCATTTTCATCACATTTCTTTTTTACAAATTCCCAATGTAATGCACAAAACAAGCAGTGATCAGTTCAACTGAAATCACACAGAATGGAAGCACAATGGTATCGTTATCAGAACTCTTAAAACCTGGAAATTTTACCAAGACCGATGTCACATGTTGGTCACTTATTTTCCTATTCATTACAACACCTGCTCATGTACCACTTTTTTATGGCCTTTTTTCCAGATTTGTGCATTCAGAAACATATTTTTTAAAACTGATATCAATGATTTTTTTCATTTTAGAATAAATATTGATGTGGGATTATTAGGATTGAGGATTTGACGACTAAAGGCAACCTAGTTGTGGATAATACAAGCCCCATATCACCACAACTAATTCAAACCTTTGAAACTTGATAAAATATTGATGGTGCAGTCCCTTTCCTTGGTCAAGGGAAGGAAAAATTTATTTTCATCCATTGTGGTGAAAAAAGCTCAAAATCCGCTTAATGAAGACACGAACATATTCCACTAACTATTCTACTAAATCTGACAACGATGAAAACAAACATGGAAATAGTGGAGGGTATTTTACAGATCACCAATGAGGTTGAGAGAAGCGTAGACCTAGGTACTAAAGTATTGTGGTTGGGTGGTGTAGCAAATCAAAGAGGTATTTGAAGACATGGGCTTCAATAGACCTGGATTTGAATTCAACTGCACAATCCGTTAGTAAGGGGTGAAGAGGAAAGTCTCCTCCCTGTGGGTTTGGGTAGCGCCCTAAAACCTAAATGGTAAATGTGATTGGAGATGTTTGAGAAATGTGGCATAGAGAAGGATGAGATGGCACCACCCAGGAAGCATTGGACAGCATAGTGCAGAATGTATGGCACAAAGCAGTGTGATGCATGTGGGAATGGCATGGTGAGGGGTTGACTGCATGACAAGAGGCTTCCCATCTCTTGCAATGCAGTGTTGGATGATGGCACAAAGTAGTGCAGACAACGTGGCAAGGTGTAGTTGGTGTGGCACGTGATGCCAGATATACGATAAGGAAGGCCCCCTCTCACTAACAGACATGTCAACTGAGGAAGTTAGGTCAATTCTTTAGATGAAAACTCGATTCTAAAAATCACCAAATGACACATTACATAAATGGCTTAATTATAAAACCTTGGAATAAATTCTGTGTGTTTTATATTTATTTTTTCAATTTATTTACATCCTATGACTTTCACTTATGTATTGATGGGTACAACTGTACAGATTTCATTCTGGATAAGAGAATTGGATTTGATGTTGAGTACATTTAACCAATCGGAATTTTTAGACACTTTTCAATAGAATGTATGTTCTCGTTCTGAGTTTATAACCATGGAAAGGCATAGTGTATGTTTTGTTGTGAGATGACCCCATTTGTGATTGTTTCTATTTTTTACCTGATTTTTTTGTATTGTTGTTGGAAAATCTAATACTAAGTTGGAAGAAATATTTTCTAGAATTTTGGCCTCATAGGGAGTTACCTTTTGATGTGGAGTGGGCCATGGTGATAGATATTTTGTTTTATAAAAATGGGTTCTCTTCAGAGTTACTTGTCATGACCTCCAATTAGGTACATCACCGTGATTCAAATTATTTGACAAAGAAGGGGAGACATTTACGGGAGAATGTGATTTAATGGATTGATTCCTTATTTCTGAGTTGACCCACCAAGTAATGCATAGCCTAATATCTGTGAAGTTGTTGACTTGTTCTTATCATGAAATGGTAGTGCAGTGTGAGGATATGAGATGACACTTTCGTTAGTTATGACATCTTCATAACTACATAATTTCCAATGTTGAGAGCAAAACACCTATAACCTTTGGGTGTCTAATTAATCCTTATGAAGAGGCACTTTTATATCTATATGTAACTTTATTTCCAGTATAATGGAAAATATTAGGTTAGGATAAGAAACATAATGTTTTCTTAAATGTATACTCAGGGGAAGACTCCAATAGTTTCTCAAAAGTGAGTAGATTTTCAAGACTGGTTTGACATGTGATAAATGAGATAATTTGTAGTCATGCATGCCTCAGAATTTCTTGGGGATGATGCATGATGCACTAATGGTGAGACAATTACTGTAATAGGTTTATATTTTCTCTCATTGTAAATTTTTCTCAGGAATAAGTTCATGATAATTGGTGATGAATTAAATATTTTTAAGTTATCATGAAGTGCTTGGAATTTAACACCCCAATTTGATTGCACTAAATCATTTCAGATATGAGCCTTATGTAAATTCACCAAAAATTTTACATACATTTCCCAATATGCTCAATTTAGTTTGAAGTCAATACAGTTTCATAGATGTTTTCACACCAATGTTTCCATGGTTTTCACTCCAATGGTTGTTATATCCTAGTATAGTTGGTGATGATTGAGGCGTATTTTGATTCATGATTTAACTCTAATATCAAAACAGGTAGGAACTATGAAGGATGATGGAACCCATAAGGCAATTTTATACTCAAAAGGGAGCAACAATGAAGTATCAGATAAGAGAGGTGAAAAAGATATAATTGATTCGATCAGGGTGCAGTCTCCTGGCTCTAGTTTTTTGGGACATCCAATTATTATCCATGTGAACCTCATAATGTCATTGATACAGATTTTGATCAATAAAGAATGAGAAATGATGAAATACAACATTTTTATTATTATTAATCCATCCTCTATGTATAGCTTTTCACCAATCTCAAACTTCTCCAATGACCCCCCATCATTTAGCACTATGGAAATAAGCAATCAAGGTTTTCTACTTCCACTAGCCTTCTATGGCCAATATGTAATGGCTAATTGTTACAAATCTTTTTGGGATTGAATATTACTTTCTTTAATGCATAATATCAAGACACATTTCATGTTGTGAGATGGGAATCTATAAGATAATATCAGTTTATTTAGTCTCATATCAAATAATGCTAAAATTAGAAAGTGCATATATGATGTGTGGTGCATAAAGCACCTCTTGAATCATATGGTATTCCTGAGAGGTGGCATGGGTTTGTCAACATGGAAGACTGTGGATGGGTTCATGGATCCCTACATGGAATTATAATAAGTCATCACTTGAGTGTATGCTTATCACCAAAGTGTCCCCTGATGATCTAAAAGAATCCATTATTATCACATGATATATTAGCATGATAATTTGACAAAAATGTATCATTTAATAATAGTTTCATTTACTAATAGTAAAAAATATATTTCATTAATTATCCTAAGGAACATTTCATTCACATGAATTATCAACTAAAATATGCTTCTTTAATTTCTATGAATGTCATGATATCATGTATCCAATGCCAAGATTCAGTTAGGCCTATTTGAAAGCCTGGTGAGATCCATACATGTTGAAATAGCCTTCATTGAATTCGCATCTAGAGGGAAAGTATCAAGTTTATTCAAAGACAAGGGAATACATCTGATCAATAATGTACAAATGCATAATATATATGGACTATTATTTAGAGATAAAGGAAGGTTTGGTCACCAAAATCAAGCTCAAATCCAGTAAATTTAGGAATAGGTTAGAGGTAAGGAAAGGTGTGTGGTGATGTTTAATATCCACATCACTTGTGCCAATTTCAGAACACACCAAGCCCCTTGTGTGATGTCTTGTGCAATTTTTGTGAAAATTTTCATTGCACATTGCACATATTCACACAACTGATTTGAAATTATGAAATTTAAATAAAATATTTTGTGTTAAAATTATAGAAAAATATTTAAATGTTAAAACAGTGAAATAACCATCATCAGATATCATCCGACATTTATGCTTAATCAATATTTGTTAGTTTAAAATGAAGTTTATAATTAATGACTTCCACCACTATGCAGATAATTATTATTAAGTTGAGAAACTTATTTTTTTAATTAATAATTTATGATCATAACTTTTAACGTATACATGCAACATTTTATAAAACATTCCTTAGTTTGAAATTTAGTTTAATAATTAGCAACTTCCACCACTATGTAGATAATGGTTATTATATTATTAAAATTATTAATGTTATGATTAATATTCTAGAATAATAAATTTTAATGTAGGTATGCAGCATTTTATAAAACACTAATAAGTTTGTAATCAACTCTATTACTATTGATGCCCACCACTACATAGATAATAAACATTATATAATGCCAACTTGATAATGTTATGGTTAATATTCTAGAAAACATAACTTTTAACATCTGCATGCATCATTTCATAAAACATTAATTAGATTGAAATTAAATACACAATACAAATGAATGTCAAATTTCAGCTGTATGAGAAAAAAAGATGAGTTATCTTGGCATGTCTTCCATCAACACAGAAAACAATGTCTAAATAGTTTCAGCTTGAAGCAAAAAAAGTTCAGCGTAATCAACCCAAGGATCCTTGTCGTTTTCTTCATCCTTCTACTTGGCATTGTTATTGACATTGTCCTCCACTCGCCACCAACACTTCAGTGTCATAAGTAGCTCAATGATCTCTTTTGTCAACCTGGTCGCTTGTAGTTGATGATGACATGACCGACATGGACTAATATCTTTGAGGATGCACTCATCATGGAGACGAACAAGAATTCCTTTGCAAATATTCCTAACCATGTATATGAGAGCTCACATGATATCTTCCATCAGTGCAATAGTTATGTTTCCTGGATAGGAGGTGAGCTAATGTACACATATGGCTCATGCCTGGGATCAATGGTGGGCATCTGCTCACTGTTAACAACTTGTCTTATGTTGTACTAAAATAATTTATAGTAGTCCATGCGAGACGAAAAAATATAGAAGACATTGTATGAATTATACTTGGATCACTGGTGACCCTAGGCGCATGTAATAAATTCTTCACATATGTTTTGGCGTTTTCCTCAAAGTCATGGTTAACTTATCATAGCCTGATGGAGGAATCAATGAGTGCAGCAATTGTGAAGGCCTGGTTGTGTGTGAGGATTGATGCATATTTGGTCATCTTGGTCTTCATTGCATGAAAAACAGTGTAGATCGATTTTTTGTCATGTCAATATGACATTGTTGCCTTGAAACATGGTCTTATCTCTAATACCATGCATGACACTATCCAGATGTCTCATTATTTCTCTTAAGATAACGATGACTTCATTCAATGTTGGCACCTTTGATCGACATCACGAGGGGTTCAAACCTATGAATCCAACACTAGATTATTCTACACATTCGGTAGCAAGATGTCAAGAATCTCCCTCTTCTCAACTCTAGTTACCAGTATGAAGTATGTGGAATTGCACCTTGTTGGGTAATATAAGGGAATGCTCTTCGAGTGGATGGAGAGCAGGGACTTAGCCGCGTGGAACACGATGCTGAGCGGGTACACGGCCAACGGGCTCGGGCTGGAGGCGTTGAACCTGTTCGAGAAAATGCGGCTTCGGCCAGACCGGGTCACCTTCCTGGCGTTGCTCTCCGGGTGCTGCCACTGCGGGATCTATCTCTGATCCAATGGGCTAAATTGATTGCATAATATTATATAACACTTGTTACTTGTATCGATTCATGTATTGCAATGACTATCTCCTTGAGCTGAAGTATGATGCCACCCAACAAAATGTGAACCAAAGCCATCACATGCTGTGTTCTTCTCTATCATTCACCGTAGGGCTATCATTATCATATTTAATGACTTTCTCTTATGGCCCCTCTATCACACATAGGGAGCTCAACCTAGCCAAGAATACAAGGTTGATGATGTGTGCCATATAGAGCATGTGTGATGCCGGACGTCGTCGATGATGTCCAACGGGTAATTTCCTTATGGAACATGTAACTTCGTGATGAAATGCAACCTAGGCGGAGTGTACGTGCAGGTCTGACTTGTGGGAATTCGCTAAGTTTCGAGCTCTGAGGCAGGCGACCAATGACGATAACGGTGACCTTCTGACCCTCGTCGAAGCAACGACGGTGACTACGGTGATGACATAAATAATTTCTGTTGGCGTTCGCACGTAACGAACGGGCTCGATCCGTACCTAAGAAACACTCAACTCGTAATTTTATCGATAATTCTCTCACCTAAACTATCCCGAGCGCGGTGGAGTATAGTCAAAAAATATACTAAAAGACGTAATATAACTGATGACCAAGGGGAACGACGTACCTCGTTCGTGGCAGATTTCGTCATCGATATCTTTGTCGGTGTCAATGACCGTGCAGGTAGGTGCGATGGGAGCGTGCTAGAGATAGGCCCGACGTAGCTCGATAGATGGCAGAGGCGCGTACTGGAGCGTGACGCTGGAGGATGAGGGCAAGGCAGAAGGAAGAGTGGTAGGAGGACTCCGAGCGTGGTCAGGGCATGAGGTGAGTGGCACATAGGATAGGTGTCGATTTGACAAAATGACACAATGTGTGTGCGCGACATTATTAAAGATTAGAGGCTCGGAGGGCATGGGTATCACGCTTGTTGGCAGTAGCAATTAGGTCAGCCGGCACAACAAAGACCCAGCAGATCAAACAACGGTCGCACTCGATGGTGAGGGCGAGACGGGACAACAAACCCCGGCAGCACGGCGGGCCGAATGACTGATCCACTAGTGCGATTTCCTGGGTGGACCCAGCTGGGGACAGACTTGGGCCAAATTGGTGGAGGGTGTGTCCCTGGAGGCGAGTCTGATGGTCCAAGCGGCCTTGCGCAGACTGAGCGGCACTCAGTTACACCGCTCAGTTACTATGACGCGGGTGTGCAAGCGCCGGCGAAGATCGCGGCCAAAACAACGGGGGCGTGAGTGGGTCAGCCGTGCGGGTGAGTGTCGCAAAGGTGTTTCTTTTGATCAAACTGAAAGGGTTCAACTGGACGCGCGAAAGGCACACGTACAACCAACAGAATGCATCGGTCTTGGCACGGGCCGGTGAACTTCACGGCGACGATCGGTCAACAACGTTGTGGCTCGTTGGGCACTTGTGAACGAGGCATATACTGTGGGGATCTCCTATCATGGACGGAGTGCAACTCCATGCACACCCTGCGCTCATGTTGACCGTAGCACGTGTGTCGCTCATGGTGAATGCAAACCGGAAATACTGTAACAGAGTCGCGCGCGGGGCTAGTGTGCAAACCTGGGAGTCGTCGAAAGTGTGGCGACCAAAGGCGACGGCAACTGGTGGTTCTTCCACTCCCTCGTCTTCTCTCCTATTCTCTCTTCTTCCTTCTCTTCTTCTTTTCCCTCTTCCTCTCCTTCTCCTCGGTGAGACCTAGTTTGGGTGTAACTTCCATAATACAAAATACCAGATCTGAAACGCGGTGGTGCTCATCATGGCCTTATATAGGGCCATGATGGGCCCTTTACAAAGAGTTCAACAAGGGACCCAACAAGGTAACGCCTTTTACAACAAAATAAACTTTGGAAATTAAAGGAGGCAATGATACGAACGAACACAAACACGATGATACAGACGAATACGATAATACAAACGATGAAAACAAAAACATGATAAATTAGTGAATGAAACGAGCACGAGCCAGCAAGAAATTCGAGTCAGTCGGTGGCACGTTCGTGCTTCTCCCCGGGGTGTTAAACCCGGATTTCTTCACTGTAGCCTTGGCGTGCCGGTCGGTTGGGACATGAGCCGGCAGGGCTCGATGAAGATGATGATGATGGCTTCGAAGGCGCGGTGGCGATCTCAGGATGGCGCTCTCCATGAATGTGTCTTGTTGCACTACATTGACAGTTCACCAAATTTAATTACTTTTCTAGAGGACCAATCATTTTTATGTTGTTTGATGCATTGTATTCCATCACCATGCATAACTATGTTAATTATGGCTTATCGATAAAAAGGCATCAAGAATAAAACCTATTAAACATAATAAAATCATGAATACCTTCGACTTCAACTCAAGCTCCTCTAAGATATGAAGGATGCTTGCACTTATGTTTCCCTAGTGTGGGGGGCTTTCAACTGGCGTACGCCAAGCACAGGCTCACACAATCTCACTAAGTATCTACCCAGGGCACAGTCACCCTAAGGATGCAGTCTTGTTCTTCAAGTATTAGTGACACTCATGAAATGTCAGCAACTTTTCTTTATGTGCTCTTCTTCATATCATTGTAAAGTGACTAAACTTTTTCTTTGGTGGCCCTCAATGATGGGACAAATATCTCTTCTTGTGCAATATAATGGACAAGTCTTATGAAATGCTTCTTCCTAACAATTGCCCAAGGAAAATCGGAAAGAACTTGAAGCGCCCTAGTTCTTTTGTCTTATCTACTTTATGGTTATTATAACACTACTTTTCACTATCTGTTGTGTCAACCATGTGAGCAACTGACCTCTCCTCTAGCACTCAACTTACCTTACCCTCCAAGGTAGCACACTTGACAATGAAACCTTTTAAGATATATCTAAGAGAGGAGTGCTGCTTCGGTATTTGCTACAGTCTACGGTGACACTACATAAGTTACATTTGGATTGATGTCATACCACAGATCTGTAGTACCTTAGTGCATCACTGGCATTAAGGTGAGTTTGTTTATGTTCGGTGGTTGTGCTACTATCATCTGATTCATCTTCTGCAGACATGTATAAGAAATCCAATCCGTATGAAAACATATTTTGTTCCATATGAATTTGCAGTTTTATGAAATGAATAGAGAAGCAAGATAAGTAATAAAATACAGGAATGAAAAAATTAAGAAAGACAACTTAATAGGGATGTGTTATTATGGAACTAAAAGACTGTAATGTTAGGTGGTCATTTGGTATCCTATTTGCACACTATGTATGCATCAAAGCCAGAATATTATTCCAAAAAACCACTAGTTAAAAAAGTCATTAATGCAAAGAAGCATAGATGAGAGAGTTAACATCATAATTATCCACTTGTTTATAGAAATAAATTAAACATGAATTTTAGCTTTCCAAACCCAAAAAGGGCATGAATTTATAAAAGTGATCACAATGCAATCAATGGGTTTCAACTTAACTTATCTTAATCACAATAAATTTTATTTAAATAAATGTGAGTCAAATATAATTAATGTCTTTAAATTAATGTTTTTCCCAGGTGAATCCAACATAGAAAACTTCTGGTTTACATACAACTAGGGGAACAAATTAATTCATTGTCATTTGGATCAGTTCGTGCCCAAATCTTGATCAAAGTGATAAGGACGAGAGGGAATAATTTTAAGCAATGGAGGATTCTACTCTGGGAAAGCTGATTAGATCCTTCATTTTTATTTTCATCTACTTCTCAATTATTTTAAGTTTTGCAGTATCAGTTATTTGCATCGTCAATCAAGGCCAGAACCCAATGTAAATGTGTGAAATATATCAGCCCGAGGGATGAGATTTAAAGTGATATTTTGAAACAAAGAGACATGATAGAATGTCAATTTACAAATATGGCACCTGAAATGAATTAATCATAGTTCAAGGGACAACTCATCACAGAAGATTTTGTGCAAAAAGAGTTCAATTATAGTGTGATCTTTTTTTAATTCAAATAATATAAATGCTTCATGCAAGATTGAATTTCAATTTGAAAAATTGATTCATAAGATATTGAATTACAATCAATATCTTATTTCTGATTTTTTTATTTATAAATTTTATGTAGACATGCTCATTCATAAGTTCAGAACCTTATTTAGATTCAGACTTCCAGGTTAAGCTTTCAGAAGAGGTGAATCCATATCTTAGATAACAAACAAAAATTAATTGTTACTCAAATCTTGGAAAGAACTGATAACTGCGGTGAAATTTTAAAATATATGGAGATAGATTCGTTTGAAGTTAAATAACTGGTTAATTTAAAATAATGATGATTGCTTCAAAATTAAACGGATATGTCTTTTCAGCATCTCGTTCAGTTATTACCAGCAGAAGTCCTCCCCCTAACTTATTTTGAAATTTTACATGTTACATAAATCATATAATTTTTTATGAAGGGATAGATTCTCAAGTTGGATTTCCAAGAATGAATAAATAAGTCATCGATCATATATTTTCAGCATAGTTTCAATCAAAAACCTCATACCAATTCAGGAACACTGCTAATGAATAATTTCCAAGAAAAGTGATATTTTATGCATTCCAATAACTTATCTCATTCACATAGATGAAACAAGAACTAGAACAATGAAGAGTATAACTTAAGCATCCCAGTTAGTTTCCAATTTTGATTTGAAATTCCATAACACAAAGGGATTTGTAAGGATAAACTTCAAATTCACCCTGTGAATTAAATCTCACTATGATCAAAATTGAATTCTAATCAAAGTCACATTTCGATCAGATCAGATATTTGAACATATTCTTATTTTTTATGAATTTAATACTGGAAAAAATCCAAACAGATACACATGATGGGATACTGGAAATTCTCCAGAATTTGATCAGATTATGATTATGAACTTGCTCAATTCTGAAGAAGGGCAACAAAGGAGAAAGAGGATGGAGATTAATAGGGTGAGGAATATCATGAATGGTAGCTTGGCAAATGGCAAGGGAGGTGATGATGTGAGGAAGACAAAGAGGGGGGCAAAAGTTGCACGTGAATCTTACCTGCAAAACTTACATTGATTCACACCAATAGCACTTGGATTTGGTCAGATGGATGCTTCAATCATATGCTTCTGGGGTATCAGAAGTCCTGCAAGAATGCCACAAGTCCTGTCTGAAGTGAAAGAAGCCCCGCCAGGACACGACTGGCCATGTTTTATATTTACTCGTCATAAATTTGCACCGATTCACACATTCACACCACACAATGCTCTGTGCAATGTGCAGTGAGGCTATCGTGCGGGTTGTACATTATGCAAAATTTGATCCAGACCACACACCGGACAGGTCACATGAAAAGCACTACCCTAGCTAGATGATGAGGTGCATAACTTTCACCAAGTTAGTGGGCGTAGTACGGACAGGTAATCATCACCATCCTCAATCATGAAGTTCAGCTAGACCAGTTCACACCATGTATCCCTATGTGACATGATTTTGAAATTACTTAGACTATCGGCTAGGATCATGGCAATATCCAGTTATATGGCAAATGACTATAGCATAAAAACCCAAATGAGGAAAAAATCACCAATATTTAGAAATACTTGTAAGAAACTTCACCAATATTTAGGAATCGAGTGCCGTCCCGTCCCGTCCGTCATCCTTCATCCATATATGAAGATCTTCTTCTCTGCTCGAGGAGAGCTTGAGGTTGTTGCCGAGGTCCTACAATGGCAGGTCTCTCGCTGCGATGTGGCGATTGCGGGGCTCACCTGAAGAGCGTAGAAGAAGCACAAGAGCACGCCGAGCTCACTTCCCACTCCAATTTCTCGGAGTCGACCGAGGCCGTTCTCCATCTCGTCTGCACTACTTGTGGCAAACCATGCCGGACCAAGACGGTGAGCTGAATCTTTAATCTCTTTCTGTTTGTACTTGCGTAAAAATTACTTCTTTGGGCCGAATTTGACCAGATCTGCTGGGATTTTACTATTGTGCGAATGTCGACATGGTGATGAAATTGGGGGTGTTTTCTTAAAGGAGAGCGATCTGCACACAAAAAGGACTGGGCACTCGGATTTCGTTGACAGAACGATGGAGGAAGCGAAGTCGGTTGACTTGGAAGCGCCGGTTAAGGTCGGTGACCACCGGTCGGAGAGCGCTGCCTCTGAAAGTGGCAATCATCAAGGCAAATCTTACTGCTTTTCTTGGAAATGAAGATATATAATATAGTTTTGTGAACCAAGGCAAATGTTTCGTCTTTATGCGCACATTATTTAATTATCTAAATACAATGCATCAGAACGGGTGAATGAACTCTTTTGTTCTGGCTTGATTCATAGCTTGACTCGCGATTTGTAATTCTTCTCAGAGATGGTTGTTCCGGAAGTTGATAAAAATCTTCTTGGAGATCTCGAGGCCATGGGATTTCCTTCTGCTCGTGCAACACGGGCTCTTTATTTCTCCGGTGAGTTAGCTGCCCGAAAAATCGATGTGATTTGCTCATTCCATGTTTATAATGAAGTTAACATAGAATTCTTTTAACTAAAAAAAGTGGGTCTTTGGAATATTCATTGACGCGAGATCTTTTAAAGATTTTTTTGGCAGTTCCTTCAGAAGACGCTGCGTAGATATTAAAACATATTATTCTATGCCTTTCTTTTTCTGGCTGGTGGGACTAGATCTTCGCATTTCATTTTGTTTGGATCTATTTCTTCTCCCGATTTGAGTAGGACTCTGTTTGCCTATTTCTTGTTCGAGTTTGCAAGGTCATGATTGTTTCGTAGAAAAATAATATTTTGGGAATATTTTTTGGCTCGTACATATTTTACTAAGTTATTCCATTTAAGGATGTTTTATGTGCCTTAACCGGGTTTGGACAGATGGATCTTCATACTAACGTTGTGTCCGTTCTTAAATTAGGTCACTAATCTGGTGTTCGTATTGGACACTTTTCTCGCTAATGTCTCTTACATGCATGCCCACGATTTCAGGTAATGGCAGTCTTGAAGCTGCAGTTAATTGGATTGCTGATCACGAAGATGACAAAGATATTGACGAAATCCCTTTGGTATTTCTCTCGCATATATATATATTTTTTTTTTCCGAAGAACTCTCTCATATTTTTATTCATTTTATCCATGGAGCAATTGAGCTCTGCTTGACACTATTGCTATTTTTTTTATTTTAGGACAGTCAGCTGACTATTTCGATTTGGAATAAAAAAAATGTGTGTTGAAATCATGGAAAGTATCATCGGATCTTTGTCTTGATATTTTGATGTTTCGCATCTGGGCTCTTGAGTTATAATTTTGTGAAATGTTTAAAACAATGGCACCGTTTTCTAGGATTCCGCCTTGCATCCATCATCATTGGAGTTCCCTTCTAAAAGACATCACATTCTATTTGGAGGCACTGAAGAATAGCTCTATTTCTTGATCATCTCATTTAAAGGAATTTTTCTTTGTTATTTTCTCTAATGTATTGCCTTTTCTGTTCTCGAAAGAAATTCGGCCACATGAATTAATAGTATTTACATTTAATTGAGAAACCATCTTCTAAATCACAGATAATGGGCTCATTCAGGTCTTTCGTTTATCATTCGCGCTTGACACTGGAAGATTTGTCGCAATTGGTTTTTTTATGTATTTAGTGTGGCAACCTTACTATTTTATGCATTTCTTTATTTCTCATCGCTTTATTTCTAATTTCCTAGTTATATCCGTTGAATTTTGGCTCCGCAATTCAATGTGTTATTGTTTTGGATATATATTTTTCCTATGAAATGACTGCAGTATCTCTAGTTCTCTCTTCGTCTAATGAACAATAAGTCATAACATTATCAGTCTTCATTGATTCGACTTTCGTAAGGAATACCAACGCAACAATTTAAACTCATAGCTATCTTATCTTTTTCCCCAATTAATGCCCGCGAAACATAGCCAACTTAGCTTGGTTTTTTTCCTTTACCTTTGCACTATTTCTCATAATTTTGCGATTTCAATAAAACCTCGAGTAGAAAGAGCATCTGCTTCAGGATATTTTCTTATCGTACGTCAATTCTCAAGATCATTTTTGATTCAAAGAGTCGGCTAGATCATTCTGGCATTGACATCTTATCCTATTTTGGGTACTCTTACTATTTTTAAAGACCAAGGTTCTCTTTAAATTATTACGTTTGCTAAGCATGTAGAAAAGACTAAACATTTTACTCCTTCCCTATGAAAACATTCCTATCGTTCATTCTGCAGAAATGTGGCATTTTGATCGCAGGTACACATATATTGAAGAACAGTTTAATTATTCCATTATCGGGGATTTTTGTTATTTAGGTACCTGCAAAAACTAATGCTGAGGCTGCAAAAACATCCTTGACACCCGAGGAAGCTAAGGTTAAGGCACAAGAGCTAAGGTTTGTACTTTTTATTCATCTCTTGATTGGCATGTGTAGGACGAGTTGTAATTTACGATTTAATTGAGCTTATGCAATTAGTGCTCTCTGTTTCAGGAAGAATAATTATCAAATATTCGTATCTTATCCAAGGAATTTTTTTTATGATAAAATTGGTTAAACCTAATACCTGCCAAGCGGAGGAATTTTTAATGTTTCAATATTGTTGCTTGCTATGCGCTGTGAATCTTGCATAGAGTTTTCTGTGAAGCTGAACTTGAATTCATAATTTGTGAAGAAATTGACATTCTAGAATGATTGATATAGGATATATTTTATTTTTATTTGAAGTTATGCATCGGAAATTCTCATGTGGCATTCTCTTCCTCCAATTTGTCGTTTCATCTGTGCCCATTCTCCTAAGGCAGCCGCTTCAAACAAGAACAGACGCCAATTATTTTTAGATACTTTTTAATGTTAAGGTTTTATTGCCTACTAATTGATCAATTAACTGTTCTTCATATAAATCGTTTTACTATGTCCTTGATTCGAAAAGTTAATTGATTAGTTTACTTGGGAGTAAAATTGTGGGCATGTATATTAATTCTATACCTACGTTCAGAGAACGTGCCCGCAAGAAGAAGGAAGAGGAGGAAAAAAGGATGGAAAGAGAACGGGAAAAGGTACCAGAACCCAATCCATGAATCTCCAGTGTAGTACACTCTTTTTGTGTCCGCTTTGATAATTATGGATGGAACATTTGAAGAACTGGATTTTCCATTAATGATTTGATTGAAAATGGCTTCTATCTAATAATACCTGCTAATTAATTCATTTGTAACGTTTTATTAACAAGTAATTTATGGTAGGTAACTGTTCTTCCTCTAAAACTTATTGACGTCTTTTAATCCATTTCGTGCAGTGAAAATTTTTTATCATCTGGAAGTTCAATATGACGCACGTGAAGTTTTGATTTCCGAAACTATTGCTTGTAGTTGAGTGGTTCTTATCATACTGTAGGAAAGAATCCGCATTGGGAGAGATCTTCTGGAAGCAAAACGAATTGAGGAAGAAAATGAAAGGAAAAGGTTGGGCCACTTGCGTTTGTTTTTTTTTTAATTGGTTGGGGTTTCAACTTTGACTTATCATCCACGCAAATCAGAATCATCCTTCCTTTTTGCATGTAGAATGTTGGCCTTGCGGCAAGCGGAGAAGGAAGAAGAGAAGAGAGCGAGAGAGAAAATTCGTCAGAAGCTGGAGGAAGATAAGGTCCTAAACCCGATTCCTGTTAGGTCTACCCACATTTCTAACAGCAACACTTTCACCATCACTACAATGCTTAGCCATCAAATTTTTTGTTAGAATTCTTAGTAAGGTTTGCTGTCCTCAATGACGATGACTTGAGGAAGATGACGAGTCTTCATCATTCCCATCGTTCTTATGCTCCAGGATGACAATGGCGACTTCGTCTGTGTCATTGTCAATCATCCGCAGCTACAATGTAGATGATGATTTTGTCATGGCCATCGTCATCTTAGGATGGAAAGATGATGACATGCCATCTGCCACTGCTGCCACAAGCTTCGTGCCATTCCTGCCTCTGGCGATCTTCTCGGCTGTCTCTGCCGATGACATGGCTACTGTTTCCAGCCTTCTTGCTGGCACTGATGCCATAACAGCCTTTTCATCGTCCCAGTTGTCGCAAGTTTATTTTCCTTATCAAGGAGGAGGAGTTCTCACCGCCCTCTTCATCCATTGGCATCAACTAGTGATAACGATGATGAAGTCATCATCGTTGTTGCAATGGCAAAATCATCATCCTTGTGATGATAACAATCTCTTCCTGGAATTACTGAAGAAATGTTTGAATAAAACTGGTATGTTTTCACAGTGGATGTACTCACTTTTTTATGACAAGTGAGAGATCAGGCCCAGGACTGAACAATCTCATCAGCGTTCCTGACTTGATCAGTGTCCTTATATCATCGCCCTCTGATGATACTGATCAATGTTATTGGACAGGCTGAGAGAAGACGCAAACTTGGACTTCCACCCGAAGAACCTGGCACGGCAAGGCCTTCTGCCCCACCTATGAGGGAAAGGACGGTAATACCCTCACATCACATCTAAAACTTTCTTTTTATTTCTTGTAAGACCTCCACTTTCTACCCCGGTTTCCAACCTTTAACCAGAGCGCTCTGCCCATCAAGCCGGCTACAAAGATGGAACACATGAGAGACTGCCTGAGATCTCTCAAGCTAGCTCACAAGGTATAGCTGGCGCACTTTTCTGGGAGGCTTGGCAAAAAGTTTTACTTAAAGTGAAATATTCTTCGCCACGGGATTTATAATTAAGTGTTATTTTCTAATTCATCAATTTGTGTTTGATCTACATTGTTGTATGGTCTTTCTTTCGATAACCAATCAAAATTTATCATTATAACTAAAGTTGGGAGGAAAATATTTCAATATTTCACTGTTCCCTGCTGTCACATATTATCAAATGAAAGATTATTATTACTTTATCCTAGTTGACTTGGCATTTTATCAATTGTAATGCTTTCTCGGTTTAATTCGCAGGAGGAGGATGCGAAAGTGAAGAGAGCATTCCAAACGCTGCTCACCTATGTGGGTAACGTTGCCAAGAATCCGAATGAAGAGAAGTTTAGAAAAATCCGAACTACAAATGCAACGTTCCAGGTACATCCATGCAAGGCTTACGATGTCCTTTGTTATAGGCTAAAAATTATTTATAATGGTCATTTGATTTATTTGCAGGACAGGGTCGGTTCCATGACTGGTGGGATACAGTTTCTTGAAATATGTGGATTTGAGAAGATTGAAGAAGGCGAGTTCCTGTATTTGCCCAAAGAAAAGGTGGACACAGCGGTTATAAACTCAGCAGGTGCAGAGCTGACTTCTGCCATCAACAATCCCTTTTTCGGAATTCTTTGAAAGGAGCCTGCAGAGGTATTGATGCTGACGAACTTCGGTGAAGAAAGAAAGAAGAGAAAATGGTCTGATGGAAAAAAGACAAGTGTCTGATGACGGTTGAGAAATAATTTGATAGAGTTGGTGGATTTTGCACTCTGGAGAGGTACCCCAGAAAATTTGCCATCTTCTTTTAGACATACTATTCATGTTCCTTCAACGATAGGCTCACAATTATCCAAAAGCAGCAGGAGAGAAATAAGCTGAGTCGAAGAACGAGCTGCAGTTGGAAATGGGTTACTGAGCTTCTTCTAGTTTTTATTAGTTCACTTGATTCAGTTCATTTAGATGGTATTATTACACGATATAATACAGTTATAATGGTTAGGTTAGTAGTCCATGTTATGCTACTGAAGTCCCATATGTTGATCAGTTAAGATATTCCCGTCATGTATTGTAACTAGTTCCCTTAAATTTGAAAAGACTTTATGATACATGAAATCTTGAGATATGTTACTAAGTTAATTCATTCTAGTCTATCATGTGAGCGTTTAAGGTGACGAATTTTCTCCACGGAGCCTTCCCAAGTAAAAGACAACTAATTGATATGTTATACCATTGAATGGTCAACTTTAACTTTAAAGGTGAGTTTAAGGTCATGTGATGAATGACATATATGCTTAATTTTTCATAGTGTTATTTATAGATAATATGCAAATTCTTTCATTAATCGTCGAGCTTATGAGTAACATAGTTGGTGTACATTGTTAGGTTTGCTTGGACACATGATTAGTTGCTTACCTTTTTTGCGCTGTTTGTTAGATTCATCAGATCAGAGAAATTGTTTGTCTGATTTTTAGTTTCTCTTTAGTAATTGTGTGCAGTAATTGGGTTAGTTGTGCGGTTCATTTAAGCAGTCTCAAGAATATGAGTCAGCCTTGGGGTAATATATGTCATCTCCCTGTTACATGGCCGCACAAATGTGGATACCTACATGAGCAATGACAAATTTATTGTAAAAGTAGGAATAATACTTCCGGTTCAGAGAAGAATTTTTAAAAAATATGCAATATATAATATAGACTTCTATACTAACATTTCAGTTGTACTAAATTTCCTTCAAACAAATAAGCATCAATTAAAGAAATAAAAAAATGCCTTTTATGTAAAATTTAAAGTTCATTTTTATGAGAAGAAATGTTGTCGCTCATCAAAAAATGATAATCGATCTCAAATGAGCAGATTACAGTGTCCTAGATATGATACAATCTCTTCAATCTTTTGGGCCATAATGACAGATGTGATTTTACTATTACATAGGATATTTAGACTTCTTAATTGTATACTTTATTTTTTAGGCATAACTGACTTTATGATCTGGTCTATTCCATGTTTTACTTTATAAGACTAGCTGATTTGTCATAATCCTCATAAAGTTACACAAACAAACCCAATAACTCATTGCTTTACGTTCCAAAACGGTCTTTTATTACACACTTTCATGGTCAAAATTGTTATAATGGAGCCCACGAGTTCAACCAAGTGAAACGTTTCTGCAAGTTTGGCCAATTCATTTAGGTATTTAAGATAGAAAGTCTTAGTTTAATAGCCGCCTAAAAGCTAAATTAAACATCATAGGCCATTTTTTTAAGCCGACGCTCTACATTAGTTATCCTAAAGTTTTTACTCCGATATAAAATAAGTTTTGATATGAGACTTGTAATATTTTATGACTTTTTCGTATTACTTTAAGATAAACCCATATATCTCGATTTCCATGGATAGACATGAGAATATACTGCACATAAAGGGAAATAAGTATTTATATTGGCATCGTCTATAAATAGATATTAAAAATGACGTGTGTGCCCTAAAATTCTTATAGAAACCCATTTCTAATACCAAAATATTGTGCAAATCAACAAAACCATTCTTCAACCCACCAACTCCTGCTAACGCATTCTCTACAATGAAGTTAGAGTAACGGTGTATCTATCACTCCAAAGTACATGGAAAACGACAAATTATTTGGTTATAAATATATTTTCAAACAAAAATCCTTTTTTTTTGGGAGAAAAACACAAACGTCTAATAAATGTTTGATGCAAACCCTAAGGGCATTAAATTTTGAAAATAAATGGACTAAATTCATATGATAAGGGAGAGGATCCAGTAGCTCGTGCATTATCTGGTATTAGTTTTATGAATTAAAAAACTAGCATGTGTATATAATTTTATTCTCTAATTTATCCTTCTTACATAAAATTTTATAAATAAAAATAATATTTAGGATGTGTAAGAAAATCTCAACTTTTTATTGATTTGATTAATAATTTATTTCCTTTATTTTTCCTCTATTAAATCAATTTTTTTATGAAAATGAAATAGTTTCTTTCACCATAGACTTAGGGAGGTATTAGAAACATTATTGTAGTTGGTATAGGATGTCCAGTTATTGCTCAGGTTAAAATTCTCACAATAAGGATCTTGTAAAATGACCCCCTTTGAGTGTAGTTACATCCTTAATATGTTCATTATATGATCAACTAATAAAATATCCATATTTAAATATCAAGGCGTCAGATTTTTAGGTTATCAACATGGCTCGCTAACTACTTTCTCTTCACCCTCTCTAGAATTAGTTCACTAAAATTGAATTATTAATCATTTGGTCAATCATTTTAGATATAACTTGAATCATTTTATGAAGTAACCATCAAATCAAATCCCATAAATTTTGGTTTATCTTGGAGAACTTGGTCTTCCTATAAAATCCTAAATTTTTTTGTTTGAAATTTTTGGGTTAATTCCCATTTTTCATGACTTTATATTTTTTGGCCCCACACGGTAATATATTTATGTTAAAATGATTTTATGACTTTAAGAAATTGTATCTATTCATGTTGAAATATTTTTTTACTCAGAATATTTTATGGTTTATATTTATATAAGGCTAAGGCTTCTCAAAATAACTATATTTCCTTTTGATAAATAAATTACCTTAGTGACTGATCAGAACGGTTTGATAAGCGGGGAATTATTACACACTACAAGATTTAGTCCAGAATTCCAAATATTTTTAATCATTTTATTTAATTATTTCATGAAATCATTAAGTGATATTTAATTGATCTACTAGTGTCCTTTGGTTCATAAAACAAGTACCAAATTAAGTTTGGTCTTTTTAACTTCCATTTACATTATATTTAATATTATCAAAACCTAATATTTATATAAAAATATCGTTGAATAATAAATTATTACATTTTTATATATGTGTTTCATAATTCATTCTAAAACACAGATTTCACCAAATGCTAAGGAAATACAAGATGGAGATATTTCCTTAGAACGTTATTATTTTTTCCAAAACCCTCAAGCAGCGCTTCTGGTAATTGGTTAAAATTGCAAAATAATTCCCTCATATTGTGGTTTTTCCCAAGTAGATATAACTTTTTTGATAATCGCATGTTAACATTTTTACATATTTATAGAAATAAATAAATGCCAAAAGTTAAATGAATGAGATTATATGATCCTCATTATTCTGACATTGAAGATACAAACATAAAATGGAGAGAGATAAAACAAAGATGCAGAGAGATAAAATCCCAATCCTAATCTTTAAAGCCAATGCCCACTAGGTGCATGTGCTCACGAGTGCACTTGCGTAGAGGTCAGCGGGGCCCACGCACATTGCGCGAGGGCTGCACAGGTTGATGTACAGGTCGCAAGCGTTTGTGCATGTAGGGCGTGGGGGTGAGACATTTCACTAAGAGACTAAGGCATGGTACAGCAAGTACTGAGATGACTAGGGGGTGCGGGCAGCCCCTACGAGTAGTGTTGTGGCGTGCAGGCGCCAATGCTTGTGGCGTTGAGCATGGCAGCGCTAATGCGAACAGAGCGTAGAGGTGCCAACACGGATGTTGGGGGTGCGTGGAGCATTAAGGGTAGAAATGAGCACATGGGTATGACGATTGGACATAGGGGCGTGTGGTACGACCGAAAAGGCGAATCCGCCAAGGGCCATGACCCAAGGGCACGTGGTAGCATGGGGGCATGCTTGTAGAGATGATGCCCGCAGGTGTGTACAGTAGGATTGTCCATCTGATATCCGTCCGATATCCGGTATTGGACATTCGATATCGGATATCCAAAAAACATGGGACAGTGTCTGATATCGGATATCGGATATTGGATGATATCCGTCCTATAGGTGAAAATGGATCGAAAATGGATATCAAACGGGTAAGGACGAGACAAATATTGAATACCGGATATCACATTTTGATATCCGGATATTGATATCTGGTATCAACGGAAAAAATTGGTGTTGATCACTATTTTAGATGATTTATGTTAACAACGTCATGTGTTTTGATATTTATCCTACCTCAGTTAGCATATACATCTCAAACCTTTTGTTTTCTTCCATATGGGATAACAGGATTTGGAGTTTAACATTAAAGTCCGAATCCTATTGTACCATATGGAAGAAAACATAAATTTTAAGCTTTATATATTAAATGAGGTAGGATATAAATAAAATATATAATAATATTATTTAATAAATAATTACTATGTTATCACATAGTTTAATATGTAATATGTTTAATAAATATATATCTCAAATGTATTACTGCCTCGTTTAATATATACAACTCAATATTTTTGTTTTCTTCCATATGAGATAATATGATTTGGAGTTTAATGTTAAACTATGAATCCTGTAATCACATATGGAAGAAAACAAAAGGTTTGAGCTGTATATATTAAACGAGCTACTAAATAACTTAGAAAGCTCTGTGCTTACCCGCTGGCCCACATACTTCCTCTCCAAACTGTTACACAATGACATCTACGATGAATAAATTATATGTTTACAACCCTTCTATGTTGGATGTCAAAATCTGATATCCGATATCATCACCCTCCCTGAGAGACGGAGGCGTATGACAACATTGCGACGGATACCAATATCGGATATCAGTACTGTAGCAATCGATATCCGATATCGTTATCCGATATCCAGATATCAGAAAAATTGGATACCAAAATTTTGATTTTCGGTATCCAATATAGTATCCGTCTCGATATTGTAATCCAATGTCGGTATCGGGACAGGTGATCCCCAGTGTACAGGGCTGCGGGCCTCAAGGTGTAGGAGTACCACTATCCAACGACGTGTATCACGTCCCATCTCATTTCTTTGGTATTGCCTCTGGTCTTCCCTCATCTAATGGTTACAACATTCAATGTAATCTTGTTCCTCATAATGCAATGAACCCTTTTGTGCAAGGGTCCTAGCCCTACCTTCCCTCTTTAACCTCCAAGCGACCTAAAGTTGTCCAAAGAAGACTTCTGTTGCACAAACCAAGGCTGCTCAACGTTCTTGCCCAAGCGTTGAGGCCAGCACGCATCTGATCCAAGCATTATTCTTATCTCCGAATTTGACCGCATGACACTAACATATACATTACTTAATCATAGATTTGTTTAACCAAGTTGATAGGCTAAAGTGCCAACACGACAAACCAAGATACATTGTGTGTTTTGGTAAATAAGGAGTTTAAAAACTCTGTCATAGAACATTTATGTCATCAGGTACCATGTACATATAGTCCCTCATATTTATGACACTCCTAGAATGACATAGGGTAAGGTAAACTGTCAAACCCTAAATGACCATACTTGAACTACATTGGTCAAGTATTTTATTGGAGCATCTTCATGGAGTCTCTCCCTTCTTATAAGTATAGACAAACCCATACATACAACTAAATTTCATGTGTATATTTGTATCTGCATCAAAGCTACGACTATTTGGAATCCCATGATTAGGGGTTTTAATTAAGATAAATAATCAATGTAGTATGATCTCAATTTTGATTCACTTATTGTCTCATACAAACATAAACTTAATTATAAACATTAAACATGAATAATAATGGATATTATTTGATCAATGTGAAACTTATACAAGACTAAAGTGTAATTTGTTTGAATGGAATATAATTCCATCATATAGAAGGGCATATAATCTTTCATATAAAATATAATGCAGTCTATTCTCATGTTTCCTCATCCCTCTTGGTTTCCTTTTTGGGGCTCTCTTCTAGGGCGATAGGGCTCTACCCCTCGCCTGACCAACATCTCATCTCTTCCTAGATTGTTTTTCTGATATCTAGGACATGAATCAAATATTTTTAGCTTGTTCTTCCTAGATTGTTTTTCCTAGATTTTTCTTCTAATAATAATGTTTTCCACAACTTTATTATTTAAACTTAAGGAATGTGACTCTAGGAGTTAGCCTTTTCCATTCCCGACATCAAGGATGTCTCCTAAGATGTTCAATGTCATCATGTGTCTATGAATGGAACATCAAAAATATGTTCGAATAAAACACGTACATATATTCATGCTGTGGTAAAATATCTCATTTTTTAACCTTTCTTATAATATTCCTTTGCAGAAGTAATATTACAGATATAATGCATAGATAATTAAGGACCCATAAAAGGATTTGCTCAATACTCAGACTAATCTATTAGAGGATAGGATGTTTTTGCAAACCTCTCCTAGGTATAGATGGAATTAGATACATGCATTAGAAGTGAAGGACATGCATTAAACCTCCTTAATGGCTGAGATTTAACAAAAATATTATAGATAGAGGGATGAAGCATGTACATAATGAAAGAATTATATCAACATCTCATTGTTCTGATTAAATTATCAATTAAAAAACATAGATGACTTCTGTTCAGAATACTATGATTTGAGTTTCCTTCATAGTTTTCTTGAAATAATGTTAATTGATGTTCCATGAATAGCTTTCCAATATTAATGATTCAAAAGTTTCAATCAGTATGATTTTCCTTGTTGATAAGTGAGCTTACATTGGATATGCTTGTAAATATTTGAGATGGCAAGGAACTAACAATTTAAGCTTTGTATGGTGTATGGGACTTTGATGTTGAACTTGATTACTAGGACATGAATCAAATATTTTTAGCTTGATGGATAAAGTATAAAAATAAAAGTACTAAAGCAGAGGTTTATTTATTATAGAATAGTGAAAATATATGTCTATGTTTTGAATTGATAAAGAGAGACAAACATATTAGACATGTTAAATGGAAAGAATTATGAAAATGATTAATCCTTTAATCCATTAAATGATACCCTGTAAAAACTCTATATACAGATAATGAAAATTACTATCATTTTTCCAACCTGCATTTTTGTATATGAAGTTATTCTAATGATCCTTTGATGATGAAAATTTTAACTAACATTTTGTGATAACATTTTAGTGGAATGCATTGATCTTATTCTCTTTTTAAGAATCCAAAAATAGCTCTCAATACATTTTTTCATGTATATGTCTCAAAGACTTTGTTTCTGAGTCCTATGTACATTTTACTCCATTTGAGACTCACATATTTTATAATTTTTTCATGTCAATTCTAACATGATACAATCCCCATAATCTAACCCTTAGCCTGCCACCCTCATTTTTTTCAACATCAACCACAGTTGATTGTGGCACAGTTGCTAAAGCGGAACACATGATTCCTATGGGAGCAACATGGTCTCCCGTTAGATGCCTTACAGCAGGCTATGGCTATTGCCATAGGGCCCTCTCTTGATCGACCTATTTTGACACTCATGATTGATGGGAATATCATTTGTCGGTCCTCTTGGGACCATTTTTGAGAAAGATTCCCTATACAACCTTGGGGTTGCCGCATATGGCATCTAGAAATTCTCACTCCCATGTCATTCTTCTTTTAGAGGCTCATGCACCATGGCCTCCCTACTAATGGTTGGGTGACCCGTATTGGTCACTCAGTTCACGCTGCCATTTTTGCCCCTTATCTCCTCAGATTGAGACTATGGAGCACATTTCCTTCCATATTGAGATTGCTATAGGATATTGGAGCCAATTTACTCATCATTGGCACCTGCTCTTATGCACCCACACTCCTCGAACACCATTAGAGTGTTTTGACAAGATCTTTATCATGTCAACATGTTCTAAGCGGAGCCCCTATCTACACATCACCTGATCTTACTTACTATGGGAGATACGGAAAGGGCAAAATTCTTCTCATTTTGTAGGGTCTCCCATGCGAGCACAGGATGTAATGTGATGCATCAAGCAATGGTTATAACACATGCACCACCTCGTACCACTCATTTCCCAGAACTTCCCAGTTACTTACAATTTACTTCACACTTGGGGCATCCCAATGGCCTTGCCCCCATCACCACTTGGCTATAGATTGTCTATTGACACCCATCTCTAATGGGCATTTAAAGCTCAATGTGGATAGTGCCGTCAAAGGAATCCCAGGGGAGTGGGTTTATTCTACGAGATCACACATGGAGTATCCTTTTTGATTTTTCATATTTCGATGGATTCCAAACTAACACAACAGCTGAGGCTATGACATATCATCATAGAATTAGAATGCAACCTCCACCATATCATCATAGAATTAGAATCACAGTTGTTGGTCAACATGCTCATTGCAAGCTCATGCTCAAAGTGGCATCTCCGGAGTGACAAGCATGAGGGGAACCAGACAGCAAATGCCCCCCAACTATGTGGTATGCTCTCACACCCCCTCCCTCTTCATAACTTGGCAGGACCTCCCCCCTGTGGCTCGTGGTTGTCATCATGTTGAGAGTCTTGGCTTGCCTGCTCTCCTCACATGCCACCTCCTTCTAATGGCTAGCCCCTGAAAGTGGCTTATCGCATGAAGCACTAGTGGTGGGAGTGTGTGACCTCTTGTCAAACTGATGTCCCTCAGCACACCTCCATGCTCATATCCGAAGATAGCATGAGGACCTTCATACTCCATGTAGCACCAACTCTAGGGGACACACACATGACATGGAAGCTTGCAGCCTTCGCCAGGAGCAGTCTTGGTTTCATCTCTTGTATCTTTTTCTTTTTGCGCGGTGGGTTTGGGCAAGTAGGGTCCGTGTATAAAACCCTCTACTTAATATATATAAATGCTTATAAATACTCTACTTAATATATAAAACCCTTTGGGTGGTCTCCACGGTACGGCTTGATTGGTTTATAGGCACAAACCTTGGGTTGACCGTACCCGGCACTGTGTTTTATTGCCATTAAAAAAATAAAAAATAATGAAAAACAAATGGGGAGAATAATATGGCAAGTTCATATACTAATTTTCATGTATTTTTAGGCATATAAGTGTTGAGTTTGTGTTTTCTTCTATTTTCCATAGATTTAATGACATTAAATCCCCTTTGTTTCCAGATTATTTTATTTGAGCTTCTTAAGGTTTATATTTATAGCATACATTATGTTCTTAATCCTTTTCAAATGAACCTATTTGAGAGATAATCTAGACCCACTTACTACATACTAAGGTCCAAAATTAGATTGAAACTAACAAATGGTTGGATACATAAATAATTAGGATGCTCTTCTTACCATAAACTCTCTTATATGCATCATAAATGAGTAGATGCTTGAATTTGAATTTTTTATTACCTATTTTCATTTTTTTGGCAGAGAGAAGAAAAATCTCCAAATGAACCAAATAATCAAGATATGTGGCATAATAAAAGAGACTTTTCATTATATGATTACAGTAAGAATCATATATTTGACATTGTTAAATAGTGCATTTCTTACATGAAATTTGATGTTGAAAGTTAAATGAGCTAGATGAGTCATTTTTAATGTTAGTTTGAGTGGCGAAGGTATGATCTAAGGGGTTATTGAATTAGGTTCCTTTAATCGGTATTCACTCTAATCTAATTAAATATGTAAAATATATTCTACCTCTGGGATATGAGATACAGAATAGGTTGAACTCACTTTTGTACACATTAAGCTAGTCCATAATGTTGTTCAAGGGTATCTAGCCCAAGGTAATGATGATAATCACTAACTCATTTGCCAGTATGAACCTCTGATAACTCGGATAATTAATAGGTTAATATGACAATATATGTGTGTCATCAAACATAAAATGATTAACTCCATTTGTTAGAAAGATATTTTCAATGTTTTGAATTTAAAGTATTTTAGAGATTTTTATGATGCCATATTCTGAAAGAAAATAATTACTGAGTCAGAATATCATTTTCCAGAATTTTTTGACATTTTATTTATAATGATATGATTTTTCTAAGTGCATATATATTTAATTATAGTTTATTTTTTATATTTAATTTTATATAAATTATAAGGCAATTGGATTTTATTTCCATCATGCCATGTAATGCCATTCAATTTTTCAAACGTCAGCCGACACATTATTCCCAATTATCAGTGGCATCAGCCAATCATTAAGATGACACCGGTATAACATCACAATCAATGATGTAATGATGCATTAATGACTGAAAGTTAAATTTCTTATCATTTTTACCTCAAAGATGACATGGCCCAATAAAAAAAAGGGCTATTTTTTATGCAGTAAATATGAAAATGGACCAATGCCAAAGAAACTAAACGCTTTATTTTTTAATACAGTTGAAAGGTCAAACATTGGAAAAGTGTCTGATGTGTCACGAAACACGTGGCACACACATGTCCTTCTTTAACTATTTTCTACTAAAACACATTGATGCAGTGCTCGTTGTATTCCCTTTTTGTGCGAATTTTATTATGTATGATAATATTATACCTTTAATCCCACTTTTTTTCTTTTTCCTACAAGGACAAGTGGCACGGTGGGAGCAGTTGATTGAGGATGACGTAGATGAATAAAAGCTGATTTTTACATTTAATGCAATGATAAAGGTAAAATTTTAAAAATGATGTGACAACATTAACGAGGATGAGGAGAGATAAATCATTGCATTAGATCAATGGCTAGGTATCATACATTTTTGGGGCTTGATACCCAACAATCCAAAAGGCAGATCTAGCAGAAAATTTTCGGGCAGCTTCGTGTTTCTCTCCTTTATCCATTTATATAGTTGGATCTATAAATTAAGCCCTTATCTTTGTAAAAAATATCTTTAAACTTACTTCCTCCTAGAGAGGCAGATTCAAAGAGTGCGGATTTGAAGGTCCATGAAGGGTGTTCTTGGTGTCTTGATTTCTTGTAGAAGGTCAATAAATAATTGGGGAGGCTGATCTTCATTAGGAAAAATTCCTTCATCCCATTGGATGAACAGAACAAAAAAGATGCGCAGCGG
This sequence comes from Wolffia australiana, assembly GCF_029677425.1. NCBI lineage: Eukaryota > Viridiplantae > Streptophyta > Magnoliopsida > Alismatales > Araceae > Wolffia > Wolffia australiana. The sequence continues at coordinate 6,872,638 of NC_135841.1, read as the reverse complement.
AAGTCTTTTGTGAATCGAACGTCATCAACAAAAACATTGAAATGATGTACCTCTGCACGAATCTCATTCGTGATTTCTTCGATCCCGGAGTGAGACAAGTCGAGCTGCTCAAGTGTGCAGCCTCTAGACGTATCCACGGGGTCCTCGGCGCGTCGGATCTCCTCCTTCTCGTTGACGAGCCCCGTTCTTTCTCCGTCGACGTCGTTACGTCGTCCCGATTACATCAGGGATAGAGAGGGGGTGTGGGGAGAGTGGAGAAGAAGGGAAAGGCCCCTGAACAATTCTGGCCTGGGTAAATTTCGTTCAGGGCTTCCCCTATTTATACTAAGTGGGTATTTTTCATGAAAATCACAAAAACTTAAGTATATCTTCCAACGTCCAAAAGACCATTTGCGTGTGACCCTCTAGGCCCATGTATCAGTCTAGTTAACGACTCTAGTGGCCCAATAACCTTTATTGGCCTTCCAAATTAATTAATTATATCTTCATATAGATTAATTAATGTCAGATCGATTTAACCCAATCAATAGGTCGAGACTCTGACACGTGGGGTGCCAAGCTACGCCTCGTGTCCTAGAAGATACAAAGGAGTGTGTATCGACTCACTCATGGAACCTATTCATCATCAGTTACCGTGTATGTATAATCCCTCATCCACTTGACGCTCCTTGGACAACTTAGGGTATGGTCAACTGTCAAACCCTAATCGGTCATCTGAGTTACTATTGATGCATTCGAAAATCGTCAGAGAACTCTTCTCCGATATTTCACTGCCTTGGCCAAGGACTTCATTGCATCATCTTCCTTGAGCTGTCACCTCTTATACCAAGGGTGGAGGATCCCATCTTAACCACTCAATCGCCTTCGTGTACTTCTTGATGCACCCGAACTAAGACCTTTTAGAATCCCATGATTAGAGACTCGTTGGCCATAGCCAAAGTACAACCGTCCGTCCACAAGACGTCTTTGGTGTCTCAGGTCTAATGACCACTTACACAACCGTGACGTGAATCAACCCGATTGACAGTTCGGTATAATATCATTCAGGGATTCGTACGGATCAATTCAGTGAGCTCTTTCCACTAAAGAGCACCCACTATCTATCCTTAGTGTCGCCACACTAATGGCTATGGGACCGGCCATACTCATCACATGAGTGAGGCTAGATAGTGCTATTCTATCCGGATACTTCGATGTCCTTCTCGCGTGTCCTTTGAATAGGAATGTTTAGAACACATGCTTAAAGACTAATGATCTCCGCATTACGATCTCATCATAATTCACTAAGTCCGATCATGTATTCATTGACTTCATTATACGCATCACATGTGCACTATAATGAATATGTTCTATTAATGAATACACAACGAGATGTGGAATGTGTGATTGGCTTGACGGCCACATATATTTCCATCACCATTATCATCTAAGATATAAAACCCAAAATCCTCCATTGATCACCTCCTTATTTATATGACCTTCACTTACCCATATCTCACATTTTCACATACCCCCATCCATATACTCTCTCCTCACTTTTATTAGATTTATTTGCATCTTTCCTCGTATTTTTCTTCATCTCATTATTATTTAGTCATTATCCCGTCCCATCTGACCACCTTCATTGCATCACCATTTCATATCTCATATTATATATGTATCATATCTCATTATTTTTAATCGCCATTTGATTAGTAACAAGTCTCTAGTTTTCATTCCGCAAGGCGAAGACCCATACTCATGCATTAGCTAGAAGTATTACCTGAGTATTGGTAATAAATTTTATTGATTAAACTCAAATCAACAACAACGTATCTTTTACATTAAATGTGATTTTATCACACCCAAGAAAAATACTTGGAAATAAGTTGTAATAAGGATACCAAAAAAGTGTTGACGAAGCTGTCATCTTAAATTTTAATACTCCAAATACTCACAGACATGCAAATAATTTCAACCAAATATAATTTCAATGATCGTCAATTAGAAATAATTAGTGAATGTATTTCAATGAAAAATTTCTTTGAATTAAAAAGTAAACTAAATTGGTTCAATACACCTTGATTTAGCAATCTTTTGATTCTCTTCTTTCCTTATTCGTATCTCTACATCCTTGATAAGCCAAAAATAGGAGTAAATTTTATGCAATTTTAAACCTCTGTCATTGTCAATTTTAGCTTATACAATAAAATTTATAAAGCCTCACTTACGATGTACAATGATGAGTAGAGGTATCGTCCAAGGGAGGCTAGTAAGGAGTTCAATTCGATGTTTTTTATTTATAACTCAACCCTAATTAGGATTCATTTGATCTTCAATGAAGATTAAATCACCCTAATTAGACATGGAATTTAGAGAGGGAGGTAGAAGAGATGAGAAGAGTAGAAGAAGTAAGGGAGCTCTCAGTTGAATTAATTGATCCAAATGAAAGGATCAAAGAATTCAATTAGAGGGATTAAGAAAAAAATTTCGATTTGGTTGGTTGGTTTTATGTAGGTTTGATAATCCAGAACTAACTACACTATTAGATAATAATGAAAAACAAATTTTAATACCCTAGAATTGAAAAAAAAAATTATAGTTTTCTTTTGAAATGCACTTGAATACCTAGTTAAATCTCTCAATTACTCCTCTCAATCCTAATCAGGGCTTGTACATGCCGCTCAAGCCAAGCGATTTAGAGGTTCAGACCAGAATCAAGAAGAACAATCAAGAAATTAAACTAACTTCATCCAAAATGCACCAAAAATTCAAATACAATGAAGGGAAAGGTACCAAACAGGTTGATCCAGGCTGGGGCTCCTCTCCGTCTTGCAGCTGTGACAGAGAACCACCAAGAATGAGCTCTCTCTCTCTCTCTCTCAAAATTTAGCTTTTATACGTAGGTTACATGGTTAAAATCACCATTTTACCACCGTTTAGTAATTAATTTTTATCTATCAATGTAGGCTTGATCTGAATGATGAACATAGAGATAGAAAGAGGGGATCAAGACAAGCAAATCCATAAAAAAATCATCTCAATCGGACTTCAGGATCAAAAGTTATTAATAAATGAATTTTTAACCAATTTAAGCCATTGGATTTAAATTCATTTATTTATTCATTTCTTTTTTTAACACGCCATGACGTGTCGTCCTCTCATTGGCGAGCGCATTTTGAATTATCCTTTTTGCGTAAAAGGCCTTTAGAAAGCTTGGCATTGCTGCTGAACGCCGCCCAAAAATAATTGTGTATATGCCCCTTGTGCATTCTCTCTCCTCTGATTTATCATAAAAACCATTGAAAAATAATAAATAATTGCAATAAAACCCGGTAACTGTTTAAATAATAGCTTTACGCCTGCATACACGACCGAGAGCTTTTTTGAGGGCATAATTACAACTGAAATTTACGAAAAGCCCCTAGAAGAGTAGAAATTGCTTTAAAACTCATTTTCTCATTATAAATATATCTTTTTCCTCTTTAAAAATTCATTTCTCACTTAAATAAATCTTGAAAAATCCAATTAAATCCTAAATAAATTTTAGAAAATTCCATAAAATTCTATAAAATTCAGTATTTCATCTCCATAATAAGTAAGCTCGAAATTAAGTGGTTCATTTAAAAATAATTATTTCAAGCTCAAATAAATCCCAGAAATTCATAAAATTAACAGAAAATTAGGGGAAAATCATAAATCACTTCGAAACATTAAATTTATGATAACAACCCCATTTTAAGCTCTTTAAATTCATAAAATTTTGCTAATAGCATGAAATAAAAACCGAATTTAGGGTGTTATCAGTTCTCGTGTATGCTAATGTAGACTTAATCTTCCTCAAGATCAACTTCACCACCAGTTGTGGGCGTGTGGAAATCAAGGTTCTTAGTTTAAAATATTATCATGCCACTCTAGATGTTTCTTCTTTCTCTTGCCAGTAACTTTAAAAATACAACATAAGAGTTATGTATAAGCTATCCACAGAATTAGGAGAAACTGATGGTTGTTGATGATACTAATAATAAATCACTATATTGTCCTTGTAACTTCTTTGATTCTGCATCAATGGCAAAATTATGGAGCCTATGGATTCCAATGGATGTTAGTAGTAACTTTTCTGTTAAATAAAATTTAAAAAACTATCAAGAAATGAAATAATGATCTCCAAACCGAGGTTTCCAATAGTGTGATTTCTCGGGTACAACATTGTTTGCCTTGTAACTTCTTCAAATGTGCACCAAAAATTATGATTCCACATCCTATAAATCTGTTATGACAATAGAAACAAACTTGTTGTTCAAAATATATCTCAAAAATCAGCCTTTAAATTTCTTCAGAATTTGAGGTATGATGCTTTCTCTTAGTAACAACTAAGATCTGAGCCTTAAAATTTATCAATTTTGCAACAAGAGAGAGAATAGTTGATTGAAAAATAGGGATAAATCTACCAAAATGGGCTTCAAAGGTGAAAGGGAAGTTATGATTTTTATAAGGTCAGCAGTTAAATGTAGTTAGTATGAGAAAGAAAATAAGACAAAATAACTGCTTCACTTTTGAACTGGCATAATTCACTTCACGAGCCAAAAAAAAGGCAAAACCAATAATTGCATTTCCTTAAAATATTCTGCAAATATTATGTTAGCTATCTGAAACCATCTTCTTCGAAATAGTATAAATATTTAAATTTATTCATGTATATTTAAATTTATTCATAATCCCCTAATTCTGAAATAATATCTAAAGTGGGTAGATAAGTCCATGTTGGCTATCATGATTGATCGGCTAAATGGTGTATGATCAAATAGCACATATATTCATATACCAAAAGGTAATCACTTAATACATAGTTTAAATCATATGCAATCACATGTCTTAGTATTCATGATTCATGGCATGAATAAACATGTCTGATCTGATACAAACCCATTGAATGAACTGCTCCCAGCATGCTAGAATAGATCTCAGCTTAACCGCTACCAGTCCACCATTCATCAAAACACAAACTTGGGCATTTTTAAAAAAATGCAATTGGCCTCAATCTTCGATGAATTTCTAGAATTTTGTTTATAAGTAAAAGCAACATTTCATCAGTGAGCAAATTCAGATCAATGCAAATATTATTATTTGTTAGAAAACTTAAATGGCGCAAAGAATCAGAGGATCTACAGGTTCAACATAATATTTTTACTATCATCCTTCATAGTTTTCCAAGACAACAAAATAAATAAGGACCCCTTTCGGCATTAACGTATCAATTTAGTAAATCATATTTTCATGCCTCAAACTAACATCCATGCCTGCTCCTCTGAATAATATAAGGATGTGATGAAAGATTACAGGACTGTCAGAACATTACCGATTATAAGTCTGTAAAATTATACATGAAGATCAGGTCAAAGAGCCCACGAAATATTAGATTACATGCATACATCGTGTATCTGAATAAAAGAATGGCATGTGGAAGTTGTTTTATGATTAGAACTCTGTCTTATATTTTAAGTTACATTTCCACTTTTTAAATAGAATTTAAAAGAGCAGGATAAACTGTATCACTGTATAGACCTCTGTAATAAGTAAAATGCAGCATTTCAGACATCAATCGGAGAAATCTCTTAAAATTGAAGGATATTTCTACCTAAGTACGACAACTTGGATCGAACAATCTGCAATTTTAGAGATTCAAGGCCAGATTTTAAAATTAATCAATATGAACTCCCAGAAACCAAGATGCCACTATAAGTCCGTTTCATTGTTTCTAAAAGATGAATTATATAAAGTATTCTTTTCCTAAATCAGTTAGACATCCATATGACCACTTAATTAAACTGATCTGAACAATCATACGAGATGAATGGAAAACATTGTCTGAGTGTAAGATTACCTAATCATTTAAAAGTACAGATACTAAGTCTTCTAAATTTTCACCTGGCAGGCAGATCAAGAACTTACGGAGAAAATTTTGATGAATGCAAGAATACCATAACCCAAAATACAAATGGCAAGTGTAAATTATTTGCCCGAAAAGATTTTTAATGAGAAAAATCAATAAACGAGTTAGTCCTTTGTGAATAAGTAAAAGACTACTGAGCTTTTGTGACTTTCTAAGCCGTTGTGAATGAAGGAAATATGAAAATCGAGAAATAAACAACTACAATAAGGGTGGCAAGGGGTGATTTCTAAGTTCAGTCGCTTGGGTTGAAACATTAGAGGATATATGGCAATCGACTTTAAAAGTACTCTTCGTGATCTGCCAGGAATCAACATCAGTAAAAGCCCCTTTCTACGATACTACTTTTCCAATCGTACAACAAAATTGATACCTGCATTCACACTGGGGTAGGCAGATGATGATGAATTCATTATTGTCATCTGTTTGGTATGAAACGAATAAGGAGATGATGACGGATTTGCCATCCGATGATTTGGACGTGAGATGATGACGATGTTGATTCGTCAACGTCATCGTCATCTGATTAACACTGTCAACTTAAAGCATCATTAAGATAGAATATACACATCAGGCATAAGAACTGGCGAGTTGTCAAGAACAAGATATGAGAATTCAGAGAAGGGTATCGGCATGGACATGTCAGTTCGAGCTCTCACTGTAATAATAATGGACAAGAACGGCTAACAGAGCCACAACAAAAACATTAAATAATACCCGAGATCCCTTGGGAGAAGGTAAGCCTTGCGAAGGTTCCGGTTTTTTCTTGTAAAATTTGGAAGAAATCTTCGACATGAGTCTGGGAATTAATCCTTGTTTACCGGCAGCTACAAGAAGAAGGAAAAAAAACCCATCAGTTGATGGCTATCCAGGAGATTAACTCCTGCAGACTTATTTAAATTTTTAAATAGGTAATCAAGCTTGATAGGATATTCGATCCTCCGTTGAAGCTTGTAGATGATGACGATAATACCTTAATATCATCAGCTTTTGGCATAAACAAGTTTTAACAATTTTTGGACATCACATCGCATACAATTTAAAAGATCATGTAATTCAAAGTCATATTTTACTCAAAGCGTACCACACGTATGACTATGGAAACTAGAAACTGTTGAAAAAAGAGTGAATTTTGAACCGATAAGAAAAATCGGAACTAAGCATAACCTTTAGTTTTTCTCCGTTAGCTGATTGCGGTAATATAGTATAGAAAAACAATCGATTTAACAAGCCAAATAAATAAAGGACGGGCCGCAAGCAGAAAAGCGGGAAAGTGGCTGAAGAGAAACATAAGAAGGCTGGGAAATAAAAGAAATTGGCAATTGAGACTTTAGGCCAAAACGAAATAAATGAAATGGGTCCAAAAGCATGACTGTTAAACAGAAAAGTAGGATGTGAGGTAGTTATCTAAAGGAAACGGGCAGATGGATAATAATGAGATGAGAGAGGATAAATTTTGAAAACATAATATAGATTCTGTCAACATGATCTATTAGCATATTGTTACTGATATATATCTCACAAATCCGACTCCTGGGATCACCTGAAGCATAGAGCCTATCTTCCTCAGCAACACGCTGCCGCAAAACGTTTAGAAGTGACCCAAAGTACAATGCTAAAACAGTGCAAGTGAACGTAATGACGTTATAAGGCATGCTAAAGTCTGGGGTAGTCAGAGGAACCAGCAGTATTTCAGTGTAAGACTGCACAATATTTCTTTCCTGCAGGAAACAATAGGAAGAACAGAGTAAGAGAACATGAAAGTCTTTCCCCACAAAATAATGGAAAATAGCAGGTGAATACATTTATTACCTGAATTTTTGACAATAGAGAGGATTTTTCAGCACTCCCATCAATGATGCTAACGTTAGTATGAAAATCAGGAAAACTAATAACTGCCGCAGGAATGTCAAAACCCTGATTAGCATCAGGAGGATACTCATCTATATGTAAAAAACCCTGTACATCATAAAATGACTTGAAATTAGAAATGAAATTATGTCTACAAATAACAAAGACCTTTAACTTCACAAACCTTGTCAAATTCCATGAACAAGACTATAGACTGATCAGTGCAAGGAACCGTAAGCATAATCTCCAAAACGCCGGGAGCAGTTTTGTCTTCTGAGGGAGACACTTGTATCTTCGCAAGAAGATCAGACAAAATTTGGGTCTTTCCATTAACAACAATTTTCAGGGTATGATAATAAACTCGCACATACCAAGGGACAATTTGAAAAATAACGACATGGGTCCTACAAAAATCTTCTGACTTATCAGATTTTCTGGCAGGCCGCAAAGAAATAGCAATTGATCCTCTCTCGTTTCCATTTCCCGTAAGGAATCTGCTGGCATGAAAAGGCGCCTGCGGAGTTGACCACCGAAGTGGGCTCTTCCAAGTCAACCCTAAGTCTAAAGGACTGTTCACATTAAACCTAGACACATCATATTCAAGAAAGCCAGAATACCGTTGACCTGTCAACGCATCAACTTTTCTGATAATCCTATCTGGTGAAACAGATAGATCAAACCCATCAGTTTCAGTGGCAAGACCCTCTTCCACCTCAAAGAACACCTTGCTGGACTTGGAAAGAGAGCATTTCCCCTTAATGGGCCTCTTGAAAACTGAACTGACAGACCAGTTAGGCTGACGCGGTGTCTTGTCGGAAAGAGCTGGGGCTCTCTTGAGCTCTGGCTGAATCACAACTGTCAATGTCTGTTCAAGAACTATTCCCTTTGATTTAGATGAAAGCAGATGCAATCGTTGAGAGTGATAGTAGCCATTATAAATCGATGGACGGTCCAATAAACGAGCAAGGCCGGCTTTGTCTCGACAAGGCAAGAGCTTCAACCAGGGTGTGAGATTTTCAGTACAGACAGCTTCTCTGGGTAATGCAGCATACCTTGAATTGATGGAATTACCCCTGAAGCTCCATTTTGGGGCGGCAAATGCGGTTGTAGATGCTAGAAAGTTAATGGAAGAGCAGAAGAGACCTGATAGAGCATGCGTTAGATTTCGCCAAGTGGGGTCAATCTGATCGGTCGAAACGTCAAAGTTGGCCCATAGTTCAACCCCTGGAGGCTTGGCATTGGTCGTAGAGATGAAATCCGATCCTCCCCACTTCTCGTAGTTCCAACGTCCTTGCGTGAATGAGAGTTCCAGCTCTTGGATTTGGAAGTTATTGATCTGAACCGCATAAATTCAACGTTCACTGTCATATTTCCGAGATTTTGAAACAAATTGGAGAGAAATACCAACAAGTCGGGCATCAGAAAGCCTGATTAATAAAAACAAATTGAACACATTTTTTTTAAAGAAAAAACCAAATTGAACATTAATACATAAAATCAAATGGCACTCCCAGAAATCAGGGATCGGAAACCGATAGAAAACTCCAGAATATGATGAAGGAAACAGGAAATCAGGAATAAAAGGCGATCTCAGAGATATAATTAACAGAAAATTCTTTCCCGGCATCAGTAAGAAATGAGTAAAGAGACAAAACCCAAATCCCAAACAAAAGCAACAAGGGATCAAGCACGACGAAAGACCATCAAAACCGCGTCAATTGAGAATCCAATCAAGGTGTTACATTTCACAATTGGATTTCTACATGAAATATCGATGAAACGAGAAAGCGGGCTTACCAGCTGGGCGATGGCCTTTGGAAAGAGCCGGTGATGGCGCCCATTTGAGCTCGAAGGGGGGGCTCTACTCTGAAAGTGGAAATGGGCTAAAACCTTCCGATCGGGCAGGGGCTTCAGCAGGAGCTCCTCGGTGAACTCTTCGTCGGGGATCATTTCAAGGCCAAAAGCGAAGATCTTGGGGAGGAAAATACTAGAGAGGAGGAGGACGACGAAGCCGACTCTCGCCATCGAAACCAGCTCAGCCTTCTACGACATGGCGAGCCGCCTTTTCATTCAGTTCGCTCGGTAACCCGTTTCGTCCGTCTCGTCCCGTCTCGTCTTGTTTCGTTTCCGTCATCCGTCAATGAACGTTATTTCCCAGTCTCATAAGGTTGGACATTTGAGGATGGACCGGTTTGTCAAAGAGTCAAATCCGACCAATATTTATTTAATACCTTTTATAAAATTCTAAAAATATCAAATCCCACTGGACGGAGAGGTTTTTATTAAGCTGAGCAAAGACCCATATATTTGACCATTTGTGGGCACCCACTTACTGTAGAGGATATATAACATTATTATGATCATAAATTTTCTACTTTAACTTTGATATTGACTAGTCAACCTGACCAGACTGGGACCGATCCAAGCCGAGCCGGGACCAAACAAGCCTGAACCGGACTGAAGTTTAGGTAAGGTTTACGTATTTGCTAAAAACCTAGGCTGGACCGGGACCATCAAACCCTACTCTTGAGTAGTATTCGGACTGGCAAGGAGACGATGATGACTGGTGAAAGATGATGGATATCGGATGACGAATGGATGTAATGGGACTGAAGAGTGACTGACAAGGGATGAATGATGGATATTTGGTCTGTTGTCTATCATGGAGTCCGAGTTCCCTTCCATTAAGGTAGGAGACTGTGGAATTATAATAGATTTGGTTTGGCTTTATTTTATCAAATGCTCGATCCGATTGATGTTTGAATGATATGTATTTGGTGGTGGTGTTGTATTTTCCATTCATTTATTCCAAAACATTTTTTAGTTTTCATGTTGGGATTTGTGAATATGTTTTATTTATAATGAGGCCTCGTGAAATGGGAAACCACTCTTTAGAATATTTGATTGGGTGACCAAATAGAAAATATTTTGCACCAAAAGCATACAAGAACCCAGATTTGCTTTTATGGATGGGAATGGATCTTCTGGATCACATTAGTGAAGACTTATTCCTCAATGCAAATGGAGACTAGAGGGTCTACTCATTCAATGACCACAACCATCTTTTAGATGCCCAGATGGCATGACAAATTACAAAGCTACCCATCGTGATTATGTACCTGAAACAATTTCTACACAAATATATATAAACACTTTCTACACTTGATTGTATTATGAATAATGCCTTAATCCAAATATCTATAAGATCACATCCCATGTGATAATTAACAACATTAATAACCATAGTGTACAGATATATATGTGTTACACCACATACAGGATCTAACACGACCTTCTTCTATGTTTATTGTCTCCCTCCCTATCATCTCTTATCAAATTGAGGCTTAATATGCCTTGCTCCTTTGAAAATGGTAAATAATTAAAACTATCTGGCATCAAGGCATCACCATAGTGATGCCCAGTAGATGTGGTGTAACAACCAAGTGGAGACAAAGCAAGGAAGGAATGAGAAAGGGAGACCATGAGCAGTGGAAAACCCTTTAAATGGGAATTTTATGTTTTCCATTATAAACTTTGTGAGTTATTTTTTACATGTCATTTATCTTATTTGGTTCCATGGGCAACATTATAAGTTTATAATTTACTATGGGCTTTTTAGCTATGGTTTTGACTTATCTACTTTGACACTGACTAGTGAACCAGAACAGATGACCATATTAATAGGTCTATGCTAAAACTGAAAATGAAATAGAGATCTACATTCCCCACTCGCATTCTCTTAATGAAGATATATGAACAGGGAGGGAGGGAGGGAGAAAGAGGGAGAGAGAGTGGGGGAAAGAGTAAGAGAGAGGGGAAAGAGTAAGGGAGAGCAAGAGAGGAAAATAAAAAGAGAGTGAGAGAGGGGGGATATAGAAAAGGAGAGAGTAAGAGAGAGGGGGAGAGAGAAAAAGAAAAGTAAATAGAAAGGGAGAGAGAGAAAGAGAGCAAAATAAAGAGAAAGAGAGAGAATGAGAAAGAGGAAAATAAATAGAGAGACAAAGAGAAAGATAGAAAGAGAAGGAGACAGAGAGAGAGGAAGAGATAAAAGAAAGAAAATGAGAGAGGGAGAAAGGAAAATAAATAGAGAGACAACGAGAAAGATAGAAAGAGAAAGAGACTGAGAGAGAGGAAGCGATAAAAAGGAAGAGAATGAGAGAGAGAGACAGAGAGAGAGATGGAGAGAGATGGAGAGAGATGGAGAGAGATGGAGAGAAGAAATAGAAAGAGAAAGAGAGAGAGAGAGAGAGAGGTAATGGGTTGAGAGAGGGTGTCCAGGGCACGGCTGGCTCGGTCTTCTGGCAAAACCCTTGGGTTGACCGTACTCAGCATCTTGTTTTTTGCCAATAAAAAAAGGTAGAGAGTGGAGGTAAGAGGCAGATAGTAAGGGGTAATAGAGAGAGAGAGGTATAGAGCAGAGAGAGAAGTAGGCAAAGGTAGAGAGAGAAGGATGCGGGGGTAGAGAGAGACAATAGACAATTTAAATATAATTTTCAAAAAAAATAACCTTAAATATAATATCGGTCCGGTTTTGGTTCTGTCCGATAAGCGGACCGCTCGGTTTGGTTCGATCCGACCGGAACTCGGTCAGACCCGTATTATTATTCCCTTTGTGCGAATACTCTATTCTCTCCAAGTCGTATTTCCTCGTGCGAGAGGGGTTTTACAAGGAGAGGTCACCGCACGTACCGGAGTTGCTGCCCGCGGCGAGCCCTAATTCTCGACTCCCGCGCCGCCCTCTCGCTCTCTGATGGCCAATCGTATGTGCAAGATTCCCTCTTGTTCTTGACAATTTCTTGACTTGCCAAAGTTAATTACATCGGTGTATTGTCGGTCTGAAGTTTTTTTTTTCTCAATGTCGATAATCTAATCAGCAACCGGAATGAGGTCGTTCCTGCAAGCGGTGACGAAGGAGGAGGTTGCTTCCCCTCTAAGGGTGGTTCAGATTGAAGGATTGGTATGATCTTGGTTTTCTTTCTGCGCGTTAGCTGGTTCGGTGTGTTATGTCGAAGCTTGGAACTCCATCAAAAAAAAAAATCATGGCGTTCCTTATTTTTGGCGAAATATTGGTCGACGTTCAGTCTGTTTGCGAATTACAAAGGGTTGTTTGTTTCAATGATTTCCTCGTCACACGATTTTGGGACTGAGTCCCAGCTGATTGCTGAAGCTGAAATTGTGAACTTTGATCAAGGTTTAATTGGCGCTTTGCTCATTTTCTCACCGCAGGCCATTCTGAAAATTATCAAGCACTGTAAGGAATTCTCTCCAGCTCTTGTTACGGGGCAGCTTCTTGGTCTCGACGTGGGCAGCGTGTTAGAAGTCACCAACTGTTTTCCCTTCCCTGTATGTCGAGATCGGAATCAACAGGTTTTCCATTAAATTATTTTTGTCGCTAATATGTTTGCTTTTTGAGTTCTCAGACTCGAGAGGAAGATGAGGAAACTGAAACTGATGGGGCTAGCTATCAGCTTGAAATGATGAGGTGCTTAAGAGAGGTCAACGTCGATAATAATACTGTGGGTTGGTGAGTTCCTTTATAATGAAGTTTTTATGGTTTTGGCATCATTTTTTTTAAACTTTTTCCTTACACTTGTTTTCATCTGATTTTAAAATTTTCTCTCTTGTTAATCTTTATCAAATTTTATTATCTTCGCGACACTGCAACCAAATTTATCCTCCTTGACTTCAGGTGGAATAAGTTGTTTGACATTTATTATAACATAACCGCTTTAGGGAACAAATGACTCAAATCTAGGGTTTTTCTTCTTCTGGAGATGGACGTATAAGATTAATTACGATTTTGATGGCGGAAAACTGACAGTATGATGTTCTTGCTTCGTTGGTCCTCAGGTACCAGTCGACTTTATTTGGGTCATTTCAGACTGTGGAGTTGATTGAGACATTTTTGAATTATCAGGTGAGAATAATCTTTTTGATGTTCCTGGCTATTCTCAACCACTTCTTTCATTTTGCAAACTCATGGTTGCCCTGTGGTAACGATTTTATTTGATCATGATCATCTATAATCTCAATCAGGAAAACATTAGGCGATGTGTGTGCATTATATATGATCCGTCAAGGTCTGAACAAGGAGTTCTAGCGCTTAAGGCTATGAAGCTGTCAGATTCATTCATGGATCTCTATCGCAGTAACAATTTTACCGGTGACAAGTACGGATTCTTCCTCTCTCATGCTCTCCTCAAATTATAACAACAACATTAATGTTTCGTTGTTCTTACTTCTAATGGGCATGTGCCTTTTCCAGATTAAGGGAGAAAAATCTCACTTGGGTTGACATCTTCGAAGAGATACCGGTATAAGTTCTTCAAGTCTAGAATACTTAGTGTTGGATTGTATTGCATATTTTTATGGGGAATTATTTTTACGACAGGATGTCTTTAGACACCGTATTGATTACTTAAACCCTATTTCTTTCGTTCAACTTGTGTATTTCAATGCATGCTTCCTTTGTGTGTTTTGTAGATCAAAGTCTCTAATTCGGCGCTTATAAGTGCATTTATGACCGAGCTAGAGACTGATTCCCCTGTCACGCAGGTTCAGAAATCATTATAATGTTTTGAGGCTACATGAAACTCCTACTGATTATGTGCCTTATTATTTTTCTCGTCAACTCTCCTGTAGTGTGATTTTGATCGCCTCCAATTTTCTACGAATAATTTTGTCGAGAGGAACGTTGAATTCATGACCGAGTGCATGGAGGACCTGACGGTGGAGCAACAGAAGGTCTGCTCTATCATCCATTTGATTTTTTTTAGAAGGGCAACTTCTTCTCTTATATGAATTCTCTTTCTTGTAGTTCCAATATTACCATAGAAATCTTTCACGTCAGCAAGCCCAGCAGCAGGCGTGGCTCCAGAAAAGAAGGTAGTCTTTACTTTTTTTACAAATAGGGTTTTCAGCTTAGGGCTTTAGTCATCATCTCATGTCATCCTTGTGTTTTCATTTAATAGGACGGAGAACATGGCGAGGAAAGCTGCAGGTGAAGAGCCGTTGCCCGAGGAAGATGCTGCTAATCCTCTCTTCAAGCCTTTGCCTGAGCCGTCGCGCCTGGAGACCTACTTGATAACTAATCAGATCTCCAACTATTGCAACCAAATCAATGGGTGCCTTTTCTCAGCTTCTCCAAAAATAAAAAAATTATAACATTGGCTACTTCAACCATTTCTCATCATTCCTTATGGTTTTCTTATTAGGGTTGTGGGTCAGAACCTGAGTAAATTGTACCTCACAAAGGCTCTGCACGACAAGTGACTGCGGAGCTGCACGGGATGAGAACGCTGGTGAATTTTTGCTTTCTCGTTAAACTTTTTTCTCTGTTTTGTATTGAGCTATCATTTTTGCTAAATACCGATCAATTAATTGTTTGCGATGTTCAAAATCCAAGTTCCAAGAATCTATCCATTTTCCACTTTTATCTTGGTGAGGAAAAACGCACCGCATATTTCTAAATTGTTTCAATTTCTACGAGATCAATATATGAAACCTGCCTGTGAATCTTTCAGAAGCAATATATGAAACCTGCCTGTGAAACGTCATTTTTTTTTATTAAAAATCCAGGCGTGGGTTGAATGTCCCATTGTCCGGGCTAGTGGTCATGAGATAAAATTCCAGGCGTGGATTGATTTCTAATCAATCGAAACTTTCGACTGATCATGGATCGTCAGACTGATCAGTCAGGTTGTCGATGGATTATATTTGATCATTCATGACCCATCGGTCTCATCGTTCATGATTAATCGAGCGTTTAGAAAAATCTGTGTCGCTACTGTCAAAAAAATGAAAAAACAGATTTAGAACAAAATTAGGTAGTGAGACATCAAAAGAATAAAAGCAAACACTTTTTCTGCTCTTTTTCACTCAACCTCTCTCTTTCAAATGCCAAGCCTTCGATGAGCCAATGCCCAATGGATAAGAGAGATGAAACTGCCATGTAGCCGATTAATTATAGAATGACCCTCCTGAACCGTTGAAAACAAAACATTATTATCTTTCAGTCCGAGATCCAAAGGACTTCGCTGATACCCTATCTGACCCCTAGTTCAAGAGCATAGATGGATGAATATACCAGGAGGGGTAGAGGTAGTCCGCTTTATGCTACTGTAGAGGTTTAGGAGAACCAAACTTCTGTTATAATACCTTGTTCATTTTAATTCCAGGAGAGAGTCGGACTTTTCGATGAAATTAGAGTGCTTGTTACTTGTAAAAAAAGGTGAGGATTTATTACTTGTTGTCAATGAATTATTTTGGCAATTTGTCACGTGGCGCAGTCAGTGAAGTTAAGGAGAATCTAAATTTGAATTTTAATAAGAGTCATCTGTTTCAATAACCAAGTTGTAATAACATTTTATGAGTTTTGGGATGATTCGTCGATGTAATGATAAAGTGTGAAAAATTGTGATATTAAATTTTTAAACGCCTATTTTCTTTCAATTATCATTAGATTTTGTCAAATTTTTTTGATGATTCTTTGAGGGGATTTGTGATCACATTTTTTTGATGATTCTTTGAGGGGATTTGCCCTGATCTTTACGGCAAGCCTCTGCAGAGCAGTTGGAGCAAAAAGATAGGTCACACCATATGAATAGATAGAGAGAGAGAGAGAGAGAGAGAGAGAGAGAGAGAGAGAGAGAGAGAGAGAGAGAGAGAGAGAGAGAGAGAGAGAGAGAGAGAGAGAGAGAGAGAGAGAGAGAGTTACATAGGCTTTGGAACAAAAACAGAGAGAATGTATATTTTTTATTCCCATCTTGTAGATGAGCCACTGAAGTGTCAGAGATCAAACCAGTAATCTTCTGACTTGCCACCTGGGTATGCTTATCAAACTGATCATCAATTTCTCTTCATGAGACAGTAGATCCATCTCCACATGCTTGGTACTGTCACATTGAAGCAGATTATGTGCAGTCTCATTTGCCAGTTTGTTGTTTCAGAATAGCTTAATGCGAATCTACAATGGAATTTTCAGATCTTTAAGGGTGGATTTGAGTAACAAAACAAAGGTAAACCTGACTGGGCTAGTGATACAAGCAGACGTCAGTAACTATTTCCAATGGAAAGATCTTGCTAAATCGGTATCAAGGAAACCCATTTAATAGTTCAGAAATCCAAGATTCAAAATGAAGATCAAGAACAAGGAGGAATAACATCTAAAATGGGTTGCCATAAATGGATAGCTGGAGGTGTCTGATGCAGTACTCGCAAAATAAAGAAACGTTTCAATCAACAAGGACGCACCTCTCCGGCTTGGTCGAGAGCTACTGCTGTTCTGGAATAGAATGTGTAGATCCTGGTCGTAACCACCTCTCAGGGAACTTCAAGATCTGAGGCTCCGCCGCTCCCCTCCCTCTGGTCGAATGCAACCCGGATCCCAGGGAGCCAAGCTTCACAACGACTTCTTGATTTCTTCCTTCGGGGTACCCCCCTGGTCGCCCCCTTCTTCTCCTTTTATACTTCTCCTTCCCGCCTTTATTCAATAGTGGGCCTGATTTATTTCCTCTACTAATGGGCCTGATCTAGCCCGTTTATTGAAAGATCGTCATGTGCCATACCATTATGCAGTTGATTCCGGGTCAGCCCTTGGTTGACCCTTCTTTCTCTGTTCCTTCTTGTGTCTTCTCTTATAAGGTATGTATAGTACCTTATCAGTGTCTAGCAGAGATCTCCCCTCTAGACATCAGACTAGCTCACGCTAGTCAGTCACTAGGTTGCTCCATGTAACCACTTCTTGAGAAATGATCGAATCTCCCTGTTTCTTCCCGGTCGGTTTATTTATAGGTTCATACATGTACTCTATTAATATGCATGTCTTCTATTGGTTTGATTTCCATTTCCTTCTTCAGTAATTTTCTGAGAAGAATAATTCTGTACTATCTAGGTTATAATTTCCTGGTTGGATATTAGTGTACCTGTGATGCACAATCAAATAGTGTTAATGAAATTTTAGATCTCAAACTAAAACCTGGTAAATATTGTTAAATTTTAACAAGAGTCAAGAATTAAGGACCAAGAGTCCATTTACTTGTGTTCTTCGATACACTTATAGACTAAGTAGGTAGGTAGAAAATTAGTTGTATGTAGCATTCTGGAGACCTCTAGGAAATTCCTATTCTTCATCTCCAGCTGTCCATTTTTCTGAGGGTACTTGCAAATAATGTTTGATTACCACGTGTCCTATAAAAACTTATTAATTCATGATTTGAAAAATATTGTGCATCATTTGGACAAAAACGTGGAACCTTCTTGTTAAACCAGTAACTACCATTTGAAAATATCAAATAATTATACCAGAAGAGACCAACTTTTAAGGAATTATGTGCTCCCATGCCATTCTAGTGCAGTCGTCTATGGAGCTGATAAACTATTGATTAGTAGGGTCTTGAGGGTATCAAACTGTGAATTAGATCATGAAATAAAATTTTGAAATCAATCTTCTAAGACATGATCTATCTCCACTAAGTCAATATCTTTAAACTGGCACGCAATGATCAGACTCAATCCAATAAGCCTCTAATGCTGACACATATTCAATAACTTTCCTACTCCCTTGAGTGAGGGTAATGGAGCGCACAAACAATACAACTATACAAGTTTATCATTGTGTTTGAGTGTCTAGTGTACCTTTTCCCATACATTCTTAACTTTGGCCGAAGATGGCAGGCTTCGGTTGATGGTGGATATGATAGAAATATATGTGGCCAACATGCCAATCACACATTCCACATCTCGTTCCATATTCTGTAAAATAACATATTCATTATAATGCACATGTGATGCTTATAATGAAGTCCATGAATACATGATATGACTTAGTGAATTATGATGACATCGTAATATGGATATCACTTGTCATTATGCATGTGTTCCAAATATTCATGTTTGATGGATACTTGATAAAGAAATCAAAGTATCTAGATAGAATATCACTATGTAGTCTCGCTCATATGATGAGTATGCCCAGTCACGTAGCCATTAGTGTGTGGATGCTCTATAGTAGAAATAGTTCACTGAATTGATTCATACAAATCCCTGAATAGTATTATACCGAACTTTCAATCAAGTTGATACACTCACGGTTATGTAAGTGTTCCTTAGACCTCAAACACCAAAGACGTCTTGTGGACGGAGAGTTGTACTTTGACTATGACCTACGTGTCCCTAATCATGGATCCTAAATAATCTTAATTCGGGTGAATCAAGAAGTTCATAAAGATGATTGAGTAGTCAAGATAGGATCATCCACCCTCGGTATGAGAGGTGACAGCTCAAGGAAGACGATGCGATGAAGTCCTTGACTGAGGCAGCGAAATATCAAGAGAAGAGTTCTCCGATGATTTTTTAATGCATCATTACTAACTCGGATGACCGATTAGGGTTTGACTGCTGACCATATCCTAAGCAGTCCTTGGAGCGTCAAGTGGATAAGGGACTATATATGCACGGTAATCGATTAAAAACAGGTTCCATGAGTGAGTCAATACACACTCCTTTGTATCTTCCGGAGCAAGAGGTGTAGCTCGGCACCCCGTGTGTTGGAGACTCAACCTATCTAGTAGGTTAAATCGATCCGACATTAATTAATCTATCTGATGATATAATTAATTAATTTAGAAGACCAATAAAGGTTATCGGGCGGTCCGAGTTGTTAACTAGACTGACACATGGGCCTAGAGGGTCACACGCAAATGGTCTTTTGGACACTGGAAGATATACTTAAGTTTTTGGGGGAGGGGGGGTTTGTAAAAAATACCCACTTAGTATAAATAGAAAAAGGGCTTGAACGAAATCCACCCAAGCCTGAATTGTTCATGGGCCTTCCCCTTCTTATCCCTTCTCCCCATGACTCTTTTCCACTCCCAATGTAATTGGGATTGCGTAACGACGATGACGGAGATTAGACGGGGCTCGTCAATGAGAATGAGGAGATCTTACGTGCTGAGGACCGTGTGGATACGTCTAGAGGCTGCATACTTGAGCAGCTCGACTAGTTTCGCTCGGGGACCCAATAAATCATGAATGCGATCAGTGCACATGTTCTTCGTTTCAATGTTTTTAATGATGTCGTTTGATTTCCCTAAAGTCTTCCGTTGTGGATTGTTATGAGTTCTTTGTCCATGTTAAGGCCTGTAGAACCCAACAGGGTACCACCATCTCAATGAACTATGAGTTTCAAGACACCCCTCATAAAGAGGACTGGAGGAATTTGGGGAGGCAGATAAATATGTGAGCTTCCTCCAACTTTTGAAGGATCATCTTGGCATCATCATACCATTCAAATGTGTTTGGTCCCTTCAACTTGAATACCCCAGGAATCTAAGGTAAATCATAGCATAATTTCACATACTCAGTCGAGAAATGAACAAAAAAGTATACTTCCACGCCTTCATCCATTCTTACGTAACGACAAGTTAGGGGACTCCCCAGAAACAGGGATACGACTAAGCAGTAATGGCTATCTCAAATATGGTGTTAAGGCAAAAGAAACAAGCTCTCCCTAGTAAAAGGCTAGGCCTCAAGCAGTGAGAAAAAAAATATGGGGCTACTTTTGTTTCTGTGGCCTTAACCCATAAACACAGATTAAGCAACAAAAAAAGAGAGATTGGTAAAAAATCAGAATGATCACACGTGGGCTTCTACTCTGATACCATGGAGGAATGTCTAGTTTCTGGAGCATGAAACCAAGGATAGAACACTTATTTCTTCAGCAAGCCTCCAAAACTTGGACCAAAAAGATATTAGTCCAATACAGCATTTACATCGTGCCGACAGAAAGCTGTTGGAACAAAAAAGTTATTACTCATAGGATAAACAAAATTGAAAATTACAATAAAATACCTCATTTATTTCAATTCCCAAGTTTCAATCAACTATTTCTGACTGTGTTGGGGATTATTGTAGTGGGAAAGTGCATAAAATGTGATTTTAAAATTTGATACACCCACTAATCTTTTTCTTATTCCTATTATATTGTATCAATTTTAGTAATCTTTGGTTGTATTTGTGAATTGAAGTAAGAGAGGTTGGGAGAAAATTTAATTTTTTTTAATGATGGAACCTATTTGTTTCCATTCCCAGAATTTATCAAAAAAAATTAATTTATTTTTTAGGGGGTTTTTATTGCAGTCAGTGAATTGAGGAGAGATGAGATTATAAATTTATTTTTAATACCTAGTTTGTTTCAATTCTCATAAATTAACTTTTTTTATGAATCCTTGGGGATTTTTTATTTGAAGTAATCAAAGGAAGTTGAAGAGAAAGGCTCTTCAAAAGTTCTATGATAAGACCTAAATTGCCTAGATTCTCTGGTGATCATCAAACTTATTGATGAATCTTTACTGGGATTTGTTGCATGATGTAGTTAGAGAACTTGATGAGAAATGTGATTTTCATTTTGAATTTAAGATCTACATTCATGAATCTTTTAGGGGGTTTGTTACCCGAGGCAGTCATAGAATTGTTGGTGATTTTTCATTTTGAATGTGTTTCGAACTTTGAAATTCTAATTTCTAAATTGCTTCAATTTCAAGGAGACAGTCAAGCTTTTCCATGATTCTTTTAAGGGATTTGTTTCCTGCAGTTAGAAAAGTTGTTGAGAGTCAGACTCAAATTTCATAACAATCTTAACTTTTCCATTCAAAAAATATTGTCAATTGTTTTGATAAATCTTTCAGGGGTTTGTTAATTCATGCAGTTAGAGAAGTTGAAGAGAAACGTGACTCAAAATACTAATACATGACCCAGTTTCTTTCCATTCCTAAAAGACTGTCAAGGTATGTGATAAACCTTTCAGGGGTTTACTAATGTCATAGAGCCATGTAATGATTAATAATAATACGAGACCTAATTTAACTCAATTCCCTGAAGCTCATAAAAAATTTTGCCGAACCTTTTGTGGGCTTTGTTATGTGATCTCATGAAACTACTCATACAACATCTAATTTCTTTCAACACCCCAGGAGACGATCAAACTTTTTGGATAATCTCTTAGAAGCCAGTCAAGAAGGCAGGGCAGGAAAACGTCATGTTTCTGAGTAAAATGCGGAACGCCGACTGGATTCTTTGGCACATAATCATGGAAAGAGGAGCATAGATAGATAAACAGATAGATGGGGAGACATACATCCATCCATCCATCGGCGGCTAAATGTACACAGAAACCAGAGAGAACAGAAGAAACGGGTTACTCTACTTGATGTAGTAAGGGAGGTCGAGGACGTAGAGAAGGAAGTAAGCCCAGAGAACGCCGGAGATGCCGCCGAAGAAGAACCCGCCGGAGAACTGCGCCCAGCCGTCGGCGGTCTGGAGCTTGTCGGCCTCCTTCTTCCTGCCAGTGAGGGTGAGAGCGGGGGCAGAGGAGGGCTCGCCTTCCTTGAAAGAGGCGACGCCGTACATGGTCAGGCAGACGCTGAGGATGACGACGAGACCGGCTGCGGCGAGCGAGCCAG
The DNA here is from genome assembly GCF_029677425.1 of Wolffia australiana. NCBI lineage: Eukaryota > Viridiplantae > Streptophyta > Magnoliopsida > Alismatales > Araceae > Wolffia > Wolffia australiana. Next base: position 6,850,399 of record NC_135841.1, on the reverse strand, counting down.
CCGGGCCGGCGACGGCGGTGTCGCGGAGCGGGCCGGTCTTGACGAAGGGTCCGACGAGGAGGTAGCCATGGGCCAGGCCGACCTCGATGCCGCGCAGAAGCGGGCTAACCGCGGTGCGGTAGGCGGGGAGGTTGGACAAGTACCAGGCCACCAGCGGGCTCGACGTAACCGGCGTCTCCAAGCTTCCCACGAACGGGTCCCCGTTGATCGGCTGGATCACTTGGAACGTCGGCTGCACCCACCACCCACCAGAGTTCATCTCTCTCTCTAACTCCATGTCTATCTCTCTCTCTTTCTCGATAGTTAATAGAAGAGTAAAAGAATTGGAACATGATGGTTGGGTCAGAGCGAGGACGGTGGTTTTCACACGAAGACTAAGGGTTTACATATCTAGATAATTACATACACCCACCACCCGCAGTTCATCTCTCTCTCTAACTCCATGTCTATTTCTCTCTCTCTCTTTCTCGATAGTTAATACAAGAGTACAAGAATTGGAACATGATGGTTGGGTCAGAGCGAGGATGGTGGTTTTCACACAAAGAATACGGCTTTACGCATCTAGATAATTACATACACCCACCACCCGCAGTTCATCTCTCTCTCTAACTCCATGTCTATTTCTCTCTCTCTCTTTCTCGATAGTTAATACAAGAGTACAAGAATTGGAACATGATGGTTGGGTCAGAGCGAGGATGGTGGTTCTCACACAAAGAATACGGCTTTACGCATCTATAGATAATTACATGCAGATGGAGGTATGGGAGATGGTTCATGGTATTACGCTGGATGCACCCACCGCCCACAGTTCATCTCTCTCTAGCTCGAAGTCTCTCTATCTCTCCATAGTTAATAGGAGAGTAAAAGAATTGGTCCATGATGGATGGGTCTTAGCAGGATGGTAGTTTTCAGACAAAGAACATGAACTGTGGGAGATGCAGATGCAGATGGAGATAATAATGACATGCAGATGGAGCTGTGGGAGATGGATTCATGGTATTACGAAAAGGTCATGAGTATCATAACTTGGGTAAGTGTAATTCTATATCTCGAGGACCAAGCATGACTTGGGTGGAACGAATAACTTCAAATATCATGTTGATATAATTTCATGCAGATAGACGTACTATCTATCTACAGGTTGATTCCCTGGTGACACGGATAGTCGGATTTCAGGCATGAAAACGGATTTGCACTATCTATCTGCTTATTCATATCTATCTATATCTATCATGACTCGTTTATCGGCAACTTTCATGGATAAAGGATTGATCTGAGCAAGGAGAGAAGCGTAGGGAAGTGGGTTTACCTTCTCGGCCTGGATGGCGCGGACGGAGAGGGAGGGGCGGCGGCGGGAGTGGAGGGCAGGGCCGGAGAGACCGCGGAGAGGGACGAGAGAGCGAGAGCGGAGGAGACTGCTCTTAAGCAGCTGGCTGGCCATGGGCGAGGCCGACGCGGTCGCCATTGGAGGGCTGGAGAGGGGCTCGGCGACGCGGGGCTTAGCGGCGGGTGGAGGAGAGATGGGGAGTGGGGGGGTGGATGATGATAATAGTTGGGAGGAGGCGAGGAAGAAGGTGAGGTGGTGTTGTTGTGGGACCTGAGCTATCGAATGCGAGGGTCTCATTGGATCAGCTATTGCTGCGTGTTTGCCTAATCTTATCCGGAAGCTAAGGCCACCACATGATCCGGATCTCTCGCAGGCTCTCCCAGTCTCTCTCTTTCTTTGTCTCCCTGTGTCTCTCTCTCTCCTCTCTGTCTCTCTCCTCACTCTCCCTGTATATCTCTCTCTCCGTATCTCTCTATCTCTCTGTTTCTCTCTTTCACTCTGTATCTCTCTCTATCTCTCTGTTCCTCTCTCTCTATCTCTCTATATCACTACCTCTCTGTTTCTATCTCAGTATCTCTCTGTATCTCTCTGTTTCTCTCTCTCTCTCTCCCTCTGTATCTCTCTATCCCTCCGCTTCTCTCTCTCCATCTATCTCTATCTCTCAAACTATCTAACTATCTATCTATCTATTTACCTATATATACATCTATATATATGTATCTGTCTATCTATCTCTGTTTATCTCACTATTTATTTATATATATCTCTCTCTCTCTAATTATCTACATATATATATATATATATCTATCTCTCTATATGTATATGTCTATCTGTCTATCTATCTCTCTATCTCTCTATGCCTATCTATATATCTCTCTCTGTCTATTTATCTATCTCTCTGTCTATCTATCTCAATCTCTCTCTATCTATTTGTCTATCTATCTCGCTCTCTCTCTCTCTAGCTATCTCTTTCTGTCTATCTCTATCTATCTCTCTCTATTTATCTATCTATCTCTTTCTGTCTATCTATCTCTGTCTCTTTCTATATATCTATCTATCTTTCTATATATCTATCTCTATCTCTCTATATATATTTATCTACCTATCTCTCTCTATCTATTTATTTATCTATCAATCTCTCTATCTACCTATCCATCTCCCTCACTCTCTCTCTCTCCCTCTCTCACCATCTTTATCATCTATCTCTATCTCTTATTTGTCTATATCTCATATGTCCATCAACCCATATATATCTCTATCTATATATATATACCTATCTATATGTCTATCTATTTATATCTATCTCTCTATTGTATCTCTTATATATACATATATCTATAAATCAGCAGTATAATTGAAGAAACCATTTTAATGTTTGATTCATTTCTCTTGCAATGGTACTTTTGAGATTTAGGTCTGTCATTCTGCTTCATTTCTTCATTGGTAACTCCGTATTCCTATGAAATCTGACTTAGTAGAATTGAATTATTAAGTGAAAACTGGTGCACAATAAAGGATTTGGCAAGTTTAGTGAATGAAAACTTAGCTTGTATTTATAGTCACAAATACTTGGAGTCATTTGCAAATAAAATAGATAAATAGTGTACATTAACTCTTGGTAAATACAAGTTCAAGGTTTGAGTAATTTGGTGCATAGTAAGATTCAGGTTCGTGATAAGAATGCTGTATCTTTTGTATACCAAGTTTAGCTTTTCTACTCTATGTCCTTCTGGCACATATGAATACTTATGAGTGGTGTGCACAGATGAATGATAGGATGTAGAATCGTCCACGGGTTTCCGGACGGGATGGTTTTTTGCCACGAGATAAAAAAACCATCCAGTCCAGGGGCCTTGGATCACGGAGTGGACTGTTTTTGGTCCCATGGGAGCCAAGCAGGAGCGGAGAGATATACTCAAGCCAGATCTGAAAGCCCGAGAGGGAAAGCTGAGTGAGAGCCAAGAGTCTGAGAGGGGTAGCCGAGCAGGAGCTGAGAGGGGGCCGAGAGGGGAATCTGAGTGGGAGCCTAGTGTTTAAACTGACCTATTGTTTTGTTCAGGACATCAGATGCAACAATAATGTCTCGGGTGGGATGGTTTCTGGACGGGACATGACATGGAGGGGATGGTTCAGACGAACTTCTAATAACTGGGATGGGGAATGGGACAACAATCGTCCCATCCCATCCTATGTCCCCCTACCAGACAGTTGTGCACTATACTTCTGAGTAGGGGCTCTGTCCCTTGAGAGCATCCACCATTTGAGCCTTTCCCACTTACCACACATTTAGAGAGATCCCGTGTGGGCATAGTTAACTTGAGAGTTTATTTATCTTCGAGATAAAGTGAAGCTCTTTATAGAGCCCTCTGAGAGATACTCCTTGAACAAAATATTTGTACATAGTGTGATGAGCCAGATAAAGATAAGGTTTGAGGTTACATTTTTCTTCTCATATCTATATTTTTGTTCTCTATCTTCTTGCAAAGGTTCTGGTTATTCTGCTTCTAATTCAATCGTCTGAATTCCTTATGAGGTTTATGCTATGCATTTCAAATATGAGTAATCACAAAATTCACCATCCAGACTTGCTTGGGATATTGTTAGCTTACGTTAGGTTCTTTTCACAATATCTCCATCATTCCTGGCGTCCATCATATGGATGTTTTTGTAGCCCTTTTGGTCTTGATTTTCAGGATCTCTCTGAAGGCAATATGTTATTTTCCTATAAACATGTAAGTTTCCTATTAAATCATCAAAACATGGATAAATGAACATATTCTTCATACTATGTATTTTACGTCATAAACATGAACCATCGTTTATCATTGGGATCTTTGAATTAGAAATTTCACTTGACATTTGCTTCCTAACATGAATTCATGCACGATATAATGTGTTCATCGTTCTTAGACAACCCTTTGGCGCCTAGTTTCTATCCATGAATTCATGCAGGTATTAGTATTTAAATGAGTTTTTTTAGAGTCACATGTCATTATCTCATGATTTCAAAACAATAATTTTCAGGCCATCTTCATGGTCATATTTCTCTTTCATCTTATTTCTCTCTACCCTCCTAAAATTCTTAGGTTCCTCACACTTCCTGAAAGTAAGAGTATTCGTTTTTTCATGTACTTTAAAATCATTGCATACAAATTATGATTTATATGAAATTTGATATCTCTTATGTGCAGTATTATAGTGTGGTGATATGGTTTGAAACAATGACTACATCATTACCATCTTCATGGTCATCTTCACGTTTCCTCTTTTTCACTCTAATCTCCACAAATTTGTTGGTTTCCTCTATCTTCCTGAAAGGAAGACTATTCTTTTTTTTTTCAGGTATTCAAAACCATCTCATATAAATTATGAATTTGGTTTCTATTTTGTGTACATCATACTGTCTTCATCATATTTTGATTCAACAAACTTCAGCCATGCTTTTTGTAATTTTATTAATTCAGTTTACCTCATTCATTTTAAATCTGTACAGATAATATATTTTTTTAGGAGAAACCTGGATAATAATTGATTCATTAGTGAGAAATATAAATTATATTAGCTAAGCAGGTTGTAAATAGGCATTAATTTGGGTTGAATTTTGATTTTTATATTTTTAGAAGTATGTATTTTCCCATGCTTAACTAAATAATAAAAATTATGAATAAGGATGAATAGGAGAGTAAAAAAAAATCAGAATAAAATCTCAAGCTGGAAAGATTCATATTATATGGTATGCTCATATCTTCCCTTTCGTAAATTTAATCCTAAGTTGGTTGTGTTCTTAATACACATATTTCTCAACTGTGTCATGTTTCTTGATCCAAGATCATACTTTTCCTATGAAAATATGAGAGAAAGATACACTTCAGACCAATTATTAAATATAATTTTATTTACATTGCTATTGGCCATCTCATACAGACATTTTTAAGGCAATAATTGCACAATTATAAAAGTTATCCCAAAACTATCTTCTTTTGTTTTATTTTCCTTCCAATTGATCTATTTGTAAAACTCCTTTCGAATTTTCCTTTTCATATTTTTCTACCTTTCCTTTGATACACATGTAGCTTAAAATTTTTGACTTTCTGATTAACAACTGGCCCATGAAAATTCTATAATTCTACATACGACCATAATCAACTTGAAGCCTTTCCCTTCTCTCCAAAAAACAAGAATTCATAAAGACAGAGTTCGCCCCTTTGTTTGAATTATCACCCCTGAATTTGTGGATTTTCATTATTCATATTTCTTTACAAGGAAAGTGCATATAATAGTTGGGGTTACTTAGTATATGAAACAAAAAAAATCATTATCTCATGACTTATGCCTTATATGAATTGTGGAATTCATTCATTGTATGAATTCTGGAAATGTTTTTAGATAGTTGTCCTGTCAGAACATAGAAGTTAAACTCTTGTAATGTATTGAAAACATACTGAGATCGCTTAAAACTATGATTCTGTAAAATGTGGAAGTTTATTTCAAAATGGATTGGGTATCTAGTGGAGTACTAGGGGAATTGGAAAATCAGAGGAATGAAGTGGCATGGTGTACAAGGTTAAGTGTGAATGATCAATACAGACTCCCATTGTACCATACTTCTATTGAGATGATTCCTTGTTATGCATGAGCACAGGTTGCATGCTATTTTTAATAGTACTTTCATGGATTTTACATGTTCAATTTCATTAAAATTGTAATAAATGCATGATATTTAAGATTAATCATACTTTATTATATTAAAAAAAATAAAATTCTGATTTCCCTCAATTTTAAGGGTAATTTTTTTAAAAAAATTCTGACATTAACTTTCTATATAAAACAATTGGACAAGTCATAATATATAGTTTTGTATTTTTAAAGCATTTTTAAGGGTTTATTATATTTTTAGAAATATATTTTGATTAATTTCACATTTTTAGTTTTTTATGGACTTCTCTGGCATCAAATTTAAAAAATAAATAGTTTATCAGTTAGATTATACTTTCCTTGAACTGTGCAAATAATTTTAAGTTTTAAAACACAAATTCTACTTTAACTGAACTGCTCTGCTAGATGTGGCAGCCCATCTGTTTGGATTATGGCCTATCATGGGCTGTGACAAATGATTGGCATCAGACAATAAGTGGCAGCAGATAATGACTATGACATACAATAAACAAAGAAAAAGTGCATTTCACATGGAATGCATTGGCATTTTCAATGCGACTGCACATGTTGCATCGTGTGATTTATCAAAGGTAAAATGTTGCATTCATTGTGCCAACGTATATCTTTCTTTATTCCTTTTGTAGTGCACGTGGAATAATGGAATTTGGTGCTCAGTTTAAACACACACTCTAATTATAATGGTGGCACCAATGCACATAAATGAGGCTTCAATTTAAACTCAGGTTCTGGCATAGAATTTGGGAAATCTGAGGATTTTGTGCCATGCTGGTTATCCAATATGAAGAACAAGGAGGAGAGAGATGAAATCAATGACTTATATTTATCCATCTTCAAAATAAAATATCTAATTATCTTGGAATTTTGGACTAAAATTTTAAGGCTAGTTTTGTCTTATATTTCTAAGATCGATCCATGGTCTGAGATCTATAAATAAACCTGCTATAAATGTAAAATAAGATTCTTGGATTTTATTAAAAATTATATTTAGATAACATACTTGGTCATTCAAAATATGTTTTACGTTATTCTTGAGTTTTAAGGGCAAAGGATTGAAGGAGCAAAGATCTGATCAAGAATGATGAAGAAAAAACACATTTATCAACGAGGTAATTGTGATTTTTGGTCTTTCTCAGACTTACCTCTTTATCTTTTTTCCTACGATATTATTGCTGATGATATTTTACCATCCTACACACCACCATCAACTGCGTCAATAGCTGAAAAGTACCCATCTTGATATCAGATGCTATTAGCAGTAGTAATAATACATCAGTCGTCTTCTACATTGTTCAAAAAATGTATCCACAGCCATATTTACTGCATTTTATGACAATAAAACTATTCCACTCACCACTTTCCCCATCACTCGACACAATTGAAACATCGATTAAGGTAATTTTCTTCAAAAAAATATTTTTCCATTGCCTTATTAGAAAGCTTATAAATTAATTTTCGCCCAAACCAGAAATCCAAGAACACCTTTACTGATCATAGAATAAACCATGCCTAGATAACCAAAGAACAGTTTTCCCAAAAAGGTCGATATGATATGACTAATAATACCGAATCCAGACAGAATTGGATTCGCGCCTCTTGATGACCGAAGAACTGAAAGAGATGGTGGATTATATGGGGTCTCCCCCTCCAGCAGGATCAGAAAAAGGTTGTACTACTGTTCTGGTAACCCATCGCCCGTCATGTAGAGCGCTATGCCCCCCTCTCGTCTATCAAAGTTCTGTTCAAAAACCTCGTAAGAGAACTTGTACAGAGAAGGATTTCCCACTAAACAGCAGTTCTTCCTAGCCAACTTAGTTTTTCGGCACTGTTATTGGCATAACCAGTACACCAAAGGTTGGCCCTACCCAATCCTCTTGTTCTAGGGTTCGCTCCTCGCGGTTCTCCCTTTAACACCAACGATAGATGGAACCAAATTGTCTCACGACGTTCTCTAGTTTTAGATTAAATTCTATAAATATATAATTCCTTAAAAATACAAAGGAAACTAAGTTTTCACTTTTTCGACACTTCCTCATGGATTTGAACCTTCGTTGTTGTGTTCAGGAGGAAAATCTGAATAGTGTTGTGTAAAAGGATTGTTATGTAGTCAATAATGCGTTAGGAATCCGGTATCAAGTGAAGTAACGAATTTCACTAATGGGCAGGGGTATGAAATGAGGATGCCTGCTTTATTTATCATGTCTGAAGAAATTTTAATAAAAATACATGATAAAATTCAAAAAAGTCTCTATCATTGGGAATGTTTAACAAAAGTCCTTGAACTTAAGATTATATACCTTGGCAGACAAAAACCTTGTGCATGCAACCCTCTAGTAAACAAACTTAATAGAACAATAACATTTACTGGACCAACCTTATTAATTAATTTTATCAAATATAATTTAACAAATAAAGGATGAATTTAACCAGATAGATTATTTAAGTTTCCAGCCCATGGGGTGCCAAGCTATCTTTACATCCTAGAAGATACAAAGTATTTTGAGTCTCTCGTGGAAACTTTACTATCATCGGTTACCATGTATTTATAGTTACGCTTATGCACTAGACACCCGAATGAATTAGAGTACGGTTAAATATCAAATCCTAGTCTGTGATGGGGGACCATCCAGCTTTGAAGATCCGGTCGAACCAGTTCGTCGAGCAAGGGCTCACGCGCGAGACCCAACCTTTAGAGTACCCGGCATAGTCAACGGGCCACAGAGGCTTGATATTATCTTTCCTTATATTTTCCTTATTTAGTAGGCCTTGTATGTCGGCCGTTTATGTGTTTGTTTTTTGTTTGTTCGCACGTGTTTGGGCCGCTATACAGACCTACATGTTTGCGCATGTGCGAGCCCATGCGTGGGCGTGTTAGTGTGTCTCTCTCTCCTATTTGGGGTTCCTAGGAGACCTTAAGTGGGCCTTCTCCCCTTCATTTCTAAGGGCGAAGGAACATATTTACCCCTATAAGAGGGAGGGGCTCCCATAGGTAGAGAGAAGAAGAAAAGATTGAGAATATGTGATTTTTGAAGGATTTTCCTTCTTTTTTAGTGTATTTTTAGTTTTCTCTGAAATTATGAAATTGCCACTAGGAAATATACAGAGTGAAAAAAGGTCTTTGAGGCCCTATCATTCGCCACCAGCCTTCCCGCCCACGATCACCCCCCCCCTTAGGCCGCCCATGCCACTGTCACAGCAGAATGCACTACCACCGCGGCCTTTCGACAGCATACTGCGTTTGCAACAGCGACCACAGCCGTAGCCATGGCCTCCAGTTGCTATCGTGCCTCACCGCTGCTGCACCGCCGTGCCTTGCTGTTGTCGTGCCTCGTCGTCGTCGCACCACCGTGCCTTGCTGCTGCCTCACCATTGTGACACTGCACCCTGATGCCACCGCGCCATTACATTACCGTAGCCTGCTTCCGCCGTGCCTTGCCATAATGCCCTGCTGCCCCATGCCTTGCCGCTACCGTTCCACTGCACTGCCATGGCCTACCGGTGCTGCACCGTCATGCCTTGCCATCACCATGTTGTTGGGCCATCTCTGTGTTCTGTTGCTATCGTTTTGTCTTGGCACCACACTTTGTCAGTGCCATACTACCACGCCGTGTCGCCGACAGGTTGTCACGCTGCCATCGCACCGCCACCACGTCATGTCGCTACCGTTTCGCCACATCGCTGGTGCTTTGTTGCGGCCGCGCCCTGTCATGCTATCCGTTGTGCCCCTTGTCACGCCCATTGCTGCGTCTATCGTCTACCCGTCGCCACACCTTATTGCGCCACCATGCCTATCTGTGTCGTCATCGTGCCTACATGTTGTTCACCATCCTCTACTGCCAAATTACACATAGCCTGCATCTGCCGCTACTGGTATGCTCATAAATTCCGACTCATCATTATATTATTTCTTTTAGTGCCTCCGAAAAATTTCTCCACCGCTGGGGTTAGGTTAGTGATAGATAGGAATACGTCAGTGGGAGTAGGTTTTTCTACTTGTACGATCTTGGTTTGCACTTCGAACGATGCGCGCACAAGTGGAAATAGTCGTACTCGCATTGTTTGCCCTCAACCTGCCATAGGGGTCATCGAAGCCTAGTGGCATTCCCAAGTCACACTTACTATAGCCTAGTGATCGTTGGTGTCCGTCGACGTCGGATTTATACTTCTCAATGGGTTCATCATCACATTATCACTTGCATTATGTCCACATTATTCGTCTCCACTACATGACATGACTGACCTCGCCCTCCTGTGGTGTAACACGAGCCGTTCGATCCCGACGTCTGTCATTTGTGTTACATCAGTCTATCATTCGTATTAGAACTAATATGTGTTGTATTTAAGAACATCAGAGAACACATTCCCTAATATTTTCACTACCATCATATTTAAGAACATCTTCATTCAGTGAATCTCTTCTAATACTAAGGGTGGACAATCTAATGTTGACCACACAATCACCTTCGTGGACTTGTTTCTGCATATTATCTAAGAAAATTTGGAATCTCCAAATGAGAGACTAGTATATCATAATTAAAACACAATGATATTTGTTGTCTTCAGTCTAAGGATTACTGACACAACCATGACACGAATCAACTCGATAGATGATAGGTGTAATATTACTCAAGGACTCATATGGATCAATCTAACAAACTCTTTACCCAAAAGGGACATATTATTTGACTCGCATCTCCATAATAATGGTTATCAGATCAGACATATTCATCATCTTTGTGGGAGATAGTCAATGCTACTTTTTCTATATAAATTTGATGTACTTCTTGATTATCCTTTAAACATGAATTCTTATAGCATGTTCAAATATAGTTGAGAGTTTTATTATGACTTGATCATAATTCACTCAATTCATAGCCATTAATGCAGAGACATTAAGGATGGTTATTCCCTTTTTGGATGATAACACTCCAACATTATTCCCAATGATTAAAATGCCCTCTACATCAACTATTATGAAACTAACTGTGATCCCATTGAGCTTTATAGATAACATATGGCTCAGTTTCCTTATCTATGAAGATATGATATTTGATCACATCGTCAAAAACTCATATTCCAACTTAGGGAAGCATGTATTAGTCTATAATTTCTTCCCAACTCGCGCACCTAAGTTATATTACATTTAGGTTTTATCATATATGCATTTCATATCTCATTCCATGTTCATTAGAATGTATTCATTATTGTGCACATGTGATGATTATAATAAAGTTCAAGAATACATGATTAAAATTAGTGAATTATGATGAGATCCTAATATTGAGATCACTAGTCTTTAAGTATGTGTTCCAAATATTTGTATTCGAATGATAGTCAAGAAGGACATCAAAATATCCAAAAAGAATAACACTATCTAGCCTCACTCTTGTGTTGATGCAAAGGATAGATAGTGGGTGTTCTTTAGTGGAAAGAGTTCAGTTAACGGATCTGTACAAATCCGCGAATGGTATTATACCAAACTGTTAATCATGTTAATCCACATCAAAGTTATGTAAGTGGTCCTTAAACCTAAGACACTCAAGACATCTTGTGGATGGAAAATTTTATTTTGACTATGATCAACGAGTTCCTAATCATGGAATTCAAAACAGTCTTTAGTAGAAAGAGTTCATTAAATTGATCCGTACAAATCCCTGAATGATATTAAACCAAATTGTCAATTGGGTGATTCATGTCATTGTTGTATAACTGGTCCTTGAACTTGAGATATCAAAGATGTATTATGGATGGAAAATTATATTTTGACTATGATGTACAAGTTCCTAATCATGAAATTCTAAACAGTTATAGTTCAGGTATATAAAGAAATTCACAAAGACAAGCAAGTGGACAGATTCTATGAGTGAGTTGATACATATTCATTTGCATCTTCTAGAGCACCAAGTGTACCTTGGCACCCCACGGGCAGGACACTCGACTTATCAATTGATTGAATAGATCCAATATTAATCAATGTATATCAGGATATAATTAATTAATTGAAAAGGCATACAAAGGTTAATGGGGCCACCAGAGTCATTAATTAGACTGATACATGGGCCTAGAAGAAGGTCACATGCAATTGTTCATTTGGATGCCAAAATATATACTTAAAGTTTGAGGGTTCTATGAAAAATACCCACTTAGTATTAGTAAGGGAAGCGCCTGAACAAAATTCACCTATGCCAAAAAAGTTCTAGGTCCTCAACCTTCTTCTCCCTTCTCCCCATAACTCCTCTTAGTTACCAATGTGATCAAGGCGACATAACGGCGATGATAGAGCATGAATAGAGCTCGTAAAGGTGAAGGAAGAGATTATATTTAATGAGGATCATGTGGATACATCTAGAGGCTGCATACATGAGTATAGTTCCAGATTGTCTGAGACGTGGACGATGGAAGGGACAGGACAAAGATTGTCCCGTCCAACGTCCAGAATCAGTGCAGGGATGCGGGTGGGACGATTTTCTTAGCTGAGGCCTCCAGACGGGACAATTGTTTTGTCCAAGTGGAGAAAAATTGTCCCGTCTGTTCGTCTCAGGATGAATTTCTGTCCCGGTTTTTGTCCAACCTTGCAGAAGGGATGATTTTTTCATCATGGGACAAAAAAACTGTCTCATCCACGGCCTTGCACTATATACATGAGTAGCTCCATGTGACTTACTGGTGGACTAAACAAATCATAGATGCGCTCCTGGCCCAATTGATTTGGTTCATGTTTTAATGATGTCATTACAATTCTCTTTCAAGTCTTCTGTTGTGATTTGTTCTAAGTTTTCATCTAGATCAAGGGCCAAGAACCCAACATTGGTATCAAACCTAGGTTATGCCTTACTTGGATGAAGAATGACACCAAAAATTTCTAGAAAGGGGAGCAAAAGGAAATTTACAGTTGTTCTTGGCTCATTTCCATATGGATTCCCCCTTGTTCCATTCTAAGTTGTTTGGAGCTTGAATGGACCCTGTTCAGAGGCTGAACGAAGCCTACTCATTGCAGAATGAGGTCCTAAAACTGTCAAGTTTTGTATTAGTGGATAGTGATACTCATAGAAAGATAAACTTGATGGATATTTTGTGGCCGTCAAGCCATATCACACCACCATGTTCATTTAAGTTCATTGAATAAAATATTATGTTCATTATTTTTCTAGTGTGAATTTTTATTATGAAGTTCATGAATACGTGTAATGACACAATGAATTATGATGAGATCATAATACAATGATCACTAGTCTTTAAACATGTATTCTTAATATTCTTAATATTCTTATTCAATGGATAGTCGAGATGGACATCTAACTATTCGATAGACTAACACTAATTGATTCTACTTATACGATAAGTATAGCTAATCCTATGGCTAGTAGTGTGGCAACACTAAGGATAGATAGTGGCTGCTCTTAGGAGAAATACTTCACTGAATTGATCCGTACGAATTTCTGAATGGTATTGTACCAAATTTCTGAATTGATTCACATCATGGTTGTGTAAGATGTCTTGTGGATATACAATTTTGCTTTGACTATGACTTATGTGTCCCTAATCATGGGATCCTAAATAGTCTTAGTTCAGGTGCATCAAGAAGTTCACAAAGACGATTCAGTAGTCAAGATGGGATTGTACACCCTCGGTATAAGAGGTGGCAACTCAAGGAAGAAGATGTGATGAAGTCTTTGGCCAAGGCAGTAAAATATCGGGAGAAGAGTTCATTGATGATTTCCAAATGCATCACTACTAACTTGGATGAATGATTAGGGTTTGACTATTGACCATACCCTAAGTCGTCTTAGGAGCGTCAAGTGGATGACAGACTATACATGCCTCATAACCGATGAAAAACAGGTTCCATGAGTGAGTCAATACACACTCGTTTGTATCTTCTAGAGCACGAGGTGTAGCTTGGTATCCCACGTGTTGGAGAGTCAACCTATCGATTGGGTTAAATCAATTCGATGTTAATTAATCTATATGATGATATAGTTAATTAATTTGGAAGGCTAGTAAAATTTATTGGGCAGGTCAAGTCGTTAACTAGACTAATACATGGGCCTAGAGAGTCACATGCAAATAGTCTTTTAGACGCCAAAAGATATACTTAAGTTTTGGGGTTTTTTTTGAAAAATACCCATGTAGTCTGAATAGGGGAAGGCCCTTAATGAAATTCATATTGGGTTCTATGCTTTGGTTGGTCCATGGAAAACACGATTCCATGGATACATAAGCGTGTTGATCGATTCATTATCTATCTTTAAAATAAAACATTGAATGTACCTTTTGGGGAACTTGTTCCACCCTTGACTTTGTTGCTCGGAGATCATTTTGAAGCCGTTCACACGTCCGACCTCTAGAAGTATCCACACATACACTCGGCACTTGGATCTCCACGTCTTCTTCTTCAACTCTTCTTGAAAATCTAGAATATCTTCTCACCATCAAGACACTCTCCATAGATGAGTGGAGAAGAGAGTTAAGAAAGATAGGGGCTCTCAAATATGGCTGGCCTGGGTGCTTGAAATGTAAGCCCTTTCCCTCTTTATATTTCACTTAAAGTTTTTGTCAAAACCCTAAAAGTAAAAATATATCCACCAATGCCCTTATGACCTTATGCCTGTGACCCTCTAGGCCCATTCATTGTTCTAGTTAATAAATTTAGTGGCCTAATAACATTTATTTACCAACCTTATTCATTAACTATATCAACATATATACTAATTAAATAAGGATCGATTTAACCCAATTGATAGGTTAAGTTTCCACCCGTGGGGTGCCAAGATACACCTCGTGCTCTAGAAGATACCGAGTAGTGTTGAACTTTCTCATGCAACCTTTACCGTCATCGGTTAACACATATATATATGATGCATCATTTACGGGAGAGTCTCGAACGACTTAGAGCATGGTTTATTGACGGGACTAAAATTTACAGTCCTTAAACACGAATTTATGTGTCAAATAAAGTAAAACACGACTCGGTTAAATGAACTAATAAAATGCAATATAGTGACGAGTCAAGGTCAAATCCATAGAGAAATAGGTGTTTTCAAATAAAATTTGCACGCACGAGTGACAATTTTAGAGAATTGAAGAAATATCTTAGAGAAGAATGGGAAATAAATGGCAAAAAAACACGAAGAGAGACGTGATATCTATCCAATGGGTCCAAAATTGGCTTCAGATTGGATGAGAACTCGTGAATGTAGGAAATTAGAACAAGAAATTGAAGGGTTTTTGTTCTTTTTAAACTCAAATTCAAAATCAAAACTGTAATCAAACCTAACTAAGCAACAAATTCGATGGAATAGTTTGGACTAAACTTGAACACACGATTCGGTTGAACCGAGCGTGTTGGATTGAGTTTGTCATCACCGTGAAGTCCCCGATTCAAGCCCGAGCATTTGGCGATCGGTGTTCCCCTTTTGTTCTTGGATGGTGGATCTCACCGTCGATGCTTGGTAGTGGCCTTCCGGCAATGGACCTCACTGTCGGTGCCACCTAATCTCATCGGGATCTCCCTCCTCTCTGATTTTTCCCCCAAAACCTCAAGAGCCTTCATTTTTCTTCCCAAGTAAAAGAGTTCCAGGGGTGTTCTTTTGGACCCTTGTTAAAGGTGATCGCGGCCACTCCTGGCCGTCTGATCGCCCTAAAGTGTGAGCGATCAGCCCGGATTAGGCCACGTCACCCCCACACAAAAGGGGAAAAAATGAAGAGAGAGAAAGTGAGGAGAGAGAAAATTAGGTTTATGAGAGGAAGAGAGAGAAGGAGAAGGAGAAGCTATCACTGTCGCCACTGTCGTATCATTGCCGCCACCATTGGGCCGTCATAGCCACCGTTGGATTGCCACTGTCATCTCTCTCTGTCGAGGTCGGGCTGTCCCCGCAGCCGTTGGGTCATCAATGGCCGCCTCAGCCGCCGTCGCCTCCTCAACCATTGCTGCCTCAGCTGCCAACATCGCTTCCTCAGCTGCCGCCGGTTCTACCCCCCGTGCTCTTGCTGGGGCCAATTGCGCGGCTCAGGCCAGGGCCGAGCGTGCAGCTCACGCCACGACTGATCTCACAGATCAGGCCACAGCTGAGCACGTTGCTTAGGCCACTACCGAGCGTGTCGCTCAGGCCATGGCCAAGCGCGCCGCTCATGTCAAGGCCGAGCGCGTGGCTCAGGCGACGACAGAGCGCACGGCTCAAGATGGGGCCGAGCTCACCGCTCTAGCGAGGTGGAGCGTGTCACTGCGCCAGGGTCGCCTGGAGTGGCTTCCTCGCATGGCACCTTCGTGAATAAAGCTGTATGGCCTGTAAAATGAACCAAACGTGCGTGGAGCACACACCCACATTAGCACAAAATTATTCAAGGATATCAGCACTTCACTTGAATTGAAATAATTTTCGCAGGCATATCCCTCTGTTGGCCATCCAGATTGGGAAAAATCTTCCCCCAAGTTTTCCATTCTCATAAGGCTTCAACCCATTCATCCTTCACTTCAATTGTACGAAATTCACATATTCATATTCAGTGCCAAACTTGACACACTGGTCTTAAAAAACCACGATTGGCGTGCAACGGTGAAGAACCATGAAATTTCTTAACCTGCTTCTTGCAATCATAACAATCCAAATAGAATGATTAATTCACACAAAGATTTGACCTTGATAAGGGTCCAACCTGTAAAGCGCATCATGGTAATGATAAATGCAAGGAATACACAAATATGTGATAAATTGGAATAAATGCGAAAATGTTAAAACTATCAGATAACGTGCATCAACATCGTAATAAATAATTAGTTTTTATTTTTTATAAATGGCATTAATGCATATCATGATAGCACAGTATCATTTATCATCAACCCTTATCCGTCATTCGATTAGTACTAATGCGTAAAAAAGATATCGGAGAATGCCTTCTCCAATATCCTCACTACCCTGGCTTGGGATTTTTCGTCATTGTCTTCCTTGAGTTGATAACATGCATAGTTAGTACTTTAATATATTCATATTTACGTGTCTATTTTCATGTTATCAAGCTTGAAATGCTTAAATCTATTTTCAGAATGATTTTCTGAATTTTATGCATTTTTTGGAGATTTTTCTATCAATAGATTCTAAAAGAATATAATGTTTGAGATAGAATATGATTTTTCTGGAATTGTTTGACATTAAATTTTGAAAGATATGATTTTTCTAAGTTGAGGTATATATTTATATGTATTTTGGGCTTTTACTTTTTGATTTGAAATTTTAAAATATTCTTAGCCGTTTATCCCGCTCCACCACGTGTCATTATTCGATTCTTCGAACAATGACGAATCACAGCTAGTGCAGATGATTGGCGACATCGAATCAGTTTGCGACACAATCATGGCTTCGTGATTCGCAAAGTGATGATTGCAACTATAATTGACAAATCATTTTGAAATTCCTGACTTAGGGGCGACGTGGACAAATAAAAAAAAGAAGCCATTTCTTTCGCAATAAATACGGGCATGGGCCGAGGGGGAAAAAACAAAATATGAATTTTTTACTTTTGGTTTTCTTTTTTTCTTTAAAATAGCGTGAGCGACGTGGCCACACGACACAACGCCACGTGTACATGTGGCCCTCACGTAAACACGTGGCGCGCTCTTGTCCGCCATTGGTTGAATAAAAAATACAATGGGGGACGTGGCACGCTCTGATGCACCGCCACGTTAGCCTCGAGAAAGAATCTTTCTTTCTCCTTTTTTTTATTTTTTTCCTTTTTTCAGGTGCAGGTGGAGACTCCAAAAAGCACACGCGTAGAAGACGAAAAGGCATGGAATCTCGAGCAATTTGATCATCTAATGGAAAACAAAAATGAGGACAATGACGAGGAGAGAAGGAAATCATGGCCTAGGATAAGGAATGCCACGTCCGGGACATGATAGAACGGATGACGAAATGTGACAGACGGTGACGTGATGAAACTTTCGTCACTTTACCGTCCCGTCACGCGTCCCAGCCTATGCAAAAAATCATCATGTTCCCGTCACCATCTCTCCATAGGGCCTCCTATCACGTCCCTGTCACCGTGACGACGTCACCATCACCGGTGACGTGAAAAAAACCCTACTTGAAGAGAGGGGTATGTCTCCAATTATTTATAGACGGCGTAAGTTTGTGCGCGCAAAAAAAATAGGGACTTGTGTGCAAAATGCCAGGAAATTGAAATGGCCACATCACGTGGCAAAATCTCAACTGTCAAAAAGATTTAAAATAATGTTTTATATGTATTTTCTGTCCGTTTTAACTTTTCCAAAATTCCGTCACGGCCGTTTCGTTGCGTCATACGTCTTGGGCATCCCGTCACCGTCACGTCTCTGTCACGACCACTTTGTCATCCATCACCATCATCGTTATAGACCTCTAAAATTGTCACCGTCACCGTCACGTCACCCGTCACGTTTCCATCATGGTGACGAGTGACATGATGGATGATGTGTGCCGATACCTAGTCTAGGATTGGCTCAACTTCAAACGACCATAATTTTTTATCTACAATCCAATTGAGCTGAAATCTTCAGTATTTCTTCGTCTTCCCTTCCTATTTCCATCCATGCCCTCTGATCTATAAATAGATTTCTGGATCATTGTGAAATTCATCTTCAACTTGCTTCCTACTTGTGTGGGCTGATTGAAAGATAGTGAGTTTTGAGATTCATGAAGTGTGTTATTGATGTTGTGGGTGTGTGGGAAGAAGCATTGGAAATGAGGAGTTTACCGGAACTCGTCACTTGCCGTGATCCTGGTGGAACATAAGGATCTAAAGTAAGTGACTTCGCCTTACATTGTTTCTTTTCCTGACATCATATTTAGTGTAATTAGGGTTTATCATATTCTTTTCACTTGCATTTTACTTCCTTATAACCTCGTCTCTATCCTCTCCATCACACCGTTCTACATTCAACCACCACCATTGTTCACACACTCAACCATCACCTTGTCTTTCATGTTCACTTTTTTTTAAAAGTTAAATTAACATGTAACTTTCATCCTTTTACTTGATATTACTAGCTCACATACTCTCCTCTCATCCTCATCTCTTTTCGCGTTGATCATCACTATCATAAGAAATTAATTCCTCAATCATCGTTCCATTTGGAGACGAATCGTATTCATCACTAATTAAATCTTCTTAAGTACTGTTAAATATTTCTGTTTGAATTATCTCAACTACAAACGATGAATTAAAACCCCTAAATTTAAGATTATCATGAGTCAATCTCATCTTATACCAACGGTGGATGCTCCCGTCTTGACTATTTGGTCATCTTCGTAAGCTTCTTACTTCATTTGAGCTATGACTTATTTGAATCCCATGATTAGAGTCTCTAAAGTTGTTGTCAAATGTAGTCTTCCATTCACGAGATGTCCTTAGTTTTTTGGGTCAGTGGATCACTTATACAATCGTAACATGAGTCAACCTGATTGGTGTTTAGGTATAATACCATTCAGGGATTCGTATGGATATATTCAGTGAACTCTTTCCCCAAAGAGGACCCACTATCTGTCCTCAGTGTTGCCACACTAATAGCCATAGGATCAGCTATACTTATCATATAAGTAGGATCAGCTAGTGCTATTCTATCTAGATAATTCTGAAATGTGTCTCGACTATCAATCGAATAGGAATATTTAAAATACATGTTCAAAGACTAGTGATCATTGTATTATGATCTCATCATGATTCACTATGGCATTGCACATATTCATGGGCTTTATTATAAACATCACACCAGAATAATAATGAACATAAATATTTTATTCAATGAACTTAAGTAAACATGGTGGTGTGAGTGGCTTGACGGCCACATAATATCCATCAATTCATGTAGGCCAGAATTTTTCAGAGGCCTTCCTTTTTTCCTCCCTTCTCCCCACACCTCATCTCCGCTCGCGATCTGATCAAGGCAGTGTAACAAAGGTGACGGAGATTGAATGAGGCTCGTCAACAAGAAGGATGAGATCCGATGTGCCAAGGATTGCATGGATATATGTAGAGGCTGCACACTTTAGCAGATCGACTCTTCTCGCTTTGGGATCAAGAAATCACGAATGCGATTCGTGCAAAGGTACTTTGTTTCAATGATTCTAATGATGTTTTTTGTTTAAGTCTTTGGCTGCGGAACATTTTTGTTTGTTCATCCATGTCTTGAACACGCTTCCAGATCATGGAATTATGTTTTCCATGGTTGAACCAAGGCACATAACCTAACAACACTTACACCTAATGGTTTCCATATTGATTACACCATCACCTTGATGGACTTCTTGCTTCATGTAAGCTTAAACAATTGGAGACCCATGATTAGAGACTTGGTATCTCAGATTGAATAACCACTTACACAACTCAAACTTAAATTAATATGGTTTACAATTAGTTATGAAATATTCACAGATTCTTATTTTGATCAATGTAAGAACTCTCTCGCTTAAGATTATCCACTATCTCTCCTTAGTACTTGTACATCATCTATCATTATGATCAGAATCAATATAATATGGTCTTATTATAACAGGATATTTTGAATTTGATAAACAATAATTTGAGGTTAAATTTGTCATTTAAGAATTCTGATTTATTCAACAATATTTTAAAAGTTTTCACAAAGAGTGGTTAATGAGATATCTTCTTCTTTAAAAGAATAGTGAAAAAGATGTGAAGAAAATATAAAAAATATAATCAAATTATTATGGGAATCAGGTCGAGTCCCTCAGTTGATTGGTTGGATGTGAGATTTTTGATTGGGCACGCAAGTTGAGAGCCTGTTATGAGCTATATAATGTAGAAAAAGTGGGCTGTCACACTAGTAGCGCATCCACATGCCATGAAAATGTTGGGGGCGTTTTGAGTGTAGGAAGAACTTTTGAGAATTTTTGTTACTTTCTTTTTTATGTATTGTGTTGTGGATATTTAATGAAAGAAAAATAAATCATAAGGAGGGTAAATTGGGATATTCAAGGTGGGAGATAACCCAAACCTCTTGCTTGTCCCAGGCCTAGGCACTAGAGGTTCCCTCTCTTTGAACCTTTAATCGAACTCAATGAAATATTGACTAGAAAAGCTTGGAAAATAGTGAAACATTAGAAGATGCTTTTTTACTCATCTATCCCTTTCTAATGCAAAATACAAATTTAAAAATAGCAAATGAAAAGAAATGAGAGTAAATACAATTGCTCAAATTTTCCGTCCCATTGTATTTGATTCCTTGATATTGGAAGGCCTGCATGACTTACTTTTTATCCCAACATACACATCCTTAAATGGTGCAGCTCCAAAATTGGCTTATAACCACACAACTTTATTCCATTTGACTTGATTTCTAAATATGCTTGTTGTGTGTAACTTGATTTGAAGAATGCCAATGGTCTTAAAAAAATGTCTGGACTTGGCGACTCATACAGACCCAGTGTTAGTTCTCTTCTTCAATAGTGATCCCTCTTGAATATTTACTATGTCTTTAGATAGGATTAGGTTTACCATTATTCAATCAGATAATTTTCACCATCAAGATCTAGTCTGAGAACATTATCTTGTTTTTTTTTTGTTTTTTTATCTGTAAAGAACCTTGATTTTCTAGATTTGCCTCCATTTAAGGTTGGTTCCCCGACCTAAGAGTTCTCCCATTCATCCCTTCCACCCTTCAATTCTCATGTTCTAATATTTCCTTCTTTATTTTTCTAATTTAGATCCCTAATCCAATGCCTAGTCCATGCAAAGGCGAGCCTTGCCTTTTTCTTGAGATTGAGTGATTGAAATTAAATCTTTTTTTTGTAAAATTCAGTTGAACCAAAAGGCCTGCCAAAACCCTAAATTTGAGTTTATCTTTCGGTTTACAACCAAGATTTTTTGCCCGAGAAGGTAGTACAATATAAATTCAGGTGACTTTAGGGAGAAAAAAAACATAAAAGTTGAAAGTTGGACGTTTATTTTCATCTCCTAAGTCTACATGCATCACTGTGTTCATGGATTTTTCCGTGGTTGAAGAAACATTATTCATCTTTGATTTTCTTGAATCTAACCAATCAGTGAGAGATGGATAGAGCCCACACACACCCTTCTGCACTCACAGACACAAAACACACAAAACAAAAAACATGACATATTTATGGTTTGTTTCTCGCACAACCCACCAAAGGTTTTAATTCACCGTCCCTCCTGTTTCCTGAACACTCTTCGTCTTCATTTCTTTCCGTGTCGCCTTGTGCTTCCAAGCCCTGTTCGTCTTCCTCTGTCTACCTACCCAACTCGGAAATCCCCCTCCGTTCATTCCCTCTGTTCCTGCAGTGGGTCGGCTACCATTTCTACCTACAGGGCCTCGCCCAGAAGAAGCATGGAGCGAGAGATAGCAGGATTGATTCATCCCTACCGCCATCGATTCATCCCCACGGTAATGCCCGGAGAAAGATAGCTGCTTTCCGAAAGAGGAGACCTTCCCGAGCGTGATAGAGCCAAGTAGAGCAATTCCTCTCGACCCTTTTGGCCCCCCATGAATTCTGCCCAAGTCCGGCTTTAGTTTCTGAGGCAGATCGAGGGGGAATTTGGAAATGGGTGTTCTTGGAGAGAGCTCGTGTTGCTTCTGTCCTGGAGGGGGAAGATCAGAGAGAGTTAAAACTGGCATCCTCTCTGGGAAGGGTGCTGCCATGGCGGCTGTGTCTGGTGATGGCACTGGCTTCCTGATCCACCGCAACCTCTTGCTTACGACTCACGCCACGCTCCCTTCCTCTGCGGCCGCTGAAGCTGCCGACGTCAAGATAAACTGCGGGCGCGTGTCTGCCCGGCTAGTTCCTCACAGGTTCGTTCGCCTTTGATCTTTCTTCTACCGTTGTTTCGCCTATTGTCTTCCGCATTTGCCATGTTTGTAAGCTGGAATGATCGATTCTCGATCTCTCTCTCCATATATGTCTCTCTTTCTCTCTCGGTTTTCTGCTTAGTTTTTAGGAACCTCAATTCGGTCATCTTCCCGGCGTTCTGGACTTAGATCAGTCACGCTTGGTCGTTTTTGATGGGTCTTCTTAGATATTAATGGGTTTTAATTCTGGGGACTTCGATCCTTCTCTCGGTTATACGTTGAAAGGGCGATACTTAATGTACTTTCTGCTTTCATGATGGGAAAAATGAATTCCTGCTGAAGATGTGATCTTTACTCGAGAAGAGTTGATTCTTGGTCATACCTCGACTGCAGAGGGCCACATTCTGGATTTTATGCATTTTGGGCTATGGTTTTCTTGACCTAATTTTATGTGACAACTATTTCCATTATTTACCTCTCAGACTTGTTTCCTCAAGTTGTCAGCAATTCTTCAAAACTTTAAACGTAGCATTTTTAGATACCTTCTCTGGTTTTCTTATTCTGTTGCAATATTCCACAATCTTCATCCAGGTTTTTCATCACGAGCACAATTCTTGATCTGACCATTG
Organism: Wolffia australiana; assembly: GCF_029677425.1. Classification (NCBI taxonomy): domain Eukaryota; kingdom Viridiplantae; phylum Streptophyta; class Magnoliopsida; order Alismatales; family Araceae; genus Wolffia; species Wolffia australiana. Next base: position 6,826,968 of record NC_135841.1, on the reverse strand, counting down.
TTGGGGTTGATCTGACTCATGGAGACTCGAATCCTCTCCCACCCCACTGTTTGAAGGCAGCTTCCATCCCACGGCTCGAACTTGGTAGCCTCGTCTTTCTCCTTGGCTATGATGACAAGAACGAGCTGATGGTCACCGAAGCCAAGGTGGCAGTTGCCACCGACAGCCTGATCAAGCTCTCCACAGGGTCTTCCCTGTCGCCAGGCTCTGCGGGCTTCGACTTTCAAGGGAACGTGGCCTTCATGGTCTGTGACCCCATGAAGCTTTCGTCGTCCCCGAAGCCCAGATCTTCATTCCCTTCGTCTTCGTCTTCGAGTTCGGCCAAGGATCTGCCCACGCAGTTCGGGATTCCTATTCCCATAATCTTGGACTGGCTCTACCAGCATTGGGAAGGAAGCCTAGAGGAGCTCAGCAAACCCAAATTAACCCTCTTGCGGCGGAGGTCAACGGCGCAGAAGAGCGATCCCTCTGCGGTTTCTTTCACTAGGCGGCGCATCTTCAAGGAATTTCCAGAGGAGGAGGACTCGGTGACATCGCGACCAGCAGCTCAACTCAGGTCAACTGAGGGGGCACTCAGCTGTCTACGGCCACCAGTTGACCAGAGCATCCCACTGACAGAGTTTTACGAGAGTGCCCAGGTTATGTCAATGCCAGTTCCAAGGAAGTCCCACCAGTCTCCACTGCTGGACATAAATTTCCCCCCCAGGAATGCAAAGCCTGCCATGCATGTCCTCCCAGAGAGGCAGAAGTCAACCACCTGCAGTGAAAAGTCATCGGAGGTGATCCAGCCCTGCGCAGCAGAGGAAGACTGCTGCAGCGAGGTGCACTCGAGCTCGTCTCCACTGGGGATTTATGCTTCCCCCGGAGACGGAGATGACTTTAACGGCAGCAGCGACGGGGAGACAATGTACTCGGCTGAGACGATGGAGAGCCGAAACTACTCGAGCCCCCGACAGGTGGCCCGGACCCAGAGCTGCATGAACTACCAGAGGTGGAGCTGCGGAGCCCAGACAAGTGCGGCAGTGGCACGGCGGCGCAGCGATGGCGGTGCCGCCGAGAGGGTCCCTGCCCACTCGCAAGCGCAGACGATGCCAGTGAACCATAAAGGCCACATCTATGACAGCCCCACAGTTTCGTCAGCGATGAAGATGCGTGGCGACAGGGCTGAACAGCGGAGCAGGCCACGGCGGATGGTGGCACAAGTCTCCCCCAGGTGGATGTTCTAAGACTCTTTCATCACTTAGTTTCTGATGATAATACCCGTGTTATACGTCATGGCCCATGTTCTGCTGTTGAAGGTGGGCTGTTCTTGCTCACTGTTTATACACATTATCTGTTTGACCAGGTTTCACCCTTTGTCCCTTTTTTCCCTTCCCAGTATAGGACATTGACGAAGATGATGATTCTAATATTTTTCTGTATTTCATCTCTATGATATCGCAAGGAATTATCCTTGTAAATGTGTGGGCTTTATCGAAGAAACTCCAACACGTGACTTTTTTCTAAAGTTCGATGCTGTAAGTGGATCCTGGAGGATTTATCCGCCGTATTTTGTCCCTTCATCTTCTGGTCTTTCTTTGTACAGTGAGGTTCTGTCTTATTCCACGTTGACACGTTCAAGAATGTTTTTCTTCATCCGGCAGTTGGTTCATAAGGAGATATTCAGAGAGAGAGAGAAAGAGAGAGAGAAAGAGAGAGAGAGAGAGAGAGAGAGAGCGAGAGAGAGAATGAGAGAGAGACAAGGAGCGAGAGAGAGAATGAATTAACGAGAGAATAATCTCATGCATCATTAAGGATAATGTTTATACAGAACTAAATATGATTTCCCAGAAATGAAAGACATTCGTGAATCTTTTCATTAAGGATATCATTATGCGATAACATACTGCGTACGGGGCGCTGAGGGTTCAATAATTATTTCCTTCACATTATTAAAGGCATTCTTCCTACTCGTACACATCCTAAACTCCCAAAATCCACAGATGTTTACATTTTTATGTGTTAGTGGCATACTTATGTTGGCGAGTGATTATGATATTATTGATTTGATGGTCATCAGGATAATGACATCGAGATTTTATGAGTTTTCAATTGTATGCTTTTACTTGGAGTATGGTAAAGATACTATACCCACTATGCTAAAAATCTCCGTCTTTATCTTAAGTATAGGGCAGATGCTATTAATGTTTCACCGTTTAAGAGTTATTAATGATTTATAATTTGACCGTACCCACAATATTTAATGGTACCCAGGTACTATGCAAATTGGTCTATGAATTGCATACTAAATGATGAACCTATCTTATCATTTATAAAATCGGTCCGTAATCAAATATGTATTCCGAACTTTTAAAGGTATTATATTACTAATGTAGTCTTGAATAACGATACTTATATTTTTAGTTGCTCATGAAAACTGTAAATATATGGATTAAATCCTCTGTTTCTAGTTTGAAGATATTTGAATCAGTCTATTAATAGTTTTCATATTTTCTGGAGGATCTTCAACCAAAAAAATACAATTTTTAGAAACTAATGCTCTTCCTACCGTTTCATAATTTTTGATACATCATGGATGTATGATTACACATATAATTACATATTTTTTATTTTAATAATTGAATTGAGCTCCTTGATACTTTAAATAACAGTATCGTTTTCTAAATTTTATACCATTTGACCTTATATTGGAGACCTACTTTATAAAATTGTGGAGAAAGTTTGTTTGGGGAAAAATCAACAGTAATATTGTTGTTTAAGCAGAATAAATACTTCAATAACATCATCTTCTCTTTAAATTTGAGTCACTGTGTCTAAAAAGTATCTCAGTAAATTTTCTCTGAATTTTAAGGGGGTTTATTCTTTCCCTAATATATATGCTGGATACTTGGTAAATCTCGTTATATCTAATGAATGCCATATCTGAAAGCACAAGTTATTGTTGTCTTCTGGGTTCCGGGAATCACGTCTATGAAATTCCTTAAGTATATCTCTTCATCGTTAATATGACTATAAAATGAAATAGTGAGGTCACATTTCCCTCAAACAATACAAAGCGAACGTTTTGTAATATGAAAATTAACGTAGACTCTAATGTTTTGGTAAATCCCTTAACGTTTTCATGCTACGCCAAACGATATTATGAATGAAGGATACATGTTGATCAAAACCATGATATTTACACCAGGATAACATAATTTCCTCCATGAAACTTCTTTCGACTATTGTAATGCCACTACTGAAATTTTACTGCAGAGAAAAAATAGATTTCAAGAAAATCACTTATCTTGCCCTTGATTAATGCTATTTTATGCAAGATTATGATTTATATTTCAAGATACTACAAATAAGATTGAGAGAAAATACTGATATCATAAGATATATGTGTATATTTTAGATCATAATAAACACAAATCTTTATTTCTTATGTTGCAACTTGCAAGCCACATAATTTGAAGATAACAAGTGGAATTTCATAAATAATAACTAAACATTTCAAATAAATCAATACAAACTTAGATTCAATTCATATAATATTTAGAATTATACATTTTAATTTATAGCTGGACTTAAAATTGTGCCCTTAATTAATTGACAGATACATAGTAAGTCTTTTGATTGTCATATCTTTATGTAAGTTCAATCTATTTACAATGATAATTTTAATGTCTTCAAAGCAATGCCGCAATTTGATAAAATTATTTTTTATTATTTGATGTGTGCCTTGGAAGATTTTTAATATTATTTTTTAGAATAATGTATGATCCAGTTAGATATTTTTTATAAATCTGCATGGTACTATATTTTGATCATTTGACGAGGTTGAGAACAGAAACAAGTGAATTCCTAGGTATATTAAAACAGAAGTAAAATTCACTCAAGTTATATGCTGAGCTTGTTGATCATAAATTTAAGATGTAAGATTGAAGCCATTGTATACACATTACCTCATTCTATATCCACATTAGTTATGATGGAATAAAACTGAATTCGTCATCATTCATGTGAAATTAACACTCTATTGAGAATCCAAAGGCATATCCACTAAATAAAAGGGACGTTGATTATTATTATTATTATTTAACACTTGTGTTGGCATCATATTGAGACAATACTGATTAAAATACAAGCATTAATTTTCTATTTGATAATTCAAGTTTATGTATGAAAATATTTGAAGAAATTCGTTTATTTCTTGTATGTCCTCTGAATCGTGGAAAAATGGGATATGCGGTGATGAAACTAAGAGGGGTTTTCGTTTTCATCTTGTTTTGGGAAGTGAAGGTGTGTTTAAACTCATGACTTGATTTGTGATAATATCAGAAATTTCTGTTTGGCTAGAATTTTTTTAAGATTATAATAATTTTTCCTAGGAAATAGACAATGTGAAATCCAAAAAAATTTATAATCCTTTCTTCCAACCAAAATTACCTCACTTTTGGGGGATATGATAATTATTGCTAAGCTACTAAACAGAAAATCAGAAAGATTTAGTGGAAAAATAAATAATACTTTTCCATTCAGATGGCTGACCATTCCGTCAACCTTAAAAATTCATCTTATAATTGTATTAGAGTATGATGAGTCTTTTTGAGTACCTAACTTTTTATTTAAAAGGTAGATAGTAAAATTTCATCATAGCATCAGTTCCTAATACTCTTGACATCATGAGCGTTTATATGAAGAATGCAATTTAAATACACACATTATATATTTTATTTAACTTAAATGATTAAATTTGATAATGAAATTTTCATTTAAAATATTTAGTTATTAATTGATGATTCAAGTGATTTAATAAGGGTATTATTAAAAATTAATGATCCAACTGTCCCATTTAAAATTTCTTAATAGAAATGTTCAAAGGTCTGAATTTATTATACCGTAATTTTTCCTCTGACGCATTAAACATTATGATTTATTGATATTTTATAATGCCTTGTAATCAGTGCAAAGAATTCAATTAGCGAGAACCAGCTCTTGTTCTCTTTTTTATAATATCACAAAGTGTTGGAAGCTTTTAATTTTACTCATTAATTGTAGTTATTATGATACAAGTCAGTTTAAATAATAACGGAATTTGTAATCCATTTAAATTCAAGATCTAATATAGATGAAAATTTCAAGTGAGAGTGAAATAAATATATACCAACTTATTTGATTTTCACTTTAATCAAGTGAATGCCACAACTAGATTATATCTCAGAAGTAAAGTGCATTGATGATTCTATTTCTACCTTCATTTTTAAAGAACTCTTGATCTAAAAAAATTATTTCATCATTTATTGGTGGAATATTTATAGAATATCATATTTTTGGCCTTCCGCTTTTGTGTTGGAGTGCTGCTATATGCTAACATTGACATGGCTTGTCTCTATACTTTGATGAAAATATGTGATCGGCAAGCCAATCAGAAATTCCATGTCTTGTTCAATGTTTATTATACGGTCATAATGGGTGTGCAAGCTTATGATGAACTCTATAAATATATGATGCAATTTAGTGAGTACGTGATCTCGATCATAAAATATATAGCATTAGTCTTTAAGTATGTAGCTTGATATTATTTTTCAAAGGATACTCAAGAAACACATCAAAATATTTGGATAGAATATCATTATCTAGTCCCACTTATATGATGAGTATAGCCGATCCCCTAATCATTGGTGGGGAGACACTTAATGACATATAGTGTGTGCTCTTGAGTATAAAGAGCTCATTGAATTGATCTGGATGAAACCATGAATGTTATTATACCAAACATTAAATTAGGTTGATACACATCATAATTATGTAAGAAGTCTTTAGACCTGAGATACCAGAGATCTTGAGGATTGTCAGTTGTGCTTTAACTATGACTTATGAAGATAAAGCTTTAAGAGTATATTTAGCACAATGCTTTGACATGTGTTTTGATGAATGTTCAGAGTGATGCATGCCTCAATATGGGTTGTGATCATAGCCCAATAGGCCCTCAGTAAAAAAGTGGACTGATTGTATGTGAAGATAAAATAAGAGACTTAGATATATTAAAAGGTTACTTAGTTTGACCATACACTGAACAACTCAAACAGTGTATTTAGGACTTGTAATTTTATGACATTAAGATAAACATAGTTTTTACCACTGTTCAGGTATTTGTGTGAATTTTTCTTCATTTGATTTGTTGAATAACTTGTTCAAAATATTAATCACTACCTTTGAATATTTAAAGTTGAATTTATTGATGATTTAATGAAAATTAATTACATCAAGATACTATTACCCAATGGTAATATATTTATTTAAATGTTTTGGTAAACATATCTAAAAGTTTAATATTATTCTAAATCTCAAGTCCTTGGCATAATGGCTCGTTTTTGCTCTTAGCTCTTGAAAGGTGTTTTGAATTGATGGCAAAATTCTAGATATAAAAAATCAGAATTAAAATGATTATTATTTTATATTGCTTAATAATAATCAATGAATATGACTGTTAGACTTTTGACACATTACCATTATGCCCTTTCAGATTTCCAAATCCATATATGCAGTTTTGAGCCCTAATTTCAAATCCCCTTCTCCTTGCCCTTTGAAAATTGCAATCCAAAAGCTAGAGAGATCTCTCAAGTTCTGGAGCAATTTTCAAGCAGTTTTTGAGAATTCTTTGAAGATATCTTTCATTCCACGTCCATAGAACTTAGAATCGTGGTTTTTGGTGCAGGCTATTTCAAGATTCAAAGAAAAGAAGGCTGGGATCCGAACTTCGCACATCCTTTACCTTGTGATAATTTTATAAATCTTAGCATATTTTTTATACTAATTTTGAGCTTTTGCATATGAATTGTTTCTAACATCCATTCGAAAACAAAGAAATTTGAATCGCATCATTTGTTTGAGTTGGAAATAATTACAAGTGTTTGAAGTTGGACACGGAGGAATCGAGCGGTAAACAAAGGACGTTCAAAGATTGATAAAATTAATAAAAGGTTTCTTGTTGAAATACTTAAAACTGATCATTGTCTTGAATACTATTTTGAGTAGCCATCAATACTAAGTGCTGCTGAGGAGAATACATTATTCAGAAATATACTGTTATTGCTATATCTTTGTGATCACTAAGGGTAAGGCTTTGGGGGCCATAAGAATTAGACTTCGGGGGCTATGTTGAAGTAGATTAAGCAACATCATTCCGTGGAATCTTTTGAGGATTCAAGATGACAAAGCTTCATCGACTTTTCTTTTTTCTTGGTATCCTTGTTCAGCCCTATTCCCGAGTGATTTTCTTGGGGGGGCATTCACACAAACTTGGTTAGGGCACATCATCACTGAAAGAAATCTGATATCTAACTTGGTCAAAAACTTGACTTAAGCGGAAGCGTTCTATGATTCTCTTATGAGTTCTAGGGGTTTGAAACTTTTTCTTGAACCTCAAACTCAACTGGATTACAATCATCTATTCATATTATGATTGTATGAAACACATTTCCATCATAAAGCAAATAAATAACATACCATTGCCATTGGTAATGATGAAATGGTTGAAGTTGATCCAAGAAGCTTTCCTCTTGAAGAAGATGATGGACTTTTGAGCCTCCCTTGTGTTTGGCCTCTACCGGTATCCACACGATCTTCCCTTGGAGGTGAGTTCACTGGTGCTCTCACAGATCCTTCTCTTTGACCCCTCCTTGTTCTCCTCTACATGCTCTTTGGAATTCTTCCAATTCCAAGTGAGTAGGAGAGGAAGGGGATGAGAAAAGATGAGAGAGAGAACCAAATTCGACCTGGAGTTGGTTGCTTGTGCCCAGGGCCCACATTTCCTTAAATAGGGCTCTCCACATGTCCTTTGGCATTAATTTCCATTATGCCATCAATTAATTATAACTTCACCTCATAAGATCTTATGTGTGACCCTATAGGTTCACTTATCATTCTAGTTTAATGACTCTAATAGTTGATGATCATCCAATCAACTTTACCAGTCAATTAAATTCATAACTCACTTATAATTTAATTGACCTTGACCAATTTAACCTAATTGGTTAGTTGAGTCTCCTGCCATGCCATAAGGACAAGCTTCACTTGCATTGGCCTAGAAGACAAATGAATTTCATCCATGCATTTTGCTTCATGAAAACCTTTCTGTTATCAATACCATATCAATATAGTCCTTCATTCATTAATAATCTCATGATTGATATCTGGGATATGGTGGTTCAGTCAAATCCCAATCATATGAATCAATTTTAATATGATTGCATAAGAGATCTCCAATGAATCACATCATTGGAATCTCCTTTATTACTCTGGCCAGAGATTCACTGCAATCTATTAGTGAGACCATAACTTCTATTCATCAAGTTGAATGATTCCTAATCGGCTATTCAATTACCTCCATGATACTCTAGAAGTGCCCAATCATATTTATACCGGGCCTCTAAATAGAAGCCTTTGTCAATATGATCAAAGCACAACTTTCGTACCACAAGATATCTTTGATACCTTAGGTCAAAGGACCATTGATACTATGACAACATGAATCTTCCTGGTTGACTTAGATGTTTAACCATCCAGGTGATTCATACGGATCAATACAGTGAACTTCTTCTTACCAAGAAGCACCTGACATCCATCATTAGTGTCATCACACAAATGGCTATTGGGAACGGCCATTATCATCATCCAAGTGATCATGAAAGATGTCACCACTCTTTCCGGAATATCTAGTGTCCCTTACTAGACTTCCTTCGAATGGGATTGTTTAGGTTAATGTCCTTTGAGTCTAGTGATCCCTAAATTATGAACTCTTCATAATTCACTCAAACATATGGACATTACCTGGGACTTCATTAATCATATATGTACAATATAGAAATAATGAAAACAAGAGTCTCGATAGAATTAACTATAAACTCAAGAATGTACTTTGATTGGCTCTTTAGGCCACCAATTCTTACAATCACCTCAGGACGGATACCCATGAATAGCATTAAGGATTGGCACAAGCTTTCTAAAAAAAATAACTATGTCTTCCATTTCCTCTACCTCATTTCTTAAGTAGAAAATCCTAGGCTAATTAAAATCAAAATAAAATATAAATAGAGAACCTAATTCACCCCCCCCCCCAAGGTCATTCCTTGGCCACCTAAACTAACAACTTATGCATTCTTATTCATGAAATTTTCAAATCGACCTAGCAAGGGTGTAGTAATAAGTTTACGGAGATGATTGAGTGGTCAAGATGGGATCGTCTTCACTTGCGTATAATATAATACAAATGAAGGAGCATGGTTTGATGAAATCCTTAGCCAAAGTAAATTATCAAATAAGAGTGTTCCAATGACTTTGAAACACATCAGTACTGACTTATTAACCAGAGGTTGGAGTTCATTACATTGTTTAAGGCTTATCATTCATGTAACAATAAATCTAAGCTTATGAATTATTTTTCATTACGAGCATATAATGAGTAAGGGTTGAATCCATAGGGAGCAAGTATAATATTCAAAATAATTCTAGGATGCATGAAAAAATTTATCATAATTAGTCCAATTTATCTAAATTTTATGTAATGATATTGGGACTTTTATGCAATTTTATAGATATTAACCCTAATTAATTATTATTAGATTAGCACTTTGGCATCACTAAGGGACAACTGATAATAGTGGCATGAATGGAATGAGAAGACAAGTTTAATCAAAGCGGATAGATACTAATGAACATAAAAGCAGGGAAAATATACTCTAGTGAATAGGCAAGTTACGAATATTTTACCATCGCCAGTGGAAACAAAGACGGAGGCAGATACATGCTAACGAGTGGTAGAATTGGAGATGGTGTAGGCAACGGTGACTTGATAATATAAGAAAAAGGATGAAGACATGAGTTTGAAAAAGATAAGGAGCACACTTCATCACCTTGTGATCAACATGCCAAGTTTTTATTTCTTTTACAATTCTTGATCTGAACAACACTCCTTGAATCCTTTTATCTTAGAATGCAGAATCAAACCTAAATAATATTTTGAATGAGAAAATTGTTTTATTTATGGTAATTAAGACTAAATCCAAAGACTCTTTTTTTGCAAGGACAGGGTGGTCTATTAATAGATTTGAGATGGTGGATGGATAAAAGGTATCCTCAAAATTTCAGCCCAAAACTTTTTCTTGGATCATCACATATCACCATTTGAAGTTGGAGCTATTTGGGTCCTCCATTTTATATATTTTTTTTAGTAAAACATATAATTCATTATCATTCACAATATGGTGAATAGGGAACGACACGTCCAGGAAGTGACGGGACCGATGACGAGCCGTGAGGAATGGTGACGTGATGAAATGTTTGTCATGTCACCGTCACGTCACGTGTCCGATGATTTACAAAAAATCCATCACGGACCCGTCACGCGTCCACGCATCCTCGTTCCGTCACGTCACCGTCATGGTGACGGAAATTACAAAATTATGTGAAATAATAATATAATAATAATTATTATTTCTTTAATATGTTATTATGTCACTTACTATCTAACGTATATTCTCCTCTTCTTCTCTGCATCAATTTCACTTTCTTCTTCTTTGTCATTGAACGGTCGAAGGGTCGAAGCCCCCAGGACCTTAGGATGAAGCCTGGAGGAGCAGCTGGAGATGGAGAAGGAGAAGAAGCGGAAAGAGCGGTCTGAAGAAATAGAAACGAAGATCCGATGGCGGACTACAGCGATAGGCGGAGTTGAGTTTAAGGAGGCAAAGATGGCAGAGTCCTTCTCTGGACCGTTGAATGACCGTGGATGAATGTCCACTACAGATCTTCTCAAGAGGAGCTGACAATCCTTAGATTGAACGTCCACTGCATATGAGAGGAGCTGACAGTCTTCTACGCTGGCAAGATTAGTGTCTACGAGGGTGTGACACCTTAGAAGGTTGGCCGAGCATTCTCATCTCAATTCGAGTATGAAAATAATGAAATTACTTTTTCATATTCTTTTTGTCATCGGGCTATTTCAACTTGGCTTGATCTTCATCTTAGATCCCCATTTGAGTTCTGTTGATTTTTGGGGGAAAGGGAATAGATATAAATTTTATTCTCCAATTATTCTATTTACCTTGTCGCATTTCAATTAGATATTCTTACTGCTCTAGAAGGAAATTAAATGGGTGTTATCTTTCCTTACATCCCTCTTTTTCTGATGACGAGGCGATGATGAATGAAGTTCTGGCCATTTTTCAGAGAAGAAAAAACCAACTTGACCTTGTAGGATTTTTGAGCTTGATAAGGTACTGGCCAAGTGGCCATCGGGTTCAAATCCTGATAAGGTACACTCTTCAGCTCTCCTGTTTGCTTTTGATCTTGTTCTTCTTTATTTTATGAATGGCTTGCTATATTTTTTGAAAAAATGTCTCGTCTCTTGAGGTCTGCTCAATAGGATTTGAACCCGGATGACGTTCTGCCCATTTTTTTGGAGCAAGTTCTGGGCATTCTCTCTTCACTCTCACACTCTCTTCTCTCCCACCCTCTCGCCCTCTCTTACTCTCTCTCATTCTCTCTTCACTCTCTTCTGTCTCACCCTCTCTCTCACTCTGTCTTCTCTATCACCCTCTCTCCTCTTTTACTCTTCCATTCTCTCCCTCACACTCTCTTCTCTCCCACCCTCTCGCCCTTCTCTCTTCACTCTCACACCCTCTTCATTCTCTCCTCTCTTCCTTTCTCTCATTCCCTCTTCACTCTCACACCCTCTTCATTCTCTCCACTCTTACTTTCTCTCATTCCCTCTTCACTCTCACACTCTATTCACTCTATCCTCTCTTACTGTCTCTCATTCTCTCTTCACTCTCACACTCTTCTCTCTCACCCTCTCTCTTACCTCTCTTACTCTCTCTCATTTTCTCTTCACTCTCACCCTCTCTCTTACCTCTCTTACTCTCTCTCATTTTCTCTTCACTCTCACCCTCTCTCTTACCTCTCTTACGCTCTCTCATTCTCTCCGCACTCTCTCCTCTCTTACTGTCTCTCATTCTCTCTTTACTGTCACACTCTCTTCTCTCTCATCCTCCCTCTTACCATTCTCTCTTCACTCTTAGACTCTCTTTACTGTCATTCTCTCTTCACTCTCAAACTATCTTCTCTGAAATGGTGTATTAGAGATAAATCTTGCCAATGAATGTTTTGATATGTGCTCATGTAGTTAGTTTTCATTTTTTTGTGGAAAATGCTTGCAAATGCCTTACAAGTACTTGACAGTTTCATTAGACATTTTTGAAATGTGAAAAGTTTCACCACTTTATTCGCAAATTTTTAAATCATAGATGAAGCATCCATACCTTTGAATTATATCATTATTAGAAATGAGGATGAAAAGTTAATGACTGTAAAACACATGGAGATTGGATGTTGAATCTTCTTTGAAAATGTTTGTTTTCTCAGATAAGCTAATAGAGGGCATGGCATCCTTAGTTCTTCGAGATAGATGGATCCCTTAATGTGAAGCATTTGGTCCTTAATTCGAAGATAACTTTATGAGTGAATAAATGAGTTCTTTCACTTGTTTCCCTAGGACATAGTCGGCAATGGGCACTCCAAGTGGCGACGAGTGCGTTGACTTGGTCGTAGAGTCCTCGGATGAGGACATACAAGAAACGACCCTACCAATGGTAGGGCCATCACGTCCACACATAAAGGGAAGGCTGAAATACTGCGGTACTTCACAGAGGTAGGGTCAGGCGTGTGGGCATGCCTACTATGCCGTGACCAAAAAGTTGACCCACCGTGCAATAGGTTGAAGCGGCAAAAAGACGGGTTTACGAACATCTTCTGGAGGCATCTGGAGTGCAGCCATAGCAGAATATACCACAAGATGAAGGGGACTAATCTCGATCAACGTACAATAACTGAGGCGTACGGGTAGGGTGGTGCCGTCAAGAAGACACTGGAGAAGACTAAGAAGATTATAGCACAGCTTGGTCTGTCTCACGAACTCCCCATGGGCTATAGTAGACAACATGGGGTTCAAGATTATGTGGAAGTACGCCACAGAGATGACAGTTGACCTGCCAGGTTCGGGCAATAAAGGATGTGACGCGTAAGCTATATGGGACCATGAAGGGAAAGCTCGTACATTTATTGGCAGATGTCCCCAGGGTCTCCTTGACGTTTGATGTGCGGACTACCGAGAATTCATGTGGTCTTCTTGGCATCACGGTTCATTGGGTGAAAAACTGGTGGAAACTATGCGAAGGTGTACTTGCTATATGCGAGCTAGTTGGCAAACACAACCGCGAGAATATGAGCGCGATAGCGATCCAAGCGTTGGAAGACTTCGGATTGAAGACGAAGGTCGGAATCTCCTAGTCTGGCTTCATTTAAGGCTTGTACTACCGTATTGAAAGACTAACGTTTTTATTATGAAGGTTGGTTCGATCACTACCGACAATGCATCAAGCAATGGGCAGATGATAGCGCTGCTCGCAAAGGAACTCAAGCCAGTTAATGACCGTTTCATTGAGGACTAACATGTCCCATGTGTTGCCCACGTGTTGAACATTATCGTCCAGGCTGCACTACAGTCATTACGTATATCAGTGACCACACATCCTCCTAAGATTGATGACAGCAGCGCATCAGACTCAGCATACGAACCGAATTACGACGCTGATACAGACGACTTGGACACCACGCGAGAGGCTGTGGCAAGTCATGCAGAAATGGTCAGCCATGATAGTGGCCTCGTCCTGGGAGATGTGATTTCCCGTGTTCGGCAATTAGTCATGAGCATCCGAGCATCGACAGAACGACGACAACAGTACATGAAGATGTGCAACGACATGGGGAAGAATCACAACCAACTGCCATTAAATTGCCCGACGCGATGGAACTATACGCATGACATGTTGCATGCTGCATTAGAGAAGAGGGAAGTCGTGGATTTTATGGCATTACAAATCATGTCGGTGACCGATAAGGACATTAGAATCTCACATGAGGAGTGGGAAATGTTGGCAGACTTCCGCGACATTTTAGGGCCCTTTTATCGAATGAAAAAATATGTTAGTGGCTCAAAGACAGTGAGAGTCGTGGAAGTCATCCGCATCTTGAAGGCGCTGATGCAAAATATTGACACAATCTTGCTAAAGTTTGATATGTCAAAAATTTTCGCATCGAGAAGAAGGATGACTGCCATACAAATTGCGTCCATCCGCAAAGCTTGTGAGAGCATGAAGTCGAAGATGTTCAATTATGAGAGGATGATTTTCAAAAACCGTACAACGATGGCAGCTGAAATTCATGACCCTTTCAACAAGGGAGCGACACTTGACTCTAGTGTCATTCAGGAAGCACTGACATTTGTCCACTGACTTATGCTCCAACATGGTGAGCAAGACCTAATCTGTAATGACCCCGAGGATGAGGACTGGCTCGCAGAACTTATTGATGGCGTAGCACCAGCTAGAGAGAAGGAACGACGAGTACCAACTCCTGCCGAGGAATTGGAGGCGTATCTACAATCAATGGAGAGGAAGGCCAACGATACAACGTTGGGATGGTGGGCACGTATTGGTGCACGAACCTACCCACGGCTTTCTACACTTGCGCAAGAATTTCTCTCAGTATGTGCAACTACTGCCCCAACGGAACGTTTATTCTCGGCAAGACGTGCAGTTGTCACTTTCAAGCGGGCATGTCTTAGTGCTGAAAGCATCGAGCTCCTGGTTACAGTGAGGTGTTGGTTACGTGCCGAGAATGCTCAGTTGTGAGATGGAGATAGGGTGGATGTCTTCCCTGACAACGAAGACTAGTGAAAGTCTTTACTCTTAATTTACTTCTATCAATCCAATCATCTGTTGTAATTTCAATGGTCAATATTGGTGGGAAAAATTGACACCGTAAGTTTCTTCTAGCCGATTGTGCTCCATCTTTTGCTGTCATGTTCTTACCTTTGTCATGAAAAAAAAATTAACCCATTTTTTTTTTATGTGACTTAGTTGATCCTGCTTTATTAGCTTAGCACTCTGTATGTTTATTTCATTTCAACGAAACATATTTGTATGAAAAACAGTTACCCTATGAGACATCCTTTTTCTTTTCATTTCCAATTTGGGGTTGAAGATTCCATGGATAATTGTTTTGGTCTATGTTACTTATATATCTGAAAGTTTTAAGGGTAAGAACTAGATAGACAAAAAGGAGGAAGTAAATTACGTATTCTCGTCGAAATTGATATCAGGTATTTATGTTAAATTTTTGATAATGTAGTGAACTTTGAAGTGAAATTTTTAGTTATTCATAGAGCGACGCATGATCCAAGGAATATTCGATGGGATCAAGCATTCCTCTCTGAAATTCGGTTTGATATAGTAATAAAAATTTGATATTGGATTTGAAATTCGATTTGAAATTCAATCAGTCTGATCAGAAATTCGATTCTGACTTGATCCATAATTGGATCAGATCGAATTGAATAATCTGGCCAATTTTTCAGATTTAGTAACCCAAACAAATTGTTCGTATCATGAAAAATTTCGACCATTATGGGTCTTTGTTCCAATTTTTTTTACCTTTAGGTGTCCCTTTGAAATTTGAATAGAAAATTATGCATTTTGGGTATCCGCGGAATCTGTCACCACAAATGTTGAAACTGTACATGACATAAAACTAGGGTCGAGGGACATGATCCAGTCTGAGGCATTAGCTGATGCAGAATGAACAATGGCATGTGATCTGTGCTCCCCAAGTCCATGCTACTTAAAGAATGCATATGTTGGTCATTGATAGTGGTTTTATGAAAAAGATTATCTGGAGGATATCCCTCTGATGAATATCTCAAACTCTCTCTCCTCTAATCCCAATGATATAGGGCAAAGTGGCCTACGTCTGAATGTCACGCTCAATAGAGGGGATATTAGATGGCTCAGAGTCACCATGATCTCCCTGAAATATGTTTTTTTTATTATTTTTGGTGTTCATCACTGAATTTGACCTAGAGACATGTTTTAGCTGAGTGAAAAATAGCACTTTTGGTTATCTTGGGGGCTTCTTCACCCATTTCATAGATTTTAACTCGAGAAGTGTGAGATGTGAAGGAGAGCTTTTACTGAATCTTGGATCACCATCAACATTAAAGTTGGTCAATTTTTCGGTGGATCTAGTTTAGTACAAGATCTTTTATTATCACATAACTTACTTAGGAATCATACACAAGTAGATTCAGACCGTTTAGTCATTCTTAATGTTTTATTTCTCCTCGGACTCCATTTTCTCTAACTATTTGAATTCCTATCTTATTTGTCAGTCATTGGATTTATGTGTTCTTTGCCTTGTTGAAAATATCACGGGGTCTACTTACCAAACATATATGGACCCTCTGTCGAACCTCTTTTCATCATCTGATTAACCACAATTCAAAACATGAAACTATCAGATCTGCCGTCACTCCACCTAATTCCTTGGAGATTTGAAATTGAATTGCTGTTTTACTAAATTTCAATTTTAAGTCTTGATAATTTTTTTTCTGAAGTGTGATCTGCGTTTTTCAGAAGATATATAAATTTATAAGTTACTCGCTGACTGAATAAATTATGAAAGGCATTTTGTTTTTTACCTTGAGGTGTCCATTTGAAATTTGAACAGAAAATTATGTATTTTGGGTATCCACAGAACCTGTCACCACAAATATTGAAACTGTACATCACTCAAGACGGGATCAGGTCTTCGTTTTCTGCAAAGGAACAATATCTGTTCAAAATGGAAACACCATAGACTTTTTCAATTTTCATTCAATTAATCTCTTTCATTCGTTCAATCATGCCTTCGATTGCATAGCATGTGGAGAAGCCGGTGCCAAACGCTACTCTTCATGTAACAGGAGCAGTTGGTTGGAGCATGGAGGAGAGAGGGCATTGGTTCCAAAAAATTAGATATTTTTACAGTTCCAAATTGCTTTTGTCATTAAGTTGTCTTGACCAAACTTCAAAACAGATTACTTCTTCATAATCAGTTTCTAAATTTTTGCATATTCTCTATCATTATATTAATTTATTATATCATCTCTCTATCACTGGTGAGCCACAAAATTGTTCAATAAATTATTAAATTAATATATTAATATGACTTCTTGACGACTGTGTCAACAGGTTAATTATTACATCTATTATTTCACATAGGGTGGGGAAGGGGATGCCCTAATCCGGCCTCTTGGGGCAGCGTTTAAACTAACGGCGCCACCTCAAGGCCGGCGTCAGTCCTTAAAATGCATGGTGAGACAAACATGGAACCCCCGAATACACGTGGGTAGCTCCGTAAAAAAACGACAAAAGACGAAAGCAACATAAGTTCATGATAAGTAAAGAAAATAAACCTCAGCGTCGTCTCGGGTTGCGCGGTGAGGAGGCTTGCGGCCTGGTAGTGGTTTGCTTGGATGGTCCTCCATCACTAACATATTAAATCATAAGACAGTAAATGCTACATTATTCCAAAAGGATATTAATTTATTAAATTCTTCTACTAGGATAATTCATTATTTCAATGTAACTAAAATTATTAAATCTGTAAAAAGAAATTATTCAATTTTACTGGACTTTGCGTTTATAAATCCTTAATTTCTCTGTCAATAAATTAATTGGTACAACTAATTTCTTACATCCCCTAACAAGTGGCAACAAATTACTTATTTACCTGCATCTAAAAATATATAAATGTCTCACTTTTCTGTGAACAAATTATTCATTATATTCTTTAATTTTTCAGTCAAGGACTTAATTAATAAATTATCTACATTCAAAATTTAAGGTCAATAATTTGATTATCATAACATATTAAAACATACATATCGTATTAAAAAATTTAATTATTACCATCTATTTAATAAAAAAATACAATTGTATTAAAATTCCATCACGGATGTCATCCGTGACGGAATTTTCGTCATGTCACGTGTCTGGACTACCCCGTCACCATCGTATCACCATCACGGGCAACCCATCATGTGTCACCGTCACCGTCACGGCTCATCTGATTTGTCACCTTCACGTCATCCGTCACGTGTCTGTCACGGTGACGCGTGGCATGACGGATGGCGTTTGACAATCCCTAAATTGGTGAACAAGCGTATGTCTTTAATATCTCTTGAAAATCCAATCGTTTGTATCAATTTGTGCATGTAAATGCCACTTGCAGTCCTATTCTGCAACATATATATGAAAAATGTATAATAAAAGAGACAAATGGTGCAATCGTTGTGCCTTTTTCTTATCATTAATCACATTGCGTGTCTTGTCCATGCCCAATTAAAAATACAATTAGCATTTGTGCGCATCTATATGAAAAAGGGCGTCTTTATTTTAGTGGATTCTTTCCATATTTAAGGATAACTTAATAATAAAATAATACCTTAGATTATGTGTTTTAATTATTCGGTGAAGCCAATGATTGATTGACATCAAAAACTCATTGTAGTCAATGACTGGTCAATGAAAATCATCGGCCATATTCTGAATGAATTTGATAGTGACATGTGATGGAGCATATTCAATCAAATAAATTCCATTAAAACCCTTATAAAAATTGATTAAATAATAGGAATCTATATTCAGACTTAAAATTTTATTTCTGTATGAATCTAATGTCATAAATTTGCAAAACATACCGAAATCCATAAAAATTTGAATGATATACTAAAAATACAATAATCCCCTAAAAGTATTTAAAGAAATCTAAAGTTATATTGTATGACTTATAAAATTGTTTTCCTCATGAAATTAATGTCATAAAATATGTTTAAATACAACAAAATCAACAAAAAATTTAACTTCATTTTTGAAATGTAATAATTTATTTTAAGCTTAAAGCACCTGCATTAATATTTTAATAAACATAAGGATTTCTAAAATAAAAATGGCAAGTAATTTATGATTATCAGTAACTCGGATGGTTGACTAGGGATTGTCATTTGATTATACCCCAAGTCATCCTATGTGCACCAAACAAATGAGGGACTATAAATACTAAGTGATGAATATAAGGTTCCATGAGAGAGTTATTATTCTCATTTGTATCTTTTGGAGCATAAGGGGGAGCTTGGCACCCCACAACCTGGAAACTCAATCTGTTGATTGTGTTAAATTGATTATCATTAATATTTATTTTTAAAATAAAGGTTCTTGGGCCATTAGAGTTGTTAACCAGGCTGATACATGAGTATAGTTCCGGGACAAGGACTGGACAGGACATGGGCGGTTTGGGACAAATTTCATCCCGACCTTCGTCCTATGGAAGCAATAGGACGAAGGACGGGATGATTTTTCCCCGGCGGAAAAAAAACCGTCCCGTCCAGAAATGCCGGGATGGTTTTTTGTCCCGTCCGGACGAAAAATCGTCCCGTCCTTCATCCTGGACGAAAAAATGTCTCCATCCTGCCGCCGAATTCCCGCGCTTGGAGCCCTAAATCGCCCCTCTCCCTGCTTCCCTCTCCACTCTCCACTCTCTCGAGTCTCGGCTTCCCTCTCCGGTCTCCACTCTCCCGCTTCTCTCTCCCCTCTCCACTCTCCGGTCTCCCGGCTTCCCTCTCCCCTCGCTCCTCTCCACTCTCCCGTCTTCCCTCTCCCCTCTCCCCTCTCCCGTATTCCCTCTCCCCTCTCCACTCTCCCATCCTCCCTCTCCCCTCTCCACTCAGCTGTATTCCCTCTCCCCTCTCCACTCTCCCGTCTTCCCTCTCCCCTCTCCACTCTCCCGTCTTCCCTCTCCCCTCTCCACTCTCCCGTCTTCCCTCTCCCCTCTCCACTCTCCCGTATTCCCTCTCCCCTCTCCCCTCTCCACTCTCCTGGATTCCCTCTCCCCTCTCCACTCTCCCAGCTTCCATCTCCCCTCTCCATTATCCACTCTCCTGGCTTCTCTCTCTATTCTCCACTCTCAATTCGGAAAACGTGAAGTCTCCCAGCAGGCGCAGGGCGCTCTTCCGCCGCTTGTTTGACGTCAAGGTATTGAGTACTGCTTATCTGTACTGTTTGACTAAAGTAATAAAAATTGATCCCATTAACGTAATTTTTTAATAGGTTGAGAATAATATGTAATAGTGCAATTTCTTAGATTTACCTACAATCCTACAATTAATTTTAAAGTATGTACTAGTAACATTCAAAATTTAACCAATGCACATATATTTCTGCAGATCTCTAATTATTGTTAATTTACTAAAAATCACAAATTAATTTGATTTAGGACAATGTAACTGAATGCAATTCCAATCTTAAACCTTAAATTTCGTATGGGATGCAACAATTTGTTTTCATTTTTCGTCCCAATTCGTCCGTCCCATGTCCACATCTTTCGGACGGACGAATTTTTCGTCCCCTAGGACGAAATTCGTTCCGTCTGTAGGACTGCCGGACGATTTTCCGTCCACAAAATCGTCCGGCACTCGCGGACAGGACGAATTTCGTCCCAGGGGACGAAAAATTCGTTCGTCCACGTCCCTGCACTATATACATGAGCCTATAGGGTCACATGCAAATGGTCTTTGTACATTTGTAGATATACTTAAAGTTTAAGGGTTTATGATTTTTTTTAATTTACGTTTAAATAGGGGAACACCTCAAACAAAATTTACCTCGACCCGAATTTCTCATGTGCATATCCTTTTTCTTCCTTCGCTCTTTGAAACCTCTCCACTCATGTGATTAAAATGGTGTAACGATGATGATGGATTCAGAACAGGGATCATTAAGGTTAAGGGGGATATTCGAGATACAAATAATAGAGTGGTACATCTAGAGGCTGAACACATGAACAACCTAATATGTCTCAAGCAAGAAATTTAGAAATTTCAGTTCCAGTTCATGCCAAGGTGATTTGACATTACTTTCAAAGTCCTATTGTGATTCTGTTTTAAGGCATCCATTGTGTGTAAGTTTCATATCAGTCACGGCCTGAATCCAACATTATAGGCTCATTGGTTTATCTCAAATGGGATGTACCACACCTCGATAATATTTCATTATTTGCTTCAGGAACCAAAATAGGAGAAGCATAACTCGCATATGGTGATAAAGTGAACAGAGAAAAGGTTTTCCGACATTTGATCATTGAAGAAAATAAAAGTTAAGATTAATATTTGTACCCATAATTAAGCATAATTGAAGATAAATAAATAACCCTGAAAGATAATTCGATCTGAACGTGCACCAAGAAGAATTTTGGTAAACAAAAAAACAAAAAAAACACATATGACCATATGTGTTTTTTTATTACTAGCATATGTTCAAATTCATAAAACTAGCTCCTCGAGATGTCAAGTTGATATGTGCCCCTTTGTTTTAGGATCTTGTTGATTACATACTGGCATAAATTACCAAGGAACGGATGTTTGAATGTTTCTATCACGTAGGTTGAAAATATTTCATTATATTATTATTATATATCACCATTCAATATAAGTTATGCACACAATTGGACAATCTGTGTCTGTGAAAAGAATTTTTATGTTTTTATTCTATTTCAACTCCCTATGAAGGATTCTTTTTCTCCTCAGCCTTCAACCCTGGTATATTGATGCACATTTTACCAGTCCAGGCATTTAGATACGAACTCCATCCCAAGAAATATATCAGGTCCTAACATGGAGTAGTGATATGTTTCCTAACCCAACTGAGAAAAATTGGATCGACTCAGTCTATATACCGAATACCAATAGTTTGTGTACTCCACTAAGAAAATGTTCGTCCCAAAAAGCTTCTCACACACCATCACGTTCAAGTTTTTGATAAATCCTATTCCGTGTAATGTTTGTCGATACAATTTATGTATAAAGGATAACTTGTTAAGATACAAAATAGCTTAATTGGTGATCTTGGGCTTGAGCATAAATTTGACAGTGGAAATTCTCAAAGTTTCTTTCCAAGGGCCCCCATAAAATGTAACTTTTGTGCACGCTTTTTCTACGCTAATTCATGAGTGGCAGCTACCTTTAAAAGTTAATTTAAATATTACCAAATAATATTTCTGTGGATCTCACTACTCATATGGAATAATCAAATGTATTGAAAATAAGGGTAAACATACCAAGAAAAACTCCAGCGTTTGGTGAGATATTTCATGTTGATGATGTCACCTACTAAATCCAAGAGAAATCAAGCAATTGGATCCTAACAATGCATTGGTCTCCTAGCTTTGTTATGTCGACCAAGGGTATTGATGCTACTAAACATATTCCCATGTGAATTAAGGGTGCATTATGTATTATTTTTAAATGAAATAATACTTATCACACTCTTAATTACTTCGAATGAAGTGTAAAAGCAATGGCGATGAAGCAAGATGGTGTCATCTGTGGTGCTACTGAACATATTTATGTGTCATCTATGGTGCTGATTGGAAATAAATACATCGCATTACTATTTTTCAACCAATTAATTATCTTGACCATTGAAATGATTCAGCAAGATCAGTATTTCCTTTTCAAATACGGTGCTGAAGTTGGAAATAGTAGATGCAATGTTTTTAATTTATGACCAATTTTTTGGTCCTTCAGATGAAGGTTAACTTCCATGCTGATGAAGCAAGAGCTTCTGTGGCACTTACTCTTTAAAAATACAACTTTCTCGGTAATAATCAAACAAAGGTCAGAAAATCCCTCCACAGACTAAACGTGTGACGTATAACTTATTCAGGACAAAAAATGCTCCAGCCAACCGTTTCTACCAGAGGAGATGATAGCTTGAAAAAGAAGCAAAAGAATTCTGATATGACATCCACAATGATGAAGCAAGAAAATACTTTCTAGTTCTTGCAACAATCAATTACCCCGGATGAAACATAATTTGACAGACTATACATGTAAGGTAACCTCTTCCAGCTTAAAAAAACAGTACCAGCTGCAAAGATCAAGATGAAAAACCTGCTGTTGCTCACCTTGAGAGCTCAGAAAATGCAGTCAGAGTCAATCCTTGCTACCAGTGAAGATGATAGCTGGAGGCCTGCATCAGGGGGTGGGCAAGGTAGGCGCTGATGGTGACGACAGTGATGGCCAAGTAGGGAAGACGAATGAACTCCTTGTAGTAGTCCTTGGGCAGCTTCTGGCGGCCATCCAGAATGGCAGCAAAGGGAAGCACGCTCGTCCGCTTCTTCAGCTCTGAGAAGGCCTCACCGTGCCGTGCTGCAAGCCGACGATCTCCATTCCAAACACCAAACAGATGATGGGCAATAAGCCCGGCTGAGGCTGCCACTGCCACTGTGTTGCCAATCCACAACGTATGCGCTAGACACCATATCACCTGGCCCACCATCTGAAAGCCAACAGGGAAGTGAATATCTGGCCTCCATGAGATCAATCATCCAAAAACCACAACAATTATCCAACCTGACTCTCTCTCCCTCCGTCCCTAGCCTATCTATTACTTGAAGAAAATGCTCCATATCTATCTATTTTTTTGAAGAACATTTTCAACATCAATCCATATTTTGAAGAAAATTCCCTACACCCATATAGATCTCTATCCTCTATCTCCACGGATAATTCTATTTCCGTCTTGGTACCTAGCTACATAACCAATCACTATCCCTATCTCCATAGTATTTTCTATGTTCCCTACACCTATCCCCGACTATATTTGTACACTCAAACATCTATGATTTCCTCAATCTCCACCTCCATCTCTATTATTTTTAGTATCTCTGCGTCGATTCCATTAGTATTTCCATCCCAACCATTTATTATCTATCTGTCCCACTCAATATTCTCCATCATTATTCTCTATCTCTCTATCTCTATCTCTACACTGTCTCCATTCTACATTCTCCATATACATCTATCTTGATCTCCATGAGATCAATCGTCCAAAAACCATAACAATTATCCAATCTCACTCTCCCTCCATCTCTAATACACCTCTATCTCTCTCCGTCTCTATTCTACCAATTATTTGAAGAAAGTACTCCATAACTATCTACTTTTGAGGAAAAATCTCTAAATCTGTCTGTTTTTTTAACATAATTTTCAATATCCATCCATTTTTTGAAGAACATTCCCTATACCAATCTAGATATTTGTTCTCTATCTCCACAGACAATTCTATTTTGATCTTAATACCTAGCTACATAAACTATCACGATCCCTATCCCTATCTCCATCGCCATTTCTACATCCCCTACAGCTATTCTTCGAAAAAAAACATTCCCTACAACTATCCACATCAAATCTCTATGATTGCCTTTATCTCCGTCACCACCTCTATTATTTTAGTATCTACTGTGTCAACTCTATCTCTATTTCCATCCCCAGGATCTAGTATCTATCTCTGTCCCTACTCAACCTTATCCAACTTTACAGTCTCTATTTTACATTCTCCACCTGCATATCTCTATCTTGATCATCATCTATCTCCAAACTACATTCGCCAAGTGTATAACTCTATCTCTATCTCCGTCTCTATCTCTATCTCTATCTCTATCTCCGTCTCTATCTCTGTCTCTATCTCCGTCTCTATCTCTATCTCTATCTCCATACCTGAGGGTGCCGGGTGATTCGGATGATGCCGGTCTCCCAGAGGTGCATCTTCGGCTTGTCCACAGCGGCCACTTCAAGAAGATTGAAGGTGGAAGGGTAGAGGAAGAAGAAGGACACCAAAGACGCCAGCCAAACCAGCTCATGCACCCCCGCCACATCCTTCACTTGCCACAGCTGCGTCCCCTCGTACCGATGGTTGATGAAGTACACCTACAACACCCACAATCCAAAGAATTCAAGAGAGAGAGATGACCATGATGCTGATGATGATGATGATGATTACGATGGTGGTGAAGGCCAGAGGAAGGGAGACGCCGGCGAAGAGCACGCGGAAAGCCCGCTCGCCGACGAGCTTCTCGCCGGCGTATCTAAGGCTGGCCAAGCCGCTGTGGACGACGGCGAATACGCAGAAGAGAAGCAGCATCACCACCTGCCATGGAACAGAAAGAAATTCAGAAATTGATGAACTGAGACCGAACCCAGTTGAGAAACTCGCCTCGGGGCTGTTCGATGCTGCGGAGATGCCATTGACGAAGCTCGATCCGAACCCAGTAACGGGATCGATCCAGATAACGTTGAGGGCGAAGAGAACGGCACCCAAGATGGCGGCGAAGTAAACCCAAGAGAGAATACTCTGCTGGGCCAAATCGAAGGCCGCCGAGTCCTCTCCCACCGCCTCCTTCTCCGATTCATCGCTCCTTTCCCCCGCGGCGGCGCGAGCTCCTAAGAACGGCGACGGAGTTCTTCCGGAGTCGATTCCCCGGAATGTAAGAAGGGCTTTGCCGGGATCGATTCTCTTCTCCGAGGAGACAAGGAAATCGGAGCGGAGAGGCGGCCCGCGGACTCTTCTTGTTCGGGCTACGGCAGGGAGGAGAGGACGACCCGCCACCAGCGAGGAGATAACCATCTCTGGGCTCGTTGAAGATCAACCCCTATCCCGCCTTGCTTCCTTGAATAAGGATAGCAGGAGTTCCCGACGGGGCCTAACACTATCTGATACCGCGGTTCTTTCAAGCTTTCTACCGAGCAA
Organism: Wolffia australiana; assembly: GCF_029677425.1. NCBI lineage: Eukaryota > Viridiplantae > Streptophyta > Magnoliopsida > Alismatales > Araceae > Wolffia > Wolffia australiana. Next base: position 6,801,466 of record NC_135841.1, on the reverse strand, counting down.
TTGGCAGGCGATTACAAGAAAAAAAATGAAGGAATTGCAGTCGAATTAGCGCAAAACTTGGGTTCTTTTGCCCCGGTTCCAGGCTGTGACCCGGGCAAGAACAGTGGGCCCGCTAGAGTGAATCTAATCCGCGGACTGAACGGGGCTCTGAGCGGCGCAAGGCGACAGCTTTACGCCAGATATCCCGTAAAAATCACGTTTTGACCGTAACCCACCTCTCCTCTCCGCCGGCGCTGACGAGGGTACAGATCACTTCGCCGGAGGAGATTGAAAGCAGAAGAAAAGCTTAGAATTGGGGGAGCAAAAACGCGAGATTCGATCTCTGAAACAGCGGCAAAACAGTCACAGGCTGCACTCGAGGCAGTTGCAGGACTTGGGAGTGAAGGAGCAGAAGCCGAAGGGCCTGTTGGGGATATTGCAGTTGATGGCGTAGCAGCAAGGGGAAGGCAGGCAAACCCCCCTCGGCCCCCCGCAGCAAGTGCACAGCGCGCATATCTGGAAGCTGCCCAGCCGCCGCCGCGTCTCCGCCAACACCAGCCGCGCCGCCGGCGGCGCCGCCGCCGGCCGCATCTCCCACTTCTCCTCCTCCGCCGCCTGCATACCCACCCACCATTTCACTTCAAAAACCCACCTCGGCAAGAAATTGAAGATCCCAAAAGGAAAAAAATTCAACAAAATCGAAGACCCACCAGCGCAGATTGAGAGATTAGGAGAGCCGCGGCGAGGGAGAAGAGGAAGAGGGCCGCGCGGGGAGGCATTTGCTCTTGGGCTGAGGGAGGATCGAGAGAGGCACTGTTGCTTGCTGCAGGGAAGGGGAGAAGGTGGCGTCTATTAATGGGTTAATTATGGGCAAGGGAAAGAGGCGGAGGGGAGAGGAAGAAGGGTGGTGCGAGTTGCCGGGGCAGCTGAGCGCCGGGCCAGCTAACACGTGAATTTCTGAACAGTAGTCAAGGCAGATGAGATGGGTTTAATGGGCTTGGCCCGGTTGAGCCCACCGTTCAAAAAGCCCGGATCTTGCGCTCTGGGTTTGTTCGTGCGAGGAGATGAGGAGAAGGAGAGGAGAAGCTGCGGATGGCGATGGCGAGGTGCGAGGCAGGGGAAGAGGGAAGGCGTCGGTTCTGACGAGAGGAGTGGAGGCGGTGTTCGAGTTTGTCAAGCTGGCCGAGTTTGAGATTCTCTTCGTGGTGTTCTTCCTCGCCGCTTTCCTCTTCATCAAAGATCTGGTGGGTTCTTCCCCAAATTCGATTTTTCTTCCTTGGGAATCTGGGTCCGTCTTCCGTTTTGATTTGGTTTTGGTTCTTGGGAGAGATTATTCGGTTTAATTTTGAGCGATGAAGCGTCAGGATGACTGGTTTTTTATGGATTTTTGCGGGCAGAGTTGTGCTCGATGCGATCACTATCTTTATCTCTCGAATTGTTTCGCCGATCTCGGAGGAAATTTTTTTGTTAGGAGATCTGAGATCAGCATCTATACGCGTTGATATTTGTGGAAGGAACACTTGTGGTGATACTCCAATGGTCGATATGAGTTTCTTGAATCTGAGATGAATTCTGTATTCGTTTCTTTATCAACGTTTTTTCATTTGGCTGTGACATCAAACCCAAAACTGCATCTGCGATGATTGAGGAGAAACCGCCAGTCAGTTTAAGAAATTGCATTTTGTGATCGATTTTACGGAATTCTATGAAATTAACAATCCCTTTTCTCAATTTTATGACAAAGTTAAATGAGACATTTTGTTTTTCTTTTCGAGCTATCTGTGGAAAAACTGGACATAAGCAGCGTTTAGACAACTTTTTTACGACTGATAGTATGCTTTATTTTAGATCATATGCTAATCTACGGTGACGAAAAATCAGGTTTCATTTCCATTTTACATTTAACCGCGATGTCATGTGCATCATCTCTTGCTAAAAAATTACAGAAATGCTCACGTGTTATAGAATATATAAACATGAAAGTGCCGTTTTTATATTCCATTTTCAGTTATATTATGAGCGTTTTTTTTTCTTCATGCAGACATCGCGTCCCCACTACAACCAGATCCTGGTGAAGAACCCTGAAGACGATGATTTCTGGCCTTTTTCAGGTTTCCGACGTAAGGATTAAAGATTAATGAATCCAAGTTTGAAAATAGAGATATAAAATAGAACAATTTTACAGCACTTGACGACATCAATCACCTATTCGTTGAGCTCCCAGTCATTCTTCTTCAAATTTTCATCATTCTTATACTTTTCTCTTCCCTTGAATAGAGCAAACTGTCGTCTAATTTGGGCAAATGAATGTTGTAATGAAAATAAAAAATAGTCTGACACTACCCTCGACTTTTATGTAATTCCAATCCAAATCCCATTAGTTATGTAAGATTCCATCGTGGTCGGACTTTTTTCATTATTTCTGATCGAATAAGACAGAGTAATACAGAAGGCCATGGGACGCCAAAAGTGATAAGTTTAAGTTCAATTTTTACATGGACGATGTGTACAAAAGCTGGTTCTGGCGAGGATGGAAGCATTTATTAGCGAGAGAATGACCTTTATGTGCACATTTACATGACGTACCAGCATTCTGGGTAGAACGGAGCAAACTCCATCTCCTCCTTTTTTAAGAAGCAGCGCATTTTTTCTTGATTTTCCTTTGATAAACTATAACCTTGCTCGGAGCTTCATGCATTTCTGGGGTTGTCTTCCTCATTCCTCCTCTTCAACATGGTTAAGAAAGAGGAGAGACTGACCCATCAGATGCCAACGGCTGGGAGCCACTCGGCAGAGACTGGTCAGCATGTGATGAAGAAGACATGCCATAGGCGAAGGGGCCCATGGGATGGTCAAACTTGCAGTTAGACCCAAATTTGCAAATCCCATATCGCAGATAAAAGAGGCAAGGAGTTTCTCCCTGCCAACCACAAAACATAAGATGAGAAGGACTATTTGAATTAATTTGAAACTCTCTTTACTTCCTCTCTGTTGACTTACTGGACGCAGGGGAAGGCCCAGTGGACTGAGAATGCAGTCAGGAATGGGGATGACTCTCTCTCGAGGATGGTGGAACCGGCAGACGGCGCCGAACTTGCAGTCTCCGGTCTTCAAGTAATACTGGCACTCCTGCTCGCCAGGTCTATCTGGAAATATGTTCTCCTTCTGGAAACCATACAATCCCACGGGGAAGGGGCTGACCGGGTACGAGGCCGCTGACCCTTGACTCGTTTGACCAGTGGTCTCACTTTGACTCAACCTGGCAGTCTGCTGGTTCCCTGGGGATGTGCTACTAACATGTCCCTGCCAAGAAATCCGGAGTCAAAGCTACGAGTGCACAAGGCACTGTTCGCCTTCACAGACGACAAGAGAACGCCGACGAGTCGTGATCGTTCCCTCCATTCGTCCTCACCAGGATGAGGACGACAGCGATGAAATCCTCATCACTTTTCATCCTCTCCGCTAAAAATCATAAAGTTATAATACAGACAGAACTCTACCTAATCGTAATATCACTCAAATGTTTAAAAATCATTTAGGTCTTGAGATTTCCGAAGACACTGACTGATGCCAATATCAGATATTGGTTGCTACAGTACTGATATCCAGATATTAGAATACCGGATAGAGTGATGAATTCACCTTAGTCTCCAAAACTGGCACCCATCCACCAGCTCCTGGAACTGGTGGATATTATTTGCCAGGATAATGATGACGGGGCAAATCGTCATCATGCCTTTGTTCCGGATTGTCCCGGACATGGACGAAGGACAGGACGGGACGAATTTCCTCCCGTCCTACGTCCGATGTTAGCTCAGGGACAAAGGACAAGATGGTTTTTCGTCCACCGACCAAAAAACCATCCTGTCCAATAATCTCGGGATGGTTTTCCATCCCGTCCAGTCCTCCCGGGACGAATTTTCGTCCCAAAATTCGTCCCGGGCGAAAAAAACCCATTTTATATTTTTAATATATAAATATAGATTTTTCTCAGGATTTTAAGGGAAATATGGAGGAGAGAGAATTCAAATGGACATGTGCAATTAATTCTGAGCCGCATCAGTTTGCATGTGCGAAAAAATACAAGGACCTTAATGCAAATTGTCATAGCGAGACCACATGGCGAGATCTCAACCGTTGGATGTGAATCTGGCAGTTTTTCATCCACATCCGTCCGTCCATCGTCCGAGACCTCCGGAAGGAGGACGGTTACTTCGTCCCACGGGACGAAACCGTCCCGTCCGGTGGTCACCAGGACGAATTTTTGTCCCCAAATTCGTTCGTATCCTCAGGCGGGACGATTTTTTCGTCCCAGGACGAAAAAATCGTCCCGTCTGCGTCCCTGAACTATACAACTATGAAATCGACATTTTCCTTCATCTGCTGGATGACGGCGATGACGATGATGGTAATGACGATAACAGGTTTTTGGTGGTGAGTTTGGTGGCACAGGAGAAGGATGACTTACGGAATACGTGTTCCAGCCAGGGACCTGGACCATGCCCTGGGGGAGAATGAGCTGGGCGTAGCTAGAAGGGCCCTGCCAGCGAGTGCCAGTAATGAAAGAGGGCCTAGTAAGGTTCCAATTGGTCAACGCCCCAGAATAGGCCTCTTGACCAGGGATCCCCGCTGCATACACAGAAGAACCACGCAGAGACACCACGGCGTTGGATGGCTGAGGATGGTCAAATTTACAAGTGCTGCCGAATTTACAAAGCCCGGTCCTTAAATAATATGCGCACTCCTTTTCATTCTGCAAATGAAAGAACAGTTCAAATGCAGTATATATATCTTTTTTCCTAATTTTGTGCTTAAAATGTTGTTCTACGGCAGGAACGAACCGGTCGCAGGGGGTAGCCTAGAACGTTTAGTTGAGCTCTCCCAGCGTCGGCAGCCTTGTCTTTCGGGTGATGGAACTTGCATGTACCACCGAATTTACACGAGCCGGTTCTTAAATAGTACTGCCCAGTTCCAAACGTTAGTTTTTAGCAACCATTCTTCCAAATGAAACTATAGAAAAACATTTAATCAATAGAAGAAAGCGTTCGTGTCTCTCAATTATACAAAATTTGAGCAGCATGCTTCACTTTGCTGCAAAAAGGAGAAAAACTGAGAGTACCTGGCACTCTGGCTGACCAATTCTTTCCGGGAATACTCCTTTAAACCTGGCAGCAGCGGCCGCCTGAAAGTTTAAAACTTCTCATTCAACCCCCAAGAGAGATGATCATGAAGAACGAGACAATGCGTGTGCAAACAGCTTAGTTGAACTTGAACGGCAGATTATTTTTTTTAATGCTCAAAGATCATTCATTTGTCATGAGAGTTTGAAAGGGGCGCTCACCAGCATCCGATCGGCAGGATGGTTAAATCTGCAAGTGATTCCGAATTTGCAGAGGCCAGTTCTAATGTAATAAGAGCAGTCGGGTTCTCCAGGACGCTCAGGGTATTGCCCGCGTTCAACTCCTTCATCTCTTCTCATGTTCACGCGCCACAAATTATCTGCCATGGAACAAATTATCTACCAGTCGATCATACATTGATTCCTCGAATCTTGATAAAAAACTGAAAATCGGGGAGAACGCAATAAACAAAATTTCGAATTCTGGCAAGATAAATCATCTATCGCTCGTGATCAGAAACGAGAGATAAAAAACAGATAGGAGATTTTTCGTCTGGTCGTTGGGAGTGGGTTCAATTTCGATCCGACGCCTTCATCGTCGATCCATTTCTGGAACAACAAACGCACAAATCGCCTGATCGCGTGGAGGGACGGAATCAATCGCGTTAAGAAACATCGGGATACAATCGAGAGACGGCATAATCAGCCTCATTGATTCTGAAAGCGGAAAACCTAACAAATCCGTCGGAAAAAAGAAAAAAAAAAACTCGATTGGAAGATCGATAGAGGGTAAACCAGAGCTGAGCGGCGATCCCAGGGAAGGGGAGAGCTCCATCAATGGCCGGACTGCGGCCCGATCCATGGCAGCGACGACGTCATCGTCGTCGAGTGGGGTGGCCTGGAGGGGAGGGCATCGTCGCGCGCTGCAGAATCTCCGGCCCCGACAGCCACGCGCGTCGCCTGACTTGTGGATTACGGGTAGAGAGAGAGATGAGAGAGAGATGGAGAGGGATTAATCGAGCTGGAATGCGAGCAAACGACGGAGATGGACTCTCCGTGGACCCCGACCTCGCAACCAAGATAGAGGAAACACCTCAGGCCACAAAAAAGAAGAGAGAGAGAGAGGGAGGGAGATGAGAGATGTGCGATAAGAGAGAGAGATGAGAAGGAGAGCGATTGAGACTTTGCGAGGGAGAAAGGGTAAGGGAGATTGATGTAAGAGAGAGAGAGAGAAATAGATGAGAGAAAGAGAGAAAGAGAGGAGAGAGAGATGAGATGATGGGCAGAGAGATGAGGGAGTGGTGACAGATAGGGTAACGTAGAGAGAGAGATGATGATGTGGGAGGGGAAGAGAGTGATAAGTGAAAGAGAGTGTAAGAGAGAGAAGAGAGAAAGAAGTAAAAGAGAGGGTGTGAGAGAGATGAGAGAGAGAAGTCAAAGAGAGGTTAGAGAGAGATGAGAGAGAGAGGAGAGATGAAGAGACAGTAAGAGAGAGATGAGAGAAGAAGAGAGTGAAAGTGAGAGTTAGAGAGAGAGATGAGGGAGAGAGTTAGAGAGAGAGATGAGAGAGAAAGTAAGAGGGAGAGAACTAGAGAGAGAGAGAGAGTAACTGCAAGTAATGAAGACGCAACCCACCAGCCGTTAGTTCGGCGCGCCAAAACGGTGGAATTTGGGAGACGCGTCAGTAGACATTATTTCATATCTTTCCAAGTTTAGTTCAAACTTATTTGATCTCAAAGAATTCCGGAGACAATCAATCACATTAAGGTTAATTTCATTTTAATAATCCGGACAGATATTCGAGACAAATCCTATATTTTATTGGCATTATTCTCATACAAATGTTCTTGTCAGAGCGTTGACTAGTAGAATCCCACGTGGCAGACAATCGCCACCGTCCATCTTGCGACATAATCTATTTCCGGAGGGCAGCTATGCTTCGGCGATATTACAAAAATACCAACCTGCCTGCTGCGCGGCGGCGCCGGCGCCGGGATATCGAGTGGCAGAGACGATATTAATCAAACATCCAGGGGTCTTTTGTTTTTACGTCGACAGCAACGGCCATGGCGGAAAAGGCTGTTCGTCCTCTGTCACGCCTTCTTCCTTCTTCAGAGAGTTGTTAGCCTTCCTGACAACACTTCCAGAGAGAGTTGATAAGAAGAGGAGGAAGGAAGCAGCGAAGAGAGAGCGAGGAAGAAGAAGCTCGCCTTCCTTACGCCGGATCGATCAATCAAGTAAGGGATTATCGTTTTCCTCGATGATTTCGATCTCGATCTTGTCTCGTTCGTCCGTTTTCTCATGTCTTGATTGATTTTCCGCCATTAATTCCGATGCAATCAATAGCGGCTGACGTCCTCGGAGGCACTGTAGCGAACAAGTCTTCGATCCTACTTCGCTCTATCTCTTCCTCTCTCGCCATTACCCTACCGCCGCCAGCTCGTTCCATAGGTCTCTGTGCGGACATCTCTTACTCCATTTCCTGCTTCGTCGCGCTCTTTTGTCGATTGATTGCTGTGTTTTTCCCTCTCCGACGTCTTCTCCATTAAATCTAGTTTCCATTACTGGCGTTGCGCGCCTGATATTGGCTTACCTTGATCGTGAATCGCGATCTGGCTTCGTCGTACAGGTTTCAGAATTTCTCGGGACGCGGGAAAGCGAAGCTGAGAGTTGGTATTATCCTCGACAAAATCGTAACATTGTCCTTTTCTCTCCGATTGTTTCGCGCAAGAAGACAGTCGGATTCGCCTGGTCTTTCTTTCCGCAGCGATGGCAGCCGGCGGGCGATGGGCCTCACTGCTCGTCTCTCTTCTCTGCGTGATTTCATGCGAGGCGAGCTTAACCGGCGATGTTAGACTGCTGTTCGCGCTGAGGGAATCGATCTCGCGGAGGAGAAGCGCGCTTCCAAGCTGGTTCGACTCGGAGATCTCTCCCTGCAACTGGGCTGGAATAAGCTGCCGTGATGATCATCTCGTTCATGGCATCGACTTGTCGGGGATGGATTTACAGCTTCCGATTCCAGCTTCCATGGGTGAGTTTAGAAACCTGAAGCGGCTTAATCTCAGCAATGGCGGATTCTTCGGGCGGGTGCCAAAGACTTTCGCTAATCTCCTCAACCTGCAGTCTCTCGATCTCAGTTATAATCAGTTCTCGGGTGATCTACCTCCGTTAATCTTCCATCTGAGGTTGCTCAAGGAGCTTGTGCTCGATTCTTGCGGCTTCTCCGGAGAGCTTGATCCTGCAGTCGGGCGGCTGAGTAATCTCTCCAGGCTATCTCTCTCCGTCAATTCTTTCTCCGGGAGGCTGCCGAACGAGCTCGGGAGTCTGAATTCTCTGGAGTATCTCGATCTCAGCGCCAACAGCTTCATGGGTGATCTTCCTTCCGGCCTCGGAAACCTCACCAGACTGATTCATCTGGACTGCAGTCGCAACAGCTTCAGCGGACCGATTCCCTCGGTGATTGGCAACTTGGGCGAGCTCCTATCTCTCGACCTCTCCTCAAACCAGTTCTCCGGACCCATCCCGCCGGAGATCGGACGGCTGAGATCTCTCGAGTCTCTCTGGCTGGGATCCAACGGTCTGACGGGCGCCATCCCCGCCGAGATCGGCAACCTCTCCAGACTGAAAATCCTCGGCGTCCAAGGCTGCAGCCTCTCTGGCAACATCCCGGAAGAAATCGGCGAGTTAAGAAGCTTACTGGGCCTCGACATTTCCGAGAACTCCTTCGACGGCGCTCTACCACCGTCGATCGGCAATCTGACGGACCTCATCTACCTCATCGCCGCGCACTCCGGCCTCACGGGGGAGCTCCCAGAAGAGCTGGGGAACTGCCAAAGTCTCAGAACTCTCGATCTCTCCTTCAACTCCATCTCTGGTACTCTACCTGAAGCTCTCTCGGCCTTAACCTCCATCGCCACCTTCATCGTCGAAGGTAACCGGATCTCCGGCCCGATCCCGCCATGGATGGAGAACTGGAGAGAGGTCAGCTCTATAAGACTGAGCAAGAACAGCTTCTCCGGCGCTCCACCGCCGCTGAAGCTCCCCGCCTTGGAATTCTTCTCCGCCGACGCCAATCTCTTATCCGGGGAGATACCCGCGGAGATCTGCAGGTGCAATTCTCTGACCCTTCTCTCCCTCTCCGAGAACAGTCTCTCCGGAGGAATCGCCTTCACCTTCAAGAACTGCTCTTCTCTCACGGACCTCAATCTCGCGGGAAATCAGCTATCCGGGGAGCTGCCGGCCTACCTGGGAGACCTCCCGCTCGTCACCTTGGAGCTATCTCAGAACAACTTCACCGGGGGGCTCCCTTCGAAGCTTCTCTCCTCGCCAACTCTCCTGGAGCTCTCTCTGGGGGGGAATAACCTCTCCGGCGAGATCCCTTACTCAGAGAACTCCAGCCTACAACGCCTCCAACTCGACGACAACTCCTTCCAGGGGCCCATACCGGCGTCCCTGGGCAAGCTCAGGAACCTCACCAACCTCTCCGTCCGACGGAACAGGCTCAGCGGCGCGATCCCGGCCGAGCTCTTCGACTGCGCCCGGCTCGTGGCGTTGGACTTGGGCGAGAACCTCCTCTCCGGGCCCATCCCGAAGGCCATCTCCAAGCTGAAGCGCCTCGACAACCTCGTTCTATCCGGCAACCGCCTCTCCGGCGAGATCCCCGGCGAGGTCTGCGGCGGATTCCGGCAGACCGCGCCGCCGGACTCCGAGTTCGCTCAGCACTACGGCGTGCTCGATCTCTCCTTCAACCGGCTCTCCGGCCCGATCCCGGCGGCGATTCAGAACTGCGCCGTCGTGGTGGAGCTCCGGCTGCAGAGCAACGACCTCACCGGCGGAGTCCCCCCCGAGCTGGGTAGGCTCGCCAACCTGACCTTCCTGGACCTGTCATCGAACCGGCTGACCGGCCGGTTGACCCTCCCGGCGCTGGGAAATCTCCAGGGACTGCTTCTCTCCGAGAACCGGCTCTCCGGGTCGATCCCGGGTTCGATCGCGGCCGCCATGCCCAACCTGGTGAAGCTCAATCTCTCCATGAACGACCTCTCCGGCGAGCTCCCCCCCGCCGTCTTCGCCATTAGAACCCTCACCCACCTCGACATCAGCTCAAATTCCATCTCCGGACCCATCACCCTCCCCGACGGGATCTCCCCGGAGACCACCTCGCTCCTCGCCTTCAACGCCAGCAATAACCTCCTCTCCGGCGGCTTAACCTTGACCGGCCTCTCCTCTCTCTCCGTCCTCGACCTTCACGACAACCGTCTCTCCGGCCGGGTTCCGTCCTTGGCGAGCCTGCCTTCCTTGACCTTCCTCGACCTAACCGGGAACCGGCTGGCCGCGGTTCGGCCCGGGCGGGGGAAGCGGACCCTGGCGGCGGCGCTGGCGGTCGCGCTGGGCGGCGCGGCGGCGGTCTTGGCCGTGGGGCTGGTGGTGGTCCGGCGGGCCGGGCCGGCGGACCCGGCCGAGAGGAGCGCGCTCTCCTCCGCCTCGAACTCCACGGCGGAGCTTCTGCCCGGGAAGGCGGAGCCGTTTAGCGTCAACGCGCCGCTGCGGCTGAGCCTGGGTTCGGTCCTGGCGGCGACGGAGAACCTGAGCCAGGTGCTGGGCGAAGGCGGGTTCGGGACGGTGTACCGGGCCGAGATCGGCGCCGCCGCCGTGGCGGTGAAGCGGCTCCGCGGCGGGGGCGGCGGCGAGAGGGAGTTCATGGCGGAGATGGAGACGATCGGGAAGGTGCGGCACGAGAACCTGGTGCCGCTGCTGGGGTACTGCGCGGAGGGGGAGGAGCGGTTCCTGGTCTACGAGCTGATGGAGAGGGGCGGGCTGGACCGGTGGGTGCGGAGCGGCGCGGCGGCGCTGAGCTGGCCGGTGCGGCTGGGGGTCTGCCTGGGCGCGGCGGAGGGGCTCGCCTTCCTGCACCACGGGCTCGCCCCGCGGATCATCCACCGGGACATCAAGTCGAGCAACATTCTCCTGGACCGGGGGTTCCGGGCCCGGGTCGCGGACTTCGGGCTGGCTCGGGTGATCGGCGCCTGCGAGAGCCACGTCAGCACGGACCTGGCCGGGAGCTTCGGGTACGTGCCGCCCGAGTACGCGCAGGCCATGCGCGCCACGGCGGAGGGTGACGTGTACAGCTTCGGGGTGGTGGTGATGGAGGTGCTGACGGGGCGGGCGCCGATTGGGCAGGAGGAGGGGGAGGGCGGGGGGAGCCTGGTGGGGTGGGTGCGCTGGGCCATGGCGCGGCGCCGGCGGGGGGGCGTGTTCGACGGCGCGCTGCCCGGCGCGGGCGCGGCGCGGGAGCAGATGCGGCGGGTGCTGGCCTTGGCCGTGGCATGCACCGGGGACGAGCCGTGGAGGAGGCCCACCATGCTGGAGGTGGTCCGCCGGCTCAAGGAGATCGACTCGTTGCTGCCCCGCCCGGACGACCCTGCCTGAACAGCTTCAATGGTTGTTGGAGGTATGCTTTCCTTTTCCCAGTATAGTTGGTAGTAGCTTTTTGAATTTTCTCCCTGGTTTCTGGTCTTCGTAGATATTGGTGTTAGTTATGATAGGGCTCTGAGAAAGCTCGACAGAGTTTTAGAAAGGCGCCTTTTTTTGTGGAAATTCATGGTTCATTTGATATCCTCCCCACCCAGAAAAATTCTCTTTTGCCATCCGCTCTACTGTATGGTTTGTAGTAGCTTTTGATTTTTCTCCCTGGTTTCTGGTCTGTAGATATGGGTAAAAGTTATGATAGGGCTCTAAGAAAGCTTAACAGATTTTTAGAGAGGCGCCTCCTTTTTGTGGAAATTCAATGTTCCTTTTTTTTTTTGAATGCTAAATTCAATGTTCCTTTGATATCCTTCCCCCCCCCCAAAAAAAATCGTCTTTTGTCATTTGCCCTACTGTATAGTTAGTGGTAGCTTTTGATTTTTCTCCCTGGTTTCTGTTGTCTGGTCTTTCTAGATATTGGTTATAATTATGATAGGGCTCTAAGAAAGCTTAACAGAGTTTTAGAGAGGCTCCTCCTTTTTGTAGAAGTTCAATGTTCCTTTGATTCTCCCTCCCCGGAAAAGTTATCTTTTGTCATCCGCCCTTCTCTATAGTTAGTAGTAGCTTTTGACTTTTCTCCCTGGTGTCTAGTCTGCATAGATAGTGTTTATAATTATGCTAGGGCTCTAGAAAACTTAACAGAGTTTTTGAGAGGCTCCGCCTTTTTGTAGAAATTTAGTGTACCTTTGATATTCTCCCCCCCCCCCTTCCCAGAAAAAATCTCTTTTGTCGTCCGCCCTACTGATGAGGGACAAGCATGGGACTTGAATCCGTGAGTTAGGGACTTTGCAATGACCATCCTTGGGAAGGATTCAGCTGTTCTTAATTTAGATAGTGCAATATTATCTGATCAAAGTTTAGCACTGATGGAATCGTGAGTTCAGCTAATCACTAAGAGCATATCAAGAATTATCAATAACCGACCATTATCTCACAGTCTAAGAAGTCCCACAAGGTACCTTAGATAATGTAACCAATAGCTTGATTGTTATAATGTTGAATGGGCTTGATTGATATTAATCTGCAGCTCCATTGAAGGTTAAAGGAAAAGGGACAAATGGCGGGTTCCGTTAGAATCTTGATGGAAGTGAAACAACTGGGTTAATGAGAGAAGATGTTCACTTGTAGCGTGGGGAGGAGGGATTGCCCGTCCCGATACCGGGATCGGGTGATGATATCTGGAAGTATGCTGTACTAGATACCGAAAGTCAAATTTTTGGTATCCGTTTTTTTCGATATCTGGATATATGATAACGCCATTGGATATCAGTTGCTACAGTACCGATGTCTGATAACGGTATCCCTCTCGATGTCGTCATCTGCCTCCGTCTCTTGGGGTGAATGGTGAAATCAGATATCGGAGTTGGATATCACATACCGATATCCAACATAGAGGGTTGTATAAAAATATGATTAAATCGTCATATTTCAATGGTTGAAGAAGAATTATGTGAGCCAGGGGGTAAGTAGAGAGCTTTCTAATTATTCATGTAGCTTGTTTAATACATGCATCCCAAACCTTTTTTTTCTGCCAGGGGGTAAGCAGGGAGTTTGACATTGAACTCCAAATCCTTCTGTCCCATATGGAAGAAATTAGAAATTTGAACTGTATTTATCAAACATTGAACTCCAAATACTGTTATCCCATAGGGAAAGAATTAAAAGTTTGAGCTCTATGTATTAAACAAGGTTGGATATATATTAAATTGTTTAACAATATTATAATAAAACGAATATCGAATACCGGATATCAGATTCTGATATTCCGGACATCAAAACTGGTATTTGGATATCAATATCCACCATCAACAGGAAAATCTATTTTTATCATCATTTTAGATGATTTATGGTAATAACACAGCGTGTTTTTAACTTAATGTGATTCTTTGGCAGGAAATTGTGACAATGACTTGTTGACCCACAAAAAATTTAATATGTATTATACTGGCCGAGAAAAACAAGTGACAAAATAAGAGTATGATTCTAGTGTTTGGAAAAAGATGAATCCCTTTTATGATAAAAATAGGAAGGTAAGAATGGTTTTTACAATGCACGTTTCACGCAATTCCATTACTTGAGAAAACAATTTGGTGAGTATCCTTAGAAATAACTTCACCCTCGTGTTTGTCTATAACTGACACTCATGAATCCAAAGCCCCTTGGCGTTCTATTCCGGTTCCCACATTCCTCTTCTCAAACTAAGAAAACAAAACGGCTTGACACTGTGTATGAGAACTCATTAATGCCCTATTGGCGTATGATTAGTTGAAATTTAGGCGGTTAACCTAGTTGATGTGTAATTTCGAGACTCATGCAATAATATTTATAATTAACCCTAATTCACTTATTATTGATGTAAATTGGTCAGTAACGGGTCGAACCACAGAGAAGGCTTAGTGACTAAGATTGATATTTATAACAAAGTAATGATTAAGAAAAGGGTTAAGATGAGAGAACGTGGAAAGAAGAGATACTAGATATATATTGTGATTTTTATTAAATTAATTTATATGCATAGGTTCTTAAATCTTACTCATAAGAATTATGAACTTATAACAGAGATTAGGATGGTATTAAAATTGTGGAATAGATAGACGATGGGAGAAATGGAATAAAAATCCTAATTAAGTGTTCAGGACTTACCTCTTCCTTTGGTGATGCTCCCAAGCATTAATCTCCCTTCATGGACCCGTATATTGCACCCGGTGCCTTGGCGTGTTGGAATAGACATGAAGATAGATCAAGAGAGGGAAGAAACTCACTTTTGGAAGAGGAAAAACCCTAAATTGGCGCTCATGCACATTTGTTTCACAAGGTCTCCCACATGGAGAAAGGCAAAATGAAGTACAAGAAGAGCCTAATCTTGGGATTTATTTATAGGCTCAACCATAAGTCATGGAAAGAGAAATAAGAGGTCACCATTTGATCCAAAACTACCCATGGGATCAGAAGTTATGGCTATTTGAATTTTGAGCATTTCTTGCCCTTCATTTGTTTAAGTAGTTTCACCAAAGTAGGGAGCCACCAGAGCATGCCACATCATCCATCCTTGTAAGGCACAAATTTGACTTGTTCTACAAGAAGAGAGAACCTACGGGTGTTCAACATCATCCCTCTTTGTAGGGCACGAAGTTGACTTGTTCCACAAGAAATGAGAGCCACCAGTTGTTCCACATAATCTCTCCTTCGTGGGCCTCTATTTTTTTATTTTTTAACCTTAAAAAAATACTTGAAAAATATCAAATACAATTCAGAAAATTCTCTCAAATTCAAAATTAAATATCTCTTTATCTACAACTCCTTTTTTGATGAAATTTTCACCAAATTAATTCTTTTTAAATATACTTTCCATTTCAATATTATAACCATCAAAATATACTAATTTTAATGCAAGAATAATTATTTAGTGGACATATATATTTTTATGAAAATTACATAAAATTCATGATAACATGCATAAAATTAGTTTAATTATGATCTAAATGCATGAAATAAACATGAATTATCATGATAATTTGCATGTTATCGGCATCATTAGGCCTAATAAAAGGAATTAGAGAGGCTCCAATAAAAAAATACTAAAAGGGACAAATGCTTCGAAGATGAACCTGATCAAAGGCAATAATAGTCAAGAATTCTTGATGGTTTAAGGTCAAATACCACGATCTAAGGTCAAATAATTGCCTGCCACTATTATATAATATTCATCTCTACTTGGTGATAAATAAATCATCCATGCTAATTTTTCTTTTGATCTCTCGGAGATTTCATAAAATGGAGTCGCCATGGATCCCCAGCGACCAATCCTTACTTGAATAGTTAAGTCCAACACTAATTCTTTCGAAGGTTTTGATTGGGCAAATATGTCCATTGTGGCTAGAATGGATATTTTGAATCCAAAAAGTTGCAGTTCGAACTATCACCCCTTCAGGACCTAAATAACTCAATTTTCGACCATGAACAATTTGGATTAATGGATTAGTTTTATCCAAAACTTGAGATAAAGGGTGTAGACCAAAACACTCATAACTGGTTGTTAATGTAGTTGAAGTTACCAAATTTTGAGTAGTCGGAATAAATTTATGCTTGACTGCTCCAGATAACAAACATGTCTATTTTTCAAGTGATTCCTATCGTCAACCTTACCAATTCCAAAAGATAATATATCTCTTGGACCCTTCCAATGCCATGTTTTGTATACTATACCAGAAACATATATCACCTTGGTTTTTTGCCAGAATCATCATGATTTTCTTTCAAACTCTCCAAACCCCTTAGTCTTATTTGAAAATAGGTCAAACACAGACCTGTATTATTGAAGAAAAATTAACTTGATTCTTTTTTATATCATTAAATCTCTATATGCATGTTAGAAGATACATTATACATTAACAATGCATTCCTTAAGGATGTTCCTTAAAGATGTGTTTAATGATAATTTGGATTCACATGTTCCACATTTAGGTTCATGGGATGTTTAGCGAATACCTCAAGTATTTTGGATCAATAATGAAAATGTTTAACTATGTGGTAATCAATTTGTCACTATTTCTTGGTTATCCATTTATACATATATATGCTAAAAAAATTTCATAAATCAGAAATAAGTGATCATGCAAAACAAATAAACTAAAATCACACAATATTACCTTGATATTATTGTTGAATTTTTTCTTTGCCGTCATCTGTCTAAACAATAAATCTTGAAAAAAAAACACTTCTTGGGAACATAGTAAACATATCCATTGTTGAAACTCAAATCATATGCATTGTGGAATGAAGTCAAATGGAATTGATAGACAGTGATTTCAGTCCATGAAAGAAATATTAATTTCTTAAACTGTGAGAGTGTGTACAGAGGAAAACCTCATTTTCTCATAAAATATATTATTAGTAAGATTGGGTAAAATACAATTAATCGTTTGGATTCCTAAAAAATTAAATGCATGAATATGTGGTCTAAAAACCCAAATTTTAACAACTCATGAAACAAGTGGTGGGGTGATGAGAGCATTGTCAGGTTATGGGGCTTTGAATGATAGCTAGAAAACACATTGATAAGCAGTGTAATCTGAAAATGATTTGAAAATCTATCTCTAAAACAAATCAAACATTTGTACCTCTTGGGGAACAAGTTCCACCATTGACTTGCTCCCTAGAAGCGTGCCATGAAGCCATTCGCATGAAAGCCCTCTACAAGTTGATGGAAATATATGTGGCTGACAAGCCAATCACACATTCCATATCTCATTCCATGTTCATTAATAGAACATATTATTATCGTGGTGTGGTGTGATGTTTATAATGAAGTCCATGAATACATGATCAGGCCTAGAAAATTTTGATGAGATCGTAATACGAAGATCACTAGTCTTTAAGCATGTGTTCTGAATATTCCTATTCGAAGGATACGCGAGAAGGACATCAAAGTATCCAGATAGAAAAGCACTATTTAGCCTCACTCATATGACAAGTATGGCCGGTCCTGTAGCCATTAGTGTGGAGACACTAAGGATAGATAGTGGGTGCTCTTTAGTGGAAAGAGTTCACTGAATTGATTCGTACTAATCCCTGAATGGTATTATACCGAACAGTCAATCAGCTCATTCACGTCACGGTTGTGTTAGTGGTCCTTAGACTTGAGACACCAAAGACGTCTTGTGGACAGACGATTGTACTTTGACTATGGGATTCTAAGGGGTCTTAGTTCAAGTACATCAAGTGATCATGTGGATACTTTTAGAGGCCAGGCATGTGAACGACTTCAGGAAAATCTCAACTAGAGGAGGTCAAGGGTGGAAAAAGTTTCCCAAAAGGTACAGTTTATGTATTGATTTAAAGATCGATTTTGAATTGATTAACACGCTTCCCCATCCATGAAATCATGTTTTTCATGGATGAACCAAGGCATCTAAGCCATCTGATTTTGATGGAGCGCGCCATCTTGCTCCATCAGAGACGTCAACGGAGTCGCCATGATCATCATCGATAATCGGCCAGCTTGCGTCCAACCGACCGGCATGCCAAGCCATAAATGAAGACACCCAGATTCGATTATCCCGGGTGAAATCACCATCGTATCTTTATCGCATTTTTTTTTTTTGCCTTCTTCATTTAATCATGTTTGTGTTTATGTTCTAGTCTAGTTGGTATTCGTCACGTCATGTACGTGTTCGTATCGTCACCTGTTGTGTTGTCTTGTGTCGTCAATGTAACCATCGAACACATTTCTTTTTTGTTTTGTTTAAAAAAGGGGGTCCTATGTATAAGACCCCCCCTGCTCCATCGAACACATTTATTTTTTGTTTTACTAAGGGCATCCCTGCCCTTAGTAAGGGCCATCGTGCCCCTATAAAAGGGGGCATGATGGAGCCCTAGCGGACCATACCAGGAAATTATTGGAAGTTTGTTTGTTGTTTGTTCTTGTTCTCAACAAGAAAAATAAGAGAAGAGAAGAGGGAGGGAGAGAGGATGAGGGAGAGGAAGGAAGAGATGGGGAACGGGAAAGAACTCAACCCATCTCCATCCGTGTCTTTTGTAGTAGTGCACCGCCTCTTATCTATTTGAGCACCTCTATAGACACCCACCGAGGACCACACCAGTTCCTCGATGCCTCTTGTAGCACCGAGAGCAGCCAACCATTGTCAACGCGTGCCATCCGCCGGATCTTTGCCTTCTCGCCACGGTTTCTGTATGTCACCCATCGGCCTACCCCCACAACAGCCACAACAAGTGCCAGTCAACTTCTTTGCATCGTCCTTGATCACCGGCGTCAACTATCGCATGCCCGATCGAGCCTCAAGTGGTGGCCGCGTTGACCTTGGCTCTTTGCACGCACGTCCTAGATTTCGGTGTACATCGACCCTAGCGCAGTACAGGATGCCGACAACTGGCAACGACCACCCTGATTATGGCGTACTCCGTCCAGTCGAACCTGACAAACGCAGTATTGTGTACCAATTGGAGGTTCACGCTGACTACCGCCGCCGAGCTTCCCATCGCTGCTGTTATTTCTCGTGCGCGTTGCTCCGGCCGGCACTCGACGCTAGACCGTGTGTCGCTCGCATCTAAGAACTGCCGCACCCATGTTTATTTTACCGCATGCGCATCATTTTCTCTGTTGCACGCCAACCGTAGCTGCAACGCTCGCCGTCCATTGGTCACTACAGTGCCTCGTTACCTGTTGCCACTCTCATTCGCCGTTTTACCATGATTGTGCTGATCCCTCTTGAAATCTCACCCATTGGGCCCAGCCGATCACTCGAGCTGCCTTCTGCTGAACGACACTCCCCTTCTCGTCCTTGCCTCTGATCTCTGGCCTTTCACTCCTGCACTGCATCATCACCGTCAATCAAGCCAAAGTCATGCCTGTCAACAACACGCCTCCACCTTCCTGCCTGCATCGTCCTGTGCACCGACGAGGTATGTCATTTCGCTTGCTCATTAGTTAAATTACATCTTTCAGTATATTTTCAGCTGCACTCCACCGCACTCGGGTTAGAATAGGTGAGAGATTGTATCTTGAAAACTATGTATCGAGTGAACTCTTAGGTACGGGTCGAGCTCGTCTGTTACGTGTGAGCATCCACGGAATTATTCTGTTCAATGTCGTAGTCACCGCCGTCGCTCTGACGAGGGTCAGAAGGTCACCATCACCGTCATCGGTCGCCCACCCCAAAACTCAGAGCTTGGCAAATCCCCACGAGTCGGGGCTTGCACATACATCCGCCTAGGCTTCATCGCATTCACGTAGTTACATTCTCTAGGGGAATTATTTGTCACACAACGTCTTCAACGATGTCAGACATCATCTAGGTATTAGAGCATCGTCTCGATACCCGACTAGACGACATCCGTGATGACATCCGACGTCAGATTTTCTCTTTCCTCTGATTTACTCTCTCCTCTAATTTCCTCTCCTCTTATTTGTGTGGTATATTGCCAACGTGGTACACAATTCCTAGACTTCAAAGATTAAAAAATTTATTAAAAGTATTGAAATCAATTTAAATGTTTATTTTATCACTTATAATATAAAATTATTGTCCTTATCAATTTAATGTCATAAAATTCCATAATAATACCAAAACAATCCAAGGAATCAGAATAAGATTCTAAAAATATAATGAACCATTAGAATATTTTAGTTCAATGTAAAACTATTTTTTGAATATAAAACTATTTTCTCTATGAAATTTATGTCAATAAATTATGTTAAAATAGCAAAAAATATATAAAATCTAGAGCTTCATTAAAAAAATGTGATAAATCATTTTAAACCTCAATACCATGTATTTATGATAATTTCCATGAGAGTAAAGACATAAGTTGCATCAAATTACTATGAAAAGTATCATGTTATGTGTGAATATCAGAAGGCCTATAGCCATTGATGAGGAGACGCTAAGGAAAGATAGTGGGTGTTATGTAGTAGATAAGTTCACTGAAGTGATCCATAGAAATCCATGAATGATATTTGACCAAACTATGAGTTAGTTCTGATTCACATCACGATTGTGTAAGTGGTTCTTTAACTTGACACACCAGAGACCCCTTGTAGACAAAGGGTTGTACTCTGTATATGACATAAGAATTCCTAATCATGGAATTCCAAACAGCCTTAGTTCGAATGAAGCATGAAGTTCACAAAGATGATTGCTTGGTCAAGATAGGACCATCCATCGTCAATATAATAGCAGACATGTCTAAGAAGACGATGCAATAAAGTCCTTGTCCAAGATAGTGGAATATTAAAGAAGAGTTTTTCTACTAATTTGTGAATGCATTATTACTAACTTGGATGATTGATTATGGTTTGATGTTTAACCATACCCTATGACATTCTTGGAGCATTGATAAAGTGATTTTTATGATTGAAATATACACATCTTGGAATCATTATATGCAGAATTTCATTAATTTTACTTTTATTTTTACTATAAATTCTCCTTCCATTCATTAATTCTTGAACATTTTCAACATGACCATGTCCTCTCACTAAGATTCTATCTAGTGCTTGAAGGCCCTTTTTAATCTCATTTATAAACTGTTTTCGAATTACTATGGCATTAAGCTTTAAGTGCATTCAATAAGGAAAAAAGAGAGGAAAAGAAAGTCAGCAAACAGGGCTTTTAAGTGGCCTGCTGAAGGAGAAGTTCGCGGCACTCAAGCCTGCCACCTGCTAGTGAGCACACAATACTCAAGCTAACCAGCAACAGGCGAGCATCGCTGCACAAGGAGCCACAACCACTAGCACACATAGGCCAACACAGAAGTCCACGTAGAGGCCCACAACAGGCTCATAGAGAGGTTTGCGTGCGTACTCGAGAGATGTTAAGTAATTTCAGATATAAAAGGTACATGGTGCTCATATAGTAAGATTTATTTTTTATTTCTCCAATATGAGATCAATGATGCCTTTTAAGTTTCAACTCCACGTCAGGCCATGCCAAGAAGCAACAAAGTGGTTGTTGCCCAATGGGACGGGATCTTAAGAAACAAAAGAGGAAATTGTGATAAGGCTTCAAGCCAGGCTGGCCCAAAGCCCGTGTCATTTCGGGATGTTTTAAGTGAAGGAACATGATCTCAACTGTCTGATCTTCTAAAGGAAGATTGGACGGTGAGATATGTTTGTAATATTTAATCAATTTTTGTTTTTCTAGCTTTCTGATTGGATGTGGCTTATTGTGGATAGTGGGGCCAAGTGTAGAGAAAATCAGAGCTGAAGGGGTGGCTTATGAGGCAACTGATAGGGTGCTAACGTGAAAAAGGGGTACAACGTAAGAATGGGTCAACGGCCAATGAACCCATTGAAAAGGGGATCAGATGACCGGGGGGTAATCCCATCCTTCTCCACCCCCCAACCAATGTCCTTGTCGACCGACAATGAGGGGACCACATACTAATCCACCAGCCCCTGGAGAACCATTGGTTCAAGTCTGATCCTTTGGAGGGTGGAGAGAACATCTCTCGACCCCTTAAAGGGAGAACTTGAGGGCTAAATGCCTATCTTATTGCAGGAGAAGAAGAATGGCTGGAGACCCTTCAAGCAGAAAACAAGCAACCGGAGGAGAGTGACACCTCTCCAATGACTCCAACCACTCAGGATGGCACCAACGAGAGTCTAGAGAGACGATGATTTGTGCCAGAATGGCGGCATAGAATGCACACCGAGGTTAGGCGGCAGCGACCGTCGCACCCACCCTTTGCTCATTGAATCAAGGTGAATCAAGTAAGATCTCTACTCAATCTGTTAGAAATTTAGTTGACGAACACCATTGAGTTTATTAATTTTTATTTGAATAGAACAGAAGCTAGATTTCACTAGATTTTTATGAATCAGTTTCGTTTTGGAATTTCATCGAACACCTCATTTTGGAATTTCAAGAAAATTCATCAATTATCTAAATTCTTTATCAATATTTCCTTATAAAAATTATAAATATATATACATACATATATATATATATTAAAAATACATAGTAAACCCATTCCCATATTTCAGCCTCTTCAGGGCATTCTGTCGAAGACCTGCAAGGAGTTGACAAAAAAATACATAAAACATATATAAATGTACGATAAATACGTCACCTATATAAGTGATAATCTACTATTATAATCGACCTATTTATCATATATAATCATTCTTAATACTCTTATTAGTCTCTTTATTTTCTCTAATCGTTATATACATCTATCCAGGTAATTAATTATAAACTAGACAATCCCGACTCTCCTGTCCTACTCCCTTAAACTTAAACCCTTAGGATAAATAAGAATTTTGCTATCCCATTAATATACATCTTAATAAATATATAACTCCGTACTTCATCATCATGAGTAACACTTCCTCCTTCAGTCATCTTCCTACCTCTCATTAAAGCAAAGACTCCTAACAAGTAACTTCTTACATATTATTATCATATCACCTTATTCAATATCTAACTAAAATCTGAGTACCCATTATCATTATATCCACTTCCTAATGTCCATATATCTTACTAATAATTAAATAAATAACCTCCTAGTTCCTATTCATAGTATTTTAGTTCCTATTCATAGTATTTTACTATGGTTCCTATCTTATTAGTCTTCTCTATTACTTCCGCTACCTAACTATAACATCCAATATCCTACTTCTGTATTATCTCTAGTATCTACAAAAAGATATTAGTGCTACAGTATGATCTCTAGTTATTATCAATTACTATTTATTATTATTGAGTATTATCTTAAATCCTCTTGTCCATTAGATACTATCCTCTAACGACTAATCACTTATCTTCCACAATATTATTTATATTAGTTTCTATTATTACTCATCCTTAAATACAACTCAATTATTAAATTCACATCTAAAGGCCAGTCTCTGTGGAGCCGACCTTTCTCTTATTATACATTTGAGTGATTTTTTTATCTTTTACCATATTCATTTCATTTAGGCAAGTTGTAATTACAATGTCACTAAATTTAAATATACAATGTGCCTCGATCAAGCATCAAGCGGATGATGGACTATACATACACGGTAATCGATGACAGGCAAGCTCCCCAAGGGAGTCAAAAAACACTCATTTGTATCTTTTAAGGCACAAGGTGTAGCTTGGCACTAAGCTAAAGACCCTCCTATTGATTCGGTTAAATTGATTTGTCATTAACTAATTTGATATGATAATATAGTTTATTAGTTTGAAAGGCCAATAAAGATTATTTGGCTGTGGGAGTCGTTATCTAAATTGATAGATGGGCCTTGAGGGTCACACACAAATGGCCTTTTAGACATGAGAAATGATACTTTAAGTTTGGGGGTTTGCTGAAAATATCCACTTAGCATAAATTGAGGAAGGTCTAGTAAAAAACTTCACCTAGGCCATAAATTGTTCATGACTCTTCCCATTCTTCTCCCTTCTTGCCTTGCCTTCTCTCCATTCACTATGCAATCAGGTTGGTGTAACAATGATAATGGAGCGTGAACAAGACTCATCGTGGTGAAGGAGGAAATTTGATATGCCAAGGATTGAGTGGATACATCTAGAGGCTGGCCATGTGTCGCTGATCGATATGTCGAATGGCGACGAATCATAGTGATCGCTGATGATTGGTGACAACCAGTCATTAAATTAGTTAATGATTGGTGCCAACCAATCATTTAGCCATACAATCATCGCTTCGCAATTCGCCAAGCGATGATTGCATTTATTTCTGACACATTGAAGTTCAATTTCTATGGCGCAGGGCGACGTGGACCAATAAAAAAAAGAAGGTATTTTTTTGCAATAAATGTGCAAGTGGACCGAAGGAGAAAAAAACAAAAAATCACCTTTTACTTTTGTTTTTCTTTTTTTCTTGGTATAGCATCAAGCGACGTGGCCCAACCACGCGAGGCCACGTGTACACGTGGCCTGCTTAACTAGACGTGTGGCTCGCATGACGATCATTGAAAGGAATAAAAAAAGACACATTATGATGTGGCGCGCGCTTACGCGCCGCCACATCAACTGCAAGAAGAAATCCCTTTTTGTTTTGTTTTTTCTTTATTTTGTCTTTTTGTCTTCTTCAAAGATAGGTACACGTGGTGTGGAAGATGAGAAATCCGAGCATGGAAGAAAATAAATGCAAGTGTGGGAGGTGAGGGGACACGGAAATTTGAAACGACGTGACTGTTTAACCAAAAATGGAAGCGGATAATGAGGAGAGAGAAAAATCAAGGGATAGGATTGCTACAACTTCTAATGGCCAAATCTTTTGAGCTACAACTCCGATTGAGCTGAAATTTTCAGCACTGCTTCTTCTTCCCCTCCTCTTTCCATCCATACAATCTATAAATAAAGGCCTGGATCACTGTGAAATTCATCTTAAACTTGCTTTCTACTTGTGTGGGCTGATTGAAAGATAGTGAGTTTTGAGATCCATCAAGTGTGTTCTTGGTGTCATGGGTGTGTTGGGAGAAGCATTAGAGAAGTGGGGGAGTTTACCTGAAGTCACAAATCATTGTGATCCTGGTGGATTGCAAGGATCTAAGGTAAGTATCTTTGCCTTACGTTGTTTCTTTTCCCAACATCATAGTTTGCTTAATTAGGTTTTTTCATCATATTTTCACTCGCATTTTACTTCTTTATATCATCTTACCTCATCTCTCTATCCTCACCATCATCCCATGATACATTCAAACACTACCATCATCCACACACTCGACCACCATCGTGCCCTTCACGTTATCTATCTCATCCACATATCATTACACAAACTTCTAGTTCACCTACTCTTTACTAAGTAAAATTAAAATATAATTATTACGCCCTTCTACTCGATAGCTGATGAATTCTACTCCCATCTTCATCCCTTCTCGCGTTGATGATAACATGCATTTTTAGTACCTTATATGATCGTATTTACATGTTTATTTGCATTAAATAACTCATATTTTTATGGTATCAAGCTTAAAAGGATTAAATATATTTTTAGAATGATTTTTTGAACTTTCTACATTTTTTGGGATTTTTCTAACAATAGATTCTATAAAAATATAATTTTTGAGACAGAATATGATTTTTATGGAATTTTTCAACATTATAGCTGAAAATATATGATTTTTCTGAGTCAAAATATATATTTATTTGTATTTTTTGGACTCTTATTTTATTTTATATGAATTTTTAAATGTTTTTTTAAGTTTTTTTTAATTTTAGTTCGCGCTACCACGTGTCCCCGTTCGATTTGTCGAATGGCGATGAATTAAGTCATTTTATGATGACTGGCGCCAGCCAATCATTAGTTGAGTAAATGATTGGCGGCAGCCAATCATTAACAAGGCAGTCATTGCTTCGCGATTCGCGAAGCGATGATTGCTGCGTTATTCAATGAGCCTTTTATTTTGGTTTGCGCAGGGGTGACGTGGCGCAATCGCATCCATGCGATTAAAAAAGTAAAAAAATAAAAAATAAAATAAAAAGAAGAAAAGAAGAAGAAAGGAGAGAGAGGATGATGTGGCGCGCGTTGACGCGCTGCCACGTCATCCCCGAAAAGTAACTCATTTTTAAAATGTTCTTTCTTTTCTCTTTCTTTGTCCTTTTCTTCCTCCTAGGAGCACATGCACGGAAAAAAGACAAACGCGTGCGGAAGACAAAAAAGTGCGGAAGATGAGGCGATTTGGCTTCTGGATAGGCGAGGATGATGATGAGGAGGGAGAGAATATCAATGGCTAGGATTGCTCCAACTTCAAACGGCCATAACTTTTGATCTACAACTCCGATTTAGCTGAAATTTTCAGTGTTGTTTCGTCTCCCCCTCCTCTTTCTATCCATAACCTCTGATATATAAATATAGGCCTGGATCATTGTAAAATTCATCTTGAACTTGCGTCCTACTTGTGTAGGCTGATTGAAAGATAATGAGTTTTGAGATCCATCAAGAGGTTTCTTGTTGTGCTGAGTGTGTGGGAAGAAGCATTGGAGAAGAGGGGGAGCTTACCGGCACTTGTAAATCACCGTGATCCTGGCGGAACGTAAGGATATAAGGTAAGTGTCTTCGCCTTACGTTGTCTCTTTCTCATCACTACAGTTACCATAATTAGTGTTTATCATCGTTATTGCACCCTCATTTTACTCCATTCTCTCGTCTCTCCATCCTCTCCACCACGCCACTTCACATCCAATCACTATCTTCGTTCATACCGTCATTCATCGTCATATCGATCATAATAATTCCCGTTTCTTTAAGTTAAATTAGCTTATAATTACACACGTTTTATCAATTTCACTAGCTCACTTCCTTGAATCGTGTTTTCACCAATCCTCTCATCAATCATCACTGGTATAAGAAAGTAATTCCTTAATCATCGTTCCCTATGTAGACGATCCGTACTCACCACTAACTAAGTATTTTTAAGTACGGGCAAATATATTTTTTATTGAATAATCTCAATCACCAATGACGAATTTTAACCCTAAAATTGAGATTATCAATTGACCATCACTATAATAAGAAGTTAATTCCTTAATCATTGTTTCCTCTGGAGACAATCTGTACTCATCACTAGCTAAGTATTCTTAAGTACGTTTAAATATAATTTTATTGAATAATCTCAATTACCAACGATGACTTAAAACCGCTAAAATTGACATTATCACAATTATGGAATGGATTACTGGTCATTCTAATTTTTTTAGTCAATTACTTATTAACTATGTTATCAAAATTTGAGCTCAAATACTAGCGTTAGTATATATAACATTGGTTGGAATAGGGAAATTTTGTTTTTATCCTCATCTAAAATAAATGAGAAATAATAAACAAAAATGTATGTATTTAATTATTGATAATTTTGATAGTGAGTGACTATTATATTAAAAATAAGCTCTAGTTTTTTATGAAACAAACAAACTCGTGTGTCCTGGCCATATTGTCCTTGAATCTTATTTTTATGAATGTGTCATGATGTCCTCAGTAACCAAAGCTGATCGAGAATACAACTCCATGCAAAACGATGTAATTAATGTTTGAATATTTTTGTTTAATATTCCAAGCCTGTGTGTTGAGGGATTGAGCCACAGCTCTCAAATTTAATTAAATTGATGTTTTGAAACTTACATACTGACATGAATATCCACAATATTTTAATTGAAAATTGCCATGTTTCAATATAAATGGAATATGCCACAATTAAAGTAAGACGTTGCACTCAAGAGTGTATGAAATCAACCCAAAAAATTGCATATCCTTGATAAGTCCAAATCAATGGGTTTAATGTGATTGTTTTAATCCAGACTTAACCAAAAATATTAATGAGAATTTACAATTAAAGACTCCATAGTCAATATAGGGCAAGTAAGGGGTCAATCCACAGGGAGGCAGAAATTTAATTTTAGAATTTTTCTTAAGGTTGGAGTGAAAGAAATGAGTTTAAAAGTGAGAAATAAAATCTCTGAGATTTTTTCAGATTTTTACTTAATTTATAAAATTTTCTATGATTTAAATTGAAGCATAATTACAAAGGAAAAACACTAAAGTTATTTTATAGTAATTTTCCTAATTTTAATTAACACCATAAATAGAAAATAAATATTTTTATATTTTTCTAGAATTAAATTCACACAAAAAATTACAAGAAATAACAAATATGATAATTAGAGTTTTTTGAATTTTAAAAATTTTAATATCACTAGAAATTGATTATATCAATTTCAGAGTTTTTTATGAATTTTTTTTACGATTTTTAAACACAAAAAACAATTAAATTAAAATTAGGGAATTTGACCCACTTCAACCTGGTTCGGGGCGCTTTCAGACTTAGCCTAAAATTCAGCTAAGTCCTGAAGGGAGTGCCCTTCATCCCAGAGGGTGTGCAGTTGTGCGTGCGCACGACCGGCGGGTGGAAGGCACGCCTACCGCCCACGCACTGACGTGCAATGCACAGCAGCGGCGACAATGGGAAATTTGGCTTTAAAAGTATTAAAAAATGATTTTTTGTTATTTTCATGAGGAAAAAAAGGGAGATATGAGGGATGTTCTAGAGAGACATAAGATTGGGTCTAGAGAGAGAAAATGGTCGAAATGAAGAGATAGAGACAGAAAGTCCAGAAATGGTGTAGAAGGAGTTTGAAGTGAAATTTGAAAGAGAAAATTGTGGGATTTTTTTATGAAATTTTGGGGGAACAAATTAGAGATATGGATAAAGGTATATTGAGAGAAACTGAATATTAAAGAGAGAAAGTAGGGAAAACAGATGTTAATAGTGAGAAAGTGATATATTCAAACAGAAAATGGATAGAGAATGGTCAAAACAGAAATTTAGGTTCCTAAAAGATCAATCAAGTCTATTGAGCTCTATGTTTCCTCTCAAGCTTGGATCTTTATATTTTGCCAGGATGAGGCATTTTTCAATGCAAACAAGAGATGAGATTGAATGAAAACTTCAACAAACTTACATCAAGTAGGTTGAGCAACCTGGATTCTGAAAATGCCTTGTCTTACTGGCCAGCCACTTGCTAGAGTATGTCCAGAATAAGAGAAAATGAGGGAGGAAAAGAGCATTTAAATATAGGAATAATTACTAAATACCACTTTTGGCATTTTCTATTCTCTTTCCTTTCCATTTTGCCTCTTTTTTCTCCATTGGTTGAGAGCTTTGCCTTATAATTTTCAGCTTCTTTGTTTTTTAAGGTATTTGAGGGCCAAATAGGTAGGTCAGGTCATGACCCATCTCCTTTTAATTGCTCTTTTGGAGGCCCACAACATAATTTGATCATTTCAAATCCATTAGTAGACTTAATGAGCTCCCAAAAATTCTCCAGCTCTTAAGAGTTGTATCTACTACTTCCTGTAAATTTGTGCACAAGGGGAACTATAAGACACTCATCAGTAGTAAAACTGCTTGACTTCAAATAAGTCGAGGAGTTTAGTTAAAAATAAAAATAATTTGCAGAAACTAGAATTTATAGATGAGGCATAAATATTAAATTAATCTAGATAATAACATGATAAATTTAAGATTAATAAGACCCAAATAATTAACACTGTATGAAAATAACTATGCATTTATCATATTATCAACACCCCCCAACTTGGTTCATTGCTAGTCCCTAAGCACTGTGTCTCATGTTCTCCTTCGAGAAGTCCATCCATCCTTCGAAACAAAAAGACTCGAGTATGAAGTGTTATGAGCATCGATCAGATTTCTAAGTATAAACATCTCATAAAATACTAAAGCATTAATGATCAAGTCCTTTGTATCGTTGGGAAGAGCTAGTGGCCATGAGGAGGGAAGCTTACTTCTCTCTAGGTATAGTACTATCACCATGAAAAGATCTCACTCTCTCAAGAAAAGTGGCCCTCATATCTCTTATACACATAGTTTCTCACTTTGTGTAGTATTAAATGTCTAGAAATCCCCAATATATCTCTTCCATCTGAAATTTAATATCAATCATTATTCTCATCCAATTTTTAGCACAGAATATCAAGAGTGTACCAAAAGAATACATGTGTGGTGAGGTTAAATTCAAACATGGGTACCTATAGGTAGGAAAGAGCACAGAAATGTGTGTGGCATCAAAATGAGAACTTTCGGGTTAAGGAAAAATGATAGAGGACAGATGGGTAGATGTTACTTAAAATAGCCCACCCCAATGAGAGAGGACAGAGGATCAGAGAAATATTGGAGAAGAGTTTGGAGATGATTTCTGAAGGTATCAGTACTAACTCAGATGACCGATTAGGATTTGACAGTTGACCATACCCTAAGTCATCTTAGGAGTGTCAAGTAGATGATGGACTATACAAACACAAGAGACGACGAGCAAGTTGAATGAATGAGTCAATACACACTCCTTTGTATCTTCTAGAGCATGGTTGTAGCTTGGCACCTCACTTGTTAGAGATTCAAACCTATCAATTGGGTTAAATCGATCCGAAATTAGTTAATCTATAAGATGATATAATTAATTAATTTGGAAGGCCAATAAAGATTATTGGGATGCCGGAGTCATTAACTAGATTGATACATGGACCTCGAGGGTCAGTCACATGCAAATGGTCTTTGGACGTCAGAAGTTATACTTAAGTTTGGGGTTTTTTAATGAAAAATACCTACTTAGTACAAATAGGGGAGGACCTTGGACGAAATTCACCCAGGCCAGAATTTTTCAGGGGCTTTCCACTTCTTCTCCCCTCTCCCCATGGCTACTTCCCTTTCCTGATGCGATCTGAACGTCATAATGATGGTAAGTGGAGGAGGAGATTCAAAATGCTGAGGATCGTGTGTATATGTCTAGAGGCTCCACACAATAGTGATTCAATTGTCTTGCTTTAGGATCCAAGAAATGACGGATACAATGCGTACACCGGTGATTCGTTTCTTGGTTTTGTCGAGGTTGTTACAATTTGTTAAAAGTCTTTTATTCCCGACTAAGTTAGGTCATGGTTAACAGTGAAACCCAAATCATTCATTTTAGTCGGTACTAATTATATAGCATAAATCACAGGAGACTATGCTGTCTATGTTTCTAATATCCCCACCAGTGATTTAAATACATCTTCTTCATTGAGATAAGCTCTTATTGTATAGAGGGCCGATGATCCCATCTTGATCACACGACTAACTTGGTAGACTTCTTGATACATCTTCACTAGAATTTATTTGAATATTTTGGCTAGGAACTCATGTCATAATCAAAGTACAATATGAATCAGCCATTTGTTTTGAGATTTTTACAATAATTTTACTCTACTTAAAAAATAGTAATATGTATATATATTCATGCCTTAGTGCATTCCTTCTTCATTTCCATTCATCTCTCTCCCTCTAACCTCCGAGATCGCAGTCATGGTGGCCGCCGGCGGGGGCGGCGAGGTGGAGGCAGGCTTCGCCAAGCTCCAAGGCGAGGACTTCGAGTACTACATGCAGACCTACTCCATCCTTCTCGGCCGCAACAGCAAAAAATCCACCGTAGACGTCGATCTCGCCAGCCTCGGGGGCGGGATGAACATCTCCCGCGTGCACGCTCGCATCTTCTACGATTTCCCCCGTCGTCGCTTTGCCCTAGAAGTCCTCGGCAAGAACGGCTGCCTCGTCGAGGGAGTCCTTCATCTACCCGGAAACGCCCCCGTCAAGCTCGATTCTCAAGATCTCCTTCAAATCGGCGACAAGAAGTTCTACTTTCTTCTGCCCCTGCGATCAATCCTTGGCGGCGGCGTGTTATCTCGGCACGTCGGCGGCGTTCCACGGCAGATGCTCATGCCGGCGGCGGCGGCGCCGCCTTCGGCCTCCGCCGGGATGTTTGTGAAGAAGGGGCGGGCCAGGCTGGCCGTGCCGGATTATAAAAAGTCTGGGTATGGCGATAAGAATGGAATTGGGGAGGGGATTGACTCCAGGGATGATGATGATGATGACGAAGATGATGAAATTGGGGCTATGATGCCTGCTGGGGTTGCTAAGAAGCACAGGAGAGGCTCTGGAGATGGGAAGACGGATGGATTTGGTAACTATTCTGTTAGCAAGTCTGGTCCATCGGGGCAATACGGTGAGATTGATTCTTTTAGCTTTTCTTTATCATCATTTTAATCATTAAATTCTTAACTGGGTACCAGAATGCCTCTAGAAAATTGCAAAATCTGTTCTCTTTTTTTTTTCTTCTGGTATCCACTGGATAGCTCTTGTTGAAAGGTTTCTCGTCCTTTTCTTTTCTTTTTTCTGGTTTTTGGGCGCAGATTGTTTTTTGAAAGGACTTTATTGTAGATGCAAATAAAAAACGAATAGGAATGATAATGGCCATCGTTTTCAAAGCTCTTGAATTAAGTTTTTGGTTTATTAGGTCAGTTTATTTATTGGGCTTTGTCTGCTAATCAAAACCTTCAAAAATACTCTTTGTACCTCTCAGTTTTGCAATGTCAGTGTTTACATTTTTTCTCTTAAAAAAAAATATTAAACACTAGGTACAGCTTTCAATCGAAGATTAGTATCCGAGGAAGGTAGAAGAATCCTCTCAAGTTGAGCTTTGAAGCTTGTTTTCTGGTTCGAGGTTGTTCTCTTTTTTTCTTTTCCATTTAGAACAAATATTTTTCCTTTTTCTGGTTAGTTTCGATCAAATTATGGAATCTAGGAACATATGGTCAACATGGTGCTCAAGACTGCATATTTAAAAAATAATAATGAAATTCATTACTCCTGATCATGGATTGAAAGTGTTCATCTTACAGTGGCAACTTCATCCAACCGAACTGATTATTTTTCTAATATTCCATTCTTGATTTCCTCTGTCATGTGCAAAGCCCATTCTTTTTCTCCAATCCACGCTGTGTTATGTAGCTTCCAACAGCCCCCCATCACCGAAACAAAAGGTTCTAGTGAAGACGGTGATACGATCCTAAGACCCTTACCGGGGGTAATGTCGTCATTCACCACCTGGTGGGAAGAACCAAATGCCCCCACCAATCTAAAATGATGAAAATACCGCGCAGGTAAAACTTGGGTTCATCTCCTCGAGCCATCTTATGTGCTCAAATAGCCGGGTCTTATTAAACCGGCTGTACTTAATCAATGTCAGACCTCGTTGAATCTAATGCTAATTTAGAGCTCTTGCTCTTATTCTGTCCAGCGGCTTTTCCTTTTACTTCCTTTATTTAAATTAATCATCTGGACTTCTTTGAATGTATTAGAGTTGCAAACAAAAACATTTTTCTGAATAGTTCGCTCAAATATGAGAACTACCCGAGCTCATCAAAGTCCACAAATTTCATTACCCTTTTTTAATAAAAGTTCTGGACTTCTTTCTCCACGCTCAAGTTACTAGCAAAGTCATTCTCCACCGTATTTGGCCAAAATAAAGGAACAACCCAAGCTCATCAGACCCCACAATTTATTTCATTTGGTACCTTTTTTAAATAAGAATATCTTGACTTATGTCACTATATTTGAGTTGCGAGTGAATCCATTTTTACAATGTTTGGCCTGATCAAGGGTACTAACCAATCTCATCAGAGTCCACAACTATCCTTTTACATTGGTTTGACATCCATTTGGCTACCCCTCATAATGCTACCGGCCTGCAGAGAAGAAGTCAGAGTCAAGGTCAAGGGTTGACCGAGACGCGGACAACCACCAGCTCATGCAGTTGGAGGAGAAGGACGTCGTCTCGTCCGTGGCCAACGTCCTGTCCGATCTCTGCGGCCCCGGGGAGTGGATGCCCATGGAGAAGCTTCACTCAGAGGTCAGTCTTCCCCCAAAGCCAATTAAAAGTAGAATTCTTTCAATTTTAAAGTCAACGTCAAAGTTAACAGAAAGTCAACGTCTCTGTGTTGGTCTTTAGCTGCTGAGGCAGTACGGAAGCCAGTGGCACCACGGCAAGGTGCGGCGGTACCTGAGTTCGGACGA
The DNA here is from genome assembly GCF_029677425.1 of Wolffia australiana. NCBI lineage: Eukaryota > Viridiplantae > Streptophyta > Magnoliopsida > Alismatales > Araceae > Wolffia > Wolffia australiana. The sequence continues at coordinate 6,767,978 of NC_135841.1, read as the reverse complement.
GTGGCCGGCGGGGGAGGCGAGAGGCCGGCCCTGGTTCGGGCTCCTCGCCCTGCTCCGGAAGTACCCCGAGCACTTTGTCATCAACATCAGGTCCAGGGGCAAGATCACCTCCGAGTTCGTCTCCCTGGTCTCCCTAATCCAGTGACCGTGATGGGGCCCATGTTAGAGTCAACGGGTTTGACTTTATGGAAGTCAACATTCAATGCAACGCCTTTTTTTCTAGAAAGATGGCTTCTTTGTTGGCATGGTAAGACCACCTCCGAGTTTTTCTCCCTAATCGTGATCGTGACGTGGCCCATGTAAGAGTCAACTGTTTTGACTTTATGGAAGTCAACAGTCAATGCAACGCCTTTTTTCTAGAAAGATGGCTTCTTTGTTGGCATGGTAAGACCACCTCCGAGTTTTTCTCCCTAATCCAGTGATCGTGACGTGGCCAATGTTAGAGTCAAGGGTTTTGACTTTATGGAAGTCAACAGTCAATGCAACGCTTTTTTTTCTAGAAAGATGGCTTCTTTGTTCGCATGGTAAGACCACCTCCGAGTTTGTCTCAGTGATCTCCCTCATCCAATGACCGCGTGACAGTCAACGGGTTTGACTTTTTTGGAACTCGCCAGTCAACCTTTTCTCAGAGAAGATGGGCTTTTTTGCAGGGTAAGTTTGATTTTTTAATCATTTCAAGGTAACGATGAAACTGTGACTTGTAGATAACTATTTTTTGACTGGAGACCTTCCTGGGTGGCGTCCATGGCATGGCAAACAAAAAAAAATTTGTGATGATGATGAGAATGATGATCAAGATGCGGTGACAGACAGTTGGGATCTTTGGAGGAAGGTAAAAAGGCCCAAGTTACAGATATTTAATGGAGGAAGATAGACCAAATCTGGGAGATGATGATGGCGAGGATGAAGATAATAATCTTGATATATATATATTGATGATGATGATCCAGCGAGGGATAGTAATGGTGATAATAGTGATGCCCAATTTAAGGATGACAAATGATGATCTAGATCTCGATCATGGTGCTACAGAGATGAATAACGAGATTAATCTCCTGAAATGCAGGAGAGAGATATACAGAGGAGGGGAAGGAATCAGCCGTCGTCGACGATGAACTGATCATCCTGGCTCTCCCCGTCGACCCTGGCATCCCCATGAACGATGCCATTCAAGTGGTGGAGATTCTGCATCATCTGAGAGACATACACCTGATGATGGGGATGATGATGGTGATGATGATGATGATGATGGCCGGGGAAGGCGGCGGCGGCGGAGTCCATGGCGGCGGGGGGGGTCTGACCGGGCACGGGCCAGTGGCTCGCGAGGGTCAGTATCTGGGCGACCATGGACTGCTGGACGTGAGCCACCCGGGCCTGAATCTGGTCCATCTCGAGCCGGTGCTGGTCCAGCAAGCCGTCCACGGTCTTCTTCCACTCGTGGCGGCGCCGCTCGGCTCGCTCCTCCCAAGCGTTGATCTCGCGGCGGCGGATCTCGTCCGTCCGTTTCCGATCCGACGCGAGCTCGGCCTCGCGCTGCTCCAGCCTCGCCTCCGTCTCCTTCAAGCGCGCGATTTGGGCCTCGACGGCGGCCCAGGCCCGGGAATCCGCCCTCTTCCTGCGCTTCTTGCGGGGAAGGGGCTGGAAATCGGAGCCGTCTTCGTCTTGGGGGAACCCTAACCCTAACCCTAGCTCGGAGGAGGGGAGAGGGAGGTCGCCGAAGACTTGACGGTAGCGGAGGAAGTTGGGCCAGAGGGAGAGGCCGTCCTCCGGGGGGGGATCGGCGCCGCCGGAGAGGAGCTTCTGCTTGACGAGGAGGTACTGGTGGCGCATGTTCTGGACTTTGGTGGAGGCGTCCTTCCAGCTCCATTGGAAGGGGAAGGCCGCGGGATCGACGGCGTGGTGGCGCGCGTTGACGTGGGCGGCGATCGGTCGGAATTTGCTCTCTCTCGTCTTCATCCTCGAGATCGCTCCGTCGGCCTGCATCTCCGCGTACTTGTCGATCAAGCTCCGCTCTTCCTCCTCCGTCCACTTCTTCCTCTTCCCCCCCCTTCCCGGCGACGCCTGCAACATCCCCCCCCCCAAAACCCCCTCCTCTTACCCTACTCTGCCTTCTTCTTCTTCTTCTGCTTCTTCTTCGTCGTCTCCTTCTTCTTGGGAATTGGGCGCGCCATCAGAGGAAAGAGGGAGAGGGGAAGGACTTGCAGAGACAGAGACAGAGAGGATATCCGCCAATGGAAGCTCAGGTGAGGTAAGTTCACCGCCCGGTGTCCCGACTGTGAAAGAGTACTGTATGCGTGGGCCACGTTTTGAGGATTAGACCGGGCCCATTATGGCCCAGAAAACGACCCCCCCAGGGCAATTTTCAGTATCCGTTTTTTTGATATCTGGATATCGGTATCGGATATCGGTTGCTACAGTGTCAATATCCGATACCGATATCCGTCCCGATGTCGGCATTCGTCTCCGTCTCAAGGGGACAGATGACCGTGCCGGATATCTGATGTGGATATCGAAAACAGATATCCACATCTGATTTAACCTATTTTGATAGGTCCATCGTGTATTTTCGATTCAAACTTTTGAATCGAAAATACACGGTCAGACCTCAGACGAAGCAGGATGGTGGACGGCGGACGGCGGAGGCGGACAGCGGACGGCGGCGGCGGAGAGCGCACGGTGAACGGCGGCGGCTACAGCAGTATGTCTTCTTATCTTTCACTTCAAATGAATATAAGTAAATCGTGATCTTCATACTTCATAGTTGTCATTTTTTCATTAGGATTATGCAACTTCTTTCTTGCAATACGTAAGATTAACCCGTTCTTCTCAAGTCTCAACCTCTTCTTCTCCCAATTCTCTAATTCTCCATCTCAAATTCTTTAATCTCCCTCTAAAGTCTCAAATTCTCTAAATTGCAATCTCTCTTCACATCTCTTAATTCAATCTCTGTTTCTCTCTAACTCTCTTCTCCAATTCTCACTCTCTCTTCTCCCAATCTCTTAAATTCTCCATATTTAACTCTCTCCTATCCCATTCTCTCATGATCTCTAATTCCCACTCTCTCTTCTTCCAATCTCTTAAATTCTCCATATTTCACTCTCCCCTCTCCCATTCTCCCATTCTCGTAAAATCTCCATCTCTCGCCCTTTGCTGGTTTTTTTTACTTACATTTCCATCTCTCACCCTCATTCTTTGCCGCCCTCTATAACTCTCTACTTCTTCCTCTCTCTTCTCTTCTCTCCCTCTCATTCTAACTTACTTTATAATTCTCACCCTCCCTCTCTCATTTTATCTTACATTCTGATTATATCTCTCTCTCTCACTCTCTCACCCTCTGTTTTTTTTTTACTTACATTCCTATCTCCCACCCTCGTTCTTTGCCACACTCTATAACTCTCTACCTCTCCCTCCCCCCTCTCTTCTCTACCTCTCATTCTAACTTACTCTATAATTCTCACCCTCCCTCTCTCATTTTATCTTACATTCTGATTATATCTCTCTCTCTCACTCTCTCCCCCTCTGTTTTTTTTTTACTTACATTCCTATCTCCCACCCTCTTTCTCTGCCACCCTCTATAACTCTACCTCTCCCTCTCCCCTCTCTTCTCTCCCTCTCATTCTAAATTAATTTATAATTCTCACCCTCCCTCTCTCATTTTATCTTACATTCTGATTCTATCTCTCTCTCTCATTCTCTCTCTCTCGCCCTCTGCTGTTTTTTTTACTTACATTCCTATCTCCCACCCTCTTTCTCTGCCACCCTCTATAACTCTACCTCTCCCTCTCCCCTCTCTTCTCTCCCTCTCATTCTAAATTACTCTATAATTCTCACCCTCCCTCTCTCATTTTACCTTACATTCTGATTCTATCTCTCTCTCTCTCTCTCATTCTCTCTCTCTCGCCCTCTGCTGTTTTTTTTACTTACATTTCTATCTCCCACCCTCTTTCTCTGCCACCCTCTATAACTCTCTACTTCTCCCTCTCCCCTCTCTTCTCTCCCTCTCATTCTAACTTACTTTATAATTCTCACCCTCCCTCTCTCATTTTATCTTACATTCTGATTATATCTCGCTCTCTCATTCTCTCTCGCCCTCTGCTGGTTTTTTTGACTTACATTTCTATCTCGCACCCTCGTTCTTTGCCACACTCTATAACTCTCTACCTCTCCCTCCCCCCTCTCTTCTCTACCTCTCATTCTAACTTACTCTATAATTCTCACCCCCCCTCTCTCATTTTATCTGTCATTCTGATTCTATCTCTCTCTCTCTCTCTCTCGTTCTCTCTCGCCCTCTGCTGGTTTTTTTGACTTACATTTCTATCTCGCACCCTCTTTCTCTGCCACCCTCTATAACTCTCTACCTCCCTCTCCCCTCTCTTCTCTCCCTCTCATTCTAACTTACTCTATAATTCTCACCCTTCCTCTCTCATTTTATCTGTCATTCTGATTCTATCTCTCTCTCTCATTCTCTCTCGCCCTCTGCTGGTTTTTTTGACTTACATTTCCATCTCTCACCCTCGTTCTCTGCCACACTCTATAACTCTCTGCCACACTCTATAACTCTCTGCCTTTCCCTTCCCCCTCTCTTCTCTCCCTCTCATTCTAACTTACTCTATAATTCTCGCCCTCCCTCTCTCATTTTATCTGTCATTCTGATTCTATCTCTCTCTCTCTCTTTCTCTCTTTCCCTCTGCTGTTTTTTTTACATACATTTCTATCTCGCACCCTCGTTCTCTGCCACACTCTATAACTCTCTACCTCTCCCTCTACCCTCTCTGCTCTCCCTCTCATTCTAACTTACTCTATAATTCTCACCCTCCCTCTCTCATTTTATCTTACATTTTGATTCTATCTCTCTCTCTCTCATTCTCTCTCGCCCTCTGCTGGGTTTTTTGACTTACATTTCCATCTCTCACCCTCGTTCTCTGCCACCATCTATAACTCTCTACTTCTCCCTCTCTCTTCTCTTATCTCCCTCTCATTCTCCCTGACTCTATAATTCTCTCTTATCTCCCTTTCTCCATAACTCTATGATCTTTGAACTTACTCTCAACTTCTTCAAATATCCTCCCGTTCTCTCTAATGTCTCCCACTCTCTCTTTTTGATTCTCTAATCTCATTCTCTTCCGCTCTCTTAGTCTCTTCCACTCTCTTATAATTCACTGTTTATTTATTGGTTTTATTCATTGCATCCGTTACTTAATTTAGAGTTTAAACCGCAGTTTGGCATCATGCGATGCCGTTGTATTGAATTTTAGCTTACCAAATTATGACTTCAGAAACATGAACCCACCCGGAGGCAATTGCCCAACCCAAGACAGATCTCGGTCAGGAGCTGTAGGCCCTCAATGTACGGACGCGGGAACTTCTCGTGCCGTACAGAGTCAACCTCGTTCGAATCGTTCAGTCAACATTGACTATTTCGAACAATTGGAAGATGGATATTATGCATGCTTACTGTGCTGGGAGTTGAACCCGCACATTAAGAGGAAACCGATAAAGCGACAAGTTGACAAAAGCACCAACGTATTTTGGCAACATTTCAAATCCTGCCATCCAACTCATCATGCGGAGCTTAAAGGCGAAGTGTTGGAAGACCCTCATCAGCCACGTATCACTGACAGAATGAAAAGTAAACAATAGGGAGAGCCTAGCCAACGAGGGCCGATTAGAGGGCATACTCCAAATGAGACTAACAATTTCATTACACGATTCGTATGCATGACTGATTCACCCTGGAGCATTGTTCAGAATGTCGCCTTCAAGGAGATGTGGCGTTACGCGACACTTCTCGACTTAGATCCTCCATGTGCGAAGGTCATAAAGCAGTGGACCATTCAAATGCATGGTCGTATGAAACATGATGTGAGGAAGCTCTGGGAGAACGTGGACCGAGTGTCACTCACCGTAGATGCATGGACTGCGGAGAACGGAACATGACTACTTGGCATCATCGTCCACTGGGTGGACGACAAATGGGTGTACAGAGAGCGGGTACTTGCCATCCGAGAAATCGCCGGCAAGCACGATGGGGAGAACATGGCGTCCATCGTTCTCCATGCCCTAGATGAATTCTGTCTGAGACCGAAGGTCAGAATTTAGCGTCTAACTCATTTTATTAGTTGAACTTGTGACTTTAAATGTGGAACGTACTTATGCAGGTCTACGCCATGACTACTGACAATGCCACGGGAAATAAGAGGATGTTGGCATTGATGGCGAGAAAGATGAAGAACGTTAACCTGGCGTTTAGCGCCCAAAGGCACGTCCCATGTGTGGCACACATTCTGAACATTGTCGTGCAAGCGGCAATAAAAAGCTTCTGTATTCCTTTGGCCCAAGTTGTAGAACCTGAAGAAGGCGACGTGACAACGAGAGCAGACCACTACGACAGCGATCAGGATAATGAACTCGGCGATATGTTCTCAGCATTTGATGACAATGAGGGACCACGCCGACCGTTATGTTTGTGATGTAGTTACAAAGGTGCGTACACTAGTGCGTAGTATTCAGAGCTCTACGCAACAGAGATAACATTATACAAAGATATGTGAAGATGACTCCGAAGTCAAAGACTCTAACATGGTCGTCTTAGACTGTCCGACCCGATGGAGCAGCACGTACGCTATGTTAGCGGCCGCCGTGAAGAAGCGTGATGTAATTGACGAAGTGTTGAAGGCTTTTGGCCAGAAGGCGACGTCGACAAAGCTGTCGAAGGACGAGTGGGAGTTGGTGAAAGAGTTCTGTCGCATCCTTGGACGTTTCGCCATATCAACTGATCATGTTTGCAAGATAGTGATGCTGGTGATATGTGATGTCTTGTATCTTATAGACGGCCTAATGGATCACATGGAGGAAGTGGTCCAGCAAATCGAAGATGGCAACTTCTTCACATCCGTACGACGGTTGCATGAAGGAGATCGTTCAAACATGGTGCAAGCGTGTAAAGCGATGCATTACAAGCTTGCACAGTATGTTGAGATATTGTAGGCGAATGAGGCAATCACCACCGCAGCATTGATGGATCCATTCCACAAAGGGTCAATGCTCTGCCCGAGCATCCGAGAAGCAACCATCGCATACGTACGTTCGTTGTTACTAGGTGACTCGTCGAGTCGTGGACCGAGAGGGGCCATTGAGGAGGGGCAGTCAAGAGGTAAAGAGTTGGACTCTTTGCTTCAGCGCACTATGCGGCACGTCCAACCAGCACCTGTGTCAACGAGGTCGGTGTGGGATGAATTCAACCAATACCTTACGGAGATTGTGCCTAATGAGGGTGTGTTCACTCCACTATCTTGGTGGGCCAACACGAGGGCAAAGTGTTTCCCCTTACTTGCAGCCGTTACGAGGGACCTATTATCCGCATGTGCGACGAGCGCTCCTGCCAAGCGCATGTTCTCAGTTGGCAACGCTATTGTCACGTACAAGCGATCACGTCTATCGCTAATAGGCATCGAAACACTAATCACTTTGAAGTGTTGGCTCCGTGCGGCCAACAAACGGCGGTACAATGACGTTGAGCTAGATTCGGATGGTGACGATGAACAAGATGGTGTGGTCGCATGTGCTCGAGGTACACATCACTTAAATGAACTACATTTTCCTATTTTTACGTAATCATCGTTACTTATTTCTTATCTTGTGCTACGCAGGTGATGATCAAGTAAGCACAACCCTTTGACAGAGCCGTGGGGAAATTTCTACGGGAAGTGTGTGTTTTTGACAGAGCCATTGTCATATGTAGTTAGTGAACTTTGCTACTACTATAGAGTTAATGACGTATATAACTTTATAATTTTATTTAGAGAATTTTGAAACATTTTCCTAAAATTCTTTTGAATATCCCTAAATTAAATTACTAGAAAGATTCAAATTACAAATTAAATATAATAATTTATATAAAAATAAATAGACCTTTTCACTTCTTGTTAAATAGACCTTTGAATATCCGTCATTACTATATTCCTCTATCTATCCAATAAATAATCTTAATATCACTCAAAAAAATAATCCCTATAATTAAATATCATGCCAAGTAGTATACTTACTCCTCTATCTTCATAATTACATATCATGCTAAACTGTAAATCTAATGTAACCTTTCTACTAATATCTTACATTCTCTCGTTATTATTAATTTATTACTCCTATTACTAACTATTTCTAGTATCTATAGACAATATAAATTATATCATGCACCTTTATTCTCCCATGCATTTGCCATGGTATGCATTTCATCCTCTCTTATATTTTAATTCCATTCATTGCTTACATTACTATAAAGAATCAGATTACAATTAAATTTAATAAGTTTTATGAAATGTTATATATGAATATATTCTACAAATTATCCATTAATAATATATATACTCATCTCATAAATATTGTCACTCTTTGACATAATCTTCTAGCTCCCTCTCTATCTGATTTCTTTTACTCTTCCAATAAGTCAAATCTCACTCTCCCACCATCTCTCTCTCTCTCTCTCTCTCTGTGGGTGTCTCTTTCTATATGTGTTTCACCCTATTTCTCTCTCTCTCTCTCTCTCTCTCTCTCTCTCTTAATCTGAAGCTCTTAACCTATATCTATAATCTACATCAACCAAATAATCTTTATATAATTAGATGTTATCTTCCCTAATCCATCAAATTGTTATCCCGTTTTTCCTATGTCCTTCCTTTTATCTTCTACTAAAAAAAATACCCCTCTTCACTATTTTATAATCTTAATATCCGTCAATACTATATTTCCCTATCCTATCCCATATATAATCTTATTATCACTATAAAAAATAATCACTGTAATTCAACTTCAAGCTAAGCTAAGTATACTTACTCCTCTACCTTAATTATAAATCTAAAATAACACTTCCTCTAATATCACACACTCCCCTTATTAATGAACCATCAGATTTATAATTCCTATCAATAACTATCTCCAGTATCTATAAAAAATATTAATTATAATATGCACTTTTATTGTCTCAGTTCCTCGACATATGTTTCTCAATTTCGACTGTTCTACATATGTCTCAATTTCTCAACATTAATATATATCCATCATTACTCATTACTATATGTCTCAATTTCGACATATTAATTTCAACATTCAACAATTATACGTGAAAAATACACTTTTATTTAAATTAAGAAGTGGCATCTAGGGCGCGCGATATGTCACTTACTGATATCGCGGTTGAGGCTAATATAAACTTCCAAAAATTTTAAGATGTTCCAATATGGGATCAGGTTGGGATTGGAAAAAAACATGATATCGGTTTCCGATATCCAGCATCCGGTATCCGTCCCGTCCTTCCGCATATGGTATCCAGTACTGGTATCCGTCCACCCCTATAGAGACGGATATTGGTCGATATCCGATATCTGGGACCGTCCCATTTTTTCCCGGATATCTGATATCGGTTGTCCGAATCCAGATGACGGACAGATACCGGTTGGGCGAACACTACACCCCCCCCCCCGCCGTCCTAGTTTTAATTAAAAAGGATTTTTTTATTTGCCGAGGTCTGAAGAAAGGGCCTTCATAGGTAAATAGAATAGACAATGAGAAATACATAAATATATGTATGTATAATTTACGGTATGTGTTGCCTTGTTACTAAATTGCGCCTGTATTTTCTGCGAGCTTGGGTTGGCCGGCTGTGTCACCGCTCGCTCTGATCGTCCTCTGAGGTGGATTTTTCCTCCTTCCCCGCGCTGCCCCCCTTCCCTGCACCCCTGCTGCCACCCTCCTCTGATGCTCTGCATTTGACCTTAATGATGATGATGATGATGATGCTCATGATCATAGTAAGGTTGACTAGTAGACAAGTTAGATTAAATCATATAGCTGACCAGACAGGTCATGACTGATGGATGCCGATAGGTTGACTGATAGAGATGCAGATATTTTGGATGAACATATACATCAATTGACTGCTTTACAAATATGGGCAGATGTTTTAGAGATAAATAAATGTATATGCATATATATATAAATACATAGAAATAAATGGATGAGTGGTATGAAAGGGGAAAAAATATACAAATATATATGTATGTATAGGAGAGAGATATATACTCACTCTTGAAGGAGATAAACATATACATAGGTAGACTGGTTTAAAAATATATTAGATGAACATATACATAGTCTGGTTTACACATATGGGTATATGGATGGACATATCAATAGATAGGTGTACACATAGATGGATATGTTGACTGATTGCTAAAATAAGGATACATATAAGAGGGATATAGATACATACTCTTGAAGGAAATGGCCTGGCGGGTAATCTCCAAGAATTCTTCCCACTTGAACTGCCGCAACTCCCTCTTCTCGTCCTCAGAGAGATCAAAGTTGGGCTCTCGCCCGCACATGAATGCAGCCCTGCAGGAAGCCAATGGTTGGACCTATTAAAAAGCTAACAACATAGTACAAACACTGGCTGATTTCTTTCTAGTGGTCCCCTACTATATTAAACTACTGGCCTGCTAATGTAGGATACTAAATCATAACTAGTGGCAAAGAAGCAACAAGATCATTGAAGCCTACATCCCACTACAGAAGGGTTCTCAATTTCCAAACACAACTCACACTACTGATTAAATTCCAAGGGCCTCAAGTCAATCAATAGGTAGAGTAAACTACACTAAAGTGTTAGATCCACTATCTAAGTTATTAGTGGGCTTGTTTGTTTATTCTATTGAAATACTGATTCGAGGCCATCATACATAAGCATTTGTGTGTGTTTTTTTTGGTTTACCTGTCGTACAATCGGGCGGCCTCCTCTTGAGATCCGACGGTGCCGAGGTGGATCTGCTTCTTGTCAACCTTGATGGCCGCCTGCCACTTCATGTTCTTGAAGTAGACTCCTCTCATGGCGCACGGCTCCTGGTTCTCCACATGCTTTCTCCGGTGCCGCTTCCTTCGTTTGACCCCTGTAATTCAAAAGTCAACGAGTTATTTCTCTCTCTATGACCCAGCTCTCAAAAGTCAATGACCTGTTTCTATCTCTACGACTTGATATTCAAAGTTGACAACTCGTGTATCTCTATGATCCTAATCTCAAACTTTAAAGACTTTATTCTCTATCTAAGACCCTAATCTGAAAAGTCAATGACTATCTGACACTACGAATTATCTCAAAAGTAAACGATTGTTTCTCTTTATTACGACGGGAATATCAAAATTCAATGATAATGTCCACTGTACGCCTAGTGTCTCAAAAGTCAACGGAATATGTCTCTCTCTACGATATGAATATAAAACGTCAACGCTTCACCTTGGTGTTCATCGAGGGCGGGCTCTGCTTTGATGGAGCTCGCACTGGACGCGCTGAATGGCGCAGGCACTGCCTCGGAAATGTCGACCTGGGAGAACTCACAATGGAGGAGATAGAGAGAGAGAGAGTGAGAGAAAGAGAGACAAGAGAGAGAGGTAGAAAGAAAGGTGGCGCAAGAGAGAGAGAGAGGAAAGAGAGACGAGTGAGAGAGGTAGACGGAAAGGTGGCGCATAAGAGAGAGAGAGAGAGAGACAGGAGAGAGAGAGATAGAAGGAAAGGTGGCGCATAAGAGAGAGAGAGAGAGACAGGAGAGAGAGAGAGAGGAAAGAGAGACGAGTGAGAGAGATAGAAGGAAAGGTGGAGAAGGAGAGAGAGAGGAAAGAGAGACGAGTGAGAGAGATAGAAGGAAAGGTGGAGAAGGAGAGAGAGAGAGAGTGAGACAGGAGAGAGAGAGAGAGTGAGACAGGAGAGAGAGATAGAAGGAAAGGTGGAGAAGGAGAGAGAGAGAGAGAGAGACAGGAGAGAGAGATAGAAGGAAAGGTGGAGAAGGAGAGAGAGAGAGAGAGTGAGACAGGAGAGAGAGATAGAAGGAAAGGTGGGGCAGAAGAGAGAGAGAGAGTGAGACAGGAGAGAGATATAGAAGGAAAGGTGGCGCAGAGAAGAGAGGAAGAGAGAGTGAGACTGGAGAGAGGTAGAAGCAAAGCTGGGGCAGAAGAGAGAGAGTGAGACAGGAGAGAGGTAGAAGCAAAGCTCGCGCAGAAGAGAGAGAGAGCGAGAGATAGAAGGAAAGGTGGCGAAGAAGAGAGAGTGAGACAGGAGAGAGAGATAGAAGGAAAGGTGGCGAAGAAGAGAGAGTGAGACAGGAGAGAGAGATAGAAGGAAAGGTGGCGAAGACGAGAGACGTAGAAAGAAAGGTGGCGCAGAAGAGAGAGAGAGAGTGAGTGAGTCAGTGAGAAAGGAGAGAGCGAGACAGTAGAGAGAGATAGAAGGAAAACTGGCGCAGAAGAGAGAGGGAGAGAGAGGAAAGTGAGACAGGAGAGAGAAGTAGAAGGAAAGGTGGCGTAGAAGAGAGAGAGTGAATGGCGAGTCAGGAGAGAGAGATAGAAAGAAAGGTGGCGCACAAGAGTGAGTGAGAATGAAAGGTAAGTCAGAACAGAGAGAGAAAAGCGAGTCAGAGGAGAGAGGGAGATGACGATGAGATAGAAATGAAAATGAAGTAAAAGAGACGGAGATTAAGTTGAGATAGAAGAGAGAGAGATGCAGGCGATACAGAAGAGATAGAGAGAGAGATGGAGCATACCTCTTTATGATCATTAGAATCCGTCGACGCTTCCGGATGCTCGGATATCGATTTGACGTTGTGATTGTCTACAACTATCTCATTCTCATTCGATGTGGGGGGCTTCGTAGATGCTGCGGTTTTTCCTGAGAAAATACAAAACTCAGAACCAGCGACTCTCAACCCAAGAACAAGGAAATCGGTTTCAATTTTGACCAAAAACTTCGGTGGGGAACGAGGCCGCGGAGATGTATTAGATTGGAAATATAGAGAGAGAGATAGATCGATAGAGAGAGATGGCGTGTACCAGAGTAGAATCCCAAGTACTTGCGCCTTCGAACGCTGACCATTGCTGGATTCTCTCTCCTGCCCAGCAAAAAAGTTTTTAAACGCGAAGAAAAAAGTTTTCATAGATGACATAGCTTCCAAGAAAATCTCACCGTAAATTACTATTATACACGGCATGAAAGCGAAGAACAATATGAGAGATGCGTCGAAAAGAAAAAAAAAGAAACAAAAAACTCGGTTGAAATTCGCGCGGTTCAGACCACACCCCCGATTCGCATCTCAGTCAAATGGAGCTCAGCCCTGTTCTTCAGGAAGAGTCGAAGTTGCTCTGAAGGGCAATGTTCCACGATTGTAATTCGATGAAACCGGAAAGAAAAAAACGATGAAAAATTTCAAGCGACGATAATTAAACTTTCTATTCGTTCATTCTCGAGCTTCTGCCCATCAAAACACGAACACCGCCCCTAAATTAGCGAGAGTAAACCTCAAATCAATCCTCCGCGGCCGATTAACTCCAGAATTCAGGCAGAATTGAAGAACAAACCTGGCTGTTTCTAAAGCTCGACAATTCCCCGGCAAGAACAGCGATAATCCAACCTTCCGTGGCGTTTCCCCGGCCAACTCAAACCCGGAAGAAGATCAGCAGTTCCTCCATGAACAGCCCCTGCAAGAGCCTCAACTCCCATCTCAATCATCAAACAACAGCCACAGCGAGATTAGAGATTGAAACTACGGATAATCGAAGCTTACCTGAAGGTGGCGGAGAAAAATTAATCAAGTCAACCCAGAAGAAGAACAGTCTCCAAACGTCTCCTGAAGATCAAGAACAAGAACAAGAACAAGAAATCGGAGGCCAGCCCTTCTTCCTTTGCAAGAACATAAAACTCGGGTTGAATCAAATCGTCACCTTCTTATTATATTCGTCACCTTCGAAATCTCCAGCGAAGACCGTGCCGATTTTACCCCTCTTGACTGAATCAGACGTTCTAGGGAGGAGGGGTATTTTCGTCATTTGATATACTCTCATCGCCTCCGGGTTGGCCGCCGACGCGCCCCGCCGTAATGGTTGGGGAAATGGAGAAAGGTGGCCGCGGGATGATATTCTCACCCTTCCACGGCCCGTCCACGTCGCTGACTCGGCCCGGCGCGGAGCGTAGCGTGGGCGGGGTGAGGATAACACCCATGACGGCGCCCATGATGTTACGTGAGTCGATGTTGGTTTGCGCGCGGCGTTGACTCTTCTGCGGTGTGGTCACCGGCTCTGGGCACATCCAACGGCGGAGGAGCTGTAACTGTCGGTCGTTGGAGCTCGGCGGTAATCTCACCGCGGTGACTTTTACCACACCCGGTTGACTTATTCCTTTGTTACTCGGTTGACGATCACAACGGCGGAGGAGCTGTATCTTCTTCGTCCTTTTATTTTTTACTCGGTTGACGATGGCGTTGACGACGACGGACTAATGCGGAGTCTCTAAACTCTATCATGAGATTGTCATCTCAATTTTTAACAAAATTGACTAATAAAATATACACTATGTCGCCCTTCTATGTTGCACTATCATATTAGATGCGCTATTTGGAACTGTTTTGTTTAGGAGCCGTCCCCTTCACAGCAATTTGCATTGGGGAACTGACGCGCTTTGAAACCAAGACTCTGACTGTCGTTGCCTAAATAATAAGTCAAAAGAATAAGAAAAGATGAATAAAAGGAGAAGAACAATATAATAGTAAGAGACGAAGAATAGGAGAAGATGAAAAAGAGAGAAGAAAAGCGACAAATATGGAAATATTTATAGCAAATAAGAATAAGAAATGAAGATCGAGGAAGAAGAAGAGAAGAAAAAGAGAAGAGTAAGAAAGTAAGATGAAAATATTAATACAATAATATAAATAGAATTAGAAATGAAGAATCAAAGTAGAAAAAATAAAATAAAACAGGAAGAGGATAAAAAGAAAATGGACAAAACGAGGGAAGAAAAAAGAAGAACAGAGGAAGAGGGCGAGACGGGGAAGGGGGGTAGACGGCCAGCGCAAACATGGAAGGGCCGGCTGGTGCAAGTGGGGAGAGGGGGGGGCAGCACGAATGTGAAAAGGGGGTTGGTTGACTAAACCGGTCCACTTCCCAGTCTGTTTGACCCTCAGACCCTGAAATGGCTGACCGACAGTCCCAGCCCAGTCCGGTCTGACCGGTCCCATGTCCAAAATAACAAACTCTACAAACAACAGTATGGTAATGACAACGATGACGGTGACGAAGACGTTGACGACGACGACGACGACGAACGGAAGACGACGATAACGACTTTTGTTGCTGGGCTATTTTTTGGTAAGGCCCATTATGGCCCAGTTTTGCGAGGGTTCTTCCGCGCGCTTTGATCTCGCCTATTTTCTCGCGTTCTTAGAAGTTTCGGGGGGTGCTGTTTCAACAAGTTCGCTTGATCCGGAGTTGAGCGAAACCCTAGCCGGATTGTCGACGGAGTCTGCCTCTGAGGGATCGGCGCAGCCGCCGCGGTAACTCTCGCCTAATCCCTACTTTCTGTTGTATTTCTCTTCCGATCTCTCTCAGTCGCGGATCTGTTCTCCAATCGACTCTTCGCTTTGGTTTTGATCTGTTGCGTTTCCAGGATACTGCGATCTCTTGCTTCTCGCATCGGAAAATGGCGTCGCAGAGTCCGCAGACCGTTTCCGCTCCCCCGCAAGTGGTACGGTGCTTCTGCTTCATTGCCGATCCTCCATCTTTCTGGCGATTCGGTTTTTGATTTCGTTTTCGTGATTCTTATCTGATTCTCATGCCGCAGGTCGGGAACGCCTTTGTTCAACAGTATTATCACATACTGCACCAGTCCCCCGAGCTTGTCCACCGCTTTTACCAGGATTCCAGCAATCTGAGTCGCCCCGATTCTGAAGGCGTGATGAGTACCATCACTACCACGCAGGTACCGAAGCGCTCACTTCTTCGATCGGCTGTTTGACTTTTTTTAGTCTTCTGATGATTTCCCCTGTTGATCTAGGCGATTGATGCGAAGATATTGTCGCTGGAGTTCAAGGATTACAGCGCGGAGATCAAGACGGTGGATGCGCAGGATTCCTTCAACGGTTCCGTGATTGTGCTTGTGACGGGCTACCTGACTGGAAAAGACAATATCAAGAAAAACTTCACTCAGACTTTCTTACTGGCGCGTCAGGGGGGTGCCTACTTTGTTCTGAATGATATATTCAGGTATGTGGATTCGGCGGACGAGGAGGATACTCAAGACACACACGAGGAACACGAAGAATCAACAGTCCAAGAACATGGTATTTTTTGCCAAATACCATCTTTTCTTCCTCTATTTTTTAAGGAAATTTCTCATCGCTCTTATTTTCTAGTTACTGAGGAAGTCGAAGAAGTGGGAATTGAAGAGGCCACTGTCACGCCTTCGATCGAGGAAACAGAGGCGAAAAATGAAGAACCCATTGTTCAGGAAAACAGTCGGGAAGCAGAGGCTGATGAAGGAAACACAAAGATTGAGGCAGTGGATGAAACCCCCAAAATTTCTGTGGTCACTGCCGTTGACCCTAGCCCTGGAGCTGCTCTTGAAGAAGCCCCAAAGAAGTCGTATGCGTCCATAGTGAGTTACATACATTAAACAACATAATTCAATATCATCGGGTTAAAGTTGGATTTTTTATTGTTTTCTTATTCGTTCGAAACTATTTACAGCTGAAAGTGATGAAGGAGAATTCGTCTCCACCGTCGGTTCCTTCTGCGATCATATCAGCAAGGCCTCCTACTGTGATCTCAGAATGGCAACCTGCTCCTGCCCCAGCGTCGTCCCCTCCACAACCTGAGTCACACGTTTCTGAACCGGAGCCGGAAGGTATGTTCCCCTGCCTCTTTCTGATCTAGTAATATTAAGATTCAATCGATACCAACTCTGCTAGAAGCGAAGCCGATATCAAGGGCACTACTTTTTCTAGAATTTGCGGGGTTTGGCTTCTAGAATTTGAAACCTTGGGTTTGATTCCATATTAAGATTCAAGCGCGACATACTGTGATAAAAATTATAGTTGATAGCAAGAGGGATACACTTCCTCTGAGGCAGGATGTTGTTCTTCAACAACTTTGCAAAATTTGGGGGAAAAAAACGTTGAAAAAATCTGCAGTAACCCCCCGTTTACTTTGGCAGCTGATGGGCACTCGATCTATGTAAAGAGCCTTCCTTTGAATGCGACGACGGCCCAGCTCGAAGAGGAGTTCAAGAGGTTCGGTCCCATCAAGCCCGGTGGGGTCCAAGTTCGTAGCAACAAGGTTGTATTTTTTAAAAAATTATTATTCTTTGAATTATATGCATCTGTTCTGACGTGGGTTTTGTGTCTCACAGCAACAAGGGTTTTGTTTCGGTTTTGTGGAGTTTGAGTCGGCCGCCGCCGTCCAGAGTGCCATCGAGGTAAGTCAAAGACAACGGTGCCGAGGTAAAAAGTCAACGATTAGGTTTGAGTTGACCATTGGGTTCTTTCAGGCATCGCCGGTCACAATCGGGGGTCGGCCGGCCTACGTGGAAGAGAAGCGCCCGTCGGGGTCGAGAGGTGAGTCAAAGCTTGACCACGTCAACGGTCTTCTCATCGGTCTCTGCTGACGTCCTTCGTGTTCTCAGGGGGCAGCCGTGGCCGATACCCGCCTGGAAGAGGCGGCAGTTTCCGCAGTGGCGACGGGTTCCGTGGCGGCGACGGGGTTAGGCCACGTGGCGGCTTTGGGGGCAGGGGCTACGTTGGTGGCAGCGGTGGCGGCCGTCAAGAGTTCGTCAGCCGCGTCGGTGGTGGCCGTGGATACCAGCGTGTTGACCCGACCCGCGCCAAGGGCGTCGCTGCGTCTCCCGGCGTATCAGCTCCGGCTTAATTAAGCCCTGTTGACCGGCCGAGACACATGGCGTCCAGAAACTTCCCGTTGACCTCTGCTCCCTCTGTAGTATCTCTTCCCCTCCACTTTTTTTATAATTTCTTGTTCACTAAGTTATGACACGATTGCGTCCTGGCGCAGCCATTTTTTGTGAGTCCATGTTATTTCTAAGAAAATTCTAGAGAGAGCAACAATCAAATGAGTGGCAGATGAAGAGAGGGGGGAGGGGGGGGGGTCAGTCTTGTTGACGACGGAGATGTAGCAGAGAGATTTTTGTCGAGCTATTTTTTCAGCAGAACCTCCCTACTGTATTGTAGACGTGGGTGTTCGGTTCTTTTTGTGCGAATTGTTTGTTCTGTTTGGGTTTTACGAACAGAACAAAGACGAATTCGAACAGAACATTGAACAGACCCGTGTGTGATTCTTTTGTTCGCTTTATGCGAATTTTGTTCGAATGTGCGAATTTTGTTCGTTTTTGAATATAAAAAAGAACAGAACAAAGAACAAGGCCTGTGCAGTTCTTTCGTGCAAATTTTCTGTTTGTTTCAAACAAACAGAACAGAACAACCATGTTTACTGTATCATCACCTCTGTCGAGTTTAACCACCAAGTTCGGCATGGATTGGAGTGGTTTCTCAAGAAATGAAAGCAGACTTCCATATCCAAGCTTAGCTCAGACGTAGCTCGCTTCTTTTTGGGTGTGAAGCGGCGTCAGACCGAAAAAATACCCAACAACTCTGCCGCCGAGTACCTCAACAACATATCCGTCACCATTTTCCCCGTCGTCGGCATGATCTTCCCTTTGCCGCCAAAGCCGCCAACACCTCTGGAGATATCCTCCGCAGATTGCCAGGCAAAGGCAGAGAAGATGGTGAATATAAGTAGATTCCACATGGAATCGATTGTTTCAATTTCTCAAGCCGGCCAGATTATGCAAGAGTCCCCCTAAAAATTTGTTCTCAGCTTAATAAAAATATAGATTTTAGTCAGAAGAGAGAATTTCCAGTTGCTTTTACAACGACAAAAAGTCAACGCGCCGGCGGTCAAACTGCAGACGGGAAGCTCAGCAGCTCTCCGTACATGACGCTGTCAAAGAAAGTCAAAGAGAAGGGTCAATGCCTGAAGTCAAACCTGAGAAAAGACCAAAAAGTCAAATACAAGGTAGGGCCCACCTCTTGGCATAGTAGTAGCAGAAGTCTGCCAAGATGAAGGTCTGAACAATCTCGGCGAGGAGAACCATTGGAATCCAGAAAACGCCGCCGGATCCATAATCTTTGAAGAAATTTCCACGCGACTCTGAGATCTGCGATCGACATGCGAAACCGGGCGATCCGATTGTTCAGGGTGGTTGACATGGAATGCTTAATTGTGATAATATTCAATCCTACCCGGAGAATCCAGTGGGCACAGCCCAGGAATCTGGCCAGACCCAGAGCGAACACATAGCGAGCAGTGAAGGGCTCCACCATCTAGGGGAAGAAATCGCCGGAGATTATGGTTAGAACTGGTTTATTTTATTCATAATGTATGTATTGGGGATGCATACCTTGGCGTTTTGCATCACATGAAGCTGAGGCAAGACCGAGATGGCTTCCAAGTACACGGCGAAGGCCCAGATCATGTAGTTCATCTCTGCTCTGTGGGAATATGGATGAATGCAGAAGGCCAAGATCACGCATGGAATTACCTGCATAAAAAGGATTTAGCGTGACCCGTGCTATGATTTTTGTAAATTTGCTCATTTTGGAAGAAGGTCGAAGGAAAAGATGAAAATTCCCATCTGGAGTTCTTAAGAGGTTTGATGTTTAGCATGACCCCTGTTATGATTTTTGTAAATTTTTTCTCACTGGAAGAATTCAAAGGAAAAGATGAAAATTCCCATCCGGGCTTCTGCAATGTATTGATGTTTAGCATGAATCATGCTATAATTTTGCCAATTTTGTCCGCATCAATCTAAGTCAATATATGATATACCCAGATGGGGGGTTTCCGCAAAGTTAAGAAATCAAGAATGACCCATGTCATGATTTTGGGAAATTTTATCCACACCATCCGAAGTCGTTGAAGATGATGACTATTCCAAACCCGGGTTTTTGCAAAAATATGAAATTTAGCAAGCATGACCCATGGCCCATGTTGAAATTTTGGCCGATTATCCCACATTATTAGAAGCCAGTGGAGAAGACGGAGATTCCAAGCAACGATTACCCGAAGTTATGAAAATTGGCAGAGAAATGAAAGAGATAAGGGTGATTACCAGGGCATATCTAGGCATATTGTCTAAGTCTTCAACGTAAGTTGACTTGAGTTTGATGCGCATCATGTAAATGACCCAACCGGTGAACAGAAGCGTGGCGAAATCCAGGAATGTGTGGATGTCCTTCTCCATGACCACACTGCAGTACAGTCTCGCCGCCAAGAACAGCGCCGTCAGCTCTTGGCTCTTCAGAGATAGCCCTACAAATCCCAAAAAAATTGGCTCTTAAATTCACTAAACAATATAATTCTCAAACGGACGTTACATAGGGTATTTCCGATTGAATTCCAATTTGACAAACAGAAAATCGTGTCAACCTGAAATTACAGAGAAAATGCTCAAAGATGGGATTTGAAATTAACAATCGGAAAACAAAACCTTTTAAAATCCATCACTAAACGACGTAAATATCAAATCGGATCGGGTGGAATCGCTTACTTCCCTTAAAAAAACTGAGAAATTAAAAAAATTAGCATAATCCCGATTCGACAAATCCATGAGAAAACAGGTTCCAAAAAAAATATCTTAACCAAAATCGTTATTTTCCTGATTTGCGGATGGGGAAAAACGATTTCAGAGGAACCCACCGGAGCATGTTTTCTGACGGGCGAGCTTGTAGGCGAGGACGACGATTCCAGCGGCGTGGACGGCCTCGGAGGCGACGAAGAAGTGGTTATGATCGCGAACAATAAGCTTGAGCACGGCCAGGATTATAAGCAAAGAGGCGACGCCGACGACGGCCTTCACCTTCACCGACTGCTTCCGCACCCACAGGAAGAGAGCGTTTAAGGGATCTCGCGAACTCGTCTTCTTTCCCATGGTGAAAGACGGAAGCTTGAGAGAAACCCAGATGGGGAGGAGGAAGAAGAAGAAGAAGGGAAGAGGAAGAGAGGAATGGATTATGGATGGGGGGGTAGTCACAGCTGGGGCATGGTGTATTGGGGGTTTTATGGCGGCCTCCCGGTCTCCCTGTTCTCACAGGTAACGTGTGTCTTCTGGTTGCCGCCTTCGTCAACACCCCCAAAGTGTCAAATGTCAATCAATTCTCACCTACGCGTCAGAATCTCTCTCTATCTTGCCCTCTCTCTTCATCTCTCTCTCTTCCTCTCTCTCTCTCTCTCTCCTCTTTCTCGCACTATCCTGCGCTCTCTCTCCTCTCTTACTCCCCCTCTTTCTATCCCCTCTCTCTATCTATCTTGCTATCTCACTCTCTCTCTCCTATCTTTCTCTATCTTGCTCTCTTTCTCTCTCTCTCTCTCTCCTCTTTTTCTTTCTCTCCTGTCTTTCTACATCTTGTCCACTCTTTCCATCTCTATCTCTCTCTCCTAACTTTCTTTCTCTCCTATCTTTCTCTATTTTGCTCTCTCTCTCTCGCTCCTCTTTTTCTTTCGCTCCAATCTTTCTCTATCTTGCCCTCTTTCTCTCTCTCTCTCTCCTCTTTTTCTTTCACTCCTATCTTTCTCTATCTTGATCTCTTTCTCTCTCTCTCTTTCCTCTTTTTCTTTCGCTCCAATCTTTCTCTATATTGCTCTCTTTCTCTCTCTCTCTCTCCTCTTTTTCTTTCGCTCCAATCTTTCTTTTCTCTATCTTGCTCTCTTTCTCTCTCTCTCTCTCTCCTCTTTTTCTTTCACTCCTATCTTTCTCTATCTTGATCTCTTTCTCTCTCTCTCTTTCCTCTTTTTCTTTCGCTCCAATCTTTCTCTATATTGCTCTCTTTCTCTCTCTCTCTCTCCTCTTTTTCTTTCGCTCCAATCTTTCTTTTCTCTATCTTGCTCTCTTTCTCTCTCTCTCTCTCTCCTCTTTTTCTTTCACTCCTATCTTTCTCTATCTTGATCTCTTTCTCTCTCTCTCTCTCTCTCTCCTCTTTTTCTTTCACTCCTACCTTTCTCTATCTTGATCTCTCTCTCTGTCCTCTTTTTCTTTCACTCCTACCTTTCTCTATCTTGATCTCTCTCTCTCTCTCTCTCTCTCTCTCTCTCCTCTTTTTCTTTCCCCCCTCCCTTTCTCTATCTTGATCTCTTTCTCTCTCTCTGTCCTCTTTTTCTTTCACTCCTACCTTTCTCTATCTTGATCTCTTTCTCTCTCTCTCTCTCTCTGTCCTCTTTTTCTTTCACTCCTACCTTTCTCTATCTTGATCTCTTTCTCTCTCTCTCTCTCTCTCTCTCTCTCTCTCCTCTTTTTCTTTCACTCCTACCTTTCTCTATCTTGATCTCTTTCTCTCTCTCTGTCCTCTTTTTCTTTCACTCCTACCTTTCTCTATCTTGATCTCTTTCTCTCTCTCTCTCTGTCCTCTTTTTCTTTCACTCCTACCTTTCTCTATCTTGATCTCTTTCTCTCTCTCTCTCTCTCTCTCTCCTCTTTTTCTTTCACTCCTACCTTTCTCTATCTTGATCTCTCTCTCTCTGTCCTCTTTTTCTTTCACTGCTACCTTTCTCTATCTTGATCTCTTTCTCTCTCTCTCTCTCTCTCCTCTTTTTCTTTCACTCCTACCTTTCTCTATCTTGATCTCTCTCTCTCTCCTCTTTTTCTTTCACTCCTACCTTTCTCTATCTTGATCTCTCTCTCTCCTCTCTTTCTTTCACTCCTACCTTTCTCTATCTTGATCTCTCTCTCTCTCCTCTTTTTCTTTCTCTCCTATCTTTCTCTATCTTGCTCTCTTTCTCTCTCTCTCTCTCTCTCCTCTTTTTCTTCAACTCCTATTAGTCCTATATTTCTCTATCTTGCTCTCTTTCTCTCTCTCTCTCTCTCCTCTTTTTCTTCAACTCCTATTAGTCCTATATTTCTCTATCTTGCTCTCTTTCTCTCTCTCTCTCTCTCTCCTCTTTTTCTTCTACTCCTATTAGTCCTATATTTCTCTATCTTGCTCTCTTTCTCTCTCTCTCTCTCTCCTCTTTTTCTTTCGCTCCAATCTTTCTCTATCTTGCTCTCTTTCTCTCTCTCTCTCTCCTCTTTTTCTTTCACTCCTATCTTTCTCTATCTTGCTCTCTTTCTCTCTCTCTCTCTCTCTCCTCTTTTTCTTTCACTCCTATCTTTCTCTAACTTGATCTCTCTCTCTCTCTCCTCTTTTTCTTTCTCTCCTATCTTTCTCTGTCTTGCTCTCTTTCTCTCTCTCTCTCTCTCTCTCTCTCTCCTCTTTTTCTTTCTCTCCTATCTTTCTCTACCTTGCTCTCTTTCTCTCGCTCTCTCTCCTCTTTTTCTTTCTCTCCTATCTTTCTCTATCTAGCTCTCTCTCTCCCCTCTTTTTCTCCATCTTGCTCTCTTTCTGTATATCTCTCTCCTCTTTTCCTCTATCCTGCTCTCTTTCTTTATATCTCTCTCCTCTTTTCCTCTGGCTTGCTATCTTTCTCTAAACCTCTCTCCTCTTTTTCTCCATCTTGCTCTCTTTCTTTATATCTCTATCCTCTCTTTCTCTATATATCTCTCCTCCTTTTCTCTATATATTTTTTTCTCTATATCTCTCCCCTCTTTTCCTCCATCTTGCTCTCTTTCTCTATGCCTCTATCCTCTCTTTTTCCTCTATCTCGCTCTCTCTCTCTATATATCTCTCCGCTCTTTCTCCATCTTGCTCTCTTTCTCTATATCTCTATCTTGCTCTCTCTATATATCTCTCTCCTCTTTTTCTCTATCTTGCACTCTCTCTCTCCTCTTTCCCTATCTTGTTCTCTTTCTATCTCCCTCTCCTCTCTTTTCCTGTCTTACTTTCTTTTTCCTCTCTCTCTCTCTCTCTCTATCTTTGTCTCTCCTCTTTCTTTCTCTCTCTTCTCTCTTTCTATGTCTGTGTGCTAAGTCAAAGCCCATGGTCAGCCGCCGTCTGTTCTGCCAGCCGATACAACACAGTCTACCGACCGCTTTGTTTCTTTTAGCAGACTCTTCTTCTTACTACATTTAATTGACCATTTTTTCATTAATTCAGTCTACTCCATAAGTCAACGCCACGTCACCCCCCCCAACCGATGCTATATTTTTATTAATATTACATCCTTTTTTAAGTTTTAACCGCCCCAGTAAATATTATTATTCGAAAACCGACCCCCCCCGTGAACTCTCCGCCGGGGCCAGGGTACATGCATTTAACGGCCAAGATTCGTTGAATCCTCCTCTTGATGGACGGCTTGGATTCGCCCGTAATTTAAAAAATCCCAAATCATATTTACTCTTTTTAGACAGGGATAGGGAGAGTTCTACGATGGTCGTTCTTCAGGGCGTTTCCGACCAGACGAGGTAGTCGGAAGATCCTCAAGCAGCTTCGATCTCTCCCCCGAAGCTCGCGATCTGGTTGATCTCGCGGTGGAATGGCCATCGGCGATCGGTAATCTTCCCAATTTTTGATATTTCTGTTCTTTTTCCTTGATCGAACGAGGCGATTAGGGTTCCTGCAATGTCGGATCGGAGTATTACCAGTGTGAAGCCGATATGGATGAAGCAAGCGGAGGAGGCGAAGCTGAAGAGCGAAGCGGAGAAGGCCGCCGCGGCGAAGGCGGCCTTCGAGGCGACATTCAAAGGGGTCGAAATGGCCTCCGAGGAGGGGAAAGAACCGGTCGATTCTGATTCCGATCGAGAGGATGAAGAAGACCGGCTACAAGGCAGGCCCGTCGGCCCGATCGATCCCGCCAAGTGCACTGCCGCCGGACCCGGCATCGCCGGAGGCGCTGCCTGTGCGCCAACCTCCTTCGTGGTGGTCGCCAAGGACGCCGACGGCCGGAAGCTTCTCACTGGAGGGGCAAAGCTGGGAGTGAAGATATCGCCCGGGCTCGGCGTTGGCGGGGCAGACCAAGAAGGCACCGTCAAAGACCAAGGAGACGGCTCCTACAGCATAACCTACGCCGTGCCCAAGCGAGGCAATTACATGGTAAGCGTGGAATGCGATGGGAAGCCGATCATGGGCAGCCCATTTCCTGTGTTCTTCAGCGCCGGCCCGGCCGCAGGGGCCGCCGCCGCGGTCACGGCGGCGCCGGTCCTTCCTTACCCAAATCTAGTTAACCAGACGATGCCCAACATGCCGAATTACGCCGGGTCGGTATCGGGGGCCTTCCCCGGATTGCTGGGGATGATTCCTGGAGCTGCCGCCGGAGCCTCCGGCGGCGGTTTAGTTCTACCGGGCATTGGGGCATCTCTTGGTGAAGTTTGCAGGGAGTATCTTAGTGGGAGATGCAGCAAGACTGATTGCAAGTACGCTCACCCACCTCATAATCTACTTATGATGGCGATTGCGGCGACGACGAGCATGGGGACTCTGAGTCAGCAGCCGATGGCGCCGTCTGCGGCCGCAATGGCTGCCGCCCAGGCAATTGTCGCTGCTCAAGCTCTCCAAGCTCATGCCACCCAGATGCAGGCCCAGGCTAAATCCAACGGAGACACCCCCGGTTTGTTCTCTGCATTGATCTCATTTTTTAAAAAAAATTGTGTTGAGTCGTTTAATTTTATTCCAGATAAAACTGATTCCTTGAAGAAAACAGTGCAAGTGAGCAACCTGAGCCCGCTTCTTACGGTGGAGCATCTTAAACAGCTATTTGGTTACTGTGGAACTGTTGTTGATTGTGTGATCACCGATACAAAGCATTTTGCTTACGTAGAATATGCAAAGCCGGAGGAAGCCACTGCTGCCCTCCACCTCAACAACATGGATGTCGGCGGTCGTCGCCTGAACGTCGAAATGGCGAAGTCGCTACCTTCTAAGCCTGCTGTTACAAGTTCTCCTTCGTCCTCTGCCCAGCAATCATCTCTTCCGTTGATGATGCAGCAAGCTGTTGCCATGCAGCAAATGCAGTTCCAGCAGTCACTGATCATGCAGCAAAATTTGGCAGCACAGCAGGCCGCCACACGTGCCGCTACGATGAAGTCAGCTACTGAAATGGCTGCAGCGAGAGCCGCAGAAATAAGCAAAAAGCTGAAGGCTGAGATGCCCATCGACGAAAAGGAGGAGTCTACAAAATCCAGGTGAGTAAATTTCTTTGCTTTGAACTGATAACGTGTAGTTAATAGTATTTATTACGCCATTATTATTAAAATTTAACATTTGATTATTCATTAAGTTGTTTAGTTATCATTTAGGTGCTTCATACATTTCAGGCTCATGCAGATGCCGTTGGAAAACATTTTTTCTTGAGTCCAGGAAATCAAGTTTTGTCTCACGAAACCAACTCTTTTTTTACTGGAAATAGTTTATATTGAAATTTACTTTTCGCAGAGAATTTGTGGCGTCTGTTAATTCATAAAAGAGAAAAAATAAACCAACGAATTGAATTCAACATTGTGTTGATTGTTTTACCCAAAATACAATCTTATTTTAAGATGGATCATTAACTTTTTTTTAATGATTTTTGAGGTCGTCATCTCCCGCTCGGCAATCCAAGTCTAGATCAAGGTCACCAATCAGGTACCGAAGAAGCCGACGATCAAGGTCGCCATTGTTGCCTCGGAGACGATCCCGTGACAGAAGATCAAGGTCACCCATAAGATCTCGCCGGAGGCGTCACTACACGCCAGAGCGAAGGTCATTCAGAGATGACAGAGAGGACAGAGACTACAAAAGAAGAGACAGAGAGAGATCGCGCGATCATGTCTCTCACAGTTCAAGGAGACGCAGCATGAGCAGGAGCTTAAGTCCACGAAAGAGAAGATCGCCATCGCCCAGGAGGAGTAGAGAGAGAAAATCATCTCGAGCTGTGTCAAGGTCTCCAAGGCATCATTTACGGAACAAGTCGCCGACAAGGAGTACCCAAGAATCGAGCTCTCGTAAACACAAGCACTCTAGATCGAGCTCGAAAGGGAGAAGACATCATTCCCCTGAAAAAGAAGATAAGACGGGTGACGTGGATGAAAGTTTGGGGGTCGGTGATTCAGATGACAAACACAATGAGAAGTTGGGAAATGCCCATATCCCTAAAACGCATGAAAAATCAAGTTCAAAGAAGAGAAGTCATGATAAAAGAGATGGCGCAGGTAGAGAGAGAGACAACAAGGGAAGAGATGAAAAGTCAAGCTCGAAGCACAAAAGGCATGACAAAGACAATAAAACAGAGGTTGAAAGCACAAATGCTTCTGCTCATCCAAGTTCCAGATCTCGCAAGAGGAACACAAGGAAGGCTGAAGAGGAAAGGGGCGGTTCTTTATCTCCCGTGCTGGAAAACTCTATAGAGAAAGATGAAACAGGTTGTAAGCCGGAGATCGAAGGGGAAAGTGTCGACTATCATAGTCCAAATAAACAATCGGGGAACTGTTCGTTGGAAACTTCGGATTCTGTTTTAGGGCCGAGGGAGGATGATTTGTTACCATCAGGCAATGTGACATCGGAAGGGGAAAAGCTCAAGAACTGCCCTATCGATGACAATTCTTTCGCCTGTGATGAAGGTTTCAAGGTCGTCGGTGTTACCCATGAAGAAACCGCAACTGTGGGCGAATCCCAATCCCATAGTTAAATCCAATGGCTTCTCATAGACCTGAAGTTTTTTCGGAAGGAAGCCCATGAAGTGTTAGGCTATATCGAAAGATTTTTACTGCTTATTTTCTCCACAAACCTGACTTTGACTCAACACTTAAGGTTTAGTGCTGCCTCTGTGCGCTCTGTCCCTGCAGGTTAGTGAGCAGATTGTGGGGCAGTTGGCGGATGGTCTTATTTTCTTTCTCCTGAACCAGGTTGTCACTGAATGTTTGTACCAAAAATTATTCTTCTTATTTGATGTATTGTCATGAGGGTTGGGCTTGGCCGGTGCTTGACGAGGAACTTTTCTGATTTCTTCCTCGAGCTGCTCTTCTCCTGCAGGTTCTTATTAATGTTGAAGAATGGGATGGACATACATTTCATGAGGTGCATCACTTTTGCCATTGCGCGTGATATCTGCCCACTAGTGGGTTCGATTTTTGCTTATCTCTCTTGTTTTTGTTTACACTCCTTCCCCCCACCTCTCTTACTGAGTGGCAGGATGCTACATTTGAAGAAGGGAAAGAGTTATGGGCCGGAAAGCGGGGAAGATGATGTTTCGATATGGGGTTAGAACATTGATTTGATAAGATCTCTAAACTACATAGTGACTGAGGATATTTGATGTCCATGCACATGAGGCTTCCTCTTCAAGCTCCCTTTAACAGTGTGTTTTTGGCGGCTGTCATCTCTCTGAAATCTACAGGTCGGCGACACGGGTGGGCTTTTGGTGTCCTGGGAGAACTAGAAGGATTTGGGAAGAACTAGGAATATGGGTGAGTGGAGATCGGACTGGGATATTTTTCTGTAGCTCTAAGAGTGTCAAAGAAAACTGAGAAAATAGTTTTAAAGCATTTTAAAAGAAAAAAAACCGGATGGGTTGATCCATCCTGGTTTTTGGCTCTTATATCATCATCTTACATCTTTTGTAGGTTTGGTGTCATGCAGAAATCTGCCGTGGTCCGGCTGTACTTGATAGGAGTGTCTTCTGAATTGATCAGACTAATGTATTCCTATTGTACGTATAAGGGTATTTCTTGATTTAGGATGTACTGAAATTGTGGCCAAGTTTGATCTTCTGTAGCTTAGTATTCTGCAATATTTCTCAGGGAAAGAGACTCTGAGAGTTCTATGTTGGTTTGTCCCATTGCCTTGACTAATGTCAAGGTGATATCCTCTTGTTCCTTCGTTTTGGACAATTTAACCTGATTTCCTTCAACTTGTAGCAAAGAGATGCAATCCATACATAATCACGAGGGCCTACCAGTGAAGATACACAAAATGTTTACAAATTTGTGCAAAAAGAAGTTTAATTCAAAGTCTATGTAGAGGGTTCTTCCAAATTTGGATAAAAAAATGTTCTGGAAGCTTGAGTTTGATTTGACGCCTAGTTCAAATGATTTCTCTTTCAGGCTAATGGTAGGAGTAAATTCACTTTCCTTACGTAGATGTGGAGGTCTAGTCCTTTCTCGATTGAGATCATGAAATGGCTTCTTTGATTGGTTCTACTGTTTTTCCTCCGATGAATATCCTTTCTCGATTGAGATCATGAAATGACTTCTTTGATTGATTCTATTGTTTTTCCTCTGATGAATATTTAAATTCCAAGGTTGACATCAAATGGATGGAGTTCCAATCTTTATAGCTTTTAATATTGACATCATAGTGTTAAAACTTTTACATTGAATTCTTAAAGACTGAAATTTAGTATTCGATTTTGATCACGAAGCTTGATTTCAGAAGTTCACTAAATGTTTACTCAATTCCCTTCGATCCACCATTTTTTCTCTTTTTGCCTGAAGAACTCTGTTTTTTAGACCGGTGTATGCGGCCCAGCTCACAGCTATTCTCCTTCTCGTCTATCTGAATGCAGGTAAAAAAAAGTGATTAAATGGACTGAGCTCAAAGACGGGTGGGATAAGAATCAAGAATTGATTATTCTCTAAGAAATACTTGGATTAGAGGATGATTTAGAGAAAAGAGTCTTGGGCCGAATCTATAGGAAAGTGGACTGTATATATATATATACATTTATATATATGTATATATATAAATCTCTAGGAAAGTGTACATATATTGTGGATAGATAAAGAGTGATCCTCCGTTCTGTCCCTTTGCATCATAAGTTATCTGCCCATATCTCTGGACGAAGGGCAGACTCAAATTGATGAAGACAAATGAGCATACATAAGAAACTGATTTGAAAAAACCGTAAAAATATATACGAGCATATATCTATGCTTATATTTCTATTTATACATAGATATATCTAAGTCTATATCTGTCTATTTCTATTTCCTTGCCCATGTCCATGTCTATGCCCATGTCTATATCTGAATCTATTTGTACAGCTAGACTTCTACTACCAATACTAACATCAATACTTATTCTGATATCCATAACTAAAACATATTCATATCAGTACCTATAACTATCTCCATTTCCATATTTTTATTTCTCATGGTTGTATCAAAAGTAGGGCACACCTATCAGCACTTGTCCTAATTTATGAAGTTGGCCCTAATAGAATCCATATTCTGATATGAGACATCAGTTACTATTAGCTATTTTATTGTTTGATATCTACAAGTAATAACTGATTTCTGCAAAAAAATTCAGTACAGGCATCAGTTTAATGAGATATTAGTAGATTGCGATAATTGTGTGAATGGTAATATATTGGATTTGTATGGATGGATACCGAGCCCTAATGATAATAAGCTTATCAATATTTAATCATACCTACTCTGACATGGCCAACTGATATTTGCATTGGGATGAGCAAGCCCTATCTAGTAGGTAGAAATTAAAAGTTGCATTGCTATTATTATCAATTTTATTGATTGTAAAAACAAATGTTCCCATCTTGACTGCATAATCAATTTCGTGAACTCATTGAATTTGAGCTGTGACAATCTGGAGTCTCATGACAAGGGATTCGCAGATCATAGCGGACTATAATCATCCAATGATAATGTGCCATTGGTGTCTTGGGTCTATTACCATGTACACATATAGATGTGAATTGACATGGTTAAAATCAGGTAAAATACCGTGCAATATTCATATGGATCAATTTTGTAAACTCTTTCCCTACAGAAAAGATGCTATCCATCCTTAGTGTTTCCACACAATTAGAAATAAGATCAATAATTCCAACCACATGAGAAAAATAGACCACATTATTAGCAATGTGTTGATGATTGATAAGCCAAAAATAGGGATAAATTTTACATAATTTTAATCCCTTGTCATTCTCAATTTTGTCTTATACAATAAAATTTGTAAAACCTTAACTTAAGATGTATAGAGATAAGTAAAGGTATTGTTTAAGGGAATCTAGTAAGGAATTCAATTTGATGTTTTCTTGATAATTCAACCCTAATTAGAGTTAATGTGATCTTCAACGAAGATCAAATCAACCTAATTAGACAAGGAAATTAGAAAGGGGGGTAGAAGAAATGAGAGGAATAGAAGAAATAAGGGGCTCTAAATTGAATTATTTGATCCAATTGAAAGGATCAAATTATTCAATTAGATAGGTTGCGAGGGAAATTTTGATTTGTTTTGGTTGGTTCCGTAGGCTTGATAATTCAGAAATGACTACTTTATTGGATAATAAAATGGGAAATTTAATCTCCTAGAACTTTAACCTTTTTTGTAAGTTCTTTTCTTACTATGCACTTGGAATAGTTAGGTAAATCTCTCAATTTCTCCTCTCAATCTCTCAATGTCGCTCAAGCCAAGCGATTTAGAAGTTTAGACCAAAATCAAGAAGAAAGATCAAAAAATTCAACATCATCCAAAATACACCAAAAAATCAAATACAAAGAAGGAAAAAGTACCAAACAGGTTGATCCAAGCTGGAGCTCCTCTCTGGCTTGCAGATGTGATGGAGCACCATCCAGAATGAGCTCCCGCTCTCAAAATTCAGCTTTTATACTTTGGTTACCTGGTGAAAATTACCATTTTACCCCCATTAGTAATTAATTTTTATCTATCAATGTAGGGTTGATCTGAATCTATACATATAGAAAGAGGAGGTCAAGATGGGAAAATCCATAAAGAAATCATCTCAATCGGACTTCAGGATCAAAATTTATGAATAAATGAATTTAAACCTATATTAGCCATTGGATTTAAATCCATTTATTTATTAACATTCTTTTAAGACACGCAATGATGTGTCATCTTCTCATTGGCTGACGACTTTTGAACTTCAAGTGGCTCCAGGTACCCCCGGGCGAAAATAAGAACAAAGAAAAAAATCAAAAGAAACAGACGTTGTACATTTTGAAACACACTTAAGTGTGCATTTTTTCGCTATGCTAACGAATCGCAAAACGCCAAGTCACCGCCCATGCGCGCGTTGTATGCACCACGCGGGTGGTGAAATTATCTCCCGGTGGCGCCCATCATCAAGCACCATCGAATTTCTCATCTGACGGCTGAGATGAGGCCACGTCGATGCCCGAAAAAATTGCCTGGACATTTTGCATAAAAGACCTTTTTAAAATGTCATATTGTCATTGGACGCCGACCAGACGTATTTGTGTAAGCGCCCTTGCGCACTCTCTCTCCTCCAAATTTTTCCTGAAATCACAAAAATACCAAGGCAATTTTCAGTTAAGTCACTGCAATTTTTTCATAATTGGATCTATGCCCCTGCTGAAACGACCGAGAGCTGTTTTTAGGGGTATAATTGCAACACAAATTTACAAAAAACCCTTGACACTTCGCAAATTACTTTAATACTCATTTTTGCATTACAAATATATCCTTTTGTTCTCTAAAAATTCATTTCTTCCTCAAATAAATCCCATAAAAATCCAATAAAATCCTAAAAAATCCTAGAAAATTCTAGAAAATTCAGTAATTCATCCCCAAACTAATTAACCTCAAAATTAAATTTTAGACCTGCCATTTTTGTTTAGAAATAATTATTTCAAGCTTAAATAAATCTCAGAAAATTTATATAATTAACAGAACATTATTGAAAGATTAGAATCACTTGGAAACATTAATTACATGTAAATATATGATAATAACCCCATTTTAAACTCTTTAAATGCATAAAATTATGCTATAACGGAAAATAAAGACCAAATTTAGGGTGTTATCAATGATCATGCCATTAGCTATTAGGCCTAATGTATTCTAGAATCATGCCGTATACCTGCACATTATCCAACAACAAAGATGTTGTATTTAGGCCCCAAGACTTGATGACTGCAATTGTTTGATCTGAAGCAACGAACTCATATTTGATAGATTTAATATGTGTAACATTATCCTTAGTGGACATGGTCCCTTAAACTGTTTTGATATTTTATGTGCAAGATCACGATTATAGATCTATTTCGAGCCTGAATTTCTTCAAAATAACTTATCCATGTGGCTTCTCATGGCACATAAATTAACACACTCATATAATGATGTGGTAATGATCATTGACACATGCTTCTCTTGTTGTAGCCATATCTTATAATTTTGGTAGGATTCAATGGTAACACTTTTATCAAGAATATAAATAGGAAGAATATATTCCTCAATTAATTTTTTCATCCCATAGCTTTTGATCGATGGAAATAATTCAGTTCTCCTGACGATATCGTGATTGGGTTTGTTTTATATGCGATAATGATTACTTGAAACACTTTTAATGGTTTAGAAGTATTTGACAATGGTTTGAAATTTTTTATATTAAACTACGGCCATTATAAAATATGCTTTGGTACTACGAGAATGAATGAAAAAAACAAGAATTAGTGAATACGTGTTGTAATCATGTCCTCTTGATTATTTATGTAAATACTACTGAGAGGCAAGTAATGTTTGTATTATTAGCATGAAATATTGTGTTAAATTATTATTGGTTTCTGGTTTGTCATGATTTATGTTGATTCCTATTATCTGATATATATTTTTTCCTTGGTGGTCATCCTTTGAGAGATAAAACTTATGTGTTTAGTTATTAAAATATTTTGAGGCTCCTTTGGTCGTAGTTCTGGTTAGGGTTCGCCCAATGGATATCCGTCCGATATTAGACAACCAATATCCAATATCCGAAGAAAACCAGGACGGTGTCTGATATTGGATATCGGATATTGGTCGATATCCGTCCTTTAGGTGTAGACGGATATCGATACAGGATATCGGGCATCGAATACCGTATTTTGATATCCGGATATCAGAACCGGTATTCAGATATCGATATCCGGTATCGACAGTAAAAAATAAGCCTTTTCATCACATTCTATGACCTATGTACATCAGCGTCGAATGGTTTTAATGTATTTTCAATCTCAGTTAATATATAGAGTGCAAAAGTTTTATTTTCTTCATATGGGATAACAGGATTTGAAGTTTAATGTAAACTCAGAATCCCATTATCCCACATGGAAGAAATTAGAAATTTTTCTCTGTATATATTAAATGAATCCGACTATACATTTAATGGTAAAATAACAGTTTAATCTATACTCGCTATATTCAAAGGCCCTTATATTTATTCATTATTTGACATAATATAACGTTGTCCAATAAATAGAAATAAAATTTTCTATTTTCTTCCATATGGGATCCACACCCGATATCCGATGTCGTCATCCTCCCCCCTGAGATGGAGGTGGATGACGACATTGAGATGGATATCGGTTTTGGATCAAAATCGGCACTGTAGCAACTGATATCCAATACCGATATCCGGTATCCGGATATCAAAAAAATGGATACCGGAAATTCCCTTTCTGGTATCCGATATAGCATCCGTCCTGATACCGGCATCCGGCATCGATATCGGGACGGGCGAACACTAGTTCTGGTAAAGTTGTGGACGGTAGGGTGTGACTAATGACATCCGTATGCAATATCCATTATCGGATAATGCGTTATCCATGTGCAAAAAATATTAGAACGTGGTCGACATTGGTATCGGATATTCGTACCGGATATCAAAATGGCTTGCGGAACGGATAATGGTTCCGGACATTGTTACTGCGATAACGGTGTCGGATGTCGATATCGTTATGGGGATAATGGATATGATATCGAAATGATATCGGAACGGATACCAGAATACGAAGATGATGCACCACAGTATGAAAAATCATATTTGTTTGAATATGAAATCTTTTTGATTATACAAAGATGTGTAAGAAAAAACATACTAAATGATAAAGCATTGATGTTGTTGTCGAGTTTGAGACGATTTTTGCAAAGTTGTAGACTACTTGTTGTGGATAATGGATTACGCAACGAACAACATCTAATGCGCATTATCAAAGAGTAACAGTAACTTAATGTTCCATAGTAACGTAAAGATGGGGAAGTCAACCAAACATACATTTAAAAAGTGAAGATGGTCCTTAAACATCTAATCATAACAAACATCATAGGTTCTCATTCCACAAGCCATCCGTTTCCCCCGTTGTCGCTTTCCGGTGATGGATGTAGCCTTTTGTTGATAGTATGGCCGACTTGAAACTCAACAAAGTTAATCATTGCTGAGGTGAAATTGTACTAGGTCCAAAAGGTGTGGTCTGCCCATGGCTAATAAAATGGATCACGGCTCATTGGGATGTGCGGATCTAATATGGGCTTATTTGGGGTAAGGTGAAGGCTTGCAAGAATTCGTACTGTACTGGCATCAATCAATTCTATTTGCTCCTGTGAGAATTGAGGGGCATTGATAGTGTTGTCTTTGATATTTTTGCCAGACCTTCCATTATTATCACTGTCATCTTCAGAATCAGAGCTGATGACGTGCACAGTTGTGTCTTGTGATTTCTTCGTCAGCCATTGAAGGAGAAGACACATACTCCGGTGTGGTAGGAGTTGATGTTTTGTTGCTGGTTTGTCACCTAACGTCATGGCACTTGTCATGGTCTTTAAGGCTTGAGTAATATTGGTTGTAATACATAAATAAGTACTCAAATATAAACTCAAACGTAACATTTGTCAAACATGCTGTAGAAAATGCAATTGTACTAAGGACAAAGTTCTGGAAAAAAGCATTTATCCGTGTTAGGGAAAAGGATTAGATTCATCTTCACAACGCTGCCACCGGAATTCATTGTAAATCCCATGTAATACAGCATCACAGGAGTCCTACCGCTCGAAATCTATCACGACATCTGAAATAAAAAGCCATCTCAATTTACCATCCATATGAGTAACATAAGTTAAGATAAATTACAATCATACCTGATGAATCTGGGTCAACATCAATGTCACCCTCAAGGCAAATATCGTACCATTTAGTTTTTCCTTCTCGACACCAACACTTCACACAAACAAGTGCCTCAATACTCATCCCCTCCAAACGCGATCTCTCATAAGTGACAACTACTCTACCAGTAGAAAATAACCGTTCTGATGGAGCACTTGTAGCAGGCATTGTTAAAAATTCACGTGCAATTTTGGACAGTGCTGGATAGAAAAGAACACTCTTAGTTCTCCACCAGGCACGTGCAGAGTCTCCCCCTCCTTGGTGGATTGTACGTAAGAATGTTTCCATTTCCTCTAAAGGAGAAGTTGGTGAGGTTGTTCTTGTACACAGTTCGCTGCTAAGGGTCTGATTGACCCAAGCCTTTGATGGTTGTTGCTGTGGGGGCATGGCTGTATCCCGTCGGTCATGGGAAGATGCCGGTGTATGGGGGAGAATTTCACGGACAAAGGATATGGCCTTCAAATATGATGCCTCGTCAAACATTGACCCCTTGCGAAACGGGCCGAGCAATGAGGCAGCAAGGACGACGTCGTTTTTCCACAACAACTTTTCAAATTCAGCTAGTTTCGTCTGCATGGTGACAACTGCATGCAGAAATGATGCACGTTCATCCTGTGGTAGTCTGGTGGCGACGACGCTAACGCATCGACACCGGACGCGTCACCACCGTCATTTGAAGTCAACATGACCGCTGAAAACATGCCGCCATCGTCACCTGATAAAGTCAACATGCCAGCATTAGGCACGTTTCCACCCACGCATGCCCCTTCACACATCCTGACACGTCGTCAAAGACATATCCAGAACTGCCCCCTGACGTGACACGAAACCACGTCGCTCATCACGTCGCTCGTCACGTCACTCGTCACGTCGCTCGTCATGTCACTCGTCACGTCGCTCGTCACGTCGCTCATCTTTATTTTTATTTTTTTTAACTGTATTTTCTCTTTTCTCCAAGGCCTATATGTATAGGCCAATGTTTCAAGAAACAGTTAGGCAAGTCATAATTCAGGAATTGAGTTCTGTTAACTCTTCTTGGAGGACTTGCCCTAGCCTCCCCTATCTTCCATCTTCTAGTTCAACCACCACCACCACCGTCAATGCCACCACGCATCGCAGGCTACCGCTTCCACCTCTGTCTCTCTCTTTCTCGCCCCCTCTTCTCTCCTCCTTTCTGCCCAGCGCCCTCACATCAGGCCACCGGCGTTCGAAGCACCAGGCCGCCCAGCGCCCCCAGCGCAAGGCCGCCCGGTGCCCACGCGCCTAGCCGCCTCGCGCCCTAGCGCCAGGCTGCCCTACGCCCAGGCGCAAGGCCGCCCCCACGCATTAACGCCAGGCCACCCTGCGCCCAGGCGCAAGGCCGCCTAGTGCCCTAGCGCCAGGTCGCCGAGCGCCCACGCACAAGGCCGTCCACCGCCCTAGCGCTAGGCCACCCAACGCCCCAGATGCCACCACCGACCGCCACCAGGCCGCCCATGTCCCGGACGCCAGTTGGATCCGCGACACCCTGTTGAAGCGCACGTCAATTGTCCCACCAACGATGCCCCACGCCCAAGCACTCCGGCCACCGAGCAACCAGGCTTAGTTCGGCCGTCCCACGGCCAGTGCCGCTCAACGCTCGGAACACCAAGATATTTCTCCCAGTGGGCCATACAACGCCCGGATTGCCTAGTCACGTCACGACCTAAATTTCCCGCAGCCTCATCACGCACTACGGTGCTGAGGTACACCTAAACTCCTTTAGTGTCGTGTGTTCTTCGTCCAGTGTTCCACGAGGATTCTTCCACCGCCGTCAGATTTGATTTTATTTTCTTGAAACTTCCACAAATTCTTCCTTTCCTGAGATTTCCCGCGAACGTGAATTCAAGTATTGGATTTGGTGCTTAGTCATCGTCGCGGTGGTTGAAGACAATACTCCCGCCCTCGGCGAGGAACGGGGCTACACCACCATTATTTCATCGGTTTTAGGTTTTGAATTCAATCGAGTGAATTTTGTGGCATATTTTATCCCTCTACCCAAACCCATCCTGCATTCTCCACCATCATTACCATTCCCGTCTCCCTAGTCGTTAGCCTCCCTAGTTGTCCTGCATCGTAGTCTCTTGCCTGTGAAAAGCGTGGACTCAACAATCCGTTGTGCCAAACTAATACTCGCACGAGGAGGAGGACATCCCCAATGACAGACTCCTTCGACCTGCTAACATGGTCGGTTGTGTATACAAAAGGTCCCAATAAGAAGGCAAACTCCTTAAGCAATTCCCATTCATCACGCGAGATCTTCGTCTAGCTACCCCCTGTCCTGAAGGATGCAGCCCCTGCATCAATCACATCCCTTTTGGCAATAGCTTCTTCTAGCATGTGGTGCATGCTACTCCATCATGTCAGACAGTCAAGCGAGGGCAATCTTGGCTTCAATTTATGTGCCCTACATAAATCAGCATAATATATCCATCGCTTTGTTGATCGACGTATAGCTCTAATTACTGTTCTCACTTTGGTCACTATGTCCCCAATCGAACTGCTGCGCCGCTGCAATGAGATGTCCTCTTCACCCTCCTCCATGTCTAATTCAATGTCATACATATCGAGCAGTCTTACCGACATCACTCTCCTCCTCGACTATGGGTGCCGCAGTTGGTATAGAGAAGCTCTTCAATGCAGCTTGAACAACAATCTTCACTATGTGTGCGACGCATGGAACGTGTCGCCTAGCACTGAACCCTGTGCTCATTCCACGCATCCTTCTTCCTAATATGGCCATCATTCTCTTGTTGCTTGATGCGTTATCAGTGGTAACGGCACATACCTGCAATGGAAAGCACATTAAACATCAGAGCATGCATTGAAAAGTATCAAATACAGAGGTCCTAACATTATTACATTACTCACCTTTGTGTCGAGTCCATACTCTTCAAGCACCTCGGCAAGAATTTCTGCCATAAACTCACCGTCATGCATCTCACAAAGCTCGCGAACGGCAAGGACAAGTTCACGGTACGTCCAACGAGCGTCAATCCAATGAACTGTTATGCCCAAAAGTCCACAACCATTTTCTGCCGTCCAACCATCGACTGTGATAGCCACACGATCGACATCTGCTAATATGTGAATGATCTCCGCCTTCATCCTCTCAAACAACTTCATCGTCCATGCCTTGATGACTCGGGCACTCGGTGAGGGTACCTCGCTCTGTGTCGCAAATCGCCATGTCTCCTTCCAAGCATCTGTATCAACCCAACACCATGGCAAGTATGTGTGACAAACTAGCCGACTAATGACATCCTTGGTCTCTTCTGGTGTTCAATCCCTCAATGGTCGCCTTCCACAGAAGATACCTGATGTCGCGTCGTCTGCTAAGTCATCTATACATCGTTGCGTGCTAGTGCTGCCCTTCAGCGCATCATGTTCTTTCGGATGGACGAATTTTAAATGACACCAAAAGACACTTGTACTACCATCTATTGGGCGCTTAAGATGTACCGGCTTTGTCGCATTCTTCATGCGACAAAGCTCATACTCGTATGTCAAATCCCCAAGAACCGTGAAGTACCTTAGAATGGGTGATCATTTTGCGCGTCCACGGGCCTCATAGACATCAGCAGTATGCTCTGCCGGTAATTACTCAAATTCTGACTCCTCATCTATTTGAGGTAAAATGCTCTCTGCCGTTGACATGGCAGCTGGTGGGGTGAAGTGTAAGGTGTATGTGTAATGCTGTAATGTACGGATGTTTAAAAAAATACCCTGAATTGAACTATTTCCTTACAGAAACATGTAAGGACTGTAAAGAAACCTGCGTCATTTGATGGACAAATAGATGATGCAGTATAGAGGTGCATAGGTAAGAGGGGGAGAGTGTGAATGAATGAAATACATAGTAATTTCAAGATCCTTCAATAAACAATGATGAAATAAATCGATGACATAAACAATGATGAACAATGAAATAGAACGATGCATGTGCGACGGTTTACTTTGTATGGATCTGTTTACTCTGAAAAGACAAGTAGACACTTTACTTTGTATGGATATGGTGCCAACATATAAACAATGCAATTGATCGTTGCAATAGATCGGTGCAGTAGATCGATGCAATAGATGGATGTAATAGATCGATGCAATAGAACGACAAAAACATGGCTAAAGAAACCTGTGTCACCTGCTTGGCATATAAACAATGAGATAGATTGATGCATGTGTGGCGTCATGCAATGCAAATTATGAATAATGCAAAAAATATATTCTTATGTACATGTCGATAGATGATGAACCATTGTCGGGTGGAGGACTGACCTGAAGCAAGCTCGAATTGAGAGTTGAGAGTCGAGACACCGACTTGGAGTCCAGACCTAGCTCCAGCTCCGCACTCTGCAGCCCTAGCTCGAATCGAGAGTCGTG
Source organism: Wolffia australiana (assembly GCF_029677425.1). NCBI lineage: Eukaryota > Viridiplantae > Streptophyta > Magnoliopsida > Alismatales > Araceae > Wolffia > Wolffia australiana. Next base: position 6,727,943 of record NC_135841.1, on the reverse strand, counting down.
AGTCGAGACGCCGACTCGGAGTCGAAGCCTACCTCTAGCTCCGCAGATCCAGCTCCACACTCTGCAGCCCTAGCTCGAGTTGAAAGTCGAGAGTCGAGAGTCGAGACCTGGACTCAGAGAGTCGGAGTCCTCGACTTGAAATAAAATTTTGTATCTTTCACGTTATCTGATATCCGTACGCGATATCGGATAACGAAACATGGGAAAGTATAATTTCGCTGAACGAGGACGGATAACGGACCCGTAACGGATAACGACCAAATTTTTTCCGTACTCCGATATCGATATCCGATAACGGATATCGGATATCGATTACGATACGACAGATGTCGAACGAAGTTTGAACGAAACATATTTTTTAATGGATACCAGCGCCCAGTTTCGTATCCGTTATCTGAACGGTCACACCCTAGTGGACGGGCAAAGCGAACTCTCAAAAGAAACATGCTTTGTGTAATTAATTGCATTATGTTTCATCTTTTCTAATTTAAGCCGTGAATTATTTCATTGCCTTAGGAGACATTGAGAACACAAGTAGATAAAGAAATAAGATGAAGTCCATCAAAATAAAAAATGGAAAAAAGTTGCTTAACAAGTTTAAGTCAATGAGAAACTAAAATTTATGGGTAAAATGACATCATCGTGAAATTGAGTTTAATCAATAATATTTTTAAACCATTACACAAACAATAATTTAATTTTTTGGTGATGAGCAAGGGTCATCTCCACAGGTAACATATATTTGGGAAATAGCGCTCTCTATTGGGTGAATTCGAAAAGGATTACATATAGCATACGAGGTAGTGAATGGGTAAAGATAGTAATCACGATAGATGTAGTAGTAATTTAAGAGGATGGAATAAGTATATCACTAGTAAGGGATCATTATCAAGTGAGTAGAATGAGGGTAGACGTGAACGATGGAGTGAGACAAGATTATACTTAATGATAAGAAATAGTTGATTTAGTGTCTACTAATTTAGGGTTTATGTAATATAAGGGAGTGGGAAGATGCCAAGGGGCCGTGACGATGTAGATGACACGTGAAGTGGATGGTAGTGGATGCTAGATAGGGATGGTGATGATGGGGGAGCTACCTAAATGTATTAAAGTGAGATCAAAGGAAAGATGTTGACCTTAGATTCCTATGTTTTGTGGGGATCAAGACATCTTCTTAATGCAGATCAACCTCTCGATTTCTCTGTTGACCCTCGCTAAGCACTAAAGACACCTGGAACAACCTTGATGGACCTTCAAACTTAACTTTCTTTCAATATGCCTTTGTAGGAGAAAGTGAGCTTAAAGTAATTTTTACAAAGATCACGAGTCAACTTATAGATCGAACATGTGGAAGGATAGAGGACATAAAGACAAAACTAACCTTCAAATTTCAACTCAAACTAGGTTCTGGATTGTCATATATCAAGTGTGGAAGTTGGACGTTTCCTAACTGTTGATTTAATCAACAGATTTCTCTCTTCTCGTCCTCATCAACGTCGTCATGTATTTCTGTCAGGGTTTTTTCTCATCCTGGCATTTAATGCAATGATTGACTCCAATTCTTCATCATCATCTACGATTGACGGCTCTTGTCGTGCCACATGCTGCCTTGGGAAAAAAGACAAAAATAGAAGGAATAAGGATATAATACGTAAACATATTATTTATGCAGCCAAGGATGTGTGATGTGGTGGCGCAGCAGCGCGCGCTAAGTCAGCGTCCTCTCTTAGATTCTCCAATGAGAGAGTGACACTTAGGTGCCACGTGACAACATGCGCGCCGTGTGTCATGTGATACATCATTAAGTGTCACAATATTTGACGAATCAAAAGAGAGAGTGGATAAAACAATAATTTTTCAATTCAAATGTGCCTTGGCCCTTGCATCAAATGTATTACCAAAAAATAACTCCTTTTTTATTGGGCTGGCAATCCAATAACACATTCCATATCTCGTTCCACGTTCATGTATAGAACATATTCATTATAGTACTTGTGTGACGCTTATAATGAAGTCCATGAGTACATGAATACATGAATACATGCTTATATCAATCTATATGATGATATAGTTAATTAATTTGTAATGCAAATAAAAGTTATTGGGCCGATGGAGTCATTAACTAGATTGATACATGGGCCTAGAGGGTCACATGCAAATGGTCTTTGGATGTCGTAAGTTATACTAAATTTTTGGGGGTTTTATGAAAAAACCCACTTAGTAAAAATACGGGAAGATCCTAAACAAGATTCACCCAGGCCAGAATTATTCATGGCCTTCCCCTTCTTCCCCTTCCCCCCACATGTCCTCTCCACCTTGATGTGACCGAGATGCCATAGAGACGACGACGTAGCCTGAAAGGGGCTCATCAATGAGAAGGAGGAGATCCAACAAATGCGACCATGCAAAGGTTCTTCATTTAATGATTTTGTCAATGGCGTTATGAGTTTTCTACTGCGTGGAATCCGTGCACATGTTCTTTAATTCCAGGGGTACTGGAATTAAAGAAGTAGGAGAGAGAGAGAGAGTCGTTAACATTAAATATCATCATGACATCACTAATCGCAATGCCATAACAGTTTGCGAGTAATGATTGATTGTCGCCAACCATTAACATTAACCGTTAGTTAGTCGATGTTTGACAAATTAAACGACAACCGGAGGCGTCATAGAAATAAACGGGTTTAGAAATATTATGAAATTCATATTAAATTAAATAAAGGCCCACAAATTACAAGTAAATATGTATTTTGACTTGGAAAAATCATATCCATATTACTTTAATGTCCAAAGTTCAAGATATGTACGAACCTTTTGACTAAAAAAATATTATCAAAGTTTATAAAAAATTATGAATCTTATGAATCAAAAATTACTTTCTTTCTGAATACGGTCAGAAAAATCCCTAAAAATATGTAAAAGTGCATGAAATTAAAAATATTTTTCTAAAATATATTTAATAATTTTAAGATTGATAACACACATATAGAATAAGTTTAGTGTAAATAAAAATCTAAATATGGTCAGATTAAGCTACTAAAAATGTGTGTTATCAGACACCCCAACTTTAATCATTGCCAGTCCCTTAGCAATGGTGTTTAAAATCTCTTGTATCATCCATTCACCTCATGAAGATAACAACATGAGCTTGAAGTGATTATAATATCAAACACCGCTAAGTATGATTATGATATCAGCCACACCTAGTTTTATACCCATGAAATACTAGAGCGCACATGAAAGTCTCCCTTGTGATTTTGGAAAGAGCTGATGGTCATAAGAAGTGAAGCCTATTTCTCGCCGGGTATGCTACTATAATGAAGGTAATGTTTTTCCTCGTCCCTTCTTATCACTCACTCACTCACACTATCTTTCCTCTCCCTTGAAAGTAAAATATATACATACAAGTTAGAGAAACTTTGGTTTTAGGCTTCAAAAGATCACGTGGTGGCTCCCCACTATCTTTCCTCTCCCTTGAAAGTAAAATATATACATACAAGTTAGAGAAACTTTGGTTTTAGGCTTCAAAAGATCAGTTAGAGGAGTGTTGGTGCTCTCACAAATACCATGCTAATTTTAATGGTAATTTCATGTATTCCACCTGCTTATTTTATTTTGAATTATCTTAATTGCATGTTATTAAGGATTCACTACATTTTTTGAATCAATTTATGATTTTTTTAATTTTATGGCATTTAAATAGATTTTCTTGACATTGATTTCATTCATAAAATATTTTTACGCATAATATAATATATTTGGATTTATATAAATATTACTAGGGGTTTACTGTAATTTTATAAACACGTTTTTAATGTGTCCTGATTTTATGGTATATAATGACATTGTTCGACAGTAAATTTATAAAGAATAATTTATAAGTCACTATATGTCTAAAAATACTTTGAGAGGTTAATTATATTTTTAGAGTGACATTATTATTCACCCAATATTTGACATTTTATTCAATTTTATGAGTTTAAAATCAGAAATAAAAATATAAAATCAAATTCATTTAAAAATTTTTGAAGGTTTTTTGACTTTTTCAGTCTTCCAAAAGTTTTTTCCCAAGTCAACCTATCGGCCACATGAATCAAGGAGGAAAGAGAAAAGCACCTTTGAGAATGATTGAATTTAAAAATGCAATACCTATTGATTGAAAAAGGAGTTACAGGTTAAATTTAAGGGCAATTTGTATTTATTCCCTTCATATTCATCTTTAAATAGAGCCCCACCATTTTTTTTAAAAAGAGGACACTTGTATTTATTCCTAACTACGGTTAACAGAGTGATTTTCTATTTAAAATCTTGATTATATCTGTTCTTGCGTTCCATGACTTTTAGGGTAAAGGAGTGAGATTCATATCAAGAGTTGTGAATAGAAAGTACCACTTGGCTTCTTGGGGACTTCAATGAGGTTAGTGTGATTTTCCTCTTTTTCGCACACACTTGTTCTTCCTTTTCCTTGGTTATTCTTGTCAATAGCTTAGTTTTCACCATCATGCATGCCACTTCTGACTCTACCCTCATTTCCATATATTTGTGTCAATCTCTATCACCATTGGCAATAGAGAATTCACATTGCTTGACCCACTATATCGTTCACCTGCGCATATTCCCAGTCATCTAACGTAATCCAAAATCATAAATCTATCCATTCACTTCATTCATGCCACCACTATTAAGGTATTTAATTATGTTTAATTAATAATTAACATCATAAAATTTCACAAATCCCAAAATTATTATATAACTTTAGGATACGTTAGCTTAATATTTCCCTATATCCTATGAAATAATTTGAATTAATTTTGGTTTCATTAAATTGAATTAAATTCCTAAAATAAAGATACATCCAAAAAACTAGATATTAAAATACAATTCACTTATTCAATACTTGTTGCTCGTGTATTTGACCCTTACTCTCTCTATATGGTTGGAAGGAAAGAAATAAATATTGTAGTATAAATTAGAAGCCTTAAATAACATTTTCTAACTGCTTATTATGGTCTGTCTGTGGGCCATCCTGTATCTCTCCACAAGTCCCTTTATCTTTTAATGAGGACCACAATATTAAGTGAAGAATCTTGAAATCTAAGAAGGAATGCTGATCATATATTAATACATCATTCTTGATGTTTACAAGTTGCGGGTAGCTCTAAGTACAATGCTCTCTAGAATTCTGGTTATTCAATCTTTTTATCCTCTGCTCTCTAGAATTCTGATCATATATTAATACATCATCATTTTTCTTGAAGATAAAAATATTTTATTTGACAAAATATACAGATTCAAGCTTTAGGAAGAGGAATTGGGGGGTTAAGGACATGAACATCAATAGTTTGAGAACCTAAACCTAAAAGCTTCACTATTATTCCCGTCTATGTCCCTTATTTTGTCTTAATTTTACATCACTTTGTTTCTAAAATCCCAGTTCCTTCAAATCTATCTCAATAGAATAGAAAATTTTCTCTCTAAACCTTAAATAATATATATATTGTGTAGCCTAAAATTTCATTAGAATTTCATCCCTTTACCTTCTTAATTTTGTATCCTATTTTTCCCCAATCAAATCCCATTCAATTTTTTCCATTTTTTGTTGAAATTCATTCCTTTCTATTAACTGGAATAAGCCAAAATTTGGCTAAGTCTTCCTTCTTCAAGGGCAATTCTTGACCCACACTGATTATTTTGACCTAGGTCCCGTGACGGCAGGCCCATTCCTTATACATAAATATGCAAATAAATGAGAAGGCCATTTATTAGTTCTAGTTGATTTAGTGGTGAAATAAATTATCCATAAATATCATAACATTTTATATATCATTTATAGTCATTTTTATTTCAATTTACCCAAACAAATATATTTTAATTGAATATTATATTATTCTTTTAAATATTAAATAAATAGGGGAGAAATTATATGCATTATTTTCTATCATTTGTGCTTACCTTTTTTAGTGAATAAAAATTCTATAAAATTCAAAAACATGGTGCAAATTTTTTTAACTTTGTTCTCTCCTACATATTCCAAAGTTGATTTGATTCTGGCACTTTTTTGGTGCTAGATTCAACTTTTGATGAAGGCACGAGTTTACGAGTGGGATCAATATCCAACATTCTTTAAGAAGTCAAGATATAAAATTATTTATTTCACTTCCATCCGTACCATTTTTTCAAACTTGAAACTATTATTTGTGTATAATTAATTTGGATGAATGCTTACTTTTCCTCTAGAATTTGTATATACTTAATGGAAAATTATTATAAATTCCATAGCTTCAGTCAAAATTAAAACATAAACACAGAACCCTTAAATTTAGACTTATTAACATGTGTAATTGGTTGTTAAACGATTGACTGATTATGGACCACAAGTCGCGAAGCCATAATGGCACAACTTATAATAACTGAAAGGTAAAGCATTTATTGCCATGATGGATTTGTCATATCCAATGGTTGGCTGAAACTAAAATTAATCAGAGAGTGATACATGACAAGCCATAAGCAAAAAAAAAAAATTATTAAATCCTTAATTAATTATAGAAAAATTATAATTCAGACAATTTTTTTAAAAATAAACTGCAATTTTATACATTTATTTCCTTAAGAATATCATGTCAAAATTACATAAAATAACATACAATATATTTAATTAATTAAACTTGACGGTAAACGTATATTATAATTCACTAAAAATAAGAATATTAAAATTTTTATACCAATTGTGTCTTATATACTTTGGATAATTTGCCATCTCATAATATACAAATCAATTAGAGGAGTCCTAGACCTGTTTTTGGTTTTAAATAATGATGATATCAATATTTCATGTGGAAAATTTTAATTTTACACTCAGGAACCTAAAAGTCCATTTGGATTGGTTGAAAAAATCATAGTTGAAAATATATGCACCCAAGTTGAACAATTCAAATCACTTACTATAAATATTAAGAGAAGAATGGGTGCAATGGAAATACACAGAATGGGAGAAAAAGTCATGCTCAAGGAGAATTAGAAAATACAAATAGAAATAGACTAGCTGATAGAGAGATTGAAACATGATTTCTTTCACACAAGGGATAAGTATTTGTGCAGAAATGTTATGACCCTGCTGAGGGATGTGAAAAAACCCTGATAGGATTTAAGAGGTAGAACTTAAAATTTTATGAGCCCTTCTTACTGTCCAATCAATGAAACTGGCCATTTGTTCCATACCCGCCTATCTATCAATATAGTAAGAAAACATGGACCTCTCATTGATACCAACTATAGAATAGTATAAGGTTATTGACTGTTCCAAGTTTACTATGACATTTAAAAGTTCATAGTTTAAAAATTCATACATTCTGCAATCGGGGTTTCTGAATGCATTAGTTTCCAAATTGCTTTTCAGTGTTCCAACTTTGTTTCTGATTCACCAATTTCATTTTATAACTACCACATGATTATTTTCATATTTTTGAAATTTCTAAAATGGAAAAGAGTCTTTGAATTTATAAAATTCTTATTGATTCATATATTGTGAATCTTTAGTTTCTTAATTTATGCTTGATAGTTTGAAATTGAATGTCTGGTTTATAGACTTAAGTTGTACCTCATAATACATTTTAAAGGTCCAAAATTATTTGTCACAATAAAAATTGAAATCCAATTTAATCAGCAATATTAGAAAAACCTTTGAAACATAATGAATTGCTATTCTCTAGATTTTTAATCATTGATTTCCAGAATTCCCATTCAGTACACTGGCTACTAAAAAAATTGTGAAAGTTCAAGTTCTTTGGTAAAAAGAACTTGAATAACTTCGTTTTTCTGAAGGAGTCTTCTATCAGGAAGGCTATGTCATTTACAACCCCGGCGGTTTTCGGAAGCTTGAAGGCCCCGCTGACCAGAAGTGATTTAGAAAGATTCTTCTTTATCGATGGTGATCGGTCATGGTATCCATAGCGTTGCATCTTTTTCGGCCAAATCCGGATTTCGTTTTGCTTCTCCCGGTCATCGAGCCCGATCGACTTTATTTCAGTTCCTTCGGAACCTCTCACTTCGCTCCTACTCCTAAAGTCGCGCCTCAGAACCGCGCTTTTGGAACAAACTTTTGAAGTAAATTTAAGCTGACATGCCCCTTGCCACTTCCTCTACGGTTATTTCATTAATTTGTCAAAGACGTGTAACATGAATTTGTTGACTTATCATGTCTAACAGACGCTTGAGCCCAACAATATAATGTTAATGATGAAATAACAAAAACGGGGAACTCCAATAAAAAAATTAATCTTAATTTTAGGAAGGAATGTTTGAATTGTGTTTATTATCATTTGATATCTTTGGAAAACCTGTGTTTGTGATTGAGAGTGATCACTGTCCCATTGGTTTAGCTTGTGTATATGTTTGTCGGGTTTCATCACCTTGTATTCCTGGGATGCTTTATGCTAAGATTTTTTTTATGCCAAGAATCACCTCTTCATGTTCATGTAATTCATCAATGACAGGGTCAATTCTACGTGATGGTAGCTCAACATATTCTCAGCATGCTTAGTGTTTTTGTGTGATGTAGGCTACATACTTATCTAGGAGGTTACTGAAAATATGGAAATGTATGTCCGCCTATAGTTCTTACCCCTTTATTGACGAGCACATCGACATCTTGGTTTCTTGGATTTGATTTATACCGTTGGAAGATAAACAAGAAGATCACTTATATTGGGGTTGGAGATATGAATATATTGGTATCAAAATAGAAAATCAGTGCAAATTAGATTGAGATATCTTGGAATGGTATGCCATATTTTGAGTTGAACTTAAACATTGTGTATATAGTAAGGATGTGAAAGGTGAGCTTTGGGATTTTATTGGAGATATCGCAGCTTTATGTAGAGGGGAAAATGTACTAAATGATGAATTATTATTGAGGTTGAAAATTTATTCAAACACATTATATGGGCATTTAAAGTACTTTTTTTCCAGAGTTTTTAGAAATAGGGTTGAGAAATAAGTAGATAGATTAAACATGATGAAAACACAATTACAAACACCAAATAAATACACTGAGTGAATGAAATTAATTTAAAAAAGAGATGCATAAAATTTGGACTGTCCTTGTTTGAGTATTTTACTTATAATAATTTCATTGTATAATTTTTTAGTAATATTTTAGAAGAGATCAAAGTCAAAAAAACATGTAGATGGAATTTTCCTATGAATTGGTGTCTGCGTAAGTAGTGGGAAGATCTGGGACCCTGCTATTTATTGGGGACTGTGAGTTAGTCTATATGTAACAAACATAATTACACAATGTGAAATTCAATCCCATCATTTTAGCTCATCCATATACACTAGAAAACATTTGCGCTATGATTAATTGGATAAACCACATAATATTTTTAAACAGGTAAAATAATATAGAGGATCAATTGATATTATTTACATGAAATTTTAGTAATTTATGCATTAATCATATTCAAAATGTGCATGTATCATATATTTTATTTGTATTTATTCCCTCATGTGCTATGATATGGTTTCATTTTTAATAGTAAGTAGGAGGATTAGATTATAAGATTTTTTCTTCTATACTTTGAAAAATTACTCCAAAAATTTCCCAGAGTAAGTATACTTCTAAAAAACGTTTAGAAAAGTCTTCCGACTTTATGGTATTTATTTAGACATAAATTAACTCAAATTAACAGTACATTTTTTTAAAAAATTAACTAGTATTTCAAAAATATTGGGCTTATCACATTGGCAGACAATGTTAACATGTAAGTACATTGAGTCGTGGTTTTTGGTAATGAGCCGGCATGTCATCAAAGCAGATCCCAAATCTTAGTTACAAAAAGGAAAATTAAAACATATTCTGAAACTTAATAAAGCTTGAAGATATGTAAAATTGATGCAGAATGACCTTGACTCAGTATATCCCAGGTGTTGTGTATGTGAGAGAGGAAAGATGAAAAATTACTAGAAGCTCCCACAAATTGATCCAAATAGTGAGCCCTAGTGATTTAGGGATGTTGAGGGCCCAGTTATCATTTGACTATGGAAGTACTGTGTATAAGTGCCATAGAAACCAAATCAAACTGAGTAGCTCTGTGAATTTTGAAATACTTTTTGGCCCCTTTATTTCTGAAATGCCACATATCAACTTTCAATTCATCGAATGATGACCAACCTACATTTAAGATTAATGATTGACAACAACCAATCATTAAATGTTGTTAATGATTGGCATCAACCAATTGGTCATCGCTGACCTTTATGGCATTGCGATTAGTTATGCCATAATGGCATTTATTGCTTAGAAGTTTCTTCCTTAGCTTTTTAAGCGTAGGAGTGGTGTGGCCCAATAAAAAAACCACCACTTTTTTGCAAGAAATGTGATGCAAGGACCAAGGCAAAAGCAAATAAATGCCATTATGAAAGATATATTCCTTAACTTTTGATAGGTCAAAAGCAAATAATTTTTAAGGGTAGCACCAATGTATCGGTTAATTATTGGAGGAAAAGAGAGGATGATGACGTGATGCAGTCTGACACACCGCCATGCCACACATCATTTTATATTTAAATATTATTATACATACCATTATTCCTCCTTTTGTCTTTTTTTTTTCCAAATGTGACACATAGCGGGACGAGAACTGTTGATCTAGGATGACGTTGGGCAATCCAAACAAATGATTGCATTTAATGCAAGGATGCGACAAATATCTACATAACGTTATGACGGTGCTAGCAATGACTAGGAGCGAGAATCTTTTGATTAAATCAACAACTAGGAATCCTCCAACTTCTAGGTTTGATATCTGAAAATTCATAACTCCAATTGAGCTAAAATTTTAAACGTAGCTTAATTTTCATTAACTCTATGCATCCATACTGTTAAATTTATAAACTGACTCCTGATCTTTGTAAAACATCTTTAGGCTCACTCCACCCTAGAGAGGCAGATTTGAAGAAAGTGAATTTTTGAAGGTCCATCAAGTGGTTTCTTGGTCTTTTGAGTGCCTAGAGAGGATCAAAAAAGAAGTGGGGAGGCGGATATGCATCAAGAAGATACCTTGATCTCAGAAGAACATAGGGATAACAGTTTAGCCTCTTGCCTTACATTAATCATTCTTCAACTGATTTAGGTATATCATCTATCACTCCTATCCATATCAACATCCATCCTCATTCACTCTCATCCATCATCACCCCTATCAATCATCATCTACCATCCACCTCACATATCACCTTCACTGTCACTATCTCACCATGTCTCCCCTCTACTTTTGTTTAAGAAAACCTAAAGCACTATCTCCTCCCATTTTAATACTCACTCTACTCCTATTTCCTCCCATCTCCCATCCAACTCATGTATCACCTTCACCGTCACTCTCTCACCATGTCTTCCCTCTACTTTTGTTTAAGAAAACCTAAAGCACTATCTCCTCTCATTTTAATCCTTACTCTACTCCTATTTTCCTACCTTCATCGCCACGTCTCACACCATCATCTCCATTCTTTCTCGCCTTCACATTCTCTTATACTTTATTAAACCCTAAATTATGAAACCCTAAACCAGATGCCTCTTATCATTATTTCTCATCTCGTCTCACCGTTAACGCTTCACACCTTCTTACTCTCTAGTTTATCTTGCTCTGATCATGACCACCATTCGTGCATCGCTCATGCATCACTCGTCTCACTCTTCTCAAATAGAAGTAATCCAAAATTCTGATCACTAGGGTTGGACATTTAGTACAGAGGACCGGTTTGACCAGACAAAACCGGGACCGTAGGTCCTCTATTGGAGGGTGGATTGGTTGGTCAAATAGATTTAGGTCCAAGCTGATGGATATTATGTGGCGGTAAAGCCAATCACACTACCATATTTATTTAAGTTCATTGAATAAAATATTTATGCTCCTTATTATTTCGTGTGATGTTTATAATGAAGTCCATGAATACATGCAATGACATAGTGAATTATCATGAGATCATAGTACAGAGATCACTAGTATATAAACATGTATTTTAAATATTCGTATTCGATGGATAGTTGAGATGAACATCAAATTATCTTGATAGAATATCACTAATTGATCCTATTTATGAGATACATACAGTTGATCATGTGGCTATTAGTGTGGCGACACTAAGGACAGATAGTGGGTGCTCTTTGGAGAAAGAGTTCACTGAATTGATCCGTATGAATCCCTGAATGGTTTTATACCTAAACGTCAATCATGTTGATTCAAGTCTATAATTTATCGATTGACATGAGACACCAAGGACATCTCGTGAGTGGATGATTACATTTTGACTATGACTTACAAGCCTCTAATCAAGGGATTCAAATAAGTTATTGATCAAATGTAGTAAGAAGCTCACGAAGATGATTGAGAGGTCGACACGGGATCATCTGCCCTCATTATAAGAGGAGATTGACTCAAGGAAGATGACCTAGAAAAATCCCTTGCCAGGGTTGTGAGGATATTGGAGAAGGCATTCTCCAATGATCCCTGTTACACATTAGTACTAATCGTATGACGTATTAGGGTTTGACGATAAACCATACCCTAAATCATTCGAGAATCTTGCACAGGTGATGGATTATACATATACGGTAACCGATGATGATAAAGGTTCCAAGAGAGAGTTTGAGACTAATCGGTATCTTCTAGTGCACGAGGTGTAGCCTGGCACCCCACGTGCTTGAAACTTAACCTATCAATTGGGTAAAATAGATCATTATTTAATTAACCTATATCTTGATATAATTAATTAATAAGGTTGGTCAATAAATGTTATTGGGCCATTAAAGTTATTAACTAGAACGATACATGGGCCTAGAGGGTCACACGGACAAGGTCATAACGGCATTGGTGGATATATTTTACTTTGGAGCGTTTTTGAGAAAAACCTTAAGTGAAATATAAAGAGGGAAATGGGTCTCATTTGAAACACCATTGCAAGCCTAATTTGAGAGCCCCTCCCTTTCTCCACTCATCCAAGCGAGAGTGTCTTCATGGTGAAGAGATTTTCTAGATTTTCAAGAAGAATCGAAGAAGAATACATGGATATCCAAGCGTCGAGTGATCGCGTAGATACTTCGAGAAGCCAGGCGCATGAACGACTTCAGAACAACCTCAGAGTGGCAAAGTCAATGGTAGAACGAGTTCCACACAAGGTACATTCAATGTAGTATTTTAAAAATCAATTGTGAATTGATTGACACGCTTCTGCATCCATAGAAATGTGTTTTCCATGGACGAACCAAGGCACCGAACCCAACACAAGGGAAAAACCAGACTGGAATCAGACGTAAATTATTAAATATATTTTTTAAAAATCTAAAAATATCAAATCCAACTCGTTAGAGAGGTTTCTATTGAGCTTAACATGGCCATCATATCTTTTGGAAAAATCGTGGGCACCCCCTTGATGCAGAGGATATTTAACATAACCATGAACATAAATTTTATACTTTGACTTTGACAATGATTAGTCAACCTGACCAAACCTGGACTCGTTCAGATCTGTTTGTTATGGAGTCGAGCCTTGCTCATTGCTATCTAGATAAATTATTGATTCATAATGGTTTTTATATTATTGATTAAACTAAAATTCACAATGACATAAATCTATCATAATGTTGAGTTTATTAGTTACGACAGTGGCTAAGCACCATGACAGTGAAGCTTGCATTGGCGATGGGGTGCATTAAGTCTTTTATTTCATGACACCACATGTCGCCATTCGATTTGTCCATCGTTGATGATTCAGATTTAAGAATAATGATTGGCAACATCCAATTATTAGCCTATTAAAGGATTGGTGTCATTCATTCATCTAGATAAGTTGTTATGGCATCGCTAATCGCGATGCCATAATTGCATTTAATGCCAACAAAATTACAGTTTACCTTTTTATGGCATAGGTGACATGGACTAATCAGAAATGATTGTGTGGACCAAGGCAACTTTTTTTTTAAAATGATTAATTTTCCTCTCTCTCTACCCTTGCAATGGTCAAACATTGCAGTGCTCCCTGGGTTGTCATACGATATGTGGCACCTATTTGGAGCTTTCTCATTAGATAATCCAAGAGGGGCCGCTACGTGGCATGTGCTGATGCGCCACTACGTCAGGTGTGAGTAATGTTCGACCGTCTGATATCTGTCTGATATCTGTTATCAGACAATCGATATTCAAAGTGCAGTAAAAATAAGGGCAATTTCTTATACTGGATATCAGATATCGAATGGATATCAACAATCCTATTTATAACAGATATCTGGATGGAAATCGGCTAATGTAGGGACAAGGCTGTTAACGGAACTGATATCCGGATATCTAGTTGATGGGATCTTGTAATCCCATACGGAACAAACCAAAAATTTCAGGAGGTATATATACTACGAGGTGAGACATATAATTGAAAGCTGTAAAGTAAAAATGAGGGGGATGAGAAATATTAATATCCCAATGGAATCACATAAAATGAATGTTATTAAGAATAGAATGGTTAATATCTATGTAAATTTGGATATCTAGTTGACGGGATCTTGTAATCTCATACGGAACAAACCAAAAATTTCAGGAGGTATATATACTACGAGGTGAGACATATAATTGAAAGCTGTAAAGTAAAAATGAAGGGCATAAGAAATATTAATATCCCAATGGAATCACATAAAATGAATGTTATTAAGAATAGAATGGTTAATATCTATGTAAATTATATAATGTTTATAATATATTCTCAACACTTCAGATTATTCAATCAGTTGATTGTTTTCAAATTTGAAACATCTTAATTTTTTACTATTTGTATTTCTAAGTCCAATTATCATGCAGGAAAATTCGACATACTATTATATATTGTTTAATTTTACATTTCCTATGTAATAGATAAGTATGAAGTGACATGTATAATTCTATATTTAATTTTCACTATTAACCTGTAATGTTTAATTATAGAGTCAATGGATTCAGTCTACTCTTAAGTATATATTAAAAACAGGTTATATTAATTATAAAGCGAGTCAAATATATATGTAAGCTTAATTATTTTTCAAAGATGAAAAATGGTTAAGCATTAAGTGACATAGAATTCTAGTATTTGCCAAAGTGTTTTTGCAACAAAGAAGCTTCTTTCTAATCTTTCGGCCACATATTATGCCCTCCATTGTAGCAGTTGTTTTCTCCATGACTCCATCAAAGGCTTTTACTGACTTGGCCATCACCTGCATAGTCATGGACAACAAATAAAATATGATGGTTATTTAAAAGATGCATTATGCAATGATGTTAGAGATGTATACCTTGACATGATGCAATGACCCCATCTTTGCCATCCTCACCATCTGAATCCAGCTCAACATCATTGTACCATCACTTATTGTCTGCATGTAGCCAACACTTCACAATGATGAGTGCTTCAATGCTTATCGGTGATAAAGACACTCTCTTACGCGAGAAAAGAGCATGCCCCGCAGAGAAAATTCCTTTTGTAGGAGCACAAACCGACAACAATTCTCTAGTAATTGAGGCAAGGGGAGGGATTTTTCTCCCATGCTGGCTCACCTAAAAAGTTGCGTAAAACTCCCTCATCAGGCACGCTTGTGTGAGATATTGATTGAACTCATCTAAGGCTGTCCTCATTGAAGCTGGGGTATGTTGGACTTTTTGCGTAGTGCTCCATAGCCAAGAGCCCAACTCGCTTGCTTCGAAGTGATCCATCTCCAGGGGATGAGCCATTACATGCGTTAATGAGGCACATGCCAAGAGAGATCGTATATAGTTGATTATTAGATCTTTGACACTCTCACCGAGGATGGACCCTTTATGGAATGGGTCCTTGATGCCACACCATTGATTGCTTTATTCAACTACAAGAGTTATGCATATTGCTCTAACTTGCATGCTAGGGCCATATTGGAGTGATCTCCTTCATGCAATCGTCTTACACAAGAGAAGAAGGTTCCCTCTTCAATTTTTTGGACTACATTGTTAATATATTTTTGGAGACTTTCGATGATGAACATCACATCACATATGGTCAGAGTCTCTATCCAACTTACATGATCAGTAGAGACAAAAAACTGCTCAAGAATGTGACAAAACTCTTTCACCAGCTCTCACTCATCCTTCAACATCTTTGTCGACTTCCCTTTTGTGCTAAAACCCTTCGACGCTTCATCAATCACATCATGTTTCTTCACATCAGCGAAAGAGTTTTGTGCTAAAACCCTTCGATACTTCATCAATAACATAGTATATGTGTCATTTCGACTCATCGAACAGTCCAATGTGACCATGTTACTATCCTCAATACCAGGGTCCTCTTCACACACTTTGGCATACTCCTCTCGTCACTATGTAGATCTTTGAATTCCACACACTAGTGTTTGCATCTTAACTACTACATCTCCCAAACATAATAAACGATGTTGTTCATCAGTGTCATCATCCACTAATAATATATCTCCATACATGTTGTCCTCATCGCTAACAAATTGATCAGCTGTTCTCCCCACAGAGCCTTCTTCGGACACTAATGTATGGGTTGAAGGAATGTCAAAGCTTTCAATTGTCGCTAGAAGAAAAGGTTAAAGATGTGTGCGACACATGAGACGTGTCACTTAGAACTAAGCATTGGGTTGACACTCTTTATCTTATTCACAATCACTGCTTATTAGCAGAGGTGTTATGAGTGGTCACAACGTAAACCTGCTTAAATACATGTTATGTATAAAATCATTTGTATAACTTAGAAGAGAGAATTGTTTTTAAAATGTTGACCTTTGTACCTAGGCCAAATTTTTCTAGGATTTGGACAAAGATAAATGCCATATTCTCATCATTGTGCTTGTTGAGGATCTCTTGGATGACAAGTACTCACTCTCATTACACCCACTTCTTGTCCACCCAATGAAGGGTGATGCCTAAATGACGAATACCATTTTCTCCAGTCCATGTATCTATAGTGAGAGATACACGGTGGACGTTATCCCATAGCTTCTTCAACCCTTACTTCATGCGGTCATACATTTGGATCATCCATTGCTTCATCAAATTGACTCTTGGGGGGTCTAAGTCCACCTATGTTGCGTAGCGCCATAGCTCCTTGAATGCGACATATTGAATGATTTCCCAAGGGTGAGTTTGTTAATCAAATGAAACACGTAATGATATCTTTTGTCTATTTAAGGGTATGCCCCTTTAAAGATCATCACTGGATCTCCCCTCCATGTGGTTGGACACCTATAGCGTGGGTTATTGGTGGTTGTTTCTTGTCGACAATACCCTCTAGCTCCTCAAAACACAAATAAGCTTTGAAATGTCTCCAAAACACATTAATGATTATGTCATGTTGCCACTTGATTGCTATCTTCTTACTATTAGGGTTGTTCTCATGACATAGTAGATATGCATAGTACCCATCACCAATAGGTATGACGTAGTATAGGATCATCGATCTATTTGATCGTGGATGACTCTGTGTACTACGAGATGTTTAGATGTGTGCATCCTGATGAACTTGGGTCTCTGCCCCAGAGGTGACTTGGGAAAGGACATTACTTCCAGATGTGGTCGTAAGAAGAGGAAGAGGAAGAAGAGGGAAGGATGAGAAAGGAGACGGCAGAAAATGGAGAATTAGAGGGAGAACAAAGGAGAAGAAGAAGAGGATGAGAAGAAGAAGAGGACAAAGAGGGAGAGGAAGGAGAGGAAAGAAGGGAGGAAGGAAATGACAGAAGAATGAGAATTAGAGAAAGGAAGAAGGAAGAGGAAAGAAAAATGAGAAGAGGAACAGGAAGAAGAGGAAAGAATAACAAGAACTAGGAAGGAGGAGGAAGGAGATGACATAAAATATAAAATTAGAGTGAGGAGGAAGGAGAAGAAGGAGGAGGAGGAGGAGGAGAAGAAGAAGAAGAAGAGGAAGAGAAAGGAGAGAGAAAGAAGGAGAAGAGGAAGAGGAAGAAGGGGAAACAAGGAGAAGAGGAAGAGGAAGAATAGGAAAGAAGAAGGAGAGGAGAGAAGGGGGAGGAAGAGGAAGGAGATGGCAGAAAAATAAGAATTAGATGAAGGAGGCGATGAAGAAGAAGAGGAAGATGAAGACGAGGATGAGGATGAGGAGGAGGCGGAGGAGGAGGAGGAGGAGAAGAGGACGAGGAAGGAGGAGGGAGAACTGTAGGCTAGGTAGGGGGGACAGAGGAAGAAGATGGAAGGAGAATGAGGGTGGGTGATGATGAAAAAAAGTAGAGGAGGGAAGGAGGGGGAAGGGGGAGGGAGAAGTCATAAATAAAAGAGTAGAGGAAGGAAAATGACTGAAAGAAAAGAAGCAGGAGGAGAAAGGAGAAGAAGAAGAAGCAAAAGAACAAGAAGAGGATGAAGGTGGGGGAACGAGGAGGGAGAAGAAGGCTTTGAAAGGGGACAGAAAAATAAGATGGACGAAGAACGAGGATGAAGAGGAAGAGGAAGGAATGAAATGATGACTTACAGGTTTTCACGGCATCGCTGAAAACCACTGCCGCCGATGCCACCAATGCCGCTGATGCGATCGTTTCCTAATTCCAACTTTTAAATTAAAGTAATAGCCTAGTTTTAACTTTACCTTATGTGAATGTATGCATTTAACCTAAGAGTAGGAAGCATATCAGGATTAATTCCATGTTGGATGTTGAAATAACCAATATCAAACTCTGAGATCTGGTATGCTTCTCCATCCCGAGAGATGAAGACAGATGGTGATATCAAAATGGATGACGATATCGGATCTCAGTACCGTAGCAACTGATATCTGAATCGTCATTCGTCATCTGACAATGGGTAATAAATATACCTATAGCTACCATCTTCCAACTTTTTTTTATTTTATTCTCATCTATAATCACTTAGAAAAATTTTGTCTTTAAATTTTTTATTTAAAAAATAGTTTAAGATGAAATTTGTGTGGCTAAACCTCAACCAACCATTATAAATTCTAATCTTTTATCGAGTAAGATTGATATTTGAGAAGTAAAATTATGTTCACAGTGCAATGTTTTTAAGTGTAAGACTTGTTATTTACAATGTTATTTGTGATTTTAACATCATAGTTTTAAAAAAATATGATTTGAGGCGGTCATTTGACAAAGTGGTAACCACCCAATTTCAACCATCGTACTATCCTGTGGCAGATGAAAAAAACAGGTAAGTAAATATATTAGAATACAATGAAGGATGATCTTAATTTAACATTTTTATCAAACAAGCAAGTAATTAGTTATTTCAGATCTTATCATTTTGTCACATTAACACCATTTGACAACCATAAAATTAGGCTTTGATTATTATATTCATAAATGTAAAGAGGCCAATGAACTTTTGCCTATTTTAACTCCTATAAAACAATGTCAACGAGTTCAAACCACCTCATGACATCATATGATTTACAAATATATTTTTAAATAACAAAGAGATAGTACCTATCATATTTTTCATGATGAATGTCATTGAATTTTGAGAGCGAAGACAGTGGTTGAAACATTCACATTTGGAAATGAAAGTTTAGGAAATGTATATCATTGAGTCTTATATCATTAGTAATATATTATCCCCCCCCCCAAAAAAAACATTATTTCATCAAGAGTTTTTACCTGTATTTTCATTCTTCATACCATTAAGTAGAGGAAATACATTGATTTCAAGACCTCCTTCCTATGACCCAACTTTTATCTTCTTCCGATTAACTCAATTTATTCACATTTCACTAGAGTTTGACAATACTTTTCAAGATATGAGTCCATATATTTGGAAAACCAATCACTTCTCTTAACTTAGTTTTTATTATTGATCAGCAAAATATGATATTTATTAGTTTTATATATTTATTTACATTTAAACATGATGGGGGCCCATCTAGCATTGAAGAACCTGTTTCTTTTTGTTTGTTCGCACCTATTTGGACCCCAGTATGGTCCTACATTTTTGTATGTGAACCTGTGTATGGGCATGTATGTGGAGCTGTCTCTTACTAGGGTCCCCTATGACACTTTTTTTTGGGCCTTCTTCCCTTTATTTCTAAGTGAGAAGGCCCACATTTTGATGGGGGACCATCCTACTTCAAAGGCCCTAGCGAACCACTTCATCGAGCGAGGACTCATGCGTGAGACCCATCCCTCGGAGTATCCGGCCTCGTCAACGGCCACATAGGTTTGAAGTTATCTTTCCTTATAGTTTCTTTGTTTAGTAGGCCTTGTATCTCGGCTGTGTATATGTTTATTTTTTTGTTTATTTGCATGTGTT
This sequence comes from Wolffia australiana, assembly GCF_029677425.1. NCBI lineage: Eukaryota > Viridiplantae > Streptophyta > Magnoliopsida > Alismatales > Araceae > Wolffia > Wolffia australiana. Next base: position 6,707,667 of record NC_135841.1, on the reverse strand, counting down.
TTGACTGGTGTACAGACCTACACCTTTGCGCGTGTGTTAGCACATAAGTGGACGTGTTCGTGTGCCTCTCTCTCCTATTGGGGGGTCTAATTAGTTTTAATTGGGCCTTCTCCCCCATTATTACTAAGGCGAGAGGCCCATATTTGCCCCTATAAAAGGTGGGGCCACCCATAGGAAGAAGGAGAGAAGAAAATATTTAGAAATGTGATTTTTTAGGATTTTCCTTATTTTTTAGTTTTTTAGTTTTTGCCATATTTATGAAAATGCCACTATGAAGTTAGGAGAGAGAAAGGAAATCTTAGAGTTTGCTGAAAACCGCCGCTGACTTCGCTGGAAACCGCCGTCGCTGTCGCCTTTGCCAGAGTTCCAACCATCGCTTTTGAGGCCGCCCAGCGCCATCAGCGCCCGCCAGCCCCGCCAGTGGCCGCCTAGGCCGTCGACAGACGTCCTAGGTCTCCCGCAGCCGCCCAGGTCGTCCGGCAGATGCCCCAAGTTGTACACAGTCGCCGAGGCTGCCCGCAGCCGCCCGTAGGTGCCGCAACCCTAGCAGGCGCCGTAGACCACCGCGGCCATCGCAACCCACCGCAGCCGATGCAATTCGATCGACCATCACAGCCCAAGTGAGCGCCGCAGTCCGTCGTCGTCCCACTGGAGTTCTGACCGTCGTTGCTGCCAGGCCTTCTTGTCGCGCCCTCTCTTTCCTTGCGTCGTCAGTGCCAGCGCCGCAATCCCAACCACAGTCGCGGCTGCCTATCGTCGATGTGGTAATAAATGAGGTTGCAACCGCCATCATCAAGTGGGTCTACGTGCCTCACCGCCACGATGCCACCGTGTCTTGCCAATGCTTTGCCATTGTTCCTTGCCACTACTGGCACTGTGTCTTGCCATTGTGTCTTGCCACTACTGGCACATCGGCACGGCCTGGCACCGTGTCTTGCCACCGTGCATTGCCGCACTATCGTGCCTTGCTGCAACCATGTCCCGCTGCTATCTAAATGTCGTGCCGATGTGCCATCGCACCGTCGCACCTTGCGACTACTAAGTTGTTGCGCCGCTGCATTGTATTACCGCACCCATCAGTGCAATCACCATCACGCCCATTGCAGTCCTTTATTATTCAACTACACCTGCCTGGGGTGACCTAAGGCGTACGTGCTACTCGCCTTATACTACTACCAAATTAGGCATTCCTGCGTCTACCACTACTAGTACGCTCCTAAACCCACTCATCGTTATAGTATTTCTTTCAATGCCTCCGAAATGTTTTCTCCACCGCCAGGGTTAGGTAAGTGATAGATAGAAATACGTCAGTGGGAATGGATTTCTATTGGTACGATCTTGGTTGGAATTTTGAATGGTGTACACACGAGCGGCAAAAACCATACTTGCACTCTCCGCCTTTAACCCGTCGTCCGGGTGACCGGGAGCCTAGTGGCATTCCCATGTCACACTTATCGTACCCTAGTGATCGTTGGTGTCTGTCGACGCCGGATTTATACTTCTCATTGATTTTATTGTCGCATTATCATTAACATTACATCATCATTATTTGTCTCCGTCACATGACATGACTGCACTTGTTCTCCCTATGGTGTAACATGAGCCGATCGATCCCGTCGCCCATTGTGTTACACCATGCCCCTATAAGAGGGGGGTGCTCCATCGTAAGAACGGGGGAGAAAAAAATAGTTCAAAAATGTAATCCTTGAGAATTTCAGGCATTTTTAGTTGTTTTTTTAGTTTAGTTTTAGGGTTTGGCTTAATTAAAAAATCATTGCCGCCTCACTAGAGTTCCATTCGTCGGCGGCTCTAGGTGCCCCCGCACACGACAACAGTCCAACCGAGTAGCCGTGAACAATTCTTCCACACCATCGCCGGCTAAGACCAAGCAGCCAGCCCCAGCCACACCCGCCGCAGCCAGTTAGGGCCACAACCGCGACCACTACAGCCGCGACCACAGCCGTCCACGGCTAGAACCACTAGCCACCACCGTGATAGCCGTAGTCGCGGCCAAACATGACCGCAGTTGGCCGCAGCCATAGCCATCGTCCATAGCTGACAGTTGCCAGGCCGTCGGCCGCCACTATCGTTCTCACTACTACAGCCGTTGCTGCAGCTATGGTCGTCGCACCTATCTGTGCCGCCGCTCCTACCTGCGCCGCCGCACCTACCTATGTCGTCGCTCCTACCTACGCCGTCACATTTGCTTGCACTACCGCACCTAACCGTGCCATTGCGCTTACTGACACCGTCGTGCCTACCTACGCCACTACGCCTACCTGCGCCATCCCCGCACCTGCTTGCGCCACACCTGCGCCTGTATCCACCGCCGTGCCTAACTGTGCCACTGCGCCTACCCATGCTGGCGCACTTACCCACGATGTCGTGCCAACCTGCGCTGTCGTGCCTACTCACGCCACACCCGTGCCTAGCTGCCCTACTATTCTCTAGAATAGCCTCGACGAAGGCGGTTGCCGAACAACCTGCAACCACCAATTTGCTGCTGTGAAGTACATTTTGCCGCAGGAAGAACAGCCGCCGTCGTCATTGTCGATGCCTATCCCCGTTTGCCTATAGATAGCCTTAGTCGTCACTCACAACTGACGTCACCACAATGACGCTTGACATCGTCATCACTGTAGTCCAATAGATTGCCGATACAGTGATGACAGCCGCCCTGTGCCTGCTATCACGATCGCGTTATGCTCGTCGAGCTTTGCGCTGCCCCCATGCTCCGTCGCCACTGTTTGCTAGAGTAACTTCAAGGGAGATGTTTGCCAAACCCGCCGCCACCAGTTCACCACCGCAAAGTACATCCCGCCGCAAAATGAACAACTGCCGCCAATGCCTACTTTCATTTGCCTATCGCAAGCTATGTTGGGTTTGGAGCCTTGGTTCATCCATGGAAAATATGTTCCATGGATGCGAAAGCGTGTTGATCAATTCACAATCAATCTTTAAAACAAAACATTTAAAGTACCTTTTGGGGAACTCATTCCACCCTTGAGACTTTGTCGATCTGAGATCGTTCTGAAGCCGTTCACGCATCCGGCCTCTAGAAGTATCCACGTGATCACTCGGCGCTTGGATCTCCACGTCTTCTTCTTCAAATCTTCTTGAAAATCTTGAAGATCTCCTCATCATGAAGACACTCGTCCTTGGATGAGTAGAGAAAAGAGTGGAAAAGGGGAGAGCTCTCAAATCAGGCTTGCATGGGTGCTTAAAATGTGACCCCTTTCCCTCTTTATATTTCACATAAGTTTTTTCTCAAAAATCCTCCAAAGTAAATTATATCCACCAATGCCCTTATGACCTTGTGCGTATGACCCTCTAGGCCCATTCATCATTCTTGTTAATAACTTTAATGGCCCAATAACATTTATTGACCAACCTTATTAATTAACTATATCAACATATAGATTACTTAAATAAGGATTGATTTACCCCAATCGATATGTTAAGTTTCCAGCCCATGGGGTGCGAAGCTACACCTCGTGCTCTAGAAGATACTATCAAACTCTCTTATGGAACCTTTACCATCATCGGTTACCGTTTATGTATAATCCATCATCCGCGCATACTCTTGAATGACTTAGGGTATGGTTTATCGTCAAGCCCTAATTTGCAATTTGATTAGTACTGATGCATAACGGGGATCATTGGAGAACACCTTCTCCAATATCCTCACTACCTTGACTAGGATTTTTTTCTATCGTCTTCCTCAAGTCAATTTCCTCTTATACGAAGGGCGCATGATCCCATCTTGACCACTCAAGCATCTCCGTGAGCTTCTTACTACATCTAATCAATAACTTATTTGAATCTCATGATTAGAGGCTCGTAAATCATAGTAAAAACGTAGTCGTCCACTCACGAGATATCCTTGGTGTCTCAGGTCAGTGGATCACTTATATAATCCTGACTTGAATCAACCTAATTGACATTTAGGTATAATAGCATTCAAGAATTCGTACGGATCAATTCAGTGAAATCTTTCTCCGAAGAGCACCCACTATATGTCCTTAGTGTCGCCACACTAATAGCTACACGATCAGCTATAATTATCGTAATAACTAGTGTTATTCTATCTGGATAATTCAATGTCCGTCTTGACTATCCATCGAATAGGAATATTTAGAATATATGTTTCAAGGCTAGTGATCATTGTATTATGATCTCATTATAGTTCATTAATTCATTGCACATATTCGTGGAATTCATTATAAACATCACACAGAATAATAATGAATGCAAATATTTTATTCAATCAACTTAAATAACCATGGTAGTGTGATTGGTGTAACAGCCACATAATATCCATCAAGCTATAGCCAGTGCTCACCCGCCATCGTGGCCAACGCGGCCGCCCTGTGCCTGCTGCTCTACAGGTGAGCTGCCCATCCCTTGTGGTGTAACACGAGCCGCCCTATCTCGACACGTCGTGTTACATCACATTATATAATGACCAATCAAAAGATTCATTATAGTTTTGGTTTAGAAGTTGAAAATAAAACAGAGAAACAATATTGATGGTAACAATATAAAAATGTCCATTCGAGCATGAGATAATGTCTAGAAGAAATTAAATCAGATATTATAGCTATAGCTAATACATATATCTGATAACTTCGAGCACATTTCACATATAAAATTGTCTGAAAGGTGGGCTAAGCCTCATTAACCACTGAAGTAGTAGAAGACCAAAAGGTGATTACTACCTAGTACTTATAATTGTACCTTATTTTACATGATATCGTTCTACGTCCCAAAAAGTAAGATGAAAGCTCTTTTCATCTTACTCACATATTCAAACCAGTCTAGTTGTTTTTGTTCGAAAACCTCATTTATGACAGTGGTTTGATAAAATTTATCGAGTTAATGTCAATCTATTACCTCAATAATGATTGCAATTATGGAAGTCAATCACAATAAGATCACAAGAATAATGATTGCAATTATGGGATTCTATTTGTTACAACATTAATATTATCTCCCTGGTTTTATGCCTCTCTCTCATGAATATTTGCTTTAAACATCAAAGCTCACTTCACATTTTATTTTATTTTTGGATCAGCCTCTAGGATGATTCTTCTATATTTTCTGCCATTTAGTTTACAAAAATCATTTACACTCACCTCTACTAAAAAAACTTTATAGATAAGTTAGCATTCTCTGTTCCCATCGGTAAAAGCTTTTGCACTGTCTTTTCTTGTCTGCAAACTTCCATCACACCTTTTATCATTTCCTCATCAAATCCTAGTTCAAGTTGAAACATAAATAAGTATAGAATTTGTGGTTAAGCCACTCTTAATGTTGGATAGTTTCAAAGTGGCAGTGTTTGTGAGGAGAGGGAGGAAGAAAAAGTTCAAAGATAGGAAGCAGATGACAAGGTTTGTCTTTAAGTTGAAGTTGTAAGCTATCAACTCTTGAAGAGATGGAAAAGAAAAATTTCAAATATAGGAATGAGAGGACAAGATTTATCTTTAAGTTGAAGTTGGGTAGTTTCAAAGGAGTGGCAATGTTTATGAAGAGAGGGGGAAAGAAAATTTTCAATAATAGGATGGAGAGGACAAGATTAATCTTTAAGTTGAAGTTGGAAACTATTGACTCTTGAAGCTGGATACTTCCAAGCAAGTGGCTTTGTTTATGAAGGGGAGAGGGAAAAGTTCAAAGATATGAAGGAGAGGACAAGATTTATCTTTAGAATCGCATATTCTGGAATATTACGAAAAAATGTTATATTACGAAAATTTTAATATTTTAATTTTTAGCATCACGATCGGACGGATGGGAGCACGATGACCGTCGATTCGGTGTTCCTTCCGTGGTAGTCCCCGATGCCCTATCTGTTTTAACTGACTTCCGCTTCTTCTGGAAAATTAGGCGAACGAGCTTCGGTCAAATCTTTCAAACGAACCAATCAAAAATTGCCACGTAGTCTTCGTTATTCAAATTTCCTGCCACGTCAGATTACGTACGCGGAAGGAGCGTGCCGAATTGTAGCAGGCGGGATCTAGACCGGGCCCACCGCTAAGTAGACAGCTGCGAGAAATATTAAAAAATACCATTAATACCCTCCACGTGAAAATTAGCAGTAACAAAATCAATCGAAAAACTTATGAAAGAAAGCTAATTACTCGATAATTTGTTCGTTAGAGGGAGGGTATGCATGTAATAGTGTTCAAGGTGGGGCCAGGAATAACCTTCAGCTGGGCCCCATCTTCTCTCTCTAATCTCTCTCTCTATCTCTCTCTAACAAGAACGCTGTCCCTCCCACCTCGAGGGGGGAGGGTTCTTGCATTTCCCTCCCCGCCATTGATGAATCCAACGCGAGGTTTCCATCAATCGATGGCGCCTCGCTAAGTTGAAGTTTGTTCGGATCGTCTTCGCGTTCTCCGATCCGCGGTGAGTTTCTCCTTCTCTCTATCCTTCTATCTTACGCAGTGCGATTTTTTTCCGTGTTTTTCTTTTTTTGGCGTTTGGTTGGATCGTAGATGATCCGCTCCGGTGTCATTCTCTGTTTTGGTGAGACGAGCTTTTGACAATGTGTCTTAGTGAGGTTTTGATCTTCAGGAATTCCTTTTGTTCTTCTCTCCAGTTAGGGTAGAAAATACGGTTCTGTTTCATTTTGGTGGGGATATGTGTCTCTTGATATTCTCTTGTCGCTAATTAATGATATTGGATATGGATTGTGGCACTCTACGACGCCGGATATATTGAATCATCCCTTTGATCGACTTAACCTAATTATCGATCTTCTTCCTCTTTTTTTCGCACGGTGATCGCCTAGTGATTCGACTGGGTTCATTTCTTTTTTTGCTCCAAGCTGTAAGGAATATTGTGCTTTCTATCCCGTGTCTGCTTAATTTATTTTCTCCCACTATACTAATCATACAATTGGAATCTTTTATGAAAAAATATTCTCCAGAGGTTATCCAATCGCGAATTTCATTATCGTGATCAACTCTTCGGGCGGTTCTGCTTATTTTTCACTATTATAAATCCCGTGATTCTTTTTATTCTAGTAGTGGACTTTGAATTCCTCTTGGAGATTGTAGATTTGTCTCCATATTGGCTAACGCGCGATTGAAATCTGTTCTTTCAGCCGGAGTGGAAGCGCTCATGCTTTCAAATAACTTCAAGGGTGATGTTTAATCGCTCGTCCCATGACTGGCAGACGTGTCCTCTCTCTACCGTTTTCTGCTTTCTAGCAGCCGTTTTTCTAGCTGAGCAAGTTGAACACGTTTCTTGGCTGTTACCTGGAGTCCTGTCTCGCAAACCGGCTCATATTAAAGCTACGGCTTCATCATTGCCTGAAAAAAGTTATGGATCAGTAAGTAAACTGTGGGCAAATATGGTTTCTTCGTAATCTGGTTAAAGACTTATTGTGATAACTGACGCTTAATTTCAGATACATTATGATGGAAGCAGTTGGGGATGGAACATGTGGCAGTGTCTATAAAGCATTCGATGTTAACACGCGTGAAATTGTGCGCCACAAACTTTTCTCCATTTATATAACTTGATATTTCATTCTGCAATTGACACTGTTTTTCATGCATCAAATTAGGTTGCTATCAAGAAAATGAAAAGAAAGTTCTCTTCTTGGGAAGAGTGCATGAATCTGCGTGAAGTGAAGGTAGACATTCATTTTCTTTCAAATAATTAATCTCCCATCACATCTGGCTACTTACATCAGATATCTTCCTCAGTGTCTCCAGAACCTGAGTCATCCGAATATCATCAAGTGCAAGGACATTGTCTGGGAGAGATATGAGCTTTTCATTATCTTAGAATTCATGGTAAGAGCTCATCCTGTCTTGGTCTCCGAAATTGAATAGCTATTTGACTGATGACTATTCTTAGTGTTCGCTGTCACTGCAAATGAGGATAAGAGCACTATGACGACCCATAATCACCTTTGGTAGGGTGGGGCGATCAGATCGATCTATGGAATCCGTGATCCTGTATGCCCTGATCAAGAATCTCGATCAACCAGGGATTCCTGATCATGCTTGGATCTCACTTCCTTGATCACTCCGTCAATCTGTTCGACGGAGTGATCAAGGAACCAAGATCCCATCGGGTATTTGATCGGTGATTGGATCTAACCCTCGATCTCGATTGATCATTGATCAGATGGGAGTTCCCTCTTTCCTATTACCCAATCAATTATGTGATTAATCTAAATCAACAATCACGATCGTGATTGTCAATTTTTTTATTGGTTGACGATCACGATGGATCCCTTGATTACTATCGCGATCAGAAATCTGATCATGATCTCAGCTCCTAATACGCTGCATTTAACTGACTATTCATCCTCATCATCTTCCCTCAAAAATGACAAACTCGGCTTTAGAGAACTGTAGTTGTGATCATTAATGTTATTTTAGATCGGTACAGTTTTTTACTGGACAAAAATGAATTTTTTTTTTTTTGATATGCATGTACAGGAATACAACCTATACCAAGTAATGAGAGGTCGACGGCAACCATTTTCAGAGGGGAAAATTCGTTGCTTCTTGTCTCAGGTGCTGCAGGGACTCAGTTACATGCACAACAACGGATACTTCCATCGTGACTTAAAACCTGGTATTTGTGGCTGATCTTTAATCTGCATCTGCGGTCATAAATTATTGTCCTCTGATCGAGCATTTATAAATTGTTTTAAGAGAACCTGCTTGTGACGAAAGAGAGAGCCAAAATCGCTGACTTTGGTTTGGCGAGAGAAGTCGCATCCAGACCTCCTTATACTGAATACGTCTCTACAAGATGGTTCGTACTTTCTTTTATTGATTCGGCAACTATTGTTTTTTTATAAAAACGGTGATTGAACGTGATATTTTGGTCCCTTGTCTTATAAACTAGGTATCGGGCACCCGAGGTATTGTTGCAGTTGTCATCATACAGTCCAGCAATTGGTAATGTTTTATTTTATGCTTGCCAAATTATGAATTCGAGTAATTAACTCTAGCGGAGTATTTATTTTTGAATCTATAGTTTATATTCTACAATTTTTTTCTCCGAAAAAGTTCCCTTTAATTTTATACGACGCAGGTCAAATTTTCTTCGAGAATTTCTTTTACTTGACGTCTTCCAAGAAATCATATAAAATTATGTGTTATGGAGTCCAAGTCAATGGTCTACTTCGCCTATTTTTTTCCCTATCACTATTTAGCGAGATATTGAGGTGTATGTTTTATTTTAGATATGTGGGCCGTTGGTGCGATCCTTGCGGAGATGTTAACGCTGTCACCACTCTTTCCTGGTGAAAGGTCAGTCGCGTTAATAGGTTTTCTGATGGCTGGAACCCGTTTTCAAAGTGTATTATACTCTTTTGATGATAAGTAACGGCCTGTTAAACTTCAAAATTCGTCTAATATTTTAGAATTATCACAATGTTGTAGCTTTCAAATGTTGTAGAATTATCACAATATTTTAGAATTATACCCGTTTTAGCTTTGCAAAATTCGTCTAAATATCTCCCTCCTTTTTTTCCTGCAGCGAAATAGACCAACTACACAAAATATCTTGCGCACTGGGTTACCCGGACTTCTTCACTTGGCCCGAAGGATATAGACTTTGGGCCCAGTCAAACATGCTCATATCAAGCGTGATCCCAATTCCTCAAGTGGGTGCCTGATTAATTAAAGAATTAAATGATTTCCGAAGTTCAACACCCATTTTTTTCCTCAGAGTACCTCCAACCTGCCTGCTCTCATCCCAGATGCTAGCCCATTTGCCATCGATCTAATTACGGTAGTAATTGAATACATATCTCAAAACCGATAATTTATAATGTCTTTTAAATTATGTTTTTTTTTTTCAACACCAGAAACTCTGTTCATGGGATCCCCAGAGAAGGCCCACGGCCCAAGAAGCGCTGCAGCATCCCTTCTTTCACGTACTGCCTAAGCCTGTCTCCTCTTAAAAAAGAAAATTCATTTTCTTCAAAAAAAAAGAAAATTCATTTTCTTTCAAGAATAAAAAAAGAAAATTCGTAATATAAATCTAACTCGCTGTTTCTTCTCACAAGGTGGAAACGTGGATCTCCCTTCCATTGAGAGACCCTCCTCTTTTCCCCAACCACGCGTCTAACCGCAGCCACCTGCAAAGCTTGACGGGTGAATATTTAATCTGTTTTACTTAATATCTTTGAGAAAAATAACCCGTTTTATTGAAAAAAGCTTCGCTGCTCTTTGAACAGAAGAGGAACCCAAGCTGGAGCTGAATCTAGGCGACTTTGGAGATCGGAAAGAGGACTGCTTTCTGGGACTAACTCTGGGATCGACGCCCCGCGTCTCCAGTCGAGCTAATGACGATGGAACCCCCTTCAATTTCATGTCGTTTCTGGGCCGGTCTGTCGAGCTTAATCAACCAAGTCCCGGCCCATTATCTCAAACTAACACTACGGAAGGCCCGCATCAGAATACCCACCAGCCGGAGCAAGGACAGGTCAGTCCTCTTTTAATAAGTGTTGCATTTTAATTAGAAAAAGCTCTGATTATTTGTATTTTATGAATTTATTTTTCCTGTATTTATCGTGGGATGAATGCAGGAAAAGCAATGCTGCTCGTGGATTGAGAACCTTCCCCTTTGGTCCGTCTATGGTGGATGATGATGCGAGCCGTCTCGCCTTCTTTCAACTGATTCATACGTGTTGATAGATAGTGTTTTGGGTTTCGAATTGGAGTTTATTGTTTTGTAAATTTAAATGTTTGCTTCCCTAACTCGAGTTATGATGTTTGGGGATTTCCCTGTCAGATTATTTATACCTATATCCATTTTTGTTTTCCTGTTTGCACTGCAATTGAAAGTACACCAAACAAGGGCACTAGATCTTGAAATCTCCAATTCTACACTAATTATTCGTAGTATTCGTTGAGGTCAAATTAAAATAGGCCTGTAAAAAATAAATGATAAGTTATAAATCAATTCCAACTCATGATAGTTTTATGTTGTGAAATGAGTCCTCCGAAAATTTCTTTAAGCGTATTTGATTCATTCGGTGCGTGAAAATTAAAATATAATGTATTAATTGCGGAATTTAAATACTAGTTGTGTATTTTAAATGATAATGGATATTTGAATTCATTGACAATTTTTTAATTGTAAGAGAATGTAAGAAAGCGAGGCTTGTGGCACATAGAGACATCAAGGTTAGAGCTGAGACCAGGAAGTAATGGCTTAGTGTACTGACAGGAGGTTTTTGTTTTGTCTGTATCGATCAATACAATCCCTTCGGTCAGATTACAAGGATAGGATCAGTTCTAGATATAATATTTTTTATCCGATGGGTCCCCATGATGATCATGAGGAAATTCCATTTCATCATTATTCCACAATGGCATATTTTATAATAATTTGAAACAAATGAAGATGACTAAGATGCATGAAGACATGTTTCTTTTATCTAACATTATATATAATTCTGTGCATATCAAATCTTATTTTATGATTTATGTAATCATGTAATTCAAACCTGAACTCTATGCATAATTCATTTTTTGTATCTCATTGTTCAGAGGGATTTTTTCCATTTGTGGATTTTTACCCTTTTTGAAGGACGAGTTAGGCTAATTTTTACATCTATGATTTACATATACAAGATATGTCGCTGTAAAGAAGGATTTTTTTGAATATTTAGAGAATACTTAATATTGAAATAAGAAAGGTACATAACTATTTAGATAAGGAAGACATTTAAATACACAAAGAAAGGGATAAACTACAAACTCGCAAATAAAGGCTGGGTTGTGCCATACATATCAAAGAGCATACAATAATGATGTATTTGATGAATCAAATATATGGTATTATTAATTAATTGTTAATATTAATTAATGATTGAAATAAGAAAAGTAAAATAATTTATTTTCTTTTCAAATATTTCATTCACACCCAGTATATGTTGAGCAGACCTTGCCGTTGTGAGAATTCTTAATTCATGAGTTGTCAGGAGGGACTTATGTCACCACAAATAGAGACTAAAGCAAGTGTTGGATTCAAAGCTGGGTTCAAAGATTACAAGTTGACTTATTATACTCCTGAGTATGAGACACAAGATACTAATATCTTGGCAGCATTTCGAGTAACTCCTCAACCTGGAGTTCCATCTGAAGAAGTAGGGGCTGATGTAGCTTCGGAGTCTTATGCTCGTACGCGGACAAGTGTGTGGACTGATGGTCTTAACAGTTTTGACTGTTAGAAAGGGCAATGCTACCATATTGAATCTGTTTTTGGAGAAGAAAATCAATATATTGCTTATGTAGCTTACCCATTAGAACTTTTGAAGAAGGTTATGTAACTAACATGTTTACTTCCATTCTACGTAACGTATTTGGGTTATAAATGATGTTTTTATATTGTCTCTTTTGCCTTTGACTTGCTTTGTCCTACATGGGATATTTAATGTTCTGGCATCCCCTCTTTTATAAATGGGGGAAATTTTATCTATTTGTTTGTGTGTTAAAATCCCTTGAGGTTGACATTTTGCTTATTAAGCATGACTCAAGGAGAGGCTATCCATTTCAGTTTTGAAATCATTATTGAGGAAATCATTATGTCCAAATGCTTTCTTTCCCTTGGATTATTCGTTAATTAGCCTTATCAATTGAGGTTATTTATAAAATTTAACATGGGATCTGATTATCATGCACTTGCACCTTGAGATTTCCACAAAAAATAGAACTCATTAAGATATAGAAGGTAATATATAAAAGCCTGATGAAATTGAGCTTCATAGATTGAAGCATGGATTTCATTTATTAGGCCAATCATTGCTTTTGTAATTTCAAGGCCATTATTTCCTATCATCCCATTGCCTTGAATCCCCTGCCTGAGTAGATTTGGATTTTCTGGCTTGAATAGTTTTTGCTCCATCCATCCGTTAATTAGACTCCAGGGAAATGGAATGCCATATTGATAAAGGCTCAATGGATCCTTGATTAAAATTCATGATTTTTTTACCTTTCTACTGTCAATTTTTTTAGCTTTCTATTGCCTTTATTATGTGATCTTGCTTTGTTGGATAGCAGATCACAACTGTTGGAACGAGTGATAGCAAAAAAATAATAAGAAGAGGTTGAATTGGTCTTTAAAAAATTACATATCTTATATTAAAAAAACCAGTTATTATATTCTTGGGTTTATGCTCACCACTCTTCACACAATGAGAACCAACCCAAGTGGTTCCATAATTGAGCCAAAATGAGTTAGTAAGGCTCGAAATGATCTTTAGCCAAAACTAACGGGTCATTCAAGTCACAAATACAATATTCACATGCTCATCACGACATCATCTGAACATCTCCAGAATGGAGATGCCTTCAACTCTTCCCTCGAGTCTTCTACATGAGCACCTCAAACTGTACATGCTTCTTTCATAATGTTAACATGTCTCCAAAAATCATACATCTCCAATCCTCATCTGAATATCCCTAGATAATTTTTCCAATTCCATGTGCTTCAACCTAAAATATTAGTATTAATGGATATTACCATACTTAATTTTATTGAAGTAAATATTCATTCATTATGATTCTTGCATGGTGCTTATAATGAAGTACATGAACATATAAGATGACTCAGTAGATTATGATTTTATAATAATAAAGCTATAAATAGTTTTTATACATGTGTTCCAAATCTTTTTATTTTACGGATATTCGAGGTGGACATCAAAACATCAAGATAGAATAGCAGCAACCTGTCCCACCCCTATGATGATTATGACCAATAATATAGCCATTAGTGTTAAGACAGTAAAGACAGAGAATAGGTGTTATTTAGCATAAAGAGTTAACTCAATTTATATGAATGATTTCCTAAGTGGTATTGTACCGAAATGTCACAGTTGTATAGGCGGTCTTTTGACTTGAGACAATAAAGACATCTTATAGATGGATATTTGTGTTTAGTCTATGATTCACAAGTCCCTATTCATTGGTTCTAATAAGCATTATCTCGGATATAGTAAGAAGTGCACAAAGGTGATTGAGTGTTCAATAAGGGACCGTTTGCCCTCAGCATATGAAGAGATTGACTCCAAGAAGGAGACACATTAAATCCATGGCCAGGGTAGTGGAGATATTAGAGGAGACATTCTCAAATGAAATCTTTTACACATTAGTACTAAATTAAATGGAAGATAGCAGTTTGACAATAAACCAAAATCCTAAGTCATTTGTGAGTCTCTTGCAACAAAGAATTATACATCTACAAATAGTGACGGTGGTAGTGGCTCCATGTGAGAGCCAGTTTACTACTATGTATCATCTAGTGCAAGAGGTGTTGCTTGACACCCCACAAGCTGGAAACTTAACCTATAAATTAGGTTAAAGTGATAATTGATTAATGACTATGTATCCTAATATAATTAATTGATATAGTTGTCCAATAAATATCATTGGGACATTCAGGTTGTTAACTAGACTGATACAGGGGCTTAGAGGAGCACTCATGTAAGATATATGGGCATTCATGGACAAAATTAATGTTATAAAGGTTTTTACGTAAAAATCCTAAATAAATATAAATAATGAGGGCCACCTGCTTTTCGTGTCCATGCCATCTTGATCTTCCCCCATATGGATATTATGTGGCTGTCAAGTCAATCACACCACCATGTTTTATTAAGTTTATTTAATAAAATATTAAGTTCATTATTATTCCAGTGTGATGTTTATAATGAAGTCCATGAATACATGCAATGACATAGTGAATTATGATGAGATCATAATACAAAGATCACTAGTCTTTAAACATGTATTCTAAATATTCCTATTCAATGGATAGTCGAGGTGGACATTTAATTATCTGGATAGAATAACACTTATTGTTCCTAGTTCTACGATAAGTATATCTGATCCTATGGTTATTAGTGTGGCGACACTATGGACAGATAGTGGGTGCTCGTTGGAGAAAGAGTTCACTGAATATATCCCTATGAATCCAAGAATGGTATTTCACCTAGAAGTCAATCAAGTTGATTTATGTCATGGCTGTATAAGTGATCCACTGACCTGAGACACTAAGGACATCTCATGAATGGACATCTACATTTTGACTATGACTTATGAGCCTCTAATCATGGGATTCAAACAAGTCATAGCTCGGATGTAGTAAGAAGCTCACGGAGATGATTGAGTAGTCAAGAGAGGATCATCCGCCCTCGGCATAAGACTAGATTGACTCAAGGAAGATGATGCACAAAATCCTTGGAAAGGGTGGTGAGGATATTGGACAACGCACTCTCCAATGATCACTGTTACACATTAGTATAATCAAATAATGGATTAGGGTTTGTCGATAATCCATACTAAGTCATTTGAGAGTCTCACGCGGATGATGGATTATACATATATGGCAACTGATGACGGTAAAGGTTCCATTAGAATGTTAAAACACTACTCGGTATCTTCTAGAGCACGAGGTGTAGTTTAGCACCCCATGGCATGGAAACTTAACCTATCTCTTGGGTTAAATCTATCCCTAGTTAATTAATCTATATTTTGATATAGTTAATTAATAAGATCGGCCAATAATTGTTATTGGACCACTAAAGATATTAACTAGAATGATGCATGAGCCTAGAGGGTCACACGCATAAGGTCATAAGGGCATTGGTGGATATATTTTACTTTGTAGGGTTTTTGAAAAAAACATAAGTAAAATCTAAATAGGGAAGGGGCACTCATTTCAAGCACCTAGGCCAGCCAGAATTGGGGGGCCCCTTTCGCCACTATGTTCTATTGTCCACTCAGCCAAGGAGAGAGTCTTCATGGTGGGAAGATTTTCAAAATTGTAAGGAGAGTTGAAGAAGACAAGGTGAAGATCCAAGTGCTAAGTGATCGCATGGATACTTCTAGAGGCTAGACACGTGAATGGCTTCAGAATGATATCAGATAGACAAAGTCAAGGATGGAACAATTTCCCCATAAGGTACATTTGATGTATGTTTCAAAGATCAATTAACATCATTCCGCATCCATGGAATCATGTTTTCCATGGATGAACCACAACACAAAACCCAACACCCTCTTCTTTGTCTTATAGTACTTTAAGATAACTCTTCCCACATGCGAGACTTGATGGTCAGAAGAACTACTAGATCTTCAATGAGAGTTAGAGAAGTTAAATAGGAGATTCAAGGCTCCATCGATTGTGTGGGTAGGTCTAGAGGCAATGTTGGATTCTCAGACCTTGATATGGATGAAAAAAAATGATTCCTTTTAGCAAAAGACTAGAAATGGATTGAAATGATATCTAAAAAATAATGAATTATATAGCTTGGGTACAAATTGCATCCACTATTCATTGGATCGTGGAGTGAGACGTGTTGAGTTGCGCATGTGTGCAGCCTCTAGATGTATCAACAAGATCCTTGGCATTTTAAATCTCCTACTTTACCTTGAAAATCTATGTTCACACTCTGCCATCGTCGTTACATCACCTAGTCACATCAAGAATGGAGAGAAGCTAAGGGCTGAATGGAGACGATGGGACATAGCCCTAAGAAATTTTATCTTGGGCGAATTTTATTCAGCCCCTTCCCTTATGTATATTAAGTGATATTTTTTTTATAAAAAGTATATATTCTGATTTCCAAAAGACCATTTGTGTGTGACCTTTTAGACCCATTTATCAGTCTTAGTTATTGGCTATTATTGGACCTTTTAGACCCGTTTATCAGTCTTATATGTCCAAAAATATTTATTAGACTTTCAAAAGTTAATTATATCATCATATAGATTAATTAATATCGGGATCAATTTAACCCAATATAGGTCGAGTCTCCAACCCCTGGGGTACCAAGCTACACCTCATGTTCTAGAAGAAACAAAGGGGTGCCTATAGATTCACTAATATAACCTTTTTATGTCCTTAGTTATTGTGCATGTATAGTTGATGAAGGCAAATTATGTATTTAATTTTGATGTCATTGCAATTTAAATTTTTGTAAATCAAATAAATTTGTTAAAATACATAAAACTCACTCAAATATATTATGGGAGCGAGGTTGTCTCCGCAGGGACTGGCCTTTTTAGGTGAATTTAACAGTTGAGTTGTAGTTATAGAGTATTAAGATTATAAGTTATAATAACTACTAGCAAGTAGTGATAAAGAGTAGTAAAAGAGAGAGGGAGATAAATGAGATATTATTTTTATATTTTTATAGATATTAAAGATAATAGGTAATTAGGATATTGAGATGAATTAATGGTATTAGGATGTATTAGTATAGGTAGTGGAAGAAGTATATAAGATTAGTACAGTATATAGAATAAGGAAATATTATTAATACGAGATAGATGTCATGACAATGGACATTAAAATTTTAGTTAGATAATGAATAATGTGTTATGGTAATAAGGTGTAAGTAGTTAGTAGATGTAAGTGTTAAGTTTAGTGAGAGGTAAGCACAAAAATGAAAGAAGAGAAGAAGTACTATAAAGATAGAAGAAAGTGTGTATTATAAGTCGAGTGATGGATTGGAGTATATGAAAAGATGTATATGTAAGCTTATATTTTTATGAATAGGAAATATAGGTATAAGTATAGAGATCATTTAATTAGGTATAGATTAGTGAGCTAGAGAAATATAGATATATGCTAAGAGTTTAAGATTAACATTAAGAGAGATAGTGGATAAGAAGGACGTATTTAATGCATTTAATTAGATATAAGAGGGGGTGGTTAGAAAAGATAGTGAAGGCTAATAAAATTGATTAAGCTTGAATATCTATAATAACATATGATTGACAGGTCGATTATAATAGTGGAATATGACTTATATAGACGTAATATTTCATACATGTATGATATATTATTAAAAATTTTCCATATTTTTTATAGGGTGAATACATCAGAAAAATATGAAAAATTAAGGAAAATCCATCGATGCAGGGCATGTGTTCGATCAAATGCCTAAAAATGTCACATAATGAAAGCAAGATGATATCAATCTAAACTGACAATATTAACCAAATGTTCAGAAGTTAAACTTGAATATGAACTCAATATCTACCCAAGAATGTTCAGAAGATCACCGTTAGCGCCCTGATTTGGGTGGTTGAGGATGTGGGCGTTGTTCGTCGGCCCCTAACTTCAGCGTGCGTCTGAGCCACACTCCTCCGTATTGGTATGACTTTGGCGTGTCCTGGACCTTCTTGGGTGGCTTCCTAAGCCAAACCAACCGCCCTGGAGTTGTCGCTGACTCCAACGTGGTTGGACAGGCCGCCAAAGGGGTCTCCCATTGTCATTTCTATCTTGATGTGGAGATGGGTCTGAGGACATGAAAAGATATCTGTAAAGGGTTGAGAGACGTTCTCTTGACCCTCTAATGGGTCAGTCTGGACTCTCCAAGAGCCATTGGATTGGTCTGCGGTCCCCTTGTTGCCGGTCTCTACCAAGTGGCAAACGAGGATGGCAACCGATCGTGGAGAAGGACGAGTCTACCCCTGACCATTTGATCTCCTTCAAATGTGTTCGACAACGCTCCATCAGTAACCCCGTCAATAGCTTCACAGCTGACTCATGCATGATTCACCTTTAGATGGGTCCCATTGTCATCTTTGGTGAGCTCAACCAATCAAAAGCCTGCAAATGGAAAAGAGAAATGTTAATTTGAAGTAGAAGATCTCGTCGTTCGATCTTCAATAAGAAAATTCTGGGTGTTTCCACCTCAAAAAAGTTGTGACAACCAGTCAATTATAATTTAACACATTTTTCACTGAAATGTGTTAAATTATAATACCCAGAATTTTCATAAAAGTCTAATTTATCATAAAGAAATGGATCAAACAGAGCGTGTGGTAACCAAACCATTCTGGATCGATCGAATTGGTATGGAAGTTGTAACATGGGAAAACCATGGAAAACACGACTTGTTTGAATAAACCGGTGACCTATTGATGGAGCACGCCAGCCTGCTCTCTCAGAGACATCTCCAGCACCGTCATCCTCGTCATCGAGAGCCCTACGGTTAGCGTTCCGTCTGACCGACACGCCAAGGCGCCACTACGCTTGTATCTTTTATCGCGTTTTGGTTTCTTTTACCCATTCGTTTAGTTGCATTTATGTTTTTCTCGGTCTCATCGAGTCGCCTTGATCGTAACGTGTTCGTCATTTCGTCTGTCGTTTGTGTCTTTTTTAATTTTGCTTTGTAATGGGGTCCTTAGTTATATTGGGCCCCTACCCTACCCTTTTTATGTTTTATTTGGTTGTAATGGGGGTCCATTATATAAGGGCCCCCCTTAATGGACTACCCCCCCGGTTCTATGACAATGCCACCAGTCCCAGAGATTCGTCACCCCGTACGACCAGCGTGTCGCGATCGCTCAAATCATGATTGTTGGGAACATGTCAACCATTGTGATCACTAGCCCAACCCTGTGTGAGGGAAAACGCAGATCGTGTTGAAGGGAATCACCACACAAATTTCTGCGAACGCACTCTGAGGGAGGGCTCTCTCCTACGCAATACGACATAATTAGACACTCCCTGGGGAGAAAACATGGAATCTCCACCAAATTCCCTGTCTGTTGTTGGTCAAAGGGACTGCCAGCCTGGGCAGATCCGCTCCGATAATGCGTTGCCCTCTCGACGACGCTCAAGTTCTTTTGCATGGACGCCTACTGATCTGTCCTGAGTAGTTCTGGGTCAACAGGACCTTCGACAATTGGGTGGCCCCGCTGATGTCTGGACTTACTCCGGCACTACGAACGATCACGTTGATCGTGACCGGGACATGTTGGTCTGGGAATTCAACGAGAACCATCTTGACGACATATGCTACGGTGGGTTACTCGTGGATCGCTAGATGGTTTGTGCGCACGTGATGACAGCCACCAATTATGTGTGTCATGGGGAGAAGCTCCGACGTAGCTTCTGCTCTGGCACCACGTGTGCGTTCACCGACACACGCGCCATGCTGGTCTATTGCTAGCGATGGTGTCACCGACGAATGCCTTCCCTTCCCGCTCCGGCCTTCCGTTGACGCAGCAATTGCCCTTGAGCTTCAGCCGTTCGTTCCTGTCCTTTCCTCTTTGCACTTCCCGCCGTTCGGCTCCTTACCTCTAAGCTCCGTCCGTTCTCTTGCATCACCGCCAGTTGAGCTATGTCGGACCCCGTCATCGGTACGTCCCGCCTCTCTTCTCTGCCCACAACCCACACCAGCCGCATTCAACGCAGATTGTCCTTGTCAACGAGGTACATTGTCCTCCGCTCGCCAGTTATATTATCTTCTGCAGTATAATTTGATTGCCTCCACCGCGCTCGGACTAGATAGGTGAGGGAGGATTGAGAGATAATTATGATACTTGAGCGTCATACCGATACGGGTCGAGCCCGTTGGTTGCGTGCGAGCCCCTACAGATTGATTCCGTTCGGCACAGTAGACGTCGTCGCCCCACTGACGAGTTCGAGAGGCCACCGTCGCCGTCACCCAATGGCCCCTTCGGAGCTCGGAGTTCAGCACACTTCATTGAGTCGGGCCCCGCAAGTACGACCACGAAGGACGCATCATATTATCATAGTTACATACCTGTTAGGATTTATCCGTCAGACGATGACACCGTCGACACCCGACATCACTACCTCAGTAACCGAGCATTGTCTCAGTATCAACCGGACGACGTCCTAGACGACGTCCAGCATCACCTACCAATTGTGAAAGTAAGATCTTTGGCAAGCAATAAGAACTTAAACAATACAATTTGAATGTACCATCTTCTTTATCATTTCAATATGATAAAAAGTTAGCAGATAATTAAGATGAGATTTTGAGAGTGTTTAGGAGCGTAGCAAGAATGCAGATTTAAGTATCTAATTGTATTCTACTTCTTAAGGTTATCCAAAAATTCTGAAAGAATGAACAAACCGAGGTTGTGCGTACACCATACCGCCTACGAATAATGGGTACACTCTCCTCAAGCAGAGTATGGACGGTTGAGATTATATCATTATACTTAATTCAGCATGATGCAACATAGGCTTCAGGCCAGGTCAGCTTGAGGCCCGATCATCTCTTCTTCTCATGTATCATTAAATTTGCAGCCCCTTAGGCTGTGGTCTATCTCATCACTTGACGGCCTGGGCCGATGCAAAGCTGAAATAAATGTTGAGATATAATCCCATATTGGATATATTTGAAATAAATGTTGTTATATACTTGTCATTCTCCTCTATCCTTTAGATTAAATACCTACTCCCCTCGTCTGCGTGCATGCGCGGGCCTTCGTGTGGGCCTTTGTGTAGGATTGTTGGGGCTTGTGCCAGGCACTACTGCTTGACGGCTACGGGTAGGCATGAGTGCCCTGCGTTCGCCCTCTTGTGGCTGGCTTGGGTCATGTTGCGCCCTTGCTCAGCCCCAACTACCCATGTAAAAATGTTTTTATTTATTTATATATGTATATAAATATTCTTTCTTCCTCTAACTATCTCTCTCTCTCCCTGCATTAAATGCATTGTTTTACCAATTATTACATTTAGATCATGAGATGAAAATTCTTATAAAAATGAAGGTAGTACACATAAAATGATCCCAAAATTTGTGCAAATTACATGCCACATTTTGGGTATGAATTATTAATAGTCCAGCATCTGATTGACGTACCTTGGATGAATTAGGGTATGGTCAACTATCAAACCCTACTTACCCATATGAGTTAGTACTCATGCCTTTGTGAATCATCAATGAATTCTTATCTGATATTCCATTGTCTTGACCAATAGACATCATCGCATCACCTTCCTTGAGTTGTCTCCTTTAATACCAAAGCTCGACAATCTCATCTAGACCACTAAATCATTTTCATGAACTTCTTGATGCACCCAAACTAAGACTGTTTAGAATTCCATGATTAGGAACTTTAGGTGATAAGTCACAATATTTATAGGTTAATATGATGATATTTACATATTTATTCACATTAAACTGGTTATATATTGGTGTTATCAAACCTAAAATGATTAAATATATTTTTACAGTGATATTTTAATTTTATTATTTTTATGGATTATTGTGAAAACATATTTTGAAAGAAAATAATTTTTTGAGCCAAAATATGATTTTTCCAGATTTTTTGACATTATATTCAAAAACATATGATATTTTTAGCCAAAATATTTTTTATTTATATTTTATAGATTATCTTTAATTTTATATCAAGTTTAGACATTTTTTGGGGTTTTCATTTCTGACATGCCACTAGTGTTCGTCTGCCCTAATACCGGTATCGGGCGCCAGTATCGGGATGGATGTTGTATCGGATACCGGAAAGGGAATTTCCGGTATCCATTTTTTTCGATATCCGGATGCCGAATATCGGTATCGGATATCGGTTGCTACAGTGCCGATATCCGATACCGATATCCATCTCGATGTCGTCATCCGCCTCCGTCTCAGGGTGGAGGATGACGACATCAGATATCGGGTGTGGATATTGGATCTCGATATCCACATCGAAAGAATACTTCAAAATATTTTTAATTGATAAATATTCAGCGATTAGAATGGATTAATAAGAGAGCTTTCTGATTGATTACACATCTCGTTGAATATATACAGCCAAATATTTTCAATTTCTTCCATATGGGATAACAGCATTCGGGTTTGGTCCTTTATCCCATATGGAAGAAAATAGAATTTTTCACTTCTATTTATTGGACGATGTAATATTATATTAAGTAATGAACAAATATAAGGGCCATTAAATATAGCGAGTTTAGATTTAAATATAATTTTACCATTTTATGTATAGTTGGACTCATTTAATATATACAGAGAAAGATTTCTAATTTCTTCCATGTGGGATAACGGAATTCTGAGTTTACATTAAACTTCGTATCCTGTTATCCCATGTGGAAGAAAATAAATTGCACTCCATATATTAACTGAGATTGAAAATAAATTAAAACCATTCGACGCGCATGTACATAATCATAGATTGATTCAAAATAGCTTATTTTTTTAATGTTGACACCGGATATCGATATCCGGATACCGGTTCCAATATCTGGATATCGAAATTTGATATCCGGTATCCGATACCCGTTTTGTCCTCACCCCCCCGATATCCGGTATCGATATCCATCTACACCTAAAGGATGGATATCAACCGATATCCGATATCCGATATCAGGCACCGTCGCAGTTTTCTGCTGGATATCTGATATCGGATATCGGTTGTCCAATATTGGATATCGGACGGATATCGGTTGGACGAACCGTACATGCCACCTATCGCCATTCAATTTGTCGAACAATCAAACAAGCTGTGATTATGGTGAATGATTGGGGATAGCCAACCCTTAAGCCTCATTAAATCTCATAATGACATTTCATCTTTACAACTCTCTCTCCGCTTTATCTAATCCTTGGGGGGTGTCCCAATAAAAAGGAATCCATTTTTCCCTGATGTTGAGATCAATGTGCGAAAATTTAAATTTATGATTTTCTAATACTTTGACTAGTCAACAATGAAGGGGTTGTCCAAAGTATCACGAGACATGTGGTGCCATGTAGTGTGCATGTGTAAACTATGCACGCATGTATCTTGTTTTAATTGGTTATTTTTTAACATGCGTTGACGTGGAGCGCTGACGTAGTGCCACGTCACAAGCGCATTGACTTTATAATATGGATATTATTTAACTTTTACTACTTTATTTTGTCTTTTCCAGAACATGACTTATGGTGTGATGAGAGGAGTTGATCAAAGATGAATATGTGCAATTAGTCAATGGTTACATTTGATGCTATCACAAGACAAAACCCTAAAAAATGACATGACAGCTATGAATTGTCCAACTTTAGTGCTTGATATCTGAAGATCTAGAGCTCCAATTGACCTGAAATTTTGAGGGTAGCTTCTGTTGAGCGATGAAGTGACTACGTGAACTATCTTTCAAAATTAGGAATACAAAAGTATTTATAGGAAGAGAGAGAGAGACACTGAGTGAGAGAGATATCCAGTTCTCACATTCCCCTTCAAGCTGGAGCGTAGATGTCATATAAGCCCAGCTTGCATGAGAAGGTGTCATAGGATGTCACACTTAGCCCCTTAGTGAATATATCTGCAATTTGATCTGTAGAGGCTACATAGGGTGTGGAAATGAGTCCTACGATGATATAGTGACAAATCACATGACAATCAATTTTGATATGCTTGGTATGCATGGAGAAGGTTTGCTTGTTGGCACTGAACATGGCAGCATGGTTGTCGCACATCATTGGCATAGCCTCTTTAACTAGAAAACCAAGTTCAAATAAGAAGTTACGTACACACAACATCTCAGAGGATGTTTTTGCCATTACTCGATATTCTTCCTCGACACTTGATATTGATGGGACATATTGCTTGTGACATCGCCAGATCACAAGATTCCCACCCACATACACATAGTAGCTAGTCGTAAATTTTTGGTCCTGATGATCGCCGACGAATGCTGCGTTGGAGTACCTGACAACATGTAGGTGACCATGACGTCGTAAGATGAGTCCTCATCCTGGAGCATATTTTAGATATGCAAGCAGACGTAGAGTGGCCTCCCAATGAACCACTCGAGGGCCATGCATAAACTGGCTCAGAACATTTACAGTGAAGGAAATACCAGGCCGCGTCAGCATAGCGTAGATGAGCTTCCCAACCAGGCGCTGATACCATTTACGATTTGTATAAAGTGGAGATGTAGTACTCCAAAGTTGGGGCTTGTTGTCTATTGGAGATCTGTATAATTTGTATAAAGCTGGAGGCGTAGGGCTTGCATCCAGATAGGCCAGATATCGAGGATGTTCTTGCAAGATATCGAGGATGTACTTGCGTTGGTTGAGGACAAGAGCGCCTGGTCGAGAGGCAAATTGGATGTCCATAAATACTTAGGTTCTCCTAGATCGTGAATGTCGAGATGTCGATGAAGAAAGGTCTTGACATGTTGAATACCCATGTTGGAATTCATCATCGCCCAGTTCATCCATGTCATCCCCCCTTCTTATGATGGTCTTCTTTGATCCTACCCCTTTTGTCCGGTTTGTATCACCATCAACACCAAAAACGCTCTCTTATGGCACTCTTGGCCATTCTTGCACCAAGAACGCTTACCTTGTGGACGTTCTTGGACGCTGTTGGGTTCTGGAGGCCTTGACATGGATGAATAAATGAAAATGATAAGCAGTGGAAGACTTTTGAGAAATCGAACGACATAAACAAAAACATTCAAACAAAGTACCTTTGCACAAATCACATCCGTGATTTCTTCGATCCCAGAGCGAGACAAGTCAAGCTGCTCAAGTGTGCAGCCTCTAGACGTATCCACACGATCCTCATAATGTTGAATCTCATCCTTCTCATTGACGAGCCCCGTTCAATCTCCGTCGTCGTCGTCACGTCATCCCGATCACATCGGGGATGGAGAGGGGTTGTGGGGAGAAGGGAGAAGAAGGGGAAAGGCCCCTGAACAATTCTGGCGTGGGTAAATTTTGTTTAGGGCCTTCCCCTATTTATACTAAGTGGGTATTTTTCATAAAAACCCTCAAAACTTAAGTATATCTTCTGACGTCCAAAAGACCATTTGTGTGTGACCCTCTTGGCCCATGTATCAGTCTAGTTAACGACTCCAGTGGCCCAATAACCTTTATTGGCCTTCCAAATTAATTAACTAGATCGTCATATAGATTAATTAATATAGGATCAATTTAACCCAATCAATAGGTTGAGTCCCCGACATGTGGGGTGCCAAGCTACACCTCATGTCCTAGAAGATACAAAGGAGAGTGTATCCACTCACTCATGGAACATGTTCATCATCAATTACCTTGTATGTATAATCCCTCATCCACTTGACGCTCCTTGGACGACTTAGGGTATGGTCAACTGTCAAACCCTAATTGGTCATCTGAGTTAGTACTGATGCATTCGAAAATAATCGGAGACCTATTCTCCGATATTTCACTACCTTGGCCAAGGACTTGATTGCATCATCTTCCTTGAGCTGTCACCTCTTATACCGAGGGTGGACGATCCCATCTTCACCATTCAATCGTCTTTGCAAACTTCTTGATGTACGCGAACTAAGACTGTTGATTAGAGACTCGTTGGCCATAGCCAAAGTACAACCGTCCGTCCATAAGACGTCTTTGGTGTCTCAGGTCTAAGGACCACTTATACAACCATGACGTGAATCAACCTGATTGACAGTTTGGTTATAATACCATTCAGGGATTCGTACGGATCAATTCAGTGAACTCTTTCCACTAAAGAGCACCCACTATCTATCCTTAGTGTCTCCACAGTAATGGCTATGGGACCGGCCATACTCATCACATGAGCGAGGCTAGATAGTGTTATTCTAGCCGGATACTTTGATGTCCTTCTCATGTATCCTTTGAATATGAATGTTTAGAGCACATGCTTAAAGACTAGTGAGATCCGTATTATGATCTCATCATAATTCACTAAGCCCGATCATGTATTCACAGACTTCATTATAAGAATCACATGTGCACTATAATGAATATGTTGTATTAATGAACATGGAACGAGATGTGGAATGTGTGATTGGCTTGCCGGCCACATATATTTCCATCATCTTGGATGTCGCCTTCCAGTGTTCCTGCCTGCATTGTTGCTTCCACGATCGCGCTCTGTCATCAGCAGTGCTCACACTCGTGCGCCTGATACCTGAGTGCATGCATCTTCATGCGCCTCGATGTCTTCTCAACCACGCATCCGCGTGGCTGTTGCACCCTACACGCCTGCATCTGCGCGCTCGTGTGCACCCAGAGCCCAAGGGCGCGGTGTCGCTCACCCCAATGCAGCTACACGCTCAACCGTGGTGACTGGCCATCCGCGCAGTCATCGTGCCTTGCGCACCAGCCTCTGCGCAGGCGTGTGCACGCGCCTCACGTCCAAGTGCCCAACACCCACTCTATGCATATGTGTACTCTTCCCCAAGCAACACTCGTCCACGTGTACTCGGCTGGCCCTCGTTGTCTCGCCCCCCACCTGAAACGCACCGCGTGGCCCCTCCGTGCCCACGCGCTAGTGCAGCCCTGCATTCCCGTGTTCGCATGTTCACTCGCTCTAACACTCATTCGCATGTGTGCCCTTGTTCGGCCCATTCATCGTGCACCTTCGCACCCCTTCACCCGCCTGTCGGCACTTTTGATGTTCATCCGGCGCCTAGTCATCGTGTATCCCTCTGTGTTGATCTATGCCACTCCACAGACTCTAGGACTACAACCCGCCAGGTTCAATCATCTTCCCTCTTCTTTGAAATATTATTATTCCTTTCACTGTCGTCCCCCTATTTGCTCCGCTGCCTAGTATTGTCAAGAATTTACAAACTTGCAAGAATAGCCACCATTTCTTCGAGAGATAGGGATTCTTCTAGATATTGAATTGGGTTTACTCTCAGAGAAGGTTGTGGATGCCTCTAGACATTAGTTTTCCCACACTTTGTTTGCCTCTAAGCCAGTTGACGGGTCATTTGGAGCTTGATTGCTGCCTAGACCCTTCCATCATGTTAGCAAATCAACACTTATTCATTGGATGACTTGTATTTCTCATTGAGTTTTAAAACTTCCACATTCATTCTTATGTGTTGCATTTCATCATTTTCCCCAATGGTGTAACACAAGTTGCTTGATCCTTGCAGTCGTGTTACATCATATCATGCTCTCATCATAATTCATTAAATCATTGCACGCATTCATAGACATCAACTATAAGCATCACACATATATTATTATGAATATTGAGAAAGATATATAATTGGATTTTTCATTGTAAGCCACATATACATTTATATCTGCCAGATATAATGCCAAATTTAAAAAAAAAAAAAATGGATTTTGAGTTCAATAGAATAATTTATAAAGTAACTTTTAAGTATATAAGTCTTTATTAGGAAATTTTGAATATCAATGATGTAAAAAATTATACATAACAAGAAAATTCACTAATATAGAAAGAAGTAGAGAAATTTCAAAACTAATAGTAACAAAATTACAAAATTATATCAGTTGTGTTTTCAAAAAAAATTATGAAATATTATGAATTGTAGTTAAGAGTAAATCAAGTGAGTTTGGAATTTTAGCATAAATATGTATAGATTTAACGTTCACTTTTTAGAAAGTTATCGAGAGAGATTTAATTGTCTATGTTGTAGACATCTGCTTAGACATTTAATTCTCAACGACATGGAAAATGATGCATATATATTTAAAATTAAATAAACTTGTTTTAAAAGTTTAAATTGAACATCGTTTAATTTTATGGTTCATAAACCTGATAAAGATTTTATTTAAATGATGTATAAAAAATTTGAGATGTTTAACATTCATAGAGATTTAAATTTTAATCTTGTCAAAAACATTTTAGGCATTAAAATGTCAATGCTTTCAAAAAATTTAGATGATTTTACTTTAAATGTTGTAAAAAGATAAAATGATATTTAGTTTTCAATCATTTATAAAATTAAATAGATAATTATTTTCTCATGTTTTATAATGATGTGTGAAGTTCAATACTTTAGAAAAAAAACTTATAATCTTGAATGATGTGTGAAGTTTTATTGATATTTTTTTCAGTGGTTTTAATTTTTTTTAGAGATTACTTTGTGATATTGAAGAAATTTTTATGGAGATTTAATTTTATATGCCTTTGAAAATCACATAGGTATTTAATTTTTAAAGTCTTATAAAAATTACACATATTTAATTCTCAATGCCCATCATTATTTGGAGATATTTGTTTGCCAATGTTTTTTAGCTTTGAAGGAAGAAAAAACTTAATAATTTATGAGTGTATTTTAAAGATTCTAAATAATTTGATATATGTATTTTAAGTCTCAGTCTTAAAAATCCATGAATAAATTTATTACATATGAAATTATTAAAATACACAAGTTAGTAGAAACATCACTATGTAATCACAAAATATTTTATAAATTCAGATATTCTACTAGATGGCATGCACGTCTAAACATTATTTCACATAATAGATGTTATCATCAGTTTTTGATGTTTTGATGTACTGCAAAAGACAATTTATCGATGCCTACTAGTAAGTGATGGGCCCTTGAAGGAGATCCTCTTAGAAGCTTAAAATAATCCTCTAAAAGTGCGTAGATACCGACAAAATACTTCGACATATTAATCTTAGACATAATCGTCTATCTCATCTACACCTTTTTAGAGGTGCAGAGTTTTCATTTTATCTTGTTATGATTTATTGTGCATTAAATTATCTTCGAACATATTTTACATGCCTTAGAAATAGAAAATATATCTTTTGGGCGTGTTGGCTTTTGATCTTATGATGAAAAGTGGTCAATACAAGGCTTTTAAATTTAGTTAGTATTGTTGCTAGTTTTGTTTTTCCTATGTTTGAGTTTTTTTTTCAAAGATATTGTGATAATGTACGACCCTGGCCCTTCAGTGGCCTATATAAGCCCCCATTGTAACTTTAAGGGATTATTATTAAAGTGTTCTATTTTGTTGAGAAACATGTTCTACATTTCCTGTGTTCTCTTTTTTATAGAGTGCTCTATTGTTTGTGAACTCAAGCGTTGGAGTGGATAGTTATGTGAATTTAGTACTTAGTTGATTCAAGTTGGGTAAGATTTGTTGATTCAAGTCATGGTTCTGTGTTGTTTCTACCTTATGGCTGCATCATGTGTCCATCCTTTAGATGTATCCATGCAATCTTCAGGACATTGAATCCTTTAGATGTTTATGTGATAGGTTGGGTTTCCAACCTGTGGGGTACCAAGCTACACTTTGCATTCTATAATATACAAAAAGTCTATGCCGACTATCTTATGGAACCCTACTTTCATTGGTTACCGTGCAGGTAGTGTCCTTCATCTCTTTCATTCTCTTAGAGTGACTTATGATATGGAAAACTGTCAATACCTAACTGCTGACTCCAGTTAGTATAGATTTATAGGATAATCATCAAAGAACTCACTTGATATTCCACTACTTTGGCCAAGAACTTCATCACATTGTATTCCTTGAGTTGTCTCCTCTTATACTAGGGGAGGAAGATCACACATTGATCACTCATTCATCTACATGAGCTTCTTATTGTATTCGAGCTAAGAAAATTTTGGAATTCCATGAATGGAAACTCGTAGGTCATGTTAAAAGCATAAGCATCCATCCACATGGCTTTAGTGTCTCATTTCTAATGACCACTTAGACAATAATGATTTGAATACGCCTGACTGATAGTTTGGTATAATGATATTCAGGAATTAATACATGTCAATTTAATGAACTATTTTCTCTAAAGAACCAATTATGTGGCATTTGTGTCCCTGAGCTAATGACCATCGATGCAATGACCCAATGCCTTTTTGATATTCATGGTTAGGATGAGGTTTTAAATCAGGATGGAACATCCTTGATGTCTCATGTATTGAAATGAAGAAAAATATGTAATTGTAAGAACCACTGCCATGAGGTAATCAGAAACCCTTGCTAATAGCAGTGTTGGAGCCCTTGGTGAGGTTGTGATGCTCGATGAGCGTTTAATGGCACTAAAAAATATGACACTAAATGTATTTTTTATCCTTGAATAAGAAACTAGGGGCACCCACTACACACCAACCATATTACACTTTCTCTGTTAGTCAATCAACCTCCTAGCTTAGTGCAATACTACTAACACAATTTGATATCCATCAGACATCATTATCACAAATCAAGGAATGATATTCTTATCCTCTCATGTTGTACAGGGAGGGCAAGAATAACCCACTCACTTACTCATAAATGACACTGGTTTCTTAAGAGCATAGCAGTTGCCCCTGTAGAGCATACTTTATCTGCTCTTTGGTAATTTTTACATACACAAGTTTTATCTGCTCGTTGGTAATTTCATATACAAGGAAATTCTGATAGGAAATATTAATGAGATACTCATGATTGTGAAATACTCAACGCCAGTGAGAACATTGAATGCGGCACAATGCTCACACCGGAAAACACAATGACAAGATTGGCGAAGTTACTCCCTGTTACAAGGATTTTGAATATACTCAAAAATATTTTTTAATTGAAAAACACACAATGATATTTTTTTATGGAGAAAAAGAAAAGCTGAATTTTTCTATTATACTACTTGAGAGGCTCTCAACTAAGGAAGTCCAAAATAGCACTATTTTCCTAAATATAGTTACTTCAGGATAAAGTGCCAATCATCTAAAGTCACTATATTTAGGAAAATAGTGCTATTTTTGTTTCAACAAAAATATTTACTGAATGGTGAAGGATCAAGTTTATGACCTTTTGTTTTTAATTCCAATTATCGTAAATTCAAAAAATTTAATTCTAAAATTACTTATTGAAAGTAAGTTTGACAAGGTAAAAAATATTGAATGGTTAATAGATTTCATTTATTTCTATCTCAGTTAAAATAAAAATTAATTTTTTGATTTTTTAACTACAGAAATCACATATATCATGCCATTAATTGAATTGGAATGCATAAACTGAGTTATTAAATCCACTAAGGAAACAAATGTTAATTACAATAATGATTAATATTTTTTGTATTTTAATTTAAAATTTTCAAGTTCATAAATTACATTTGTAACATCACTAATTTAATTATAAACTTTAATAGATGTTAATAAAATTAAGAAAAAAACACTATTTATTGCTATTTTTAAAACCCAAGTATACCTTTTCAAATTTAAAGTTTTAGTTCCTAGATTTCACATATAGTTAGACAAATTAAATGGAACATACATATAACATATTCAAATATCTGAAGAATTATATATTAAGCGTTTGATGGACTACATTTATCAACAGTTATGTTTAATTTTATAATTATTTTAATTAATAAGCTTAATATGATTCTCTCGTAATTCATGTATAGTCTCACTAATCTAAATAAAACGTATAAGATGTGAATTTTAATTTCTCAAAGGAAATTCTCTCAACCCACTAAAATAAAGAAGAGATCTTGGTTCAGGTAGACAGCAAGATATACGTATACAAAAGAAAAAAAGGAATACGCTGAAAAACAACACAGAATCAACCATTGAAAAAGTGAGGAGCAAGAGAGAAGCAGGGCTAGATTTTTTTCCTGATAATTGATTTTTATCTATTTCAGATTCAAAGTATAAGAATACTGCATAAAAAAATCAAGCAATTTGATTGTAAAAAAATTAGCCACTCTTTCAAAGTCTAATATTTACCATCACACTAATGAATGTTAAAGTGGGGGATAAATCCGGAGATATTTACCGGTCCACAGGTGGGACCCATGCATAAATCCGCTACAAAAAAGACCAGCCTTCTTACGTTTGCCCTTCCTGAGATTTATCCGTCTCCTTGCTTAAACCCTAGCCGCTTCTCTTCTTCAGTGCCCAGAGGTACGTACTTCGTCGTGCTCTAGAAGTTTGGTATGATCTCGTTTCTTCTTGATTCGCTTATCGAGTTCTTCTTTCATTGATGTTCATGCGTAGCTCCCTCTTCTTGGCAACCCAGCTGCTTCGAATGATCTTAAGTTTTTTAAGACTGTATTTGATCGAGATCAATGATCATGATGAGTAGATTTTGTAGTTTCTTTTTCAATCCGTTTGATTGATTTTTCGTCATCGATGTCGACGGCCGTGTAGAAGAGACGTCCGTTGAACGCTGGGTTTTGCGATTTTCGATTTCTTTGTTATTTCCGAAGTACCTACTGCAGAGTTCTATGTATGAAACTGGTCTGTTGTTTAGACTTTGTGTCATCGCACTCTTTAGCATGTTTCTTCCGGCGATCTAAGTGCAATACTGAGGTTTGAAGTTGTGGCAGGTGAGACAAGATGGCGTTTATGAGCAAAGTCGGGGGCATCCTTAGGCAAAGCATTTGTAGAAATGCTTCGCCAGCGCAACAACTTCGTCACATGTCTTCTAATAAATTGTTCGTCGGAGGTAAATTATTTCAGCCCGAAATATCATCTCAGCATGTAACCGTTTCTTCATGGTGGTTTGATCGTCATGTGTCTTTCTTAAACTGACTCTAGGTCTCTCCTTCGGCACTGATGATCTTACGCTTAAGGAAGCATTCGACAGCTTTGGTGAAGTCACTGAGGGTGAGCTTTTCTCTATTATTATATGTCTTAAGTGTCTTTGATCACAAGGAAAATTCATGTATTTATGTTTTCTCATTGGATGGTTTTGGCATAATTTATGATGGGTTCAGTATAATTTATATCCGCGTATTTTTCTCCTCGTTTTTTCATTATAACGTAGTAGTCTGCCGTCAGGCTGAATTCGATCTGATCAATCGCCCCAATTTGGCTTGAACTTGTCAAGATGGTCGTTTGATGATCAATTATCCATTCCATCTGTTTCTATCATGATCAAGATGGCCATTTTTGGTTGTAATTTGGTCGATCACCAAATCGGATCAAACGCAATGTAATCTTAAGATTCGTTTTATCCCACATTCTCAGTCATGATTGTAATAAAAGTCTCAATCGATATCAGTTACCCTGATCAGCCGAAAAGGTCAGTTTGATCGGTTGGCCCATCCGATGATTTAATGTCTTTCAGATTAATGGGCTCATCAAACTAGATCGTCCCAGTAAGCAGAACGGGTCCATTAGGCTCATTTGATCGATCATGTTGAATCCCTCGAGAATTACTTTTTCATTTTTTCATCAATGAGCCTCATCTCTCAACTTCACTTGAGTTTTTTTGCACTTACTCTAATTCTTATCGGAATGTAAACAAAGATTATTGATTTTTATCATTATACTGCGCACAGCAAGAGTGATCACAGACCGAGACAGCGGTAGGTCTAGAGGATTTGGGTTTGTGAACTTCACCGACGGCGAATCTGCCAAGTCGGCTTTAGAAGGAATGGATGGCCAGGTTTGCCGCTCTCTCTCTGGCTTTCTCTCACTTTCTATTTCTTTAGAAGAACCTCACTTTTCTTTCCCTATCGATAAAAAATTTAATTGTTATTTATGGATACCCATCTCTTTCTTTCGCTTTCTGTATACCTCTACCGATTAAATACATTAACCTGGCGCAAGGAAAATATATCTTCTCTCTCAAAATCGAATGTCTTTGTGATCTCTCTCCACTTGTACATCTGTACGGATTTCTCTCTACATGTATCGACGGATTTCTACCAACCTCATTCCAATTTCACATTCAATGGCTTTAATTTTTGATCTTATACAGTGTAAAATCTTGGTTATTAATGTTAGGAATTAAACGGAAGGAATATTCGGGTGAGCTACGCCAATGAAAGAACGGGCGGCGGCGGCCGAGGCGGTTATGGCGGCGGCGGCGGCTATGGCGGCGGCGGCGGCGGTTACAGAGGCGGAGGAGGATACGGCGGCGGCGGCGCCGCCAACGAGGACTTCTAAGTGCTCTTCTTTCCTTCACTCTCTATACGATTTTCTTTTTGACTTATCTCGGGTTGAAATAGGCTTAAAATAGAGCGAAATTATCTTGTTGACCTATGGGTAAACCTCTTTTGGGCTGTTGACTTGGGTCTCTCCTCCACGGCCCATTATCTCTCTCTCTACATTTCTCTCTCTCTTCACTCTTCCACTGGAGGCAGCGGCGATATTATAATAACAGTCAGTGGGTGACTCGTTATGATATCTCTCAGAGGCCTGCTTCTCAGGCCAAGAAAGCGAATGCTTAACTGCTCTGGCTTACGTTGCTCTCTCTCTCTCTCTAAACTTCTCTCTCTAGTTCACTCCAATTCATTCTCTCTCTATCCCACCCTCTACTTCTTCTTTCCCTTATACCACTCTAGACATCTCTCTCTAGTTCACCCCCATTCATTCTCTCTCTGTCCCTTCCTCTCTTTCTTTCCCATGTCCCTTCCTTTCTCTAAACTTCTCTCTCTAGTTAACTACCCTTCATTTCTCTCTCTAACCCTCCCTCTCTTTCTTTTCCATGTCCCTTCCTCCCTCTTAACTTCTCTCTCTAGTTCACTCCCATTCATTCTCTCTCTATCCCTTCCTCTCTTTCCTTCCCTTGTCCCTTTCTCTCTCTAAACTTCTCTCTCTAGTTCACTCCCATTCATTCTCTCTCTATCCCTTCCTCTCTTTCCTTCCCTTGTCCCTTTCTCTCTCTAAACTTCTCTCTCTAGTTCACTCCCATTCATTCTCTCTCTATCCCTTCCTCTCTTTCTTTCCCATGTCCTTTCCTCTCTCTAAAATTCTCTCTCTAGTAATCTAGTTCACTCCCATTCATTCTCTCTCTATCCCTCTATCTTTCCCTTATCCCATTCTGTCTCTAAACTTCTCTCTATTTCACTCCCATTCATTCTGACTCGAACCCTCCCTCTTTCTTTCCCTTGTCTGTTTCTCTCCCTAAACTTCTCTTTCTACTTACCTCCCATTCATAGGGATTGGGGATTCGGACAGATCATTCAAATGTTCGATCGGATCGGGCCTTCGAACGGTCGAATCCGAACACTGATCTGTCCAGTTCAGATCCGATCTGAACATGATCTGCGCATCTGTTCGGATCAGTTTGTTCGAACAAGATGGATGTTTGGATCGAATGTTCGAATACGATCCGTCAGATCGAATCGAATGTTTGAATCCAGCGGCTCCAGTGCCGGCCAGCAGCTGCCCATCGCCGCCCAGCGGCCGCCAGCTCCGGCCAGCGCTGCCCAGCGCCGCTCAGCGGCCCCAATCTTGGCCAGCAGTGCCAGCACGGCCAAACGGCCGCCAGCGGTGCTCATGGCCGCCAGCGACAGCCAGCGGCCGCCAGAGAGAAAGTCCCTGGCGGTCGCTGGCGCAGCTGGCCATTTGTTCGAACTTGTTCAAACAAGTTTGAACAAATGGCCATCGAACACGAACGAACCAAATTGTTTGTTTGAAACTTTCGATCGAACACAAATGGAGGGTCTGTTCGATCATAAGGTTCGAACAGATTGTTCGAATCGGCATTTGTTCGTTCGAATCTTTCGATCAAGATTCGAACGATCCGATCCGATCCAATCCCGGATGCCTACCCATTCATTCTCTCTCTATCCTTTCCCCTCTTTCTTACCCTTGTCCCTTCCTCTCTCTAAACTTCTCTCTAGTTCACTCCCGTTCATTCTCTCTCTGCCCCTCCCACTCTCTTTACACCCTTTCCCTGTCTAGTTCACTATCTCTCTACGCCCCTTTTTTTCTTTCCCTTATCCCATTCTCGCTCTACATTTCTCTCTCTAGGATACTTCCCTGTGTTTCTCTCTGATGGGGTCTATTTCAATGGAAAGTGGGCCTACATGGGAGATGGAAGTGGACTCTTCGTGGGCAATAAATAGGCCCATTTAAGAGGGGGGGGCCGCCTCCTGAAGTAAATAGACCAGCTGGCAGGAGTGAAGAAGAAGGTTAGGATTGAGGAAGAGGGTTGACCGGGGTCAAAGGAGAGAGGTGGAATGATTCGGATCGTGGTTGCGGGCACGTGGATGGGTCCCGGCGGGGACCGATAACGCGGACGGGCCAGCGACCTCCTTCTGAGCTGGCTTACCGTGGGCCCCACACGGGTTCTCTCTCTCTCTAGCGGCAGTCGCACCCCACAGGTGGCTATTTCTGATGTCAACCTGGGGAAGTCCAATCCCTGCTTAGCTGTATCCCTCTCTCTCTCTCTCTCTCTCTCTCTCTCTCTCTCTCTCTCTCTCTCTCTCTCTCTCTCTCTCTCTCTCTCTCTCCCTCTCTCTGTCCTCTATCCCTTCGTTTAGACTGACTGGGTTCATGGGTTATCTCTCTCTCTCTCTCTGTCCTCTATCCCTTCGTTACTGATTGGGTTCATGGGTTATCTCTCTCTCTCTCTCCTCAATCTATCTGCAGATGGACAGTTCTTGTATGTCTCTCTCCTCTATCTGTGGATGTGTTGACTTATGTTCCTCGGTCCTCTCTCTCTCAGTATGCAGATTGGCTGAGTTATGAATGTCTCTCTCCTCTATCTGTGGATGTATTGACTTATGTTCCTCTGTCCTCTCTCTCTCAGTATGCAGATGGGCTGGGTTATGAATGTCTCTCTCCTCTGTTTACTTGAGAGGATGGACTGAGTCATGAATGTCTCTCTCCTCTCTTTACTTGAGAGGATACACTGAGTCATGAATGTCTCTCCCCTCTCTTTACTTGAGAGGATGGACTGAGTTATGTATGTCTCTCCCCTTTCTTCACTTGAGAGGATGGACTGATTCATGAATGTCACTCTCCTCTCTTTACATGAGAGGGTGGACTGAGTCATGAATGTCTCTCTCCGCTCTTTACTTGCGGAAGGACTGAGTTTCTCTCCCCCCCACTCCTCTCTATCTGTAGATGCACTGAGTTCAAGAATGTCTCTCTCCTCTATCTCAATCTACAGATGGACAGAGTTTATGTTCCTCTATCTCTGTCTCTCTCTCTCTCATCTACCTGTCGATGGGTCTTAGCTCACGCTCTTCTCTCCTCTTTCTCTGTAGATGGACCCATTCGACGTTTCTCTCTCTCTCTCTATCGCTAGTTTCTAAACGGACTATGTGAGTTCATGGACAGAGTGAGTTCATATTCATCTCTCTCTCTCTCTCTCTCTCTCTCTCTCTCTCTCTCTCTCTCTCTCTCTCTCTCTCTCCCTTCTCTATCGCTGCTTAGCTGTATCCCTCTCGCTCACTCTCCTATCGTCAGAATGATTGGGTTCTCGCACCTCTCCATCTCTCTCTCTTCCCTCTCTATCACATTCACATTTCACAAGCTCAGCAGGAGATGATAGACCGTAAAAACCACGTATAATCTTATGGCGCGCGCGGGCCGGCAGAGCCGCGCCTTATTACGGCTGTGTTTACGTCACACGCGATAAATGGAGTAACGATCGTATCACACAATTCATCAAGGAAGTGGGGAGGGGGGGGAGGATCGAGAAACAGCGATGGCGGCGCCGCCGTCAGGCCGCCGCCGTGGAACTCTCCTCGTCGTCGCTGGCCACTCTTCGGGCCTCCGGCGAAGACGACGACGACGACGAGCTAGTGGTAGCACTAGAAGAGGAAGAAGAAGAAGAGGAGGAGAAGGCCTTGGCGGAGGGGGGAAGCTTGACGCCGTAGTAGTCAACGTACCAGCGGACGAACTGGCGGAGGCCGGCGGCGAGGTCGGTCGTGGGTCGATAATTGAAATCATGTCGCGCGAGGGAGACGTTGGCGTGGGTGAAGGGCACGTCGCCATTGCTGGGCATCTTCACCACCTTCTTCTTGGCCTTGACCCCGAGCAAGCCCTCCAGAATGCTCACCAATCTAGAAACCGGCACGGGGGAAGTATTCCCCAGATTGTAAACTCTCAACTGCGCCGGCCCCGTCTTCTTCCCCCCGCCGGGCGAGCCCGTGCTCTTCTCCGCCGTGTCCAGCGCCCCCAAACACCCCTTCACCACGTCGTCGATGTAGGTGAAGTCTCTCGCCACGTCTCCGCCCTTCCCCCCGCCGAACACCGCCACGGGCTCCGCCGCGAGCATGGCCTTGGTGAAGAAGAAGTAGGCCATATCGGGGCGGCCCCAGGGCCCGTACACAGTGAAGAATCGTAACCCGGTCAGGGAAAGCCCGTAGATATGGTTGTAAACATGCGCGATCTCCTCTCCGGCCTTCTTCGTCGCGGCGTAGAGAGACGCGGGCCGGTCGGTTCGGTGGGTCTCGGAGAAGGGGTTCTCCTCGTTGAGGCCGTAGACGGAGGAAGACGAAGCCCAGACGATGGCCGGCTGCGGGTCCGCCTTCTTCGCCGCGGCTTCTAGCAGAGAGACGAAGCCGGCGATGTTGGACTGGACGTAGGACTGGGGGTT
Source organism: Wolffia australiana (assembly GCF_029677425.1). Lineage (NCBI taxonomy): Eukaryota > Viridiplantae > Streptophyta > Magnoliopsida > Alismatales > Araceae > Wolffia > Wolffia australiana. The sequence continues at coordinate 6,668,891 of NC_135841.1, read as the reverse complement.
CTTGAGCGCGTAGCGGACCCCGGCTTGGGCCGCGAGGTGGAGGACGTGGGAGAAGGGGACGACGTCGAAGAGCTTGGCGAGGAGCGCGGCGTCGTTGATGTCGCCGGCGACGACGAAGACGCCAGACTTGGCGAGGAGGGCCTGGCGAGCGCGCTTGAGAGAAGGGTCGTAGTAGGAGTTGAAGTTGTCGAGGCCGAGGACGCCGTCGCCGCGGGACTTGAGCGCGAGGGAGCAGTGCGAGCCGACGAAGCCCGCGGCGCCGGTGACGAGGACGGAGAAGCCGTTGGGGCGGCGGGGCGTGGCGGAGAGGCGGACGCGGCGCTCCCAGGCGGCGCCGCCGGCGGAGAGGAGGCGGCGGTGGGGGGTGGCGGCGGCGCCGCCGCGGGAGGGGATGGAGAGAGTGAAGAAGAAGACGAGGAGGGCTGCCAAGCAGAGGAGGAGTTTGGAGGAGGAGGAGAGGAACTTGGCGCTGTTCACTCGCCGGAGATAGCTGTTGTAGCGTTCCAGCTTCGCCGTCTTGCTGGAGTCCGCCGGGAAGCCCATCGTAGGAACAAGGGGAGCTTTTTTTTTTTTTTTTCCTTTTTTTTTTCCTCTTGCTGAAGCTCCCCCGGCGGAGAAGAGCCACTCGGGGGGGTTTATAAAGGAGTACCCGGGCGAGTCCGAGCCGGTAATTATTAAATGTCGGGTAATTATTAAATGACGGTTTTGCCCCTGACGAAGCTTCGTATTATCATTTTAGGGCCATTTCTGGGCTGCCGGTGCCCCCGTGCCGGCCCAAACCACGGGTTTCTTGACTTTTTTACTTATTTGAAATTACGCTTTTGCCCTGCGGAAATTATTAGTGGATGGGTAATATTTTTATATTTTAGCCCGCCGGTACGATGATTTGGCACTTGTCAGGGGTGCTCGCGAATATATATTTTTTTGACTTTCTGTGATTAGTAAGAGTGATTTGTAAATTGGATTTTTTAAAAAAGGGAAATGACAGAAATGACCTGGGCGCTTAATTGAATGAGATACGTAGCGCATAAATCTTCGCGCGTGAGATATGGCGGGCCCCATGAATACCGCTGTAAAGCACCTCCATACCCATCTCTATCTCTTTTCTTTGCCTTTCCGTATCTCCATCTCTCTCTCTACCTGATTAAATATAATTGAATTAACTACGGCATCATAAATTGTCGTGGAGATTACTCTGAGCACATGGAGGACGTCGGTTAGCGAGATGGAACTATATGCAGAGAAAATCTAGAGAGAGAAAGAGTATCTCTGGGGTTTAACAGGTCAGGCAGCGACAAGGGCAGGGCCTAGAGAGAGAGAGACTAGAGAGAGAAAGAGAGACGGCAAACTGCAGGAGAGCTGGCGGCAGAAGCTGCCAATATCTTCCCTGATTGGATGTATCTCCTCCTTCCGCCGAGTTCGCCCATCTCTCTCTCTTCCATTGTTTAACTGGGAAGAGAGAGAGATGGAGATAAAGGACAGAGAGATAAATAGTGGGGCGGAGTGGAGGTTGAGAAGTAATGGCGAGTGCGGCGGGTACAGTGAGAAGGTAGAGAGAGAGAGACGCGTTTGGGATCTCGGATAGAGAAAGATATCAACGCATTCACTCCCGCTCACGGTTTTGAGGACCCGCCCAGCTCGTCTTTCCGCGCATGCAGACATCCACGTTCTCCATCTGAGCTCAGAGAGACCCATCTAGAGATTATGATAGATAGATAGATAGATAGACAGATAGATAGATTAATAGGTATGTCGATAGATAGATAGATTGATTTATAGAGAGAGACAGAGATAGATAGATAGAAAGATGGATAAATTGATTGATAGAGAGAGAGAGATAGATAGATTGATTGATAGAGAGAGACAGAGATAGATAGATACATAGAAAGATAGATAGATTGATTGATAGAGAGAGACAGAGATAGATAGATAAATAGAAAGATAGATAGATTGATTGATAGAGAGAGACAGAGATAGATAGTTAAGTAGATACATAGAAAGATAGATAGATTGATTGATAGAGAGAGACAGAGATAGATAGATAGATAGAGAGATAGATGGAGAGAGAGACAAAAAAAATGCAGCATTATGTCCGTGACAAAACTTTGACCTTTTATCGCCATTTTAATGTCGAGGAGAGATGGGACAGTGAAGGAGGATGCACTTTCTCTGTCTACACTTTACTGTTTTGTAGTTATAGGCATCTGCAGGCGGATAGATGAGAGAGAAAGAGAGAGAAAGAGGGCCAGGTTAATATGAATGCCTGCTGCCTTCTGTGCGACGATACCCATTTGTGCAATGGAGTAGTTGTCCAACCAGCGGACGAGGCCAGCTCTGCCTCGGCAGCTCTATTCCCATTCCCTGCTCAGGAATGTTGTGCCCAGACACTGTTTCTAGCTAACTAGATAGATAGACAGATAGATAGTTTGGTAGATAGATGTATAGATGGAGAGATAAGAGTCAGAGTGAGAGACAGATTGTGATGTCTAGAACTACGAATGGAGAGAGAGATCGATTGAGAGATAGAGAGAGGAATAGATAAAGTAATGGATAAAGATAAGTTGGTAGATGGAGAGAGAAATAGATAGTAAAATCAAAGATGTAGAGATAGATGGAGAGGAAGATAGATTGGAAGATGGATGATGGGGTGCGATAGATAGATAAAGTAATATATATAGAGATTGATAATGTAATGGATATAGAGATAGAGAGACAGATGATGGAAAGAGATATAGATAATTTAGTTGATTCAGAGATAGATGGAGAGACAGATGATGGAGAGAGATATAGATAATTTAGTTGATTCAGAGATAGATAATGCAATGGAGTAAAAAAAAGATAATGCAATGGATTCAGAGATAGATAAAGACACATATGATGGAGAGAGAGAGATAGATAATGCAGTGGATTCGGAGATAGATAGGGAGACATATGATGGAGAGAGAGATAGATAATGCAGTGGATTCAGAGATAGATGGTGAGATGGATGATATATTGGATTCAGAGATAGATTGAGAGCCAGACGATGGAGAGATAGATATATAATGGAATAGATACAGAGATAGATGATGGATATAAAGGTGTATAGAGAAGTATATTAGATAGACAGGAAGAGAGATTGATGGAGAAAGGGACTGATAGACAAAGTAATCGGTATAGAGATATAGAGAGAGAGATTAAAAGATAGGGAGAGAGATATATGGAGAGGTAGATTAAAAGATAGGGAGAGAGATAGATGAAGAGGACTGTAGAAAAAGTGATCGATATAGATAGATAGATAGATAGATAGATACATGGATAGCTTAGCCATTCTGTCACTAAATTAGCGACTAGAGATGAGAATCTAGGACAACACGCGGACAGCTTGCTTTCAGACGAGCTGTATCCGCTTTCTCCCACGAGGACGGACAAGGACACAAGATGAGCCTCTCAAATCCTCTCTCTAACTTATCTCTCTCTCCTCGCTGGCTGTCGGTTCCCTCTCGTTACGTCATTCACGTGAAAAAGCGTGGCCAATGGCGGTGGTCCACGTCGGTGACGGTCAATGTCTCTCTCCAACAGATGAAGACGTATCCTGTACCACCGACAGACGATCTTCATCCGACATAATACGTAAAAATAAAAAAGCCCACCATTCGAATTAAAATAGGGAGAGAAGTAACTAGAACGGGATACATTTATTCCATCACCCGCTCGTTTCGAGATTATTTTCTGGATTGGGAATCGGAGTCTGTTAATTTAATACGTCAACAGACAATTTTTTTCAGAGACGATTAAATGCCACTAAAATTGATAATTTTCTCCAGTAAAAAACTGCGTATGATGACAAGCGGCAGGTTGATTTCAGTTCCATAAAATCAAAACCACCAGGCCAATGCATCGATTTAAGTTACTAAATAATGAGATGGTATTCATAGAATATTTGCTCTCGCATGACTTTTGGTAATATTAAAGGGAGTGACAAGTGCCAACAATGTACCCAAAAATTCGACGTCTCCAGAGAAATTCCACGAGACCGAGATCACTTGTTTTTTTTTTTCTATGTTGAATGTATCATACTAAACCTATTTCTTTTTCCATTTTGGTCAATAAATGAAGTGACCGACGCGGTCTTATCATATATATTTTAACCATTGTAAGATGTGGATCCATACTATCACGTCATGTATAAGTGTAACCAATACAATAGAACCGACCAAGTCTTTTTTAAAGGAACCCAGCCTACGTCTTTTTGCTCAATGAGAGAAAATCATTTGAAGAGTAATCGTTTGCCGGCCGAGTTTTTTCTTATTTGAAAAATAATTAGTCCTTTGATCCCATGATCCATATACTTGAAACCCCGATCCTTGACAAGGTTGAACTTTCCATAGAAATAGCGATCGTGTCACAGCGAGAGAGAGAGAGAGAAAGATAGATTGAGAGAGACAGAAAGAAAGAAAGACATATATATAGATGCGAGAGAGAGAGAGAGAGAAAGAAAGATATATATATATATATATATATATATATATAGCGAGAGAGAGAGAGAGAGAAAGAAAGAAAGACATATATATATATAGATAGAGATAGAGAGAGAGAAAGATAGCGAGAGGAAGAGAGAGAGAGGAATTTCCAATGGAGCTCCCCCGAAGCTATGAACCCGATCTTCCCTCCCCACTTCCTCTCTCTCTCTCTCTCTCTCTCTCTCTCTCTCTCTCTCTCTCTCTCTCTCTCTCTCTCTCTCTCTCTCTCTCTCTCTCTCTCTCTCTCTAAAAAAACTATCTCTCGGCAAGAAGAGAGAGATGAAAGAAAAGACGTCAAAGAGGGGAGTAATTGACTTGCATGGGCACGCGGTCACAGTCGGCGAGGAGCTCGCGCAAGAGAGAGAGAGACAGAGAAGGAGGGGGTGTTCCCTGTCGAGTGTTCCCCACTTTTTCTCTCTATCTACAAAAAATTAAAAGGAACCTCCTTTTCTCTTCATCTTCTCTTCCACGCAGCGCGAGATCGATCATAAAGACGACCCTCGTGCCCTCTCCTTAGACCGACGGTAGCATAAACCTCATGGAAGATGGGCCTACAACCCCTCCCCCGTGATCTAGAAAGAGAAAGAGAGAGATTCAGACGAATTGATAGAATCATGTACAGAGAAACTCATTCGTTGATTGGTAGGTACTTAGATAAATTGAAAGAGAGAAACCAGGGAAAGAGAAGAGAGAGAGAGATGATGATAGATTGGTAGGTAGATGAATGGTAGATAGAGAGAGAGCAGGGGAAGAAAAGAAAGAGAGATGGAAAGGAGATGGGGATAAATAGGTTGTTATATAGAGAGAAAAAACATGGGTTGTTATATAGAGAAGAGAGAGTGAGAGTCATAAATGAGAGAACCATGAAGAGTCATAGAGGGAGTGAAACATAGAGAGAGAGAGAGAGTCATAGAGAGAGGTCATAGAAAGAGAACCATCGAGAGAATTGCATGGAGAGAGTGAGAGTCATAAATGAGATAACCGTAGAGAGAGAGAGTCATGGAGAGAGAAAAACATAGAAATTAGAAAGAGAACCAAAGAGAGAGAGAGAGTCATGGAGAGAGAAAAACATAGAAAGAGAAGGTCATAGAGAGAGAGTCATGGAGAGAGAAAAACATAGAAAGAGAAGGTCATAGAGAGAGAGAGAGTCATGGAGAGAGAAAAACATAGAAAGAGAAGGTCATAGAGAGAGAGTCATGGAGAGAGAAAAACATAGAAAGAGAAGGTCATAGAGAGAGAGAGTCATGGAGAGAGAAAAACATAGAAATTAGAAAGAGAACCAAAGAGAGAGAGAGTCATGGAGAGAGAAAAACATAGAAAGAGAAGGTCATGGAGAGAGAGAAAAACATAGAAAGAGAACCAAAGAGAGAGAGAGTCATGGAGAGAGAGAAACATAGAAAGAGAACCAAAGAGAGAGAGAGAGACAGACATGGAGAGAGAAAATCATAGAAAGAGAACCAAAGAGAGAGAAAGAAAAATGAGATAACCATACAGAGAGAAGGTCATAGAGAGATAGAGAGTCATGGAGAGAGAAAAACATAGAAAGAGAACCATAGAGAGAGAGAGAAATGAGATAACCATAGAGAGAAGGTCATAGAGAGAGAGAGAGAAATGCATAGAGAGAGTGAGTCATAAATGAGAGAGAGGGAGTCATGGAGAGAGAAAGACATAAAAAGATAACCATAGAAGGAGAGAAATACAGAGATAAAATCACATAAGCAGTGAGAGTCAATCAATGGTTCTCTCCATATAGAGAGTGATAGTTAGAGAGAGAAAGCCATAGAGAGAGAGAGAGAGAGAGATGGGTGAGGGGGGAGGAGTGGGACATGGCCCCACGCGTTTGGGCAGGAGAAGCGCACATGCTGGCGCCGATAGGACAGATGGGCTCTGCCCATATTTTATTAATTTATTACAAGAAACGCGAGAGGACAACAACTGCTCTGAACTGGAAGCATTCAAGACCAAACAAAGAACAACGACGATCCCTCAAATCTTCAATCCCCCACCGACGTCCTTCTTCATCATCTTCTGCCCCCAAATCTTCTCTACTGTTCATTCATCCGCTTATTCTTGATCCTCATCTCAATAATGTTGACCTTCTTAACTAACCCTTGTAGAGAGAGAGAGAGAGAAAATATTGAGTCCTCCGTAGTGGGAACCTTCAAATATTGTCTTACTGGCGGATGAACCTTCAAATATCTGATCCACATGCCCCCAATTATGAACAATTCGGTGCCGACATTCAAAGAGGCTTTACATTTCTCCTTCTCTCTCTCACTACCTCTTAAGAGATAGAGAGAGAGAGAGAGATTCAGTCGAATATATCCTGTACTTCGATTATGCTGTGTTGGCTGAAACCAGGGAGAAACAAGTTTAGAGAATTAGCGTGCGAGATATTTTAAAAAAGACCCCCGGTAAATTTCACACTCACTGCTCGTCCTTGGCCACGCGGTAGTATTTCTCGGCGTGCTGGCGTTGACCGATCAGCTGGGCGAACCTCTCGTCGTGGGTGATGACGATCAGCTGGAAGTTCTCTTGACCCCGTCGGTCCTCCATTATTCTAAGTCAAAATCAAGAAATAAGTCAAAGTCAACGCGAGAGGGGAGGGTCAGCGGTAATACCTCAAGAGGGCCGCTGCCAGGCTCTCGGTATTGGGCCCGTCCAGGTTGGTAGTGGGCTCGTCCAGCGCCAGAATCCCACAGTTTAGGCAGAATGTCTCCGCCAAGGCCAGCCTTATTATCAGCGAGGCCAGCACCTAAATAAAATTACAAAAAAAGCAACATTAAAAAGAAAATAATGTAGGAAACACTACTTGAAAACATCAAAATAGAGAAATAAAATAGAAACAAGTAGGAAATAGAGTAAAAAATACAACAGGAAAATAAAGTAGAAAATACAAGAAAAAATTAAAATAGAAAAATCTGAAGTAGACAATTCAATAAACAGAAAATATATTTTTTTCAAAAAAAGAAAAAATTTAACTATTGAAGTTAAATTAAAAATATAAAATATAATAAACATAAGATAGAAAATACATTGAAATAAAATTATCATTCGGAAGTTAAATTAAACTAAAAATAACATAAACTATAAATTAAAAACAAATTGAAATATAAAATAAGATAGAAATAATATAAAATCAGAAGGAAAAAAATAAACAAAGAATAAGTCAAAGGGTCACCCCTTTTTTCTCGTCTTTTGCATTGACCAGACCCAGCACACTGGAGAAGAGAGAGATACCTTCTGCCCGGCGCTGCATCTTCCACGCATCTCCAGCTCAGCATCTCCAGTCTGCATCAGTACCTGCGGAGGGTTGAGCAGAGAAGCGTTGACTGACAGAGTAATTTGGGAAAAAGTCAAACCCTGGCGGTCTTCGGCTGACTGACCTTGTAGCTGTAGGATCTCGTCCCTACGCCTTCCGAGTCGGAATGGATACTGATATAATCGATGTCCTGCCCTCTGTAGGTCTGTTGCCATAGTTCCCTAATGAGCTTGTTGATTTCTTCCATTTTCATCGAGTGAAAACGCATCAGCGCCCTAAACATGGAAGGTGATACAATCAAATCATATAATTACATTAATCGTGAATGAGATATGATAAGATTATTCATGGAAGGTAGATAAAAAAACACTCTTCACATGCTTCTATGTCATCTCCATAGACTTGTGTTGGAGAAGAATTTTGATTAAACTTGAAGAATGAAGTGCATATATATATATATGCAAATGTGGCGCATATAAATGTACAATGAAACGGAGTTTTGTCTATATACATGCATTTTGACACATTTTATTAGATATTTTAATGTAGGGAACGCATTTCCATATTTTTATGTCGAGAAAATATTTTCTGGGAGAAACTCACTTGTCAAGTGCATTATAGTATCTGTCCAGATCTTTATTCGCCATTTCGGTGGTCTGCATAAAGAATTCCACGTCAGCAAACAACAAGACCCGATGCCCTAAAGAGAAGATGAAACCTTGAGTTGAATCAGTTGATAAAAATATCTCTTGTCAATGTCGTTGTATTGAGTCTGCTTAAGCTCCAGTCTGTTTTTTGACACATTGCTTTGGTATACTGAAATGGTGCCTTGAAACCTATGTAACTGCATCAGAACCAAAGAAATAAAAACATTTTAACGTGGGTATATCATAATATTATTAATATTATTCTTACCTCTGAAAGAAGTCTCTCTTTTTCTTTGAAAAGTTTCTTGAGGTCTGCCTCAAAGGTTGAAACCCCGCCAATGTTCAATATTTTCTCTTCCAGCGACTCAATCTGATGGGTGATTTCTTCGACTTCAGCCTTTGTCTTTCTATAATTTAGATTGTCATCGATATTTCTTTTTAGCTGGTCCTGATTTCTCAGCAGTTCTTTACTTCTATTCAAATCTGCGGATATTTCTTTTTTCCTACCGTCACACTGCCGGAGTTGAGACTCAGAAGCTGAATGTTTTTCCTGCAGTTCCCTTAGCTTCTCTCCCTTTTTTGACTCCACATAGCTGGCCAAAAAACCCCAAGAAACGGAAAAAAATTATTTGAGGTATTCTTCAATAAAAAAGATAAAGATATATCTATAAAACAACATACTCTTTAATCTTTGACTCCAGAGTGGAAAGCGTCTCCACTTCCTGCTGATAAGACCTCTTGATTTCAGCTTGCTCATCATAGTCTTGCTGAAGTTTTAGAAGCAGATCTGAATGGTCTTGCAGAGCCCTCTCCTTCTCTTTGGTCAACGGAATTAAGGCTTCTGCCAGGTGCTGAAAAAAACCAATTAGTGGACGGGATTACAACAAAATATAGTGATCACGGGAAATAAAAACCGAAAAGTAAATTGAAAATAGAAAAATTATTATCTTCAAGATTTCGAAATGACAGAATCAGGGAAATGAAAGGAATATTGATCTTAAACGAGGAATTCAGCTTTAAATGGCACTAAAACCTTCTCGTCGAGTTCAGCTTGAATATTTTCTTCTTCCAGCTGAAAAATTTCCTCTTCAGCTTTCTTGAGTTTATGCAATATACCAGACGCTTTGAGCTTCTCTTCCCTCAGGGAATGCCATCGCATCTGCACGTTTGATAAGTCGCTGCTCATATACTTCTGTTCATCCCGCAGCTTCTCCATCTCACATTGCAAAGTTTCCCTGGTGGCCAATACATTCAATAAACGAATAATACATAAATCGAATACCTTTAAATTAAACACGGTAAAATGCGGCTTATTCTTCATACAAAGCAAACATGGGTGATTCCTAGATGACGTATAAAGATTTAATAAAGATTGGGTTTAAGTTAGAATTATTGGAAAAATTAACACCAAAAAAGAGAACGAAATATCCTAACTAAACCTAAAAAACGCAAAAGAGAAACCTTTTCATTTGCAGGTCATTCAATTGGGACTGAATTTCTTCCACGGTTTTGACACCTAGCCCTCTTGCATCGAGTCTATACTCCAAGTCCTCAACCTGCTCTTGCAAATTGTGTATCTCAAACAGAAGCTTATCTGCAGCTTCTAGAGGCTGGATTAAGTTCTCGACAGCATCCTTCTCTGCCTTGACGTGAGCTAGAACACCCACTAGCTGCACCGAAAGAGAAATCACCAACTGAAGAGCATTGAAAAGAAGCAGCAAGGTAAAATACCAAGTTGAGAATCCAAATTTTAAAAAACTTTTTTTCGAGAAAAAAGTTGCCTTAATTCTTCAGTCGATGAAATGTAAGAATCATCCTGTATGATTAAAAATTCGAGGGAATTCTAGGGTTAAAACATTAGGGATTTGGAAGACAAAATAAAAGAACTCTTGACTGGTTTGTATTAAACGTATGACAGAAAGAAAAGAAGATGAAAGAGACAGAAAAAAGAACGATAAAAGATAGAAATCAAGAGTCGGAAATATTCAGCAAGCTCTCAAGGTTTTAGATATTCAGAAAGCACATGTCAAGACCGGGTTGGAAGAAGTTGGTGGGAACCAGGGCCACTGGAATGGTCAATACTGGGTCAGGAATTTGAGTTGACAGTCGCCGCTAGAAAGCAGGGATTCTCCAATCACCAGGGGAGAGTCCGCTGATTCGGCCACTCTTTGCGTCAACCTTCTATCCTTGTGTGTCTCTCTCTCTTCTGTACCCCGCTCTAATTCTACCACTTTCCTGATCTTTCAACATGTCTTTTCCACCTAAAAATTTTTAAGGTACAGGTAATTATATAATGAACGGCTTCAATTCCTTGATCTCAATCAATGCATCAATCGTACCAACCGATATACCAAGGAGCATAACGTGTCTCGATCCAATAGTTCTACAGTTAACAACGATAGAAGAGAACAAGGTACTAGATCAGGAAATGGAATACGAAGACTCCCTGAGAGAACGTTTGAGGTAGAGGACCGGATCGGCTTTCTCAGCTCCCGATGCAGTACAGTAAATCTGGATCTAGCTGAAGACCAGATTGGATACTCCAGCTTCCTGCAGAGGTGGTGCTCTGGCTCGACGAAACTTCTAAACTGATTTCTTGTTCTATGGTGGAGAGCCCCACCTTCTTTATATAGTGCTGCTTCCCGCTCTTTATTCAAACTCTCACACGCGCAGTATCAGTGAGCATGTGTGACTGAAGCTTTGCGTCTCCTCTTATTTTGGTAAGTTATTACCAAGGACTTATCACAAATTCATTTAGAACTATTCTTTCGGGTTGTATTACAGTTACAGAGCTATTTTGCCACATCCATATCAACAAGAACCATAATCATAGAGGATAGACATCACCATGATTAACATGGAGGAAGAGACATTTGACTAACTCTTAGGGTTAGAGGACCAGCCCGAGTGGTGGGGCATTAGTTTGAGTCAACAAAATGATAAAAACCAAGAATGTTCTTAAAACTGTTGATATTATTGTCTCCTTTCCTTTCTTGTATTCTTTCTCTTATTAGCCCATTAAGGGCTCTATCTCTAATTCGCCCATTAGGGCTCCCTATAAAACCCCTTGTAATCTCTTTGTTTCATTATCAAGAATTAGTTTCTTGTTTACATGGTATCAGAGCCCTAACCCTAATCCGAGTTCCTGGGCTCGACCGTGCGCTCCGATCTCTGGTGCTTCTCCGTTCGCCAAGATCTCGCACTCCGGTTGCACCTTCGTCCGCCAAGATCCAGCCTTCAGCGCTCCTCCGGTTGCAACCTCCTTCCAGCCGTGCTGCCCTCTTCCAGCGGCGCGCACTCTTCAGCCGAGCGATTCTTCGGCTGCGCCGCCTTCTTCCGGCCGCGCAGCCTTCTTCCGGCGGCGCAGCATCCTTCCGGCGGCGCAGCCTGCTTCCGGCGGCGCGCAGGCCTTCGGCCGCGCGATTCCTCGGCCGCGCACAGCCGACGGCCGCGCAGCCTCTCGGCCGCGCAGTCTCTCAGCCTCTCGGCCACGCAGCCTCTCGGCCTTCTTCCGACGGCTGTTCAGTCCTTCAGCCCTTCGGCAGTAGTTTGTGACCGAGCTGTCTTCTGACCGGGGCTGTCATCTGTTTCTGCGATCAAGATGACGAACCCTGCAGTAGTTGATTCTCCAGAAGCTCAGGCCTCCGACGTGACGCCAGCATCGACTCCACCCAGCGTGGGCCAAACGCCAAGCGCTCCGGAGGCGCCTCTTGAGTCGGGGAATTGGTCGGCTTCACCTGGACCGTTTTCTCTGCCTCCGATGCCTCCAGATCGGATGTTCACTGGCTTCAATCTTCTTCAATGGCGCCAATATGTCCAGATTACTCTCAAGGGGCGACTGATGCGTCATTTACTTGAAGACGGGCCTCCCAAGACGAACTCCAAGTACTATGACTGGCTGGATGTTGAAGGGGTGGTCCACCGATGGCTTCTGGACAGTATTTCACCTAGTATCAAGGGTGAATTCCTGTCTCTCGAGTCTGCCCGGGCTGTGTGGGAAGCGGCCCTTGACAGCCACTCCAAGAAGCATAATATTGCCACGCTGTATGAGTTAGTACATCGGGCTGTCAATCTGCGTCAAGGAGACAGGACGGTCATGGAGTACAGCACGGAACTCATTTCTCTCTGGAATGAGATTGATCACTACATGCCTCCGGACCCTCACTCGGTGGATCGCAAGTACACTCTTCAACTTCGGGTTTTTCAGTTCCTTATGGGACTTAACCCGGAATATGAATCGGTACGGGCTCAGCTCATACACCGGGAGAAAGAGCTTTCCTTCAAGGATGCGCTCCGCAGTGTGAGAATTGAAGAATCACGCTTTCAGCAGACCCAGACCCCGGCTTCAGCACTTGTAGCACATTCGTCTTCCTCCACGCGTCCCTCGATGACGACCACACCGACTGGAGCAGGAGCTTCGCCTCGTGGTTCGTCTACTTGGACTGAGGAATCCTCCAAAGGTGATCCTTCTCTTTTCTGCAATTACTGCAAAAAGAGGGGTCACTCGAAGGAGACGTGCTTTAAGCTTCAACGGAAGCGAATGCAACAGAGCAATCTCGCTACTGTCGCCCCTTCTGTCAGCCAAGTGCCAGCGCCTGGTCAAGTGCCTATGCCTTGTGGTCTTCTTCCGACCAATGCTTCTCCTCCCGGCTTTACACCTGAAGAAGTGGAACGTCTTCGGCGACTGCTTGATCCTCCAGTCGTGGGTTCTTGCTCTCTAGCCCATGGAGGTACGTCCACCATTCCTTCTACACCTCCGTCAACTTCTGGAAACTCTCCATCATCATCCACTTGGCTTCTTGATTCCGGTGCCACGGCTCACATGACACCCAATCCTAGAGCTTTTGTGACTTGTGAACCTGTTTCCGGCTCCTCCAAAGTTAAAACGGCTTCCGGAGATCTTCTCACTGTGGCTGGGATTGGTCGTGTGTCTCTCTCTTCTTCGATGAACCTCACTAAAGTCCTTCATGTTCCCCGTCTTACTCATCATCTTCTCTCTTTATCCCGCCTTGTTCGCGATCTAAACCAAGATCTTACATTCACTCCTAATACCTGTTTTTATCGTGATAAGGTGTCGGGGAGGACGATTTCCATTGCTGAGGAGCATGAGGGCCTCTATCTTGTTCGATCTCCTTCGCTCCCCCTTGCTGTTGCTGCCGCTGCTGTTTCCCTTTCGGCATCTCATGAGCGTTTGTGGCTTCTCCATCGATGTCTCGGCCATCCGTCTTTTGCTACTCTTTATCGTCTATTTCCAAAACTCTTTCAAGGCCATTATGTGGACCGCTTTGTTTGTGACGCTTGTCAAATTGTTAAACATCATCGTACTACGTATCCTATTTCTTCTTCCCATTTGACGACTCCTTTCTCTCTCATTCACACCGACGTGTGGGGACCATCCCCTGTTCATAGCACTTCCGGTGCTCGGTGGTTATGCATTTTCATTGATGACGCTACTCGTTTCACGTGGGCCTATCTATTGAAGAATAAATCGGAGATATCTCTTGTTATTCCCCAATTCTCTTCTCTCATTCAAACCCAATTCTCTACCTCCATTCGTCGCTTCCGCTCCGACAATGCCAGAGACTATGTCAACTCCACGTTAAGCACTTTCTTCCAAGAAAAAGGCATTATCCATGAAACCACGTGTCCATATACACCCCAGCAAAATGGTGTTGCAGAACGGAGATTCCGTCACATCTTTGAAATGACTCGGAGCCTTTTATTCCACATGCATGTGCCAAAGTATTTTTGGGGTGAAGCTGTCTTAACCGCCATTCATCTTCTCAACCGTCTTCCGTCTCGCGTGCTTGATTATTCTACTCCCATTGACTGTCTCCAGCATTCCTTCCCAAACATTTCTCTTCGAACCAATCTTACCCCTCGTGTCTTTGGGTGCGTTTGCTTTGCGCCTAACCACCATCTTGGTCGTGACAAGCTTGATCCTCGTGCCATCCAATGTGTATTCGTCGGCTATTCTTCCACCCAAAAGGGCTATCGATGTTATCATCCACCCTCTCGTCGATTTATCATCACCAAGGAGATACCTTTGACGAATTCACTCCGTATTACCCCTCTTCTTATCCAGTTTCACTTTCTTTACCACCTCCGTCAGATCCTCTTGAATTTCTTATTCTCCCTCAGACATCTACGTCTTCACCAGTCTCCAGTCCTTCCCTGTCTGTTCCTCCCGACGAGCCTCCACTTGCTATCCCCATGAACACCTCGTCTTCCGGTCCTCTGCCCGCACCAGTCTCAGCTCCTCCTGTCCCTTCCGTGGATCCCTCTCCTGTCCTTACCGAAGATTCATTCTCTGCTCCATGGAATCCTCCTGCAGCTTCCCCATCGGATTCATCTATTCATCTCTCTTGTGCTCCTTTACCTATCCGCCGTTGCCCGCCAGAGAAATGTTATGGTCTCACTCTCGCTCGTCGCAAGCCTTGTGTTCCTCCTACTCCCGAAGCCCCCTCATCCTCCTCATACAATCCTCCAGAAAATCCCTCCTCAGCCCTGGTGTCTTGCCCTCATCCTTCCCCATTATATCCATTAGAAGCATCTATCTCATCTCATCGCCTCTCCCCATCCTACCATGCCCTTCTCACCTCCCTTGACGCTACCTCCCTTCCGAAGACGGTGGACGTTGCCCTATCGCTCTCGCATTGGCGTCGGGCTATGGAGGAGGAGCTCCACGCACTCGCTCTAAATGATACATGGGATCTGGTTCCTCTGCCGCCGGGCAAGCACTTGGTTGGCAGTCGTTGGGTTTATGCTGTAAAGCACAATTCCGACGGCTCTATTGAAAGGCACAAGGCACGTGTTGTGGCGCAAGGGTTCACCCAACAGTATGGCATTGATTATCAGGAAACATTTGCCCCTGTAGCCAAGATGAATACTGTCCGGATCCTCTTGGCCCTTGCTGCAGATCGTGGCTGGATATTGCAGCAGTAAGATGTCAAGAACGCTTTTCTTCATGGTGACTTGACTGAGGAGATCTATATGGCCTTACCTCCTGGATATGCCTCCTTAGTGCCGTCTACTCCGAGTTCAGTTGTGTGTCGCCTGAAGAAAGCGTTGTACGGCTTGAAGCAATCTCCTCGTGCTTGGTTTGGCCGTTTCACCATGGCCATGAAGCACTGGGGATACCGCCAGTGTAATGGAGATCACACCCTCTTCTACCGTCATTCCACGTCAGGGGGAGTTGCTACTCTTCTTGTGTACGTGGATGACATTATCATCACGAGCGATGATACGGAGACCATTACTCAGCTGGCTATGTATCTGTCTTCGGAGTTTGCTATTCGTCATCTTGGTCCGTTACGGTATTTTCTTGGTATCGAGGTGGCTTATTCTTCGAGTGGGATTTTCATCTGTCAGCGGAAATATACGGTGGACCTTCTTTGTGAGCTTGGAAAGGAGGACTCCAAGCCTATTTCGACGCCGATTGATGCGAATCATCGACTTGGTGCTGATGCGAATGAAGATCTTGCTGAGCCCGGACAGTATCGAAGACTTGTGGGCAAACTGATTTATCTCACCCACACCCGTCCCGACATTGCCTATTCAGTGGGTGTCCTTAGTCAGTTTATGCAGAACCCTCGAATGAGCCATCTTCATGCTGCCCATCGCCTCCTTCGTTTTCTGAAGGGCACCATTGGCCTTGGACTGTTGTTTCGTCGTCACAGTGGTCTGCGCCTAGAAGTCTACATCGATGCCAATTATGCAGGATCTGTGGTTGATCTTCGGTCTACCTCTGGGTACTGCACCTTCTTGGGAGGCAATCTTATTACTTGGAGGAGTAAGAAACAGAAGGTGGTCTCCCGATCAAGTGCTGAAGCGGAGTTCTGTGCCCTTGCGCATGGTCTTTGTGAAGCACTTTGGATTACCAAGCTTCTTCGTGAGCTACGGTGTTCGGTTTCTTCTCCTGTTCAGCTGTTCTGTGACAACAAATCGGCTATCAGCATTCCTCATGATCCCGTCCAGCATGATCGTACAAAACACATTGAGATCGATCGACATTTCATTAAAGAGAAGCTTGAGTCGGGAAATTTCTGCACGCCATATGTTCCGTCAGCTGAACAGCTTGCAGACATCTTCACCAAAGGGCTTCATGCCCCTAGGTTTGAGGAGCTCTGTTCCAAGCTGGGTGTGGAAAACATCCACGCTCCAGCTTGAGGGGGAGTGTTGACATTATTGTCTCCTTTCCTTTCTTGTATTCTTTCTCTTATTAGCCCATTAAGGGCTCTATCTCTAATTCGCCCATTAGGGCTCCCTATAAAACCCCTTGTAATCTCTTTGTTTCATTATCAAGAATTAGTTTCTTGTTTACAAAAACTAGTATGATTTCAAGAAATTGTTGAAGCATCTCTCTCTCTCTCTCTCTCTCTCTCTCTCTCTCTCTCTCTCTCTCTCTCTCTCTCTCTCTCTCTCTCTCTCTCTCTCTCTCTCTCTCCTCTTATTTTCCCTAGGGACTGTTCAATAAACCTTCCTCTTCTCAACAAAACCTAGTGTATCCCTGCCGGGATCTTTGAGTTGGTAAAAAGATCCTGCTTTCCTTATCTGTTTCCTTCCTCAGCTGTCAGGGATCCCTTGGCATTTTCAGAAATAATAGTGGAAGTTGGTTAACTGGTCGATATTGAGGAAATAGATAAGTAACTTTAAAGGTCGACATCAGACCTCAGAGGTAAAGTTTAATCAGAACTCTTTAAATGTAGTGTTGGTACACTTTGAAGAATACAAGAATGAATGTGAGGCTCAACCCTCATAATTCGTTTTAGGGTTCATTACATGTTACCTATAGTGGTGAGGGGAGAGGGTCCAAAATGGGCCCATGTTAATGGGCTATTACATGGAGATATAAGAGAGATAGAGAAACAAGCCCATCCAAAAATCCCTCTCAAGCCAGTGAATGGATATTATCCATTCTCAGTTAGCCATATAACTCTTGGAGGCACGAGGCAGGCATGCCTTTGGTGAAGATATTGGCTCACTGATGAGCCGAAGCGATGTATGGAGTGCAGAATTGTCCTGACTCCAGCTTCTTCTTATTGAAGTGACAATCCACATCAACATTTTAAGTGTGGTCACGTTGCACTGGATTATGGGATATGCTGCTGGCAGATTTAATTTCACAGAAAAGTTGAGCAGGTCGATCGAATGACAGTTTTAGTTATGCAGGAAGACTTGTGAGCCATAATGCCTCGCATAGACCTTGAGCAAGGGCATGAAACTTTGCTTCAGCACTGGATTTAGAGACCACAGATTGCTTCTTGCTGTGTCACTTAGCACAATTGTCTCCAAGAAAGATACAACACCTTGACATTGATTGTACATGGATGAATGTGTGCATATGGCACATCTTTGGAGCACGCATAAATTGGCTCAAGCCACTGACCGCACAAGCGATTTCAGGGGGAGTGTGACTTCCACTTAGTCACATTTGCCCTGTGTTGATACAGATAAATGAGGACCAAGTTGACAGTAAAACGAGAATGATGATATAAAAGGATGTCACCATTGCGCTGAGAATAGCCAAGTAATTCATAGAGGACGTAAAACCACCAAAGCCAAGTTCAAGGAGACTGCTTTAAGCCATTAGGGCCCTTCTTCAGATGGCAGACCATGGCAGACGACAAGGAAGGAGCAGCATAACTAGGCGGCATGGACATATAAACCTCCTCATGAAGATAACTATGGAGAAATGGATTATCGATGTCAAACTGCTGAAAAGGTCAATCATGATGAGCCGCGAGATAGCAGCCAAGCAGTGTTCATATTTGCAACAGGAGTAAAGATCTTCGGATAGCGAACACCACACTGCTGAGTAAAACCCTTGGCCACAAGGTGACATTATTAGGTTCAAGGGAGCCATCAGGCTGGTACTTGACAGTCCAAAACAATGACAGCTGACCAAATGTATGCCCAGATACAAAGGAACAAGGTCCCAACTTTTGTTTTTGTCTAGGACAGCAAGTTCCTCTTCCATGATGTGGGGCCACTCAGGAAAACGCCAAGGCTGAATCCAGCCATCAGAATGGCAATGGAATCAAGACTTGAGAGAATGGCATGACAAGAAGAGGAGATGCAATCAAAGTAGTTATACTTGGCCAAAGGGTAAAGGGTTGTGGAGGACCAAGGAGCTTTACAAAGAGCAGTGTAAAGATCATTAATGGAAGGAAGGGGGTACGTGGTTTAATAGGGCCAAGACAGGGGTCAGGTGCATGCGCAAGTGGTGGGACAGAGAAGTAAACATAAGACGCGGGCGCCGATGGTGCATGGTCCCATCAAATTTCTGTGGAACAGTGGTAAGGAGAGTGGACGAACGATTAGCAGAGGAAGGATGCAAGGCGGAAGGTAATTCAGAAGAAGGTTCAGAATAGAAATTGAGGGTTGAAGGAATAAAGGGAACAAGGAGATTAAAGGACTCATCAATCAGAGGAGGAAAATAAGATGTGACCAAACTAGTGTTCAGCAAGACTGTTTGGATGAGGGTAAGAATAATAATTTTTTTTCGAACAAAGGGTAAGAATAAGATGATGATGCCATGAGGAGTGAATAATGAGGAAACAGTGGAGTTAACATAAGCAAGGTCATTATCAGAAAGGATGTGCTTAGGGGATTGATACGCGTCACTACAAGACTTACCGAAGAAGGAAGCCCAGATCTGGTCAACGGACGGTTGACCAGACCAAGTGACTTGGGCGAGAACATTCCTCATAGACCTATAAATAAAGGCGGAGTCTCCCAGGTAAACGATACGATTCTTTACTTGATTTTGAAGCCTCTTTCTCAGAGGGGAAGGGTGGAGATGGATCGCCTGCTCTACTGATAGCTTGGGGAGAGGAGTTCCACCTCGAGGGGGGGGATCGCCACGATCACGAAGGAGCTCACGAGGAAGGAGCCGTCGAAATTAACTCCAAGAATTCGACATCACAGTATACGTGCATTGTTGAATTACTCTGTTCCTGTGGATATTGGAAATTCTTGAATTCTATACCTTCTTGATACTATAGCGAGTATCAGGGATCTAGCAAACTGATTTTGGACGAGGGCATGGGACGATGATAGTTTGGATAAGGTCCGATTTATGTTTTAAGAGATAACCCCATGTGCCGCAGGAAGAATCATCAACAAATAACGCCAACCATCGCGCACTCAAAGTGCTAGGGACAGAGGCAGGCCCACATATATCATTGTGAATGAGGCAGGAGAAGATTAATGCGAAGGACCAGAAGGGGGTTATGTTGTCCGAATATGTTTTGCCAAACGACATAGTTCAGTAAAAAACTTGTTCACAATATGCCAGAGTTGGTCACCGTGTGGCCCACATGAGTATTCTTGCACTGTGGCTTGTAGCAAGTTTCCTTGGCATGACCCTCGCAATAATTGCAGAAAAGAGAAGGATTTCCATTGGTCACATGACCATGTAATACTAACTTCAAGTCCCAAGGAACCATGTATTTGCACCACTACAGGGGATAACATATGGGTCAGAATCTTTTCTCGATGGATGAGCTGGCCACACATAAACATCTACTCTAGATTCAATCCCATGAGGAATTTGAACATCTGGGGAACAACGTACCTATGACCAACCGAGTTGGGATCAGGGGCCATGTGTGATCCAACTCAGCCCATAGAAAAGTCAATTCAGCACTATATTCCTGAACAGTTTGCAAATCTAGGACCAAATTTGAGAATGGTCATGATGCCAACTAGGGAGCTAGGCACAATATCATATATGATGGCCATACTGTTCATAAGATTCTTGAGCAGTGTCCCATATCTCCTTGACTGAGTCGAGAGATAATAATTCACCATCAGGATAGATTCATACTATCAAGGAGCCAGTGGTGAACAACACCCTCGGCATTGAACCAATGATCATGATGGGAGGCAGTGGGAAGTAGGAGCTCTTCCAAAAGATGCTTCATCAGCTTGCCTCTCAAGGTAATTTGAACCTACTAACACCATTGAAAAAGGTTAAATACTGTAAAGAAAAATTCAGGAGGTATAAAAGGTCGAGGACAGTGCCAATGACTCAATTCTGGTGTTGGAAGAGTAGGCGCCCAGAGGCAAATCGGAAATGGATGTATTTGACTCGTCAATGGCCATAAAATAGCCCAGAAAAAAGATCAAGAATGGCCATTTTCAAGATCTAGATATGTAGCAGGAGGGTCGCTGCTAGCGAAGACGACATGAGCTGGATCACAGGTCAATCGCAAGTCTATGATTAGGTATTGCTCCTGCCAGTGCATCAATTTAGTCACCTGGAACAGCAAGAAGCAGTCAGTTGTCTCCTTATCCAATACTGAGGTGGAATTTTGAGCTCTCAATAAGGGATCTGTGAAGCATTTTGTATTCAAGGCATCCTTTGCGAATAAGCCTTCTCTCCAATACAACCTACTACACTGTTACAACTCTACCACTCTGATGATGAAAAAGAAATGGCACAAAAATTCGAGCTCGCACACCTGAATACGACCTTAGAGGTATAGAGTATCTGTTACGATACCTTGGATTATGATACAACTCTCCCACACACCTACGTGCGAAGGAAGAAACGCCTCCGCCTCGCACGTGCAGAGCAGCAGAGGGAAGACGAAGAGGCATAAGTTTGATTCATAAGTAGAAGAGAAGGAGGTGGGAGAGGACATGAAGAGTCTTTCCTTGGTGGACGCTGAGGCACTCCACGGCTGGCTTGGGAGATCCTCCCTCTCCTTCAAGAAAACAATCCCTGATTCGGTGCGATCGTGGTTATCCCCCCTTTTTGTCTTATCTTCCTCAAAGTTGTAGTGAGAACTGTTTGTGTTTCAACCCATCCACTTTCGAATTTGGTGTTTCAAGTTATTCCTATATTTCTCTTCGACACGGGGTTGTAACATTGGTATCAGAGCTACCGATTCTCGGCCTACTCACAGAATGGAGCAAGATCCGAGAAACGAGCGAACTGATATGGAGTTTCAGAGAAGAATGACTAATGTCCTTGAGCACCTAATGGAGCAGATTGCAAGCATCAACATCCGGCTCAACGGTATTCCACAACGAGATGCCCCTGCTGATGAAGGTGAGGAGTTTGCAAGACAACAACAGGGACGCCCAGAAGTTCCTCCCTATGAAATGCGGCTAGATCATCGTTTCAAGCGAGGAGATTTACCGATATTCCAGGGAGACAACGCTGAGGGGTAGATTGTGGGCGTGGAAAGATTTTTTCGTATGCATCCCATGACCGGCCAAGACAAAATGCAGCTCATGTTTATACATTTTGATAATTCGGCACAGAACTGGTTCCTTTACACCGAAAAGGAAATGGGATTCCGAAACTGGACAGATTTCAAGCAGAAATTTTCAAATAGGTATGGACTTTCTGCTGATGGGTTATATCAAGAGCTGATGGAGGTGACACAGACAGGATCAGTTCACGAATTCAGAGCGGAGTTCGAGCGTTTACTGGCTCAACTACCTTATATAGAGCCGAAGATCAAGGAGATGGCCTATCTGCGCGGGTTAAGACCCGATATCCGCACTGAAGTGCGAAGGAATCGGCCCTTCGGTCTTCAAGAAATTATGGATTTATCTATTCAAGCTGAAGTGGACCTGGATATTTTATGGACAACCCGTCAAGACATCAATCCTTTCCCTAAAGCAGCCAAGAATTCCTATCAGAAGCCAGTATTCCCAGGGACCACTGAAGTCCCATTCTCGAGCCGGCAGAATCAACCACAGCGCAATACTAATATACCCACTATTCCGGCAGCTCAAACAAATTCACAACCTCTACAAGAGCGGGCAAATAGAAGGCGCAATTTGAAATAGACAGAAGGCGAACTTCAACTACGAAAATCTAAAGGCCTTTGTTTCTATTGTAATGGATGTTTTGCTCCAGGTCATCGGTGCCGTCGGGACCTGTTAAGAGAGGAAGAGAGAAGATAATGACATAACTCCAATGGAGTACATGTGTGGGTATATATATACCCTAGGAGAGAGAGAATGATAAGAGGGCTAATGGGCTTATAGAATAGGGCCCATTAGTCCATAAGGCGTAATATCTCACTAACAGGACCTAAACCTTATTATGGTATTGGATGGCGATCAGGATTCCTTATTAGAGAATGATACAGAAGACCTCATGCAGACAGACGAGTCGCCAATCACCGAAGGTTCTCTTTTTACAGCCCAGCTCTCCTTCCACTTTTCTCAATCAATGTCCCCCAATGGGTTAGTCAAGCTGTGGGGTAGCATAAAGGGCAGACAAGTCCGTATTCTCATCGATGGGGGCGCCACTCACAATTTTATTCATTCAGATTTAATAACATCGTTATCAATTCCGGTCTTTCCAGGGGCATCAGTTGACATCCTGTTGGCCAATGGGATACGTCAGCGTTCCAGAGGCATCTGCTTGAATGTCTCCATATACCTACAGGGTCTTCAGATTAAACAAGATTTAATACCAATACCGCTAAGCAATATGGAGGTAATATTGGGGTTACAATGGTTGAAGTCGTTGGAGTGGTTCTGCAGCAATTATAAGCTGTTAAAACTGAAGGTCTTATGGCATAACCGCATATATTCACTGACGTCAGATCCAGATTTGCTTCCAAACGGAGTTTCTCCTGTGCAAGACACTCAACCCATCATTCAGAGTAAAAGGCAATTCAGTGCACTCTATGTCGCTTGCAATCCAGATCGTTTGACGGTATCGCACCTCCAACTGAACTCCACTTTTCTTAAATTTGAAATGCTCTACCCTTCTGTTTTTTCTCCAAACCATACTCTACCCCCAAAAAGATCGCAGGACCATAAGATACACCTGGTCCCAAATGCCAAACCAGTGAATCTTAGGCCTTACCGATACTCACATCTGCATAAAAATGAATTGGAAAGATTGGTTCAAGAATTGATGACTTCAAAGTTCATTCGACACTCATCTAGCCCTTTCTCTAGCCCGGCCTTATTGATTAAGAAAAAAGATGGGGGATGGAGAATGTGTATTGATTACAGGGCCTTAAATCAAATTACAATTCCCAACAGATATCCTATTCCTATTGTGGACGAACTACTAGAATAGTTGCATGGGTCAACAGTTTTTTCAAAGTTGGATCTAAAGTCAGGGTACTACCAGATCCGTATGCATGAGGAGGATATCCCGAAAACAGCTTTCAAAACACATCAAGGAATTATGAGTTTGTCGTTATGCCTTTTGGGTTGTCTAATGCTCCTGCCACTTTTCAAGCCCTAATGAATTACACCTTCAGACATCATCTGCGCAAATTTGTCCTTGTATTTTTTGATGATATATTAGTTTACAGCAGAAGCAGTAAAGAGCACGAACATCACCTCCACGAAGTTTTTGAATTATTACAAGGCCATCAGCTGTGGGTCAATCTATCCAAGTGTAAATTTGCTCAAGATAAAATCAACTTCCTGGGCCACTGGATTTCGGACCAAGGGGTATCGACAGATATAGACAAAATTGAAGCAATTCTTCAGTGGCCTATTCCTACAACGGTCAAGCAACTGAGAGGATTTCTGGGGCTAACAAATTATTACAGACGCTTTGTGGCTCATTATGCTTCCAAGGCTCAACCTTTAACACAACTATTGAAGAAACTCTTTCGTGTGGAGCGAAGACTCAACAAGAGCTTTCAAATTTCTCAAACAGGCTCTGTCTTCAACTCCTATATTAAGCCTACCAGATTTTTCCAAGCCTTTTGTAGTAGAGACTGATGCTTCAGGCGTGGGTTTCGGAGCTGTATTAACCCAAGATAACCATCCGATTGCATATTTCAGTCAGGCTCTATCCGCTCAAGCCCAAGCCAAATCAGCCTATGAGGGGGAAATGATGGCAGTCGTTCTCTCAGTCCATAGATGGAAGCATTATTTATTCTTTCAAAAATTTTATATCTACACTGATCAATTCAGCCTAAAATTCCTGAATGCTCAAGATGAAATTCCTCAACAGTATCACAAGTGGGTGGCTAAGTTACTGGGTTTCGACTTTGAGATTAAATACAAACAGGGGAAAAACAATACAGTGGCCGATTCTCTCTCTCGATCTATGGCAGAACTCAGCATCTCCAACCTCTCCCTCTCAACAACTCACTGGCTCGACAAGCCCATATTGATTAAAGAACTCATTGCAGACCCCAGACTGTCCAAAATCAGGGCCGCTATACTTTCAAATGAGGAGCCACATGACAATTATTCAGTTCAAGATCAGCTTCTTTTCTACAAGGAGAAGTTGGTACTTCCCCGTTCATCTACTCTTATTCCTCAGATCTTACGAGAATTTCATGATACAAAAATAGGTGGACATGGTGGTTTCCTAAAAACCTACAAAAGAATTCAGCAACACCTTTACTGGCAAGGCATGAAGACTCAGATTAAATCATATGTCTCCCAGTATCAAGTTTGTCAACAAAACAAGTCGTCTAACTTGAGCCCCGCAGTTCTACTTCAACCTCTTACTATCCCAACCTCAATCTGGGAAGATGTATCATTGGATTTTGTAGAAGGGTTACCGTCCTCTCTTGGCTACAATTCAATTATGGTGGTCGTAGATAGACTATCCAAATATAGTCACTTTGTGGCGCTCAAACACCCTTTTTCAGCACAATCAGTGGCCAATCAATTCATAAAGGAAGTCGTGAGATTGCATGGAATTCCCCGCTCATTGCTATCGGACCAAGGCAGCGTCTTCACCAGCTCCTTTTGGCATGAAATTCACAAACAACAAGGCACCATGATTAAGTTAAGGTCATCATACCACCCGGAGACTGACAGATTAACTGAAGTCACCAACAGGAGCCTAGAATGCTATCTACGCTGTTTTTCATCGGAGAATCCTAAGACTTGGGCCAAGTGGCTTCCCTGGGCCGAATATAGTTATAATACATCTCACCACTCTGCCATCAAAATGTCACCCTTTAAGGTGGTGTATGGACACGATCCTCCTGCCCTAATTCGTTAGGGAACTCAACCCTCTCCAATTGACTCATTGGACCAGTTGCTTCAGGAGTGAGATGCTACATTGGATAAACTTAAAGGTCACCTCTCAAGCTTATATGAAGAAGCAAGCTGATAAACACCGTCGTGATGTACAGTATCAAGTGGGAGACAAAGTTTACCTCAAAATCCGTCCCTATCGTATGAAAACTTTAGCACGAAGGAGTACAGAGAAATTAGCTCCTAAATTTTTTGGTCCGTTTTTAATATCTCAACGCATCGGCTCTGTGGCATATAAATTGGATCTTCCAACATCCTCATCAATCCACCCTGTTTTCCATGTTTCACAATTGCGACCAGCTGTGGGTGATCATCAACCTATTTTGCCACTAACATCACATCTTTCTTCTGATTGGGAATGGCAGGTTTACCCGGAAGCCATCTTGTCTACCAAAGCTAGCAAGGACGGTCTGCTCGTTCTGGTGAAATGGAAAAATTTACCAAACTTCGAAGCCACGTGGGAAGATATCCTGGTCCTGCAACGCCAATTTCCGAATTTTCAAATTGAGGACAATTTGCTTCTCGAGGAGGGGAGCATTGATACAACTCTCCCACACACCTACGTGCGAAGGAAGAAACGCCTCCGCCTCGCACGCGCAGAGCAGCAGAGGGAAGACGAAGAGGCATAAGTTTGGTTCATAAGTAGAAGAGAAGGAGGTGGGAGAGGACATGAAGAGTCTTTCCTTGGTGGACGCTGAGGCACTCCATGGCTGGCTTGGGAGATCCTCCCTCTCCTTCAAGAAAACAATCCCCGATTCGGTGCGATCGTGGTTATCCCCCCTTTTTGTCTTATCTTCCTCAAAGTTGTAGTGAGAACTGTTTGTGTTTCAACCCATGCACTTTCGAATTTGGTGTTTCAAGTTATTCCTATAATTCTCTTCGACACGGGGTTGTAACAGATTACATATAAGAGAAAGAAGAAAGGAGGAGAAAAAGGGAATAACTCTGCACGTGGGACCACATTGGGGCTCACATGTGTGGAATCCATGTAGTCCAAGATCAAAAGTAACTGTCAGATCTTGAAGAGGAGTGGAAGGAGGCAGAGGAAGGGTGCTCCAGCCAGAGGCGGCGCCTGAGAGAGAGAGGGAGGAGAGGAGATCTCAAACTGAAAAAACAAGAAAAATGGATAACTAAACTGTGCGGCTAGGGTTTGGGGCTTTAAATGCCCCCTCCTTTAACATTCTCCCACGTGGGAGACATTTAAGTGGCCTCCCACGTGGGAGGCTTTCATTAAATGCCCCCCCCACGTGTGACCACTTACTCACTGGTCACACGTGGGAGACAGCCTCCTTGCTCCTGCGCTGTCACCTGAAGAAATAAGGGGGAATGAGAGTAACAATGGGCCTCCTGGTGGGCCACTTATAAACTGTGGCCCACCTACACTGAGGCAGAGAGTTATTAAGGAAGAAATGGAGGATTTCAGGCTCATTCAACAGTAACCGCCCAGGGCAGTAACTAGCCGCCTGGGCTAGGAGCAAGGACATCTTGCTCCTATATAAGGAATAACCCCTCTGGCAGGAGGGGGCATCGATAACTTGGAGAAAGACCCTGGAGATTGGAGGCGTTGCTGAGCTGAAGCTGCATTCGGCTGGGGAGCTCGAGAAGGCGCTACGGATCTGGGATCTTCCTCTATCTGAAGAATTGTATTGCTACACTACCATTGTGAGTCAATTCTATCGTTTTCAAGAATTTGTTTCTTGATTTAGTTAGAACCATATCACATTTTTGGTCCATAATATCTTCATAGACTAGGGACAAAACTGGGGAAGATCTGCGAATTGGACGCTGAAGGTACTGAGATCAGAGGGTAGACTAAGAGCCCATTGCATGGATTTCTGCCACTTGCACGAGACCCTTGGGCCAAGGTTAGGGATTGTAATATTGGTGCACATCGAATCCAATATTTGTGGATGCTCCATCAGACCAGAGGATGGAGGAATTTTTGTGCATGCTGCATTCTTTGAGGGTGCTGCATGTTTGAGTCAATTCTATATTTTTCAAGAATTCATTTCTTGATTTGGTTAGAATCATATCAGTATCATTGCTGGCAGTTGACCTCTATCACGCGGAATGCTCCTAATTGCCAGCCGGCTGGAAGCAGCCGCCCGCTCCCAGAAGCTATCTCCACCTATAAGATCTCCACCACACCAATCAACCTTCTACCAAGAAGATGCCGAATCCCCCTTCCTCTGTGCTTATTTATAAGCTTTATTCAAACCCCTCTTTTTCCGCCCATGATTTGGAGGTTATTGTTCTTGGTCAGCAAGTGTTAATGCACGCGCTGATCCCCATCCACAGGCCTATTCCTCGTTGGTTGCCCTCTCTTCATCCTTTTCATTTCACAGCTCAATGTTGGTACAGTAACATACCCTTCAGTATGACAACAAATCTGCGATCAGCTTGGCCCATGATCCTATTCAGCACGACCAGACTAAACACATGGAGATCAATTGCCATTTTATCAAGGATAAGCTTGAGTGCAAACGTATTGACGTTGTCTAGATTCCCACCAAGCAACGATCGGCTGATCTCCTAACCAAAGCCCTGTCTAGAGACCATCATGAAGCTCTGGTGTTCAAGCTGGGAATGTAACACATTCGTTCCTCAGCTTGAGGGAAGGTGTTATTGTCAGAAGATACCTGAATTTCTTATTCAACATAAATTGTTGTTTTTTGTGTTTCTTTCTGTTAAACCTCTGGATCCCTATAAGGTATTTATGCCCTTATGAGATCCATCTTATAAGATCCATCATATTGGCTCCCTGGGACCCAATCATGTTGTAACCCAATATAAATATTGGGGTTCTACGTGGAATAGGGAAGAAGAATTTTTTGGTGTTTTCCTTCTGCCGGCGAGCGTTCAGACAGGTAGACCAAGGGAGTGTCTGAGGATCAACATTTATGGCAGTATTCTGTAGCACGTGCAAATCACATGCTACACAGTTTGAGGTCACAATTTACATTATATAATTAACCGCTGTACTCATATTGGGTTATGACTAATCCAGCCCAATACTTTAATGTAAATTTCAGTTACATGAGAAATGGAAAAGATAGCCATTTTTATCTTTCTTTCTCCCGCTACTTATTCCTCAATCCAAGTTGAGAACATTGATGTCAATTCTTATTAAAGGGAGAGGAAGGTGGATCAAGAAAAATGTTTTGAAGAGGCTTGAGAGAGGGGAAAGAGGAACCATAGCTTCAATAACTTCTAGGCTTCCCTCCCAAAGAGAGAACTACATCTATTTAGAGGGGAAACAAATCTAAAATGTAAAATGATGAAAATGCCCCTCGTGGAATGAATGACAAAAGTACCCCTCTTGGTCTAGTATGACAGGTTGCAGTCATCACTGGGAGGGGAGACGACCATGGATTCTTCAGCAGCCCAATGTGCCCCAATCCTTCCATAATGAAGGACTGCTAGAAAATGTCCAGTTTTGGGCTTGGCAGCAATCCCTTGAAGTTGGCTCGCACATATTGGCCAAAACGGGTAGCCTGCCTGTCAGGCCAGTTGGCTGGTCCTCGCCTGAGTGGGCCTTGAACAGAAGTCCATGGTGGCAGCAAATGATAAGGTTTTGGCAACACACTAGACGAATCTATGGTTGTCACGAGCCAGGGGGAAGGACAGATACCTGTTCCTGAGTTGAAAAGCAGCCAACATACAACCTAACTTTTCCTTAAATAACTTAAAATGTTGAGTATTGATGGAATCTTATATCTCAAAACACACTTTTTCATGGCAAATAAAACATTGCGATTTAACTTTGCGTGAAGGAATTGAGCTGGCAAAAAGAAGGAAATTTCTCATTCGTCATGAAGCTAAACTGAAAGTAAATAAACCAAAATAGACATCTTAAATATAAAATCCCTGAATAAAGATAAACTACATCATCAAAAGCTTGGGATTTCTGCTTCAGCTCCTCTGTAAGTTCGTTCAAATTTTTCTCAGCTAAAGGAATAGTTTCTTTCCCCAATTTGATGTACTCCTCATAAAGCATGCGCAGCTTATCCAACTGCTGAAAATGTGAATCAGCATCTGACGATTCTACAGCCAGCAGCTTCATATGCTCCGCAGAGCTGGCACTTTTGACCCTTTGCTGAAATCCACGAGAAATTAAAGCACGATCAGAAGAGTTTGCGCAAATATATACCTCACATTGCATTAGAATAAACAAGAAAAGAAAATTCCAAAATAATCTGATAAAATGCTTGCCTTCCGGACAAAGTTATCCTCCTCATCAGGCGAGAAAGAACGCTCACAGCAAGGGCAAATGTGGTGAGCTCGTGCAACTCTCTCAAATGGCTCAAACATTTGCCTCATTCCATCGGCGATATTGTATTTGCTAATTAGGAGACAATGATGATGAGTATTTGAGCATGAGAATGAACTACAAAAGAGCTACGTTCAAGTCAAGACAAATAACCTCTTCTGTATTTCTCTTTTGCCCATGGCGTCAAGCAGAAGACTAGGAAAGGATTCAATATTGGAATATGAAGAAATCAGGGACTGGAGTTTTGAGTCGATAAATCTTCGTTTAGCTGCACCAAAGGAAAACAGAAATTACACGTTGATGGAAGTCTGTCCAAGGGAGATGCCAACTTAAAATTAAGATAGAGACATAATCCTAGAAGACATGGCACACTGAATGCAAAGTCAACGCATCCCAACTTCAACAAAATCCTTCTCTTCACACACTGATTTGGTGAAGCCACACTCTATCCACATTCCCAACTAGGGAGTAAATGTCAGAGCCGCTTAAAGGTAGAAAACAGAACAGCCAGAAACAATGTAATAGTCATGACAGTCGTGGATAAAACTAAAAACAGTACATAGCTAACAAACTCCAGGAAAATTAGATACAAATCAACGGAAACACCTGGATGCCATTAAAATTTATTTTTATCTGACAACAACAACATGATAAGATATCCCGCATGCCAACATTCTACCAGCATTCATAAGAGCATAAAAAGTCGTGTATTCAAACCCTTCAGAAACAGTTAGACGAGTCTACAGTTCTATCTAAATTCTTAAATTTATTTCATCATAGATACCAATTTAAGACGTCTTTTCAAACGTTTTAAACCATTACAAATGCCAACCTAGATTCCATTTAACTCCAATCGCCTAGGCAAGTGTCATGATAGAAACGTGATTGAGACATGACAATATAAACACGATCTCAAGCTTACCCTCCATGTCTTTTTGAAATTTAGTTAAGCTGATGTTGGTGTCTTTTATTTTCATCTGAATCACTTTCACTTCCTTCTCGGCATCAAGAGATTTAGAATGCAAAGCGTCATACTCTGTTCTTAGGGTCCTGCATTGATAATACTTTCATGTTTGAGATTTTGCCCTTCCGCAAAGATAATTAAAAAAATATATATCATTTTTACTACTAATCAATGTAAGCATTAATCATATAACTTGGTATGAAAATAAATTATAGAAAGAGATTGCATTATCAGATCCATAGTATCAATTGGATAAAGGAGGTTAGTAATAAATACACAGCTAGTCAATTTTAGTTTTCTACTGCTCTACAAAACTATTTCATCTCTATGATATATAAATACTTTTCAAGAGGCAAAATTTGTTCCGATCTAATGCTCATAGAAGAAGCTGGAAGAGATCGTAAGACAACCTGAAAGCATTTTCCACCTCCAACTTTAGATCCTTATCAGGAGGAAGCCTCCCCTTCAGAGCAACTCGAACTTTCTCCCTATGCTCGTCCATTCTATAAAATAACAAACATTTGGATCACACACATCTCAAAGTCTTCATATTTTGAATGCTTAAAAAAAAGTCTAAAAAGGAAACAGAGCGGAAAGTACATTTTTTTCTGTTTTAACTTGCAGGCATTTAGTTCCTCCCTTTTCAACTCCAATTTTACTCTGTCTTCGGAATCACTGGCCATGACATCTTTCTCACGATAAAGTGACTTGATCATTTGTTCCAGTCTAAAAAGTTCAGTCCTTTTTTCATTAATTAGTGATTCAAAATCTCTTTCACCAAGGGCAAGGGTCTTCCTTTCAACTTCACTTTGCTGGTGAATAAGGTAGAGAAAATTCGTAAGAGCAGAAATCGTTATCGTTTAAGTCAGATAGATCCGCTTGAAACAGAAAATTTTACCAAATTCTTCTCTCTTTCATCTATGTGCGAAAGATTGAGCTTTGCAAGCTCCCGTTCAGCGATATCACGTTCAGCCACTTTATCTTTCTTACGTTTTATAACTCCCACCTGCCAACAAATTATTATGCCACAGTACAATCCCATCAGATGATGTATTCAAGACAGACGAACAAAGAAGTATGTAAGGACAACCAACACACATTTTGGGCAACATACTTTTGTATCACCCTTCGCCAACCTCTGGCCTTCAATTTCACTGCATCGAGCATTGGTTGCAACATAACGTTCCCATAGAGCTTTGAGTTCCATCTCGTTTGATTGCTAAATGGACAAGATTTTCAAGCTTAATACCCTATTGTCAAACAAAATACGGACATCGCGTACAGGTACTATAAAAAGTTCACATTAATGTCTCATGAAAAATTTTGAGCTTGAAAATTGTCAAAGATAATTGGGTCCAATCGGGCCCCCAAAACATCCCCAAAATCGGGCCCACTTACAGGCCAAAATCGGGCCCGATTCCCAAGACCGACGGCTAGTTAAACTAGCCGTTGGAATAGAGCCGTTGGAGGGTCCAACGGTCATCCTCTCTTGTTCTCTATAAAAAACCCCTTCATAGGGGATGTAATGTTATCTATCCTTTTTCTTTGAATGAAAATTTCTCTCTTGTTCCATCTACTGTCTTTTGCTCTATCTTAGATGCTGAGCTCAAGGGAATCAGGCCATTTCGACAAAAATCATTCAACTAAACTCAAGTTTTAGTTAGCAGTGGACACGCTTCCTCCTCTAGATCCTTTTGTAATTTATTGTTTACTTTGTACCCTGTTTTATTTGAATATCGTAAGAGAATGATGCACTCCAACACAAGAAGATCAGATTCACCAAAAAAAACTGAAATAAATCTGCATACATCGTACTATGTTTTCCCTCACTCCCTCCATCGACGTACATTGCCATAGGATCCACACCAGGATCACATCACTGTATTACAGTGCCCTTATGAGATCCACTTAACTTAAGTAGGTCCTCATAATGAGCCATTATGGCAGACCTCTCAGCCTCATTTTTCGACCCAATTTTATAACGGAAATGATTGACTTAATGAAGAGATGAACTTCAGATCTTCTTAGTTGAGTCCCCTGTAAAGTGGCTACTGCGACCAAGGCTCTGGGATAGAAAGCAAAATCAACAAAAAATAATCCATAAATAAACCCATTAGCCTCTCATTTGAATAGAACTCCCCGCTTGAAACACAGAGACAAAGATGTTATCGGTGAATAGGAAAAAAATTGATCTGCGGACCCCCATGTGGGTAGAACGCACTTCTGATACCAGTTTATTTTTTGAAAGAGCTAGCGTTATACTACTAGATCTCATACTTTTTCAAGACCAACTGTAAGTATTTTATCTCCCTCATTACATTTTGAGACGAGAAGAAGAGATCAACTTCGACTTTCCAATTTGGGAAGACCTTTTTTTGTTCAACTTTGTCAGCCCAAGACACATAATTTTAGATATTTTACTTTCTTATCCCATAATGTTTTCTTATTTGTATTTTCTCTGCTGAGATCCGTAGATCCGGAATATCCAGATATGAGGATCTCATAAAGGGCCCAGTAGGGCACTTAGACATGGCAGCTCCTTTGTACTTCCATAAGAACTACTGAATTAGTATGGAAGAATATTTTCTATATCTGCTCCCTCACAACAAATAGTGTTCCAGGATCTGGAGGGCCAACGAAGAATCACGATTTTCAACAGGGTACCAGAGCTTTTGTAGCAATACCGCACTGCCATCATGGAACCTGAGCTCCAGACTCCTGACGCCATCCGACAATGGCAACAATTTCTGAGAATCGACAGAGGAAGTGTGGAATGAGACCAGAATGACGGAGACAGGAGACATGACTGGCTCACCTATTTGAGAGTCGGCAATTCATTAGATGACTGGCATAGAGCATGAGACTAGTCCAGACCGTGATTCCATGTATTCTGTAATCCTTCTGTATCAAATAATTCAACCTAAACCACTGGAGCCACTATGTTGAGCTTATACATGAAGGTCGAGGACTGAACGACCACCTTAGAGAGTTTATTGATCATATTTATGCAAAGTATTAGGCATTGAAAAATAAAAGATTCCAATGTCCAAACCTGACTACTAGGAATCTTGGGGGGAGATATGATCCATATTTTTTTCTTTCTGAGGACAGCAAAACAAAAATGGAACTATATCCAGAAGAACTTTTCCAAGAAGAATAACAACTGGAGAGTTTAAAAATTGGTGGGTAGGGCAAACAATCTTCAGCCAGGAGAGAGGTCTGTCATGGAATAAAACGTCAATGACAACAGGCCCGAGTCGACACCTGTGGCCTCTCAGGGAAGATCTTCCGGCCAAAAGTATTGAAGGCCCAAGTCGACGCCTGTCCTTTGACTTCCCTCCTTAGAGAAGAGGTATTTAAGGAGAAATGCAATAAGCCAAAATGACCAAAATACCCCCTCACAGAGTTTGGGATGCAACATATACCTCTGGCAGCTCGTTTCAGCACAGAGTCAAGTTCTTAGCCATTGCATCAGAAGCTTATGTAAGTTCTTTGGATCAAAGAGCTCATCTTTGACGATTGACCTATCAAGGCCATATGTTACATGAACCAGTTCAAGAGAGAGAACTGAGCCTGTTAAATTTGGTTGACATTTCATTTAGGAAAAACTTAAAGTTGGGATGACTAATGTATATACTTGCTGACTAATGATTACCCAGATAACAATTCAGGAAACTACTAAGCAAGATGAGACTACAAGATCTTGACACCCAGCTTAAGGGTGGTGTTAAGAATGTCACATCTTTATTATTATTTTACCCATCATTTTCATGTACTTACACATATGCCCATGTCACGCTAGGAGATGACTGTCGTTAATGGCATACCAGCTCGAAGGACATAAATGATGATTTTTTTAAGGCCCAATAGTTATAATAATAATAAAAAATTTGTCCCCATAAAAAATCATAACAATGTGATGGCAAACCAAACCTTTTTGTCCAGAAGATCTTTCTCAAGATCTAATAATCTTGATTTGATTCTATTTGCAAGGTTCATAGCCACCTCTCTGGTGAATGGAACACCTGGAAGTAGCCCAAGATTATGCTTCCTGAAAAGACTTTGTATAGCTGAATCCCGCTCACGTATCAAAGACAAATGAGCCTGAAACCATAAAAGGTTCGATGAGACAGAATGTAAAACCAAAGCATCATAAACAATAGTAAGATGACATATTCCAATTACATCCGCTTCCGCTTGCAGCTTGCCTATCTCCCTGGTTGAATCACTAATGGTCTGAGAAAGGAATGAGCTTCGTGTCTCGTAGTCATTCAACTCTCTTTCTAGCTTACAGATCTTCGATTCCAGGAGTGCAATCCTTTCTTCAAACTTCGTTTGCCACTCTTTCAGTTCCTCATCAGTATCTAAATTCAAAATTGATATTAAATAAACGAACGGCACATAAATGGTCCTACATATACGTTTATTTTTCTTGCCAGAAAGCACTGAGAAATCCACGTAGAGAAAGTTAAAATTCTTGCCACGGATTTTTATATCTTTCGTTTC
Organism: Wolffia australiana; assembly: GCF_029677425.1. NCBI lineage: Eukaryota > Viridiplantae > Streptophyta > Magnoliopsida > Alismatales > Araceae > Wolffia > Wolffia australiana. Next base: position 6,633,742 of record NC_135841.1, on the reverse strand, counting down.
ACACGATTTATAATAGAAGTACAAGGCTAATGATAATAAAACAGGAATATGCGGTTGGAGCAATGTTTGACACAATAGATGGGATTAATATGGTAGAGGGCACACAGGTGATGTATTTATAGAATATGAATGTTTCCAAATCATATTTTAATGCTCACTGGCCTTCATTCTCCTCAGCTAGAGCAGCGTATTGTGCTTGTTGAAGTTTGAATAATGTGCTTCTAGTCGTAGTATGAGTGGATATCTGATCTTGAAGCGCCCTCAGCTCTTTCAATGTCGTTTCTGTTCTAGATATCTTTTCCTCAACATTCTGAATGCCAGATTCAAGATCCTTTATTTGAGTTTTCAGTAACTCGGTTTTCTCAAGGTCCTGGGCAACATTATCCCGAAGCTGCAAAGAGAGTAATGCCTAAAATTCAGGGAAAAATATTTCATATGATATGAGTCACTATTTATTAACAGTGTTTTAACTCTATTACCATCATTTCACTAGGAAATAAAACATGGATTAGATAAAGAACTATAAAATAAGAACATAGCACCGAAGAGCTATCATGAAGTCATCAGAAACCATTGATTCCGTGAGTTGCCCAGGTCTGAGAGATTAGGGTATGAAAGAGAATGAAACCTCGTTTTTTAGATTAGAGGGGGAAACACCCACTCATACAGATATGAGTAGGCCTTAGAGGGTCAAATAGTCATTTAAAGGGAGACGCATCCTTATAAGGCCTTGTAATGAGAACCTCACTGAATTACAAATAAAAGAAAAAAGTAGAAATATGAGGATAACTACGAAGCATAGGATTCAACGGACTGACATCTATTTTAAGTACAGAATTTTTCAAAAAATAGTTCTCTACAAAAAGACTATTGCTCGACTTTTTATGCTCTTAAGAGAGTGCAACCAAGGAGAAGTTCATAAATGAATGGTTCATCAAATTTTAGGTCAAGAAGAAGTCCATGTTCTCCAGGGAGAGAATTTTACATGAAGGATACCTACATCCAACAGAAAGTAAAAACTAATTCAGAACCTTGTATGCAGCATCTTTCAATATTTGAAGATTGTCTAGCTTCAGTTTAAACGTCTTAATCTCCTGTGCTTGCTCTTTGTGGAGCTTTTTTATGGCTTCCAAAGCCTTTGTATAGCTGGTGATCAAGTGAAAAGAAACAAGAAACGTAAATCCTGATATCTCTATTCGTGAACATAATAAAAGACTTCTACACAAGGTAATCCAGACACATCACAGGGCTGAGTATTAAGAAATTCAACACCCCAAATGCATAAAAATAACTGGAATCAGCAGTAAAAAGGTCTTTTTGATAGCTCGCTAGTAATCTCACAAGTGTAGGACAACAGGTGCACTGAGTTAGAGATATCGAAAAGCAAATGCTAAGCTGAAGGAACCCTATATCGTTATAATCTCTGCGTTCGATGAAGATCAAAGAAATGTCATTCGATGTGTACTTCATAAAATGCAAGGGATGTGAGAGAAATCACGGTTAGGAAACTAAGAATGAATTTTCACTAGAGAGAACCATAGGAAAATGATTTTTCACTTGATCAAAAAAACATGTCAGGAACTTAAACACAATCCTGCCAAGAATTGAAGATGGTGAGGAAGAAAATCATCAGAGGAAGTATTGACCTCTTTTACTCTTTTTTTCTGGAATGAAGTTACTCAAAAGTGGTGGAGTACAAAGGCTATTTGGTGATCGACAGTTTTAAGAAAGGAATGTAAAATATCTCCTGAAACCGTAAATTTTCTTCTTTAAAACTGTTACTTCCGACACGTAGTAGTTTAAAGGGGACAAAGGAATTCTGTAGAAGGGCAGAAAAGGTTACGACATGAGGTGAAAAAACATCACAAAATACCAGTAAAATGTGTTCCACGCGTAACTTTCTCTGAAACATAAAAACCCCCAGGGTCGTGAAAGCTAGAAGAAAATTTCGATTTTTTATATAAGTTTCCAGTCCATTTCTACGTAATAAATTGAATGCTACCTGCCTTTCAGAACAATATGGTGACCATCAGAAGACTTAATCCTTAGAGACAGCATAAATATGATAATATCTAATTTAAACAAAGATGTTAAGTCGAAGAGAAGCAATAAAACAAAGGGATGCTATTTGGGGATCCTTATGGCTAGAGAAGGATCAAACCGATGAAAAATACTCCCAAGGTAGCTTTTCAAGACTACCCAAATATGGATCACCTTTTCAGGAATGCGCAGATAGAACAGAGTTATTTTATTTCCCCTATCACGTATACAATTTTTTTTTTTCGACGTCCATTGAATAGAGTTGATCTACAAGTGGCGCATCAGAAACCCATTTACTTCTCACACTCAAATAAATCCTCCTCAGTAAGATCATACAAAACCATGACCAAGAAACAATATAAGTAGTGTTAATTGGTTCAGGCATGAATCTTTCGGCAACAGGAAAATATGGCCGCAAAGAAAATGTTCAAAGTTGTAGAAATATGAAGTGATTTAAGAGGTTTCTTCCTGCATAATTATGACAAGAATGAGGTCGCTTAAAAGACTGAATTTCTTTAAAGGCCGACCTAATGATTCTAGCCGTTTATATTGCATTAGAAAAGAAGGCATCTTAGAATTCCATATGTTCCGTATACATGCGCAATGCAAATTAGCAATAAAAAATGGAGGCGCGTGGCTACCGTGTGGCAGAAAATATATCATCAAATTTCTTCTTTAATGTGGAGGGGTCTTGCAAGGGCCAGTTGGAATCATCCTGGTGCGCAAATATCACATTCTCGAGGATGGCCTTGGAGACGCCCATTAGAGCAGGAATTTCCCTATCCATGTCCGCACACCTATAGCTGAGGCAAACCTTCTGCTATGGGGTTAAGTATTAGGAGAGAGAACAACTGAATTCCCAAGAGAGAGAGGGAAGGAAATGGAAGAAAAACATAGCAGAATCATTAAAAAAAACAAAGAAGACAAACCACACTAGGATCATTGTAATGATTGAAAACTATAAATAATGAACATATTAGAATCATTTTAAAATTTTAAAGAGAAACCGTGTCAGAATCATTAGAAATTGTAAAGAAAAAACTATAAATCAACACTGAAAAGATCGGACCTCTCCGGTGTGAGGATTGATAGTCTGAAGAACACTTTCAATGGCCTTGAACTCCATTTTGGAAGCCTTCTGCGTCAACTGAAAGGACCTTACACAAACAACGTCCTTACCAGCAGCCGTCTTGAACCGCAACTTGACCTGGGCCTTCGTCTCCGTCTCACCCGCCACCTTCAGACAACCAATAGGCTCACCGAAGACCCCAAAACGAAGAAACAACGATACCCAAAAAAAAAAATTTTTTAAAAACTAAAAAATTGAGCTCACCTTGGGGTCGTGAATGAAACTGTGGCCAGACCTGGCGTTTGGAGGCAGCTCACCGGTGCAAGACAGCTTCAGACACTCGATGATAGTCTGATTAACCATCGAGCGAGAGGAATCAAATGCAACGCAAACAGAGCAACGGAGAGAGAAATTGAAGAGCCTTCGTTCTTACAGTCTTCCCGGCGCCATTGGGGCCGACGATGAGAGTCAAAGGCTTGAAAAACGTGATGACATGCTTGTTCTCCGGATCAAAGCTCCGGATTCCTTTGATGAGCATTTTGTCCACCGTACTCATCTTCGATCTGCAGAAACAAGCAGAGCGGCAGAGCGGCAGAGCGTTGCTGGCGAGCGCGGGAGCAGCAAGAACGACGATCGCAGTTGCCCCGCGAAAGGGTTTTAAATGAGATTTTGAAACCGCCCCTGATCCTGTTTTTGATTGTTTCAAAAAAAATCAGTGTAATTTTATTTATGAATGCTGAATCAATGGAATTAAGGATGAACGAAATATTTTGTTACTTGGAAATAAATAAGTAGCAATTAAGAACACAGCTTTCGTATATCTCATCTCATCCATCATAAAATTTAAAAACAGTGCAACCCATTTTTTATCATTTTTTAACTGGGTCATGCATACAGCATAGAGGAATTACTCTTCCACTAATATGTCTTGGAACGAGAAGAGTTTTTTAAAAAAAATATGCCATATTTTCTGTTAGTTAACCCTCAAATTTGGTCAAGTTTCCAAGAGATTTTCATAATTTTTTTGGCTTCACTGTTTTCATTGCTATTTCATGATATTAAGGGGATCGGTGTGTTCATTTTGTTATCATATATTTTATAATTGTTATCATGTTATTGAAAGAGAAAAATATAGTTTATAAATAGAAAGATAAATAAAACTTTAGATCTTATATGAATTTGGCCTATTTCATAGTCCATTTCGCGAGGCTAAACTCTTCTTCCCATTACCATGCAACTTGTAAACATAATAAGAAGTTCATACAAAGTTTGAGACTTTTTTGTCTTACACTTAATCCAGTTTCCATGTCACGTAGGACAAAGCTATGCAACCCATTCGATATAACTACACATTCCATTCACACGTGTGTCAAAATATATAATCTGAAGCATTGATACCAAAAAAGGTGCTCCAAATTATGATATTTTATAACATTCTTGAAGCTTGATTTTCATCCAACTTCAGCCTTAATGATATCTTTTTTATGAAATCAACTTTAGGGTCAATAACGTGTCATTTCTATAATTTCATGCAATCGGTAACGGTAATATTTCCTTAGAAGACGGTAAGCAAAACTTGAAACCACAAAATCAAACTTTTGATGATTTATGAATTTTGTGAGGAGGAAAATAACAAACTTTAAAATATAGGAAGATAATAATACGAAGATTGATAGTTGTGTGAATAAATATAGGTGGTGTGGATAAGTAGAGAATGAGGATATATTTACATATAAGTTATGGAATATCTCCTGAAGTTGTCCCGAAGGTTTGTGTAAATGGTGTTCTATAAATATTTATGTTGTTGTCTGAATATGTTATGGATTGTTTATTCTTTCTTGGTCAGATAATAAAATATAATCTGTAGAAATAACTTAAGGATTCAGGTGAGATGTCACCATATAAGATGTATTTCTAATAAATGGCAAAGAACTAAAATAGTTCTTGATTGTATAACTAATGGAGTATCTCGTTAACAAAAAGAAAGTATAAATAATAATAATTATTATATTTTCTAATAATAACTTACAAACTTATGTACCCTAGTTGTGATATTATTAACATTAATATTAATAACAAATACTCTCCAAATAAAATTTGGAATAACTTTAAAACTTCCCATTTGGGACTATTAAAGTTGTTTTAAAAAACATGAATTTGGCAGGTTGAGTATCACATAATGAGTGCGTGAATCCATTTTAATACTTTGGATTAAATAAATTAATTAATATTCAGCTAGTATATTTTTGTGTGTGTTTCAAATGGGACATTCATCGATCTTGTTGAGAATATTTAATACCTAATTCACTATATGCGAGAGAGTTAAAACCTATGGCATGCATATAAATATTTCCATTATGGAAATAAATTATCTCGAGTTGGATTCAAATATAAAGAAACAACCGTGATTGTATTTTATTTTTTATCAGAAACTAATCGCCTTTCATATGTTTTAATATCCTCCTTTCAAAATTATTTCTAGATCACATTAGTTGATATCACGTGATTATTCTCCTCTTCACCTGAATAAATTTTATTTATCATGAAAAGATGATCATTTCTAGGTTTATGATATTTTAATACCTTTTTAATTTCATCAATTTTGTGACCATGTTTTTGCTCTCCGGCCCATTTTCCTAGTAAAAAATTGCACAAAGTGTATGATTAATAGTTTACTTGAGAATTTTAGGAGAGATATGTTGGGTTCTAAAGGCCTTGATATGGATGAACAAATCAAAATGATACGTAGCGAAATACTTTTCTGAAATTGCAGGACATGGATAAAACCATGAAACAAAGTACCTCTGCACGGGTCGTATGAGTGATTAGTTAGATCTTGAAGCGAGACAAGTCGAGGTGCTCAAGTGTGCAACCTCTAGACGTATCCATGCTATCCTCGACACGTCGAATCTCCTCATTCTCGTTGATGAGACCCATTCAATCTCCGTCATCATCGTTATGACATCCCGAACGCAATGAGCATGGAGAGGGTGTGAGGGAAGAAGGGAGAAGAAGGAAAAAGGCCCATGAACAAGTCGGGCCTGGGTGAATTTCGTTCAGTGCCTTTCCCTATTTATACTAAGTGGGTATTTTTGATAAAAACCCCAACACTTAAGTATATATTTTGACGTCCAAAAGACCATTCGTGTGTGACCCTCTAGTCCTATGTATCAGTCTAGTCAATGACTCCAGTGGCCCAATAACCTTTATTGGCCTTCTAAGTTAATTGACTTTATCTTCATATAGATTAATTAATTTTGGATCGATTGAACCCAATCGATAGGTCGAGTCTCTGACACGTAGGGTGACAAGCTACATCTCGTGTTCTAGAATATACAAAGGAGTGTGTATCGACTCACTCATGGGACATGTTCGTCATCGGTTACTGTGTAGGTATAGTCCCTTATCCACTTGACGCTCCTTGGATGACTTGGGGTTTGGTCAACTGTCAAACCCTAATCGGTCATCCAAGTTAGTAGTGATGCATTCAAAAATCATCGGATAACTCTTCTCTGATATTTCATTGCCTTGGCCAAGGACTTCATCGCATCGTCTTCCTTGAGCTGTCACCTCTTATACCGAGGGTGGATGATCCCATCTTGAATTTTATAATCATCCATTTTTTAATCTCAAAATAGTCTGTTATATGAATGAACATTAAATCATCTTGTCATCAATGGGACATTTTCACTTCTAAAATACCTATAATTAAATTGAGAATAATTCGTACATGAAAGGTATAAAAAAATATTCTAAAATGCCTTGTTTTTTTGAAGAGTCTGCCCAATATTCCAACATTACCACGTTACCCCTTACACGTATGACTACATGTCTTGATCTTGTAATATGGTTATTCAATTTTTATATCCATTATGTATAAGAGACATCTTAGGTTCCATGCTTCTAACTTGGCAAACCATGTCCTTAGCTCTAAGTTACTTTGTTTAAAAGGACGAATTATAAAAATTACTATAACCATGTAAATATGCTCAAGATTTTTAAGAAAATTATTTAAAATTCTACAAATTTGTGATACGATCATATATGTATCTCTTGATAAAAGGGATAATTTAAAAGTAGACTATTAATCATAATGCCATAAATATTCAAATTTTATGTGGCATGCTTTGAATTTTATTTAAAAGTCATTATGTATTCATTACTAAACATGCTTAAATAGATACATTTATGACTTTTGAAAACTATTGATAGTTCTCATTCAAGTTATGAAGTGATATAATTTACGTGAAGATAGAAATAACGAAACACTTCTGTTGTTGGAAATATTATTTATACATTTAAAGAAAACCCTATACATAACCATCAATTCAATTTTCTCAAGTTACTCGTGGATATTACAAAATTCCAAGAACAAAGGCTCCACATGTATGAAATAACTTATTTAAATGAAATAAAATATTTTATATTTTTTCTTATCCACCTCTACTGTTTGGATGTTAAAAAATGGGTCAAATATACAATGACCTTTTGTAGGCATGAACTATTTTAAATCCATGTATTTTCCATAAAAATGTTTCTTTTGGCTCTAGGCCTTTTCAAATCATTGTATTTACATCCTTCGTTAAAAAAATGAAAAACACGTATTTTTATAATAATGATAATAATTAGTTGTGATTGAATTCCCTCTATTGTTCCACGTGATAAACCAGTACTTATATAACCTACATGTCAATCGAACTATGAACTAGAGGTCTCTTGACTTTCATTTGGGCCATGGCGGCCAATGCTCCTAAGATCATAGAAGCAATTATGCCAAAAAAGATGATTTGTTGCGATGTACATCCATAGGAACCAACACTACAAACACGTGACATATTCGCAGATAGAGATTTTAGGCCCAAAAGAAAGGAATGATGTAACCAGGGTGGGTGAACCCTTGTAGATATCACGTGCCCACATATATTGAGGAAATTAATTATCATAACATAAAATTTACTATATCAGATATTAGTCACCCTTTATTTTTTGTACTTAATTCGTGTTGGATTATAGTTTGGGATATTTATCTAGTTTTATTTTCTTGCTATGAACACCTCTTTAGCTTGTCATTTTCTGCTTTTTTTATAATAAGTACAACAATTATTCGATATATTTTCCAACACATATGTTTATATGGCTTAATTTACTATAATTACGTAAATGTTATATATTTATGAGTTGTATATAACTGTTACTGCAATCAACCAAATTGTTGGATAGAAATATGATTTGGTGGTTTAGAAATAATATGATTTCATTTTTGAAATTATTTTATGCCTTATCAATATATCTCATAGTTTTCATCTTTATATATGACAACGCCAAAAATTTCCACACATTGTTTGGGGAAAGTGTTTAATTAATGTAACAATCCAGTGACATAAGTCCTAACCTTTTAGTTACGTGATGATGAATCTTCTAACATAAACAAGCTAAGAAAAGTGAATGGAATAAACAAGCCCAACAGACAAGAACACGCACATACCAATTGAATCCCAATGTATATAAGATTCAAGAGATTTATGTGGAAAAATCTATCGTATCCAATGATGATGTAAAATACGTATTTGGGATAATGTATAAACCTTTTGCACTGGTAATTGTGGGCGAGACCATATATAATTGATTCATACCAATCCTCTGTCATCCATTGGCCACACATGACAATTAGGCTTTAATGTGACCCTCGATGTTCAGGATTTTTAAATGATAAATAGCATCCATATAAAATGGTGAAGGAATATCTTTCATCTAATTGATAAATTAATTTTGTCTTTAATTATAGGACCAACATTAAAATAAACCTCATCATACATAATATTGTGACATGAGATTAAATAAAGTGTAATGTGGAATCATCAAAACAGATTATAAAATTGTATTATTTCACATGTTTTTAGAGTAATGGAGGTCATAATAAAAAGATAAGTCCGTAGCGGATAGTGGTTTAGGAAATCCCATGTACTTTTCAACAGGTAGAAAAGTGACTCTCAATAGTGGATTACCATTGCCAAAGTTGAGATACCTAAATAATCTGTTCCTCTCTCGAATTGATTGATACAATAATCTGACAATGGCCAATTTGGGAAAGTACTGATTGATGCTACACGATAGGTCATGCTACAGGTTTTTAGGCAGCAATGATTAATATTGATGTTATAAAGTTAGATTCCATAAAGTAATCCTAAATCAATAAAATAACAAATGTTTATTTGCCTCTGCTTGATCTAAGTTTTCTATACATCATGTATTCCCTCTTCCTTACTATCTCCTTATTGGATATACCATCCAGGCTGGTATAAAATTTTCCATTCAATATTGTGATCAACTTTGTGCTCTGGAATTAAATGTCAGTCGCCCAGGAAAATGGAATCAAGAGATTTTTTCTCAAATAGATAATTGGAAATATTATTCGATGGAGCAAAAGTGTAAATATAAAATTTTGGCGTCTTCACAAATAGTGTAAAATAGAAAAAATCTTTTTCTGGGGAATAAATGATGAGAGACGTTCAACCACACTCTCCTCATTAACAATTAAAGTTCATTTGAGCTTATTTTTATCCCCAATGAGATAAGCTATAAATCAATGAATAATCTCAAATATGCTAAAATACGTCGATCATGAAAATTACATAAAAATTAGGTCACCGTAAAATATATTTATAAAAATATAAGTAAAAAAATGATTGACTGAAGCTTTATCAGATAATTCCAGGTGTATAAATTGACTCATGAAAACAATAATCTGAAGCCTCGACAGAAAAATCTCCAAGACGATTCATAGCTTTAAAAATAATAATATAATTTACATTATTCAGGAGGACGCATAAAATGGGGTTTCTTTTTTCTCCAGGAAACTTTTCTTCTACTCCTTTCCATCAATCCGAAAGCAAATTCTTCCTTGTTCAAAAGTTCAATTAATTTTTCAAATAATTTATGACACTTTTGAACCTTTTTTAGACCAAATTTTAGTTAAGCCCAGACCCGGAGAACCAGAACAAATTTTATACTGAACTGAGCCTAGCCTGCACTAAAATTTGAGGAAGGATGTGATAGGGACCGGATCTAGTTTTTGCCAGGACAGAAAAATACAAGCGTTAAACAAATACGGTTAACCTCAATCACAATCTATTAGTCATCTGTCTTGTATTTATTTATTTATTTTTCCTTGTTCTGTTGCTTTAAGCCTTTAACTCTGTTTTGTTTCCATGTGGGAAAGGCGATGGGCAGTAGTCAGTAGTCAGTACAGTAGTCACCACTGTTTTAAAACATTCTTTAAATGTAAAATTTATCCTGCGTCAATTCAGTAAAAAAGGATCTTCCTACTCGACAAAACATCAATTTTTTATTTTCCTCCCGTCGGTTCAATACAAAAAAAGAAACCGTCGTACTGAGTGAGGATCATGCGGGGTATTTTGAATCTACCCTTCAGTCAAGATTCATGTGATTAATGCCCTTCAGACACCAAAGAATCCCAGTGCGAGGGGTATTGTATTATTATAATCGTATAATTTTTATTTTCGAGAAATTCTTTTCTGGAAAATCGGTGGGTCGGTGGTAGGCCCCACGCCTAGGGAACGCCAATCCGATCATGATCGGTTGGTCGTCGGCGTCGAACGATCCGATCGACTTCCACCGTCATTCGATCATCCAATAGAAAGTTACCACGTGTCAACGAAGATGACATAGCCATCTGGTGGGACCCGCAGATCGATCGAGATACCCGATCGATCGGACCAGATCGCGGTCTATCGTCAGTCGAGCGATCCGACCATCCAATGGAAAGCTACCACGTGTTAGGGAGTGAGGGCTGTCAGCTGGGGCCCACCGGTCGATCGAGATAGCCGATCGATCGGATCGATCGAATAGCCGAACAGTGCCTTTAGGCTGTCCCGTTAAAAGGCTTAAACGGGCGCTGTGAGAGAGCTCTGAGCGAGAAGAGAGTGCTGTTCTTCGTTGGGTGGGGGTAGATTCAGAAGAGATCAGAGGGGCTTTCGATTCTCTGATCTTGGGTATTCGAAGATGGAGCTTTTCTACATCTTGCTGTTCGGAGCGTTGTCGGTGGTCGTGGCGACGTTGGAACTGAGCAAGGGTAGCAAGGATCGCATCACTACTTCCGCTGCTTTCAACTCCTTCAAGAACAACTACCTCGTCGTCTACTCTCTCATGATGGGTATGCCCTAGATCTCTCTTCTTGCAATCTCTCTGTCCAATCCCCCCGCTGGATCTGTGTGCCGGTAATGTGGGGTGACCCAGATCTCGGACCGGAAGGAGTGGGAGCTTGGTACTGTTGGAATGGCTTCGTCTATTGGCCAGATCTGGAATCCCTGGGCCGGTTACAATGGAGAAATCCGGGTTTTGTGTGTTTCTGGAGCTTGGCGAGATTGAAGTAGGAAGGGTTCTTGCTGAACTCAATCGGGTTGAAGCTGATTGATCGATACTTGCCGATTATGCTCTTCCTTCTCTCTGTAACTGGAGAAAATTCTGATCGATTCGCGTATTTTTTTGGCAATAGGTCCATGGCAAAGTTGGGCAGCCATACGAGGGTATTGAAGAGCTGAATACTCTAACCGTTTGGACTGTATTTACTCATAAATTGGTAGATTAAAGCGTAGTGCCTGAATAAATCTTCAGAAAGTTCCAATGGCGAGTTGATTTCCAGAGGGTTAACTGACATTCTTGAATTAAGTCACAAGGTAGTCTAACCCTAAATTGATTTGCTGAGGATCCGATCGCATCTTTTTGTCTGGCTGATGGACCATTTTTTGATGTACAACCCGCTTGGAGATGAGGTTTATTTCTTCCATTGCAACTATTTGTTCGTAACTATGTTTCTCCTTTTTATAGAATCAGAGTTGAATGATGCAAATGTAATCTAAAAGCTTTTTGGTTTTAATTGCTTCGTGATTTGCCGGTGGTGGTAGGATCTCACTCTCTCAGTAAACAAAAAATAGAATATTAATAACGAATATGAACCCAGAATTTCAAAACTATCTCTTGGTATGCTGAAGTTTTCTGTTAAAATATGATCAATCTAAACTGATGTGGTCTTCATTTCTGGCTGCAGCTGGGGATTGGTTGCAGGGGCCCTACGTTTACTTCCTCTATAAGAGTTATGGGTTCGACAAGGGGGACATCGGGCGGCTCTTCATTGCCGGCTTTGGATCCTCCATGCTCTTCGGCACCATCGTCGGTTCCCTGGCTGACAAACAGTGAGCTCTTATCATGGACTTTCCACTTTTGGCATTCATATATTATTAACCCTTGAATTCTCTTTCTTAATTCAGGGGCCGGAAACGGGCCTGCGTTACCTACTGCATCACCTACATCCTTAGCTGCATAACCAAGCACTCCCCTCAGTACAGGGTCCTCATGGTGGGCCGCATCCTCGGTGGGATTGCGACGTCTCTTCTCTTCTCTGCCTTTGAGTCATGGCTTGTTGCTGAGCACAACAAGGTCAATTCTTGTTTTTTCTTACTTACCGTGGTTAATTTCACGCTTATTTAGTTCTTCTAAAGCCACACCTTTTACAAGATCATGCTTTGGGTCTCCTCCTAGTCGCCTAATCTAGTCTCTGGTTATGCTTACCTTGTAACTGATGAGGGTTTTCAGTAGTGCTTGCAGACTATGATGAAAATTGCCATCATCATCCAAAACCCCTCATTGTCCACAGCTTGGTTGACTATGACAATCTCATCATCATCATCGTGGTCGCAGATGAATGATGATGGGGATGCCATTTTTGCTATCCTCTCATCATCTAGTGAGGTTAACGCAGGAAGAGTTATGAAATCTGATAACAAGTCGACATGGCTGTCATCATCGGCATCCTACATACAAACGAGGAACAATGAGGATGACCATTTCGTCAACATGATCGTCATCCTCGTGAGGTCAAAGGATTGGGAGGATGATGATTCATCTTGTCCTGTCATCATCAGCGTCCGGCAAACTGTAGTTCCTGAGGTGATCCAGTTCAATATTTTTTAGGAAAGTTTATCAGCTGCCCTCGATGGTGATCCACCTGTCCCAGACTTGAGAGATTGGGTTGGTGTTGATTCCGATGCCCTTGATTTCCTCTGTGATTGGTTTTATCCTTCTTGTTTTGCTAGCCTTTCACGGGTATTTAACTTGATCCTCTATCAGCTAACGACGTGTAATCATGGTTGCAGAGAGGCTTTGAGGTGCAATGGCTATCGTTAACCTTCTCCAAGGCCATCTTCCTTGGAAATGGGCTTATCGCCATCATAGCGGGGCTCTTTGCCAATCTCTTGGCAGACACTCTAGGATTTGGCCCGGTCTCCCCCTTTGATGCGGCTTCCATTTTTCTGGCAATCGGCATGGCAATCATTCTGTCATCGTGGACAGAGAACTTTGGCGACCCCTCGGATAGCAAGGACCTACTGACCCAGTTCAAGGCCGCCGGTGTTGCCATTGCCTCGGGTCTGCCTTCCCAGACCAGTGATAAAATTATCTCACCCCCCATTGATTATTAATTCCTATGCTTTGAACTTTATGCTGATCAGATGAGAAGATTGCCCTTCTGGGAGCCATCCAATCTCTGTTTGAGGGGTCCATGTACACGTTTGTGTTCTTGTGGACGCCAGCCCTGAGCCCAAATGAGGAGAACATTCCCCACGGCTTCATCTTCGCCACATTCATGCTTTCCTCCATGCTGGGGAGCTCCATTGCGTCAAGGCTGATGACCAGGGCCTCGCTCAGAGTGGAGAGCTACATGCAGATCGTCTTCGTTGTCTCTGCCTTCACCCTCCTCTTCCCCATTATAACCAGTGTACGTATTGCTCTGGACCTTTCCCATACTCCTCAATTTTTCTAGATAATGGTGATGGTGATGATGATGGTAGTGGTGGTGGTGGTGGTGATGATGATGATGGTGGTGGTGGTGGTGATGATGATGATGGTGGTGGTGGTGATGATGACGGTGATGATGGTGGTGGTGAGGATAATGGCGGTGATGATGACAGTGGTAGTGATGGCAATGATGATGATTGAGTGTTTGGTGTTTGGCAGTTCCTTGTTCCGCCATCAACAGAGAAAGGGGGCAGCATCTCCTTTTCTGGGTCTGTGCAGCTGGTGGGCTTCTGCGTGTTTGAGGCCTGCGTGGGGCTCTTCTGGCCATCAATCATGAAGATGCGGTCCCAATATATCCCCGAGGAGGCGAGGAGCACGATCATGAACTTCTTCCGGATCCCCCTCAACATATTCGTCTGCATCGTCCTCTACAACGTGAGTTTGAACTGATCCGTTTACTCTCCTACTTCTTTGCATGGAAGGTTGACGTCATTGTTTCTCTCTCTGCCAGGTCAACGCCTTCCCGATCACGGTCATGTTCGGTATGTGCTCCATCTTCCTCTTCATGGCGTCGATCTTGCAGAGGCGGCTGATGGTGGTCTCCGAGCTTCACAAGAGTAAGTTTTCATGACCTTCCACATTTATGGTTCCCGGACGTGGACGATGGACGGGACAGGACGAATTTTGTCCCGTCTGACGTCCAGAGTAAGTTCAGGGACGAAGGACGGGACGGTTTGTCGTCCTGTCCAGTCCCACGACGAAAAAATCGTCCTGTCCGCGTCCCTGCACTATATCCACATTTGGGGAAAAAAACCATCTTTTCATCTCCAGTCAGTGCATTATGTTTTACATTTCTTGCTTGTTCTTGCAGAGCCCGAAGACTGGACAGCGATGAGGGAGAGGGATCCAGAGGAGGAACCGCTGGGCCATGACCAATGAGTAAAGGACCTTGGGACACTCCAATAAGGACCGTCAAAGTCAAAATCCAAGCCAAAGTCAACGACTGACAGGAGTTGAAAAGAAACAATCCCAACTCCAGTAGAAGCTCTCGGCGAATTTCCATTTTTTTATACAGTGGAACCGGTCTACATAATTTTTTTTTCTCCCTCTAGTTGTTGCTGCAAACTTTGGGCGTTATATGAGATTGTTATCCAAATTTGGCCTGTCTCCCTCTCTTCCTCTATGTTTCTCCAAATGTCCATGATAATATGAACAAAAACGTATCATCTTAAAGCAAAATCGACCAATATAATACACATTATATTGTCGTCATCGATCTATACTTCGTTGATGGCCGCCTCTCTTCCTCGATGTTTCTCCAAATGTCCATGATCATATAAACAAAAACGTATCTTCATAAAGCAAAATCGACCAATATAATACACATTATATACTCATCACACGACGTGGGCGGAGGAAGAACGAGAGAAGACCGCCGATTCCTGGTGGATTGAATCAAGGAAGGCCCTCAGATTACGATCGGACGAACCGCCGGGGCGGACGGCTTCTCCAGCCTTCAAGCTCCAGAGGAGGGCGTTCTTCCTTATCTCGCCGTCTGGCTCCATGGCGAGGTCAACGCATCGGCGCAGCTCCGCCGCCTCGACGACGCCGGCAGCGTTGACCCGCGCCGTAACGCCGACGCGCCACGTCGCCTCCGCCAGGCGCGCGTTTGTGGGCTGCTCCGTCCACTGCGGTAACCCCACCGTGGGTACTCCGCACGCGAGGCTTTCAATGGTGGAGTTCCAGCCGCAGTGGGTGACGAAGCAGCCCACCGCCGGGTGTGCGAGAACCTCCACTTGGGCGCACCACTCCACCAGCTTACAGTCCTCCGCCGCCGCCGTCGCCGCCCGCGATCCCCTCACCACCCACAAGAAGGGCCGCCGTGACTCGGCCAGCGCCAGCGCTATCTCCTCTCTCTGTCGCTCTGTCGGCACGGAGACGCTCCCGAAGGAGACGTAGACGACGGACCTCTCCGCCTTGCTGCTCAGCCAGTTCAAGTACTCTTCTTTGGCCGCTGGCTCGAGAAGATCCCCGTTGTCTTCCCCGTTGTTCACGGCCGACGGCAGGAGAGGGCCTACCCGCACCAGCTCCACTCCCGCGACGTGTACCTGTTAACAGTCGTTGTAGGAACACGACTTAAATCCAGCACCAGAGCATTCTCTAACATTACTTACATTCTTTACAGAAAATAGAATGCCGAGAATATCATTGAATATTCATTAACCTGTGCGTTGTACTACCCAGGCCGGATCCTCAAGTACCCGTGCACTCTTTAACTTTATTTACATTCTTTACAAAGAGATAGAATGCTGAGAATTGTA